>NW_026692700.1:0-600000 GCF_021218885.2 Marmota monax | reverse complement strand
AGGTGGCGGTGGCAGCGAGGAGCCCCGGCAAGGCAGGGATAGCTGGAGTAGGGAAGCAGCAAGAAACCCCACACGGGCTCCCCACACAGCTCCACTGTCTCATGAAACTTCAAAAATAAATGACACCTCACTTTCTATTCAGCGTCAGTACCGAAGCTCTGGGACGACCCTCCTTTTCTATTCCCCTCCGCCCTCCGCAGAGCCCCCGCCCTCGGCTGTTCTGGACCCTTTTCTCGCAGCAGCTCAGACCCCTCGCCCCGGCCCCCACCCCAGGACTGCAGCCGAACCCCAGGCTTCCTTTCTTACCATTCTGTATGCTTCCAAGGTGTGACCATTCAAATTAAGATTATTAATAAAGATTTCTTTCTGCAAGCCAGGACAGCTCTTTCTGATTCAGCAGCTCTGGGCACCGGGGGACGCACAGGACTGGGGTGCAGGCTACACCCAGAACAGGCACCTTTTCCCCACCAGGAGGCAATGGGGAGGGGAAAGACCCTCTGGGCAAGAGATTTTAAAGTCCCAACCCTCTTCTCCAGGCTGGCCTTCTGCACCCTAATCGGGGACAGACTGAACCAGCAAAGGGAGGAGTGGCATGGTCTCCTCTCCCGGGCAGCGCGACCTCACTGGGGTAGAATGCAGCCTAGAGATGGGAGGGTCAGCCTGGGCACAGCCACAGCTGTGCTGGTCAGCTGATGCAGAGAGGGCACAGAGCTGGGGTGGACGTGGCACATCTGTGGCTGACGACCCTCCAGGACTCCCAAAGACTCGGCCTCTCTGGCGTGGTCAGCCCGGAACTGTGACCCATGAGGAGCAGCCACGCTTCTCCCACCTCCAGGTTCTGAGCCCTCGCTCCTGCAAGGGTGGACAGGGCCAGAGCAGAGCTGGGAGAGTGGCCAGAGGCAAGTAAGGATGGAGAAGGGGAGGGGAAGCAGCAGAATCCAAACCAAGAGCTTAAGTGCCATGCGCTGGGGCCAGGGAAGGAGCCAGATCTCTCACCAAGACACGAGCTCTCGTTTTTCATCACATTGGATCATTTATTTCAGAGTGATTACACCCACCAGAGGGGCCCAGGCTTAAATGCCGGCAGATTAATTTTCTTGCACAGAAGTTTGTATTGCTGGGACTGGGGACCGTGCTCCTGGGGAGCGGGGTTGCATGGCTCTGCCACATGCCATGCTCCACTAAGCCCCCTCACTTCTAATTGCTTGCTCACCAGACTGTGAGAAAATAATTGCCACTATAAATTTTCCCTTCTTCTCTACATAAAATATTTGGAAGAACCAGCACTTAAAAATAAATAAGTAAAGCCAGGCCTCAGGAAACGGGGGAAACGGGGCACTGACGTGGCTGTTGGGCATCTGGCAGCCAGGGTCCCAAGGCCAGGTGGGCAGCCCGGCCAGCCCTGCACCCCAACGCCTCCTCTGGGCACCCGGGCTGAGCGCGCTCCGGGGAATGGCAAACTGGAGATCCAAATTAGAGAAAGCGGCGAGCAGAGCACATGGCAGGCCGGCAAGAGCGGCCATGGTCTCCCGGTCCCAGAACAGACCGTCCAAGCTGTCTAGAATACAGGAAGGCCAGCACTGGTGACCTCAGTTTTGGATTAGCCAGAGAGACACGGCTGGCTGGCGCCATGTCATACCCCCAGCTGGGGAAGACATGGCCCTGCCCCATGCCCTGGGTCCTCACTTGTCCACCTGAGGGCTGGGTGGCCCTTGGGAGACATGGAAGAACACTCAGTCAGGAAGAAGCATGGAACTCCACTACAGAGAGGACCAGGGAACACGGGGAGGGAGAGGGGCAGAGCTGAGCCCCTGCCCTCTAGGTTCCTGGCCTGGTCCAGCTGGTCAGTCCCCTACACTGGCCACCTGGTGGCCTCTTCCCTTACCACAGATCCCGCCCCAGGTAAGACCTCCAGCTGGGCTCAGAGTATCCCAGCCCCCAGCATAGAAAGAGGACAGGGGCAGAGAAGGTGAGCCCCAACAGTGGCCCTATGTGGCCTGGGGGCGACACCCCTGCAAACCTCTGACCCTGTCCATGATCACAGCAGACTCCACGCAGGCACACGAAGGAGAGCAGGGGCCAGGCTGCACCACTGAGGCGGAAAGACGGTGTCAACGGGCCACAGCCGCCAGGGAGGGGGAAGGCAGAGAGCAGAGGGAAAGGGGCGGCAGGCGCCCCGGGCCACACTGCCTAAGTGGAAGCCCCCTGCGAGCCTGTCACCTGGAGGAGACTCAGCAGAGGCCAAGGCCTGCTGGCTCCCGCAGTGGTCTGGTCAGTGGCAGCCCGCCTCCCCCAGCTGGGGGCATGACGCAGTGCAGCCAGCCCTGAGCTCCATCACCCAAGACACCGTGTCGGCCGCCCTGCCCTGCAGACAGCCCTGGTTCCTGCCCACCACCCTGAGGGCCACCTCAGAAGACCTCCCATGGGCCCTTGCTCTGCTGCAGAGCCTCCCTGCCACCACTGCAGTTGGGTCTTCAGGAACAGAAGGTCACTGTTCTCAGCATCAAAGCCTTTCAGCCTGTCAGGGAACATCCTTTATGTAATTTTCTAGACAAAACCTCCCCAGATCCTTTCCTTTTTCCCTGGGAACTGCGCACTGTGGAGAGGGGTCCCACAAACAGCAGAACCATCAGTCAGCAATCTGCTTCCTACAACCAATGCCCCACCAAAGGCCACAGCTGGAGCTGGGGAGCAACCCTCTAAGGACCTGACCCTCCTGAGTGGGACCTAGGGCAGCTTGAAGCAGCCACCAAAACACCTGGAGTCTTGAGTGAGGGGGAGTCTGCCTTGGGTTGGCTCACCGTGGGGAGGAATAGAGCAGGGCCGCCCTGCCCCACTCCGCCTGAGGCACCAGGAAGCCCTCCCTGGGGACTGGCTCCACCAGGAACTCCACACGGCCATCCTGGCCGGGTCCAGCAGCCTCCACCACCAAGTCCACCACCCGGTACTGGTTGGCAAAAGCCAGGCCCAGGAATGTGGGCTTCTCTGGCCCTGCAGGCTCTCTGCTGGGAGAGTCACTTCTAGTCCCTTCCCAGCAGTGGACTCGGAAGCACCGCACCTGGAGGAGGAGGTAGGACCAGTGCAGCAGGCAGCTGAGCCTGAGCCGGACCGGTCGGCCCTCCAGTACAGGGGCGGGCTGCTGCCAGCGGACCTGGGAGACAGTGACGTCCTGCACCTGGTGCAGAGGGGCCAGCAGGCTGTCAGCATCCACCACCTGGCAGGAGAGAAGGCTCAGCCAGCTGGGCCCCAGGAAGGAGAGGCTGCCTGCCCACCTCCCTGCAGGACCAGGGAGAGCCCCAGGCAGCCCTCCCCAGGACAGGAGACAGACACCTCGGCTGGGACCCTCCCGGATGTGCACCTGGATCTCGCCAAGGCGGCATGCGAAGCTCTCCTCCTTCCGGCTTCCCGGAGGCCGTGAGAAGTTCACGAAGAGGTCCTGCAGGAGGCACCCACGTAGGCTCACCTCGTAGCAGCTGGGGGAGATGCATGGGCTGGTCAGGCTGGCTCAGCGCAACGCTCCCAGGCCAGCTGGGCAGAGGCTCAAGCCACAAGGGGGAGAAGCACACAGGGTGTACTCCAGGTTGTGGGGACCCCAGAACTATGGCAGGTCCCTGCAATGACCTTGAGCAAGAGTCCTGGGCTTGTATCTTAGGGCTGCCCCAAACCCAGAGGAACAGTCCAAGGTCTCTATACGAAAGTCCTGGATATTCTCACTGGGGACTGTGACTCCACAAGTCCCCCAATGTGCAGCCACCCCCTCCTGTGGTCTTGCACAAAATAGAGGGACTTACCGCTGGATCCAGCCCCCGCTGAGCGGCTGGCCACAGCGGCCTGCCCATCTGGCCAGCTTGGTGGGGGGTACCTGGAGGGGTTGGAGGCTCTGCCTGGAACCTGTCTCTGCTGGAGAAGGAGGCATAGGCTTGAGAAAGAAGAACCCCTCCCAAATAACACAGGGTAGGGGAGACCAGAGGGAGTAAGACGTCCACTGGCAGGGGCCTTATCTCCCACAGGCCAGATAAGACCCCTGGAGGTGTAGGCACTGGGGGACCACCAGGAAGGGCTTTGGAAAAGAACAAATGGGATGCATGTCTGGGCTTGGCCAGTGTCGCCCATGCCAGCTTCTCCCAATGTGCCATCTCCCTGTCCCACTGACAGGCCCCTCTCAGTGCCTCAGCCAGCAGGGGGCCCAAGTCCACCCAGCCAGGAATCTGCTGCTGCTAACCAAGGTTCAGGTTATGGCTAGGAAGTGAGTCCTCCCTGTCCCAGCTGTCCTCACCACAGTGAAGGCAGGACTTGCCAACACCGTCCACCCCAGCTGCTCCCCACAGCCGTGGCCTTTCTAGATGCCCGCCTCCTGGGATCTCCCCAGCAACTCACCATTCAGCACTGAGATGCTGCCAATGTGACAGCCACCAGCATCCCCTGTAGTGAGCTCCAAAGCGACCCTGACATCCGAGGGCCCTTCGAGCTTATACACCAAGGACAGAAATATTCTGGGTGGCACGGGGACCTGCAGGGAAAACAACCTGAGAGAGGAAGACCCTGTGAGAGGTGGCAGGGCGTTCTGTGGTGAGCTGGGCAATCCCACGGCATCCACCAGGAAGAGGGAGGCCCGTCAGCAGGAGCCCTACACTCCAGTCCTGCCGCCACTAGGGGACAGTCTTCCCCATGGCCAGATTCTCTTGTGGGCTGAAAAGTCCTGGTTCTAAATAGCTGACTCCACTGGCATGAGCTCAGGAGTCGCACACACAGGGGCAGAAAGAAGGGTGGCTTCCAGGGCTGCAGGGAGTGTGGGAGCCCTGCGGGGTGCTTCTGCAAGGTGGCAAAGCCTGGAGCTCTCTTGCATGACAACGTGCACACAGCTTAAGGGAACGGCTGAAGTGGTTTCACGCCATGCTCTCTGAACCGCAATTTGTGTGTGTGTGGTACTGGGGCTAAACTCAGAGGTGCTCTATCACTGAGCTACTTCCCCAGGCCTTTTCATTTTTTTATTTTGAGGCAGGGCCTCGCTAAGTTGTTGAGGCGAGCCTGAACTTGCAACCTCCTGCCTCAGCCTCCTGAGTTGCTGGGATCACATGTGTGCACCATCACACCCAGCTCAACTTTCATTTTGAGACAGATGCTCACCAAGTTGCCAAAACGGCCTCACACCTGCAGTCTTCCTTCCTTAGCCTCCCAATTGACCCCAATTTTTTTAAAAAATAAACTAGGCCTGTCCACCATCCTCATTCTGGCCTCTGCTGCCCCACTATCATTTATTAGTCAACACAGAGAATGAAGCCGATGGCCACTCGCCTCACTCATCACTCACCCACCTCACAGCCACATTGCTAACTTCAGGCGGGATCACCCCCTGGAGCAGCAGGGAGCTGCCCCCGTGCCAGGCATCTGCCAGGCAGCAGTGCATCTTCACCCAGCCCCCGCTGTCCCCGGGTAGCTTGTGTTCCCCAAACAGGGGCTGTGTCTCCTGGGCACTCGGGTGGTACCAGGGCCCCACGGCCTGCTCCTGCATGAAGGGCACACAGAGAAAGGGAGAGGCGTGCACTCCTCCTGGCACAAGCAGGAGGGTGCAGGTGCCGTAGGCGGCCCACCACAGCTCCCTCCTGCCCAGCTGAGCCAGGAGGTGGGGAGGAGGGCACCTTCCCCACAGTGTCCACCCAGCACATGGCCCACGTACCTGGCCATAGCAGACTCTCCGTGTCCCCATGCCCAGACAGAAAGACGTGATGAAGGGCAGGGAGCAGATGCTATGTGTGGGCAGGAAGCGTTGCAGCAAACTCCAGAACCTACAGAAACACAGGGAGGGACAGCTCGGTCCACTTAAAGGGACCCTGCAACATGCCTGGGCCCATGGTCAAGCCTCGGCGTTCTCCCGCAAACTCCAAGACAAGCCTTCGAGAGCGACTGCCGCTCCCAGCTAAGGACAGGCCAGAGGGGCGCAGCTGCAGGAAGTGGCCACTCAGGCTCCCCAGTCTTTGGTCCCCCAGCCCAGCTGGTCTAAGCCCTCCAGGAGACAGCCAAGGTTGTCCCCTTGTCCTCCTGTAGCCACCCCAGAGCAGGACACCTGGAGAACACCTAGATGCCTCCCCCCTGCCAGCCCATGAGAAGCCCTGGGAGAGGCCTCACTTGTCCTGGTTCTGGAAGAAATCCGCCTTCTCCAGACACTCATACACCCAGCCAGGGGCAAACAGAGCTGCGGAGAAGCCATGCTTTCGGATCAGCTCCAGCGACTGAGGGGACAGAAGTCAGAGACGGGGATCTGAGAATCCAGATACACCTGCTGGGCACAGGTCACAGGGACAGTTCTCTAAGGCCACAGCCCTCCTTCCAACGCTGCCTGGGGGCTCTGGGGCTTCATCCTGTGGGTCCACAGGCTGGCCAGGCGAGAGGAAGGTACAGAGGGTGCCTCTGGGGGCACTGTAGCTCGGCGCACTGCCTCCTCCCTCCCACTCACACGGGTGGCCCTGAGACTAGAGCAGCACAGGGAGACTCCAGCTATGGGGTCCGTTCCCTTCAAACTCACCTAACACCTGAGCATCCTATGGCCAGGAAGGGGCAGGACCGACAGGCGAAGGCCCCAGTGCCCGTCCCCTTGCCAGGAAATCACGCTCGTTTTACACAGCTGTTCCCCAACCGCGGCGCTCTGCTGCAGTCCTGAACCCCTGAGATGTCATGGGAAGCCTGCAGCCCTCCGTGACCCTAAGTCTACCTGGGGAGGGGGTGGCTGGAGCAACGCTCTTCAGAGCATGCGATCCAGAAAGGACGTCAGGGCTGGTGAGAGCCCAGACAAGCTTGGGACAGGAGGCTTCTGCCCACTGACACCCGCACGAAACCAGGGACTGCTCCAGTTGGGACAGTTCAGTCCCAGGGAAGGCTGCTGCCACACAGTGCCTCAGTTGCCCCCACTCTGGGAAGAATCAGCTGCCACTGTGCTTTCCCTTGAAGTACAGGTGGGGTCTGAAGGTCCACAGCAAGAGGAGGCCCAGAAAGGGCCTGCAAGCCTCCGGCCCTCTGGCCCAAAGGCCACCACCCACCTTGTCCGTGTCAAATCGGCCTCCGACCACATTCCCGCGGGCAAACACGTCCACACCCACGTACACGTCGGCCAGGCGCTCCCCTGCCTGGCCCAGCATCCGCTCCAGGTGTTCTTCCCGCCAGTTGTAGTTGGTGAAGAAGCCGTCACAAGAATCAAAGAAGACCCTGGAGGTGGCAGGGATCTTCTGAGGCCTAGGCCCTCTGTCGCAATCAGCCTGCTCCATACTGGTGGCCGCTCCTGGCTCACGGGCTATCTATCCAGGCTGCCCTGGGCAGAGTCTGCTCCCAAACAGCAGAGCCCAGCTACAAGTTGCCACCCGCAGCCCTCGCACAGCACCAGGGTAGCTGTGCACTGATTCCGCCTGCTGAGCATCAGGGCAATGCAGGACCTGGGCCCTCCCACTCTTTCTGCCCAAGCAGACCTATGTGGTATGCCCCATGGACAGGCCCGCGGCCTGCTCCTCTGGGCACTGCCCACGGGCTCACCTGTTGTGCTCATTGAGCTCATCCTGCCATTTGAGGCTCCCACTTTTCAGCACACTGTCGTACCAGAGCACCAGGCTCCCTGGGACCTGACGGTGCAGCTGAGTGGTCAGGTATCGCAGGAAAAGAGGTGTGTTCCTCACAGCGGCCAGCTGGGGAGACAGAGGGCAGACCCTTGGGCAGGCCAGGTGTGTTGGTCAGGGAAAGAACGCATGCCAGGGCAGACAGGAGCACAGAGGAGCAAAGATCATGCAAAAAAGGCAGGGTCCTGGGGCATGGTGATGCAGGCCTCTGATCCCCACTACCCAGGAGGCTGAGGCAGGAGGACCACAAGTCAAGACCAGACATGGGCAGCTTAGCAAGACCCTGTCTGCAAATAGAAAATAAAAAGGGCTGGGGATGTCACTCAGTGATAAAGGTCCACTGAGTCCAGATGGCGGTACCAGGACGAGAAAAGAAAAAAAAGCCACCGTCCCCAAATCCCCTCAACCTCACAGAAGGAAAGAGAAGGATCCAGCCAGATGTTCGACTCCTTTCTTGCTGGACAGGAAGGATATGGGTCAGAACTCAGGAAAAGACCAACACAGAGGAAGGGGAGGGCAGCCATGGAAGGGAAGCTCCACCCAGCCCAAGGCACAGCAGGGCAGAGCACAGGCCTGGCCACCCTGGGGGAGCGAGAGGCTCCTGGGGAAGACCCATCCTGGTCCACGGTCACAGAGGTGGCACAGGTGGCAGAGCCAGCTCTGCCTGATAAAAAATGGCTTCTGCTGCTGTGACTGGGGTGGGAGGGGTGGCAACACATGGGGCTGGTGGCAGAGGCACAGGCCGCAGCCGTACTCACACTCAGAGGGTTTTCTATGTTGATCAGCCAGCCATCGAAATGAAAAAACTGAGCAATCTGGACCAGCCGGTCGGCCACCGCCTGGTAGGAGCGCTCCTCCCCCGCCAGGAAGGCTTCGCAGAGCCGGGCCCCATCATTCCACTCCGTGATGAAAGTCCCTGTGGGAAAGCAGAGGAATGAGTCAGGCCTCACCTTCCACCCAGGGGGCTGCAACATGCTAGCATAAGCAGCACTGGAAAACCTGCTAGACCGTCAAATTCAGCTAGTGCTGGAGACACCCGGTGGGCCCAGCAGTATGGTTACGTGCACACCAGTACCTGGATTCGGCTCCCACCTGGAGAGGAACTGCCTAACCGGGAGAGTCAGCCACCCCGCACTTGCGAGCAAGGCAGCACTGGCCTGTTTACCCATCTGTTGTGTACAGCGGCTTTCATGCTAGCCATTAGCAGTGACCAACTGCCCAGTGGGAACAGTGAATGTCTGGTCGTCTCCAGAAGGGTGCAAATACCTGTCCTGGCCACTGAGCCAGCCCCTATCAGGAAGCAGACAAAGCCCCACCTCTAGTTGCTGGGTCACCCAGCATTGTGCCAATGAGCCTGGCTCTTACCCAGCACACAGACCCCATGCCTGTGGGCAGCATTGGTCCAGCCCACGGGGGGGATGGTGACCGTGTGATGGCTGAAGTACACAAAGATGTCAATGTACTGCCAGTGGTAGAAGGAGTAGGGATTCTGCACCGCTGAGCCCTGAATAAACCTGGTGAAGAAACAGAACAAACTCAGGTCCCAGGAGACAGAATGAGGACACAGCGGGCTCAGGGGAACAGAGGCAGCCCTGAGCAAGGTCTCTCCTAGGCTCTCCTCGGTCAGCACTGGCGGACAGCCTGCTGTGGGCAGCCCACGCAGGGAGAGCCAGAAGCAGGAACAGGCTGCACTCCTGCTGTCAAGGCGGCCGGGAGAGAAGGGTCTCTGCGGGGTGTTCGGCACCTGCCACTCAATCTGTGTGGACTGGGCACTTCTGGCTGCTGTGAGCCGATGAACAAAGGAGAGGAAACAGGCTCTCCATGGCTGTGACCTCCTCTCTGCAGAGGTCAGCAGTGCCCTGGACAGTCTCCCTGGTGTGAAGGTGAGGCTTCGTGGCCTGCCTGTCAGGGTACAGGCTAGCTCTACTCAAGCCTCCTTCCAATCACCACATCCAAGACTGTTTTATGGACATATCAGATCTCGCCGGAATGGGATGGGCACAGCTGCGCACCGGAAGCCACAGCCAACAGACCCAGACCAGTACAGGGTGTGGGGAAGAGTTACAAAGATCAACCAAGTGGCCAGGCAGACAGAAGGAAATCCCTACTGTGTCCCCTCAAGTCCACCAGGTTTCAAGGAACCAGATGACTCTGGAGCTGAGGAGAGGAGATCACCCAACCACACCTTCTCACATCTTCTCACAGATGAAGGCCCCCTCACCGGCCAGTCCAGAGCCCGCCTCCCGACTGCAGTCCAGGGCTTCTTCTATTTACTGCATGATATTCTCCCGCCCGCGGCCCACCAGAGGATGACCAGCAGTAGGGTCAACTCAAGCTCGTCCTCACCTGTCTTCCAGGTACCCGCCCATCATGTCATGGCACAGAAGGGTCCGGGGCCTACGGCTGCTCAGTGGGGGCTGACGACACCCCAAGGGCTCCAGGGCCACATTGAAGCCATCTTCCATGTGGGGCGTCCAGGCCAGGAGTTCCTCCAGCGAAGAAAAGTAAAAGCTGATAGGTTCTGTGGTGTCCTTGTCATAATATCTAACTGGTCCGAGGAGGAAGCAGTGAGGAATCAATGGAAAATTCTGGATAGTGGAAATGTTTTCATGATGACTGGGAGAACCTAAGAGGGTGGGGAGCCACCCTCCAGAATAATGCAGAAGATTATTCAGAGCCCAGATCCTCTTACCTGGCAAAGGATCCGGAGTGAAACTGACCACTTCTCGAAAGACTGCTGCTGCTTCTTGGTCCTCTTTGATTCTAGGCAAAGAATAAGTTTAAAAAAAATTTTTTTAATAAAAGGGTAAAAAAAAAATGCTTGGAAGTAAATGGTAGGTATTTAACACAAGCTATGGAAACAGGTGCTGAAGCACAGTAGTTAAGGAGCTCTGTCTGATCTTCCAGGTGACTGTGTTAGCAACAGGACGGGCTTCCGCTTGGACACAGATGCCAAACATCACTCCTGTTAATAAACACCTCACCCACCAGAACAGCTAGACACACGCCAAAGACCAAAGACGTTCTTCACAGGTCCACAGGGACGAGGGGTAAGGGCTACTCAAGGTACCAACAAAGTACTGTCTTAAGAGAGCAAGGGCCAGGCTTCCTGGCCTATCCCCTCCTATCCTCCTTCCCCTAAGTGTATTCCACAGAACTAACTCTTTAGCCTTCATGAACGGATAACACAAGAAACAGTGCCTTTGGTACACTAAGACGGAAAGCTCTGATTCAATATAAATATATATACACACGCCTACACTTAAAAATATAAACTCATATGCTTAAAATATATATCACATTAAAAATATGATCATATATATATATATATATATATATATATATATATATGATTTTAAGAACAGTGAAAGAGATCCTGCAACAGCCATTTAGGACCACGGGAATCAGTGTCTGAATTCTCTAAATCTTTCAATGCCTAAGGCTGCCCCTCTGTCCACTGGGGTGTCACCTGCCAGCACTCCACTTCCAGGCAAAGGCCTATTGTCACTACTCCCTCTGCAGGACCCTGAGGCAGAGAACCTCTGGGAACTGCAAAAGTGTCTGAGGTGAAAGTGGAGGTGCCAAGAAAAATGCTTCTTTTCAAGTTTCATTCCCCCAGGTTCCTCTTCCAGAGCCCCCTTTCGGGCTGATTTGTCCACCCTTCGGCTGCTCCCTGAAGGGCCTCTCGGAACATTGCTGCCTTTGTCACCTTTATTCCTCCAGGAGGAGGAAAGGGGCATCCCAACTTTCCTCCTATCCCAAAAGCCTTCCCACCAGCCAACAGCCATTGGCTGCCCACCTCCAGTCCCCGCGCTCATCAGCCTCATTGCTTCGGGCTTGAAAACCAAGCGGGGTCTGCCACCACGTGGTCCTAACTTCCCCCCCCCCCCCAGTGGCCTACTGACCAGGGGCTTCCAGGTGGGCAAATGGCCCCAGAGGGGGCCCTTTATCTGACCTTTGACCTTTGTGCTGCTCCCTAAAGCCTCAGTTCAAGCGTCACCCCTTCAGAAAGCCAACCCCTTCCACCAGCTGCAACTGCTGGGCCATTGCAAATGCCACGAGGGATGTGGGTAGCGGCCGTGGCACCCAGCTCTGAGGAGGGGACGGGCCCTGCGGCTCGCTTGGGGGTCTGTCCCTCGCAGCGGCGGGCCGGGCGGTGGGACGCACCCGCAGCCCCGGTGGTCCGTGGGGACCTGGGCCCAGATGCCGCCTCCCCTCCGCCGGACCCCGCCGTGCCCACCTACGCCCCGGCCGCCGCTGCCGCCTGGGCAACCGATCCGGCTCCTTCCGCGCCATCGCCTCCGGGGCCGCTGGTCCCTGCCGCAGCCGCCGCACGGTGGCCCGGGTCAGCACCGTGGAAGCCTCCATGGTCTGGCGCTCTGGCCGCCGCGACACCGGCTCCGAGAGCCAATCGCAGGCGCGGGCCCGCCCTCGCTCCCGCCCTCAGCCAATGGGAAGTGCGTAGCGCGGGAGCGCGCTGCGATTGGGCCCCGCGGGACTCCGCGCGCTAGGGCTGTAGGCCCCCGGGCAGGCGGGGAATAAGTAGTCCGAGAAGGGCTGGGGGCGGAGCCTGTGGGTGGGCGGGGCCTGTGGGCGGGGCCTAGGAGGGTTCTGAGCCCCCTTGCAGGAGATTTGGAGGTTTCTCCGCGTCTTCGCGCGCTGTGTGCAAACCGAGGCTTTTCTGAGATAAATGGAATCTAGCAGAAGTCACAGGGTCAGCAAATGGTAGAAACGGGATTTTAATTCGGATCTACCGGCCCCTATTAAAAGATAATTTTCAGAAAAAGGTAAAATCCTGATTCTCATTCGTGTGTAAATATCAACCACTGCTAAAGATTGTGTTCTGCTCGTTAATCAATAAAGGAATGAGGCAGAAACCTGTTCAGAAGCACCTGGAAAAGAGTCCAGTTGCAATAAGGAATCTGGAAGGGAACAGGTAAGTGTGGAGAGCAGGCTGTGCCCCGCCCAGTGACTCTGTGACCTGCAGAGCCGCGGTTTTCAGGCTTGCCCAGCCTTCCGTTCTGCAAGGCAGGAGTTTGCCTTTTCCGCTCCCTTTTGAGTTCAGGTGCCAAGGTAGAATGACTCCACACCTTGTTTGTACAAGTTAACAACCACCATCTGCCCAGCACCACCATCAGGCACAAATTGATAAATAACTTATCTGTGCCAACTTGTCTAACTGAATCAGGGAGCACCTGCACATGAGGGCTTCCAGGTTCACATCAGAGACACCAGACACAGGAGCTTATCACCCTCACCAGGCACAGCTCCTCACCTAAGACCTGTAGAAGAGAAGCCCCCTGAGACTGCACACGGCAGCACCCTGGCCCCGCCATCTGGTCACTCATCACAAGCCTTGCCCAAGAAGATTGCTAGAGCAATGCACCTCTGACTTTCTGTCCCTTCAGGCTTCACACAGCGGTTTCTTCAGCCCATGATGGCCACGCATGGCCCACTCCAAGCTGACACCTCAATCAGGCACTTCAAGCTGACACTCTGAAACCTCCTGTCTGCCTGCCTTGACAGCTCTGCAGAACTGGCTCATTGAGATCCTTATCTAATCATCTACGGTAACTCTGATGACTACTTCATATTTCTGCCTGGGCTCTTGGAACAGCATCCTGTAAACCCAAAGATACCAACTACCTTAACTCTTTTTTTTTTTTAAGAGAGAGAGAGAAAATTTTTTAATATTTATTTTTTAGTTTTTCGGCGGACACAACATCTTTGTTTGTATGTGGTGCTGAGGATCGAACCCAGGCCGCACGCATGCCAGGCAAGCGCACTACCGCTTGAGCCACATCCCCAGCCCAACCTTAACTCTTTTTTAGTCTTTCTGTGAATATATAACATTATGTGTGTGTGTGTGTGTGTGTATATATATATATATAAAATAACCATATATACAACTATATATATATATATATATATATATATATATCATTGTGTGAAGTATGGTGTGTAACTTGAGTATTATAGATATTAGAAATTAAGATTGGAGGGGATAAGAGAACTTGTGATTGTCTGACTTATGACTCTCGGGTGGCCCAAGAGTATTTAATGAATTGCCACCACTGAGAGGGGTACAGCTTATGAATTTATTATTTAATAATTCCGACATTGTGGAGAGACACGGGCATGTGAGGTCTGTGCTACTGGCATGGCCCCTCACGACAGGAAGTGGAGACAGAAGAGTCCTCTCAGGGGCAGGGTGGCCTACGGTCAAGACCGTTTGCTTTTCTCAGTTCCTGCAACTTAAAGGGAGCTGTGGAAAAGACAGTGGGGTGGAAAGGCTGGAGTCCGGTCTCGGCAGGGTTTCTAGATGCAGAGCACTGACCAAGTTGAACCCCAAGGCTGGGCTCTGCAGGAACCACACCCCCTATCCCTGCAGGACCCAGAGAGGGCATCTGCCAAAGGGTCCTCCTCAGGGTCCCGGGCACAGAAGCTCACCGGAAACTGGCAGAGAGTGCTCTGAGCGGGGGAGAAGGGGCCAGTGTGAGGACGAGGCCTCCCTCTGCGCCTGGAGCATCCAGGGTCAGGCCTGAAGCTGCTGCCCAGCCAAGTTAACTGGGCCTATTTATTATCGTTGCAAACTTTGAGCTTTATGAGGCCCCAAGCTTCCATAAATGCCGAGGGTGGGGACAGTGACTCAGGTTGTTGAATATGGGCCTCGATCGTGGTGCCGGCCAAGACTGGAGGTGTGGGTGTCTGCCGGGAGCTTGTGTTGGCTCCCTTCAAGGCTCCAGACTCCTCTAAGGCCTGGATGGGCCCTCTGAACCCCTAACCTTATATGGTTTCCAGATAAAACACAGAGTGCCCAAGTAAATTTGAATTCCAAATAAATGGTGAATGGGACATGGGACATGCTTGTACTAAAAAATCACGCCTTGTTTATCTGAAATTGTTTATCTGAAACTCAGATCAAGCTGGGATCCTGCGTGTTTGTTTGGCAAGTCCGGCAGCCGGCTTTGAGTTTACGCTTTTCTGCCTTGCCACAGAGGCACCTGGCTGTGCTGTGCACCCCTCTGACATTCCTGGTGGGCTCTCAACTGCCCTGGGCTCTGTCCACACTAGAACAGGAAGCCGGTGGGTTTGGTCAGCTGGGCCTCAGGAACTGCCCTGCCTGACCCTACTGGGCCATCCACTTCGTGGAGCAGGTGGCCTTTTGCCAGCCACGTTGGCCACCACAGTTGCCCCTCTTCTGAGCCCAGAGTGGGAGAACCGGGCTTCTGTCTGCGTGCTTTCTCTCCCGCTCCCTCTCCCTGACCCCTCCTGCGGTTCCCGGGAAGAGAGCCCCCCAATCTTGGCCGCCAGCGTGCAGAGGAGTATGGCAGGAGCTGCTGATGGTTCCCAGCACCCCTTCTCCCTTGTCCTGTAGGACCAGGAGCCTGTGTCTCAGCCAGCTGCCTGACTGCCAGCGTCAGCCCAGCCTTCCAGAAGCCACGAGAGTAAGTCCAGGTGACAAGGGCAGTGGCAAGGCTCACTCTGGTTGTGCCTGCGAAACAAAGGCAAGCCCTCCCCCCCACTCCCTGCTTCCTGCCAGCTGCCAGGCAGGGTGCCCATATACGTGGGCACTGCACCAGCCATCTGAGACAGATGGATCCACACTCAGGGCATACCAAGCAGAAGGACAGAAGTGGCCTGGGGACCCAACAGCCCAGACCAGTGTCTTCCTGGAGTGTCCGATCCAGGTTTTATAGGAGAGAAGTAAGATCTGTGTGGTTTAGCCGGCCCGTTTCAGTATTTATTACAGGGGCTGAATCTCACGAAGGTGAGGCTAGGTACAGGTACTCCCCCACTACAATCGCTTTTCATCCTGATGAAACCACAGCAAGTCGCCATCGTCAAGGCTGAGCCCGGCCTCCCTCAAACGTGCTCAGAACACCCAGCCTGGCAACACTGGGCAAAGCCATTTAGCTCAGAGCCTGTTGTACAATAAAGCGTTTGAGTAGCTCTCGTAATCTGTTGAACCCTGCACAGAATGATTGTGCGGATGAGTTTTCACACCACCCTAATGCTAAAGAACGTGAAGTCCAACCACCGTAAGTCGGGGACTGACTGCCCAGGAAGTTGGAAGTTCAGAGCAGCAGCCTGCCGCTCGAGGCTGCCGGGTCTCCTGTGAATCCCGTGACCTTGTTAGTCCTCCTTGTCCTCCTTCTGTCCACTCAGGGTGATGCCTCACAACTGCTGGGGCAAAAGCAACGAGCATCTTAAACACTTTCAAAATGTTGCTTCCCTCCTAGAGTCCCCCTAGCTGCTCAGAAAAGGCTTCTGAATGACCAACTGGGGCTGACCTCAGGCCCCAGCTGCCCTGCCCAGCCTCACACCCACCAGAGCCTCGGCCTGCCCATCACCTGCCCCCACGCCTCCACCTGTGACACCATTCCACTGCTCCACAACAGGAGGCCACCACCTGGGACGCTGCCCTGCCACTCCCCCTGTTTTATTGCAACCACAGGAGCATTTGTGGAACAAAATGATAGGATGCCATCCTGGGGCCTGGACCCCAACAGACCTCCCCAAACCAGAATGGAGTCACTCACGATAAGTGCCACAGAAGCAATCTGATACTTTTAAGGAAGCAGGCAAATCCCCAGACAGGCCAGTTTCCAAAAAAAAAAACCCAGAGGATTCCAGTCCACCGGAGTCAACGTAGGAGGAAGAGCACCTGAAGCTGCCTGAGGTCAACCAGCCGGCTCTCTCCCACCTTCCTAAACCACCGTCAGGCCACCATGCAGCAGGGCTCTCACTCCACGCTGTGCAGTGCAGGACGCTCTGATTCGTGAGGGAGTGAAAGGCAATGCAAGGGGCTGGGGCGGAGTGCAGGCCTAGCGCGCACAAGGTTGTGGACTCAGTCCCCAGCACTGCTAAAGCGAAACACCAAGCCCATTCAATCTGTAACTGAGTTTGTTGTCATTCTGTCTTTTGACACATCACATTCTTTTAGAGCACTGAGGATAGAAGTGAAGTTCTTTCATCCACTTCCCCTCTCCTCCAAAGACCCCTCAATGTTTCACCAATATTATCAGTTTGGCCTCTATTCTTCCAGACATTTAAAAAGACTTTTCCATGCATTCGTACATGTTAAAAACATACATGTGGGCTGGGGATGTGGCTCAAGCGGTAGTGCGCTCGTCTGGCATGCGTGGGGCACTGGGTCGATCCTCAGCACCACGTACAAATAAAGATGTTGTGTCCACCAAAAGCTAAAAAATAAATATTAAAAAATTCTCTCTCTCTCTCTCTCTAAAAATAAAATACATGTTTCAAAATACAGGTACCTGTATGATATTGTTTATGTTTTATAAAAATGAGTATTGTAAAAAGTATTCTGCACTCAGAATAATTATTTTTCACCCAGTAATATTTTTGAAATCAAGGAATACTGGTTTCTAGAACTCTGATTTGTCATTTTGACTGCTACTTAATACACTATAATTCTAAGACATCCTGATCTACCCACACATCCACCTATCACTGGACACTTAAACAGCAAACATCTGTCTGCTGTCATTTATTTTATTTTATCGGGAGGGCAGGTACTGGGGGTTGAACTCAGGGGCACTCGACCACTGAACCACACCCCCAACCCTATTTTGTATTTTACTTAGACACAGGGTCTCACTGATTTGCTGAGGGCCTTGCTGTTGCCGAGGCTAGCTTTGAACTCGGGATCCTCCTGCCTCAGCCTCTGGAGTTGCTAGGATTACAGGCGTGTGCCATGGCACCCAGCTTGTCTGCTATTATTTTTTTTTTTTTGAAGTTAAAATGAAAATCTTTGCATAAACCTTCTTAGGAGCACATGTAGTTTTTTCTTCCTATGATAAAAACATTCCAGAAAACTTGCTAATGGTAGAAGGTACATGTTTTAACACTCACTACCAAGTTGCCGTCCACAGTGGCTCTGCCTGTGGTGTTCTCCCCAGCGAGGGACAGGATGGGTCGCCCCATGGCCTCTCCAGCACTATGTCCAGCCTAAGACCTTTTGCTCACGGGATGGGTGCACCATGGGTTTTACTGTTGGTTTAGCTTGTAATGCCAAAGGGCCTGGTGGGCAGTTCTGTCTTCTATGATGATGACCAGGTCCTCTGGTCTTCCACGGAGATGTCTTTCCTCACTGGTGTGCCAAGCTGGACGTGTCATGGATGCCACCCTTGTGCCTCCTCTGCACACAATGGAGCACACGTGTGTTGCCTGTCTTTGGACTCCTGGTGGGGCTCTCGAGGCCCAGGACTTTGACGTCTCACTTTGGGTGACATGTCTTGATATTGTCCCTAAGGCTTCCCGTTTTCTCTGCGTGGCCGTGTCCCTACTTCAGGGTCACGCACGTCGTCTCCTGCATCTTGAGCGTCCACTTGGCTGCCCGGCTGTCTTCAGAGGCCACTTGGGAGGTGACCTTCATCTTCCTGCTTGGCTGTTTACCGCTTCCGATTTTTCTCTTTCTTTCTGGGCCAATTTTGCTAATCAGTGTTTTCTTAGAAAAGTGTCTGTTTCACGGAGATCCTCAGTTTGGGGGCACTAGGTTGTCCCCACGTTGCTGTGTCCTCTCCTTCCTTGTCCCTGCATCTCACCAAGGGGCTCCGCTGTCCACCTTTTCAAAAGCCATCTCTGCTTTGTCCCACTTTGTCTTCTGTTTGGCTCGTTTCTGATTTTGTTCTCTTTCCTGCTATTTTCTTTGGCTTATTTGTTCTCTCTCTGGTCTGCGCGGTGGACGGCTTGGTGGGAAGCTTGGTGCCCTGGTCAGTCTCTCTCGTTCTCGGGCGCTGAGTGAGGGGCCGTCACCCCGAGAGCTGCTCTCTGTGTTCCCGTGTGTGGCGCTTTCCCTTCACCCACCCTAAGGCCTGGCGATGCCCACTCTGCCCCACCTCCCAGGCAGCCCTCACTCCCTCTGCAGTGGAAGCCCTGGGGCTTTCTGTCAGGATTTCTCCTTCCCGGTCTCTCCACGCTCCTCCCGAACAGAGGCGTGAACACCTGGCGCGGCCGTCCCTGTCCCCTACAGAGGACCATCTAGCCTTTCACCTTCAAACCCACAGCTCACAGGAGATGTCCTTTCATTTTTTACTCTACTGTTTTATTTTAATTTTACTTTTGCGGGGCGAGTACTCCACCCCTGAGCTGCACCCCGCTCTGCAAGGGTTTTTGGTTCTTATGTGAAAGGGAGGGTTGTTTGAACTTATTTTTGACTGTCACTCATCCCACAAGGCTTTGAAACGGCTGTCCTTCCGCTGTGGCTCTACAGTGCTCCCTTCTGGAAAATCAAATGTCTGCACATGCCTGAGTCTCTTTGGGGGTTCTCTTTTTGATTCCATTTCTCTGTGCGTTTATCTTTGTGCAAATCCCACAATCTTCATGTTGTAGCTTCCAAATAAACCTTGAGGTTCAGTAGAGCAAGACCTCCCGCTTTGATCCTCTCCACGATTCGTGGGGCTATTCTTGGTCTTTCATATGACATTTAGAGTTAGACTGTCAGCTTCTGGTGGGATTCTGGAATTCTGTTGATGTCACTGGAGTTGCAGCCTGGGAAAATGACATCCTTACATGATTGGGGTTTTGCATTTGTGTGCACGTGATGCTGGGATTGAACCCGGGGAGCTCCATGACTGAGTTACGTGCACAGCCCTCTTTTATTTTATCTTATTTTGAGACAGGGTCTCACTAAGTCACCCAGGTTGGCCTAGCACCTGTGCTCCTTCTGCCTGGGCCTCCCTGGTAGCTGGGACCACAGGTATGCACAGTGGGCTTTACAGTCTGGGGTCTGCTGCGTTCTCCTGGGAGGGCGTGAAGCCTCACCCCTGTGACCTCCTGCTGGGTCCAGCTGGGGATCCAGTGCAAAGCCTGCTGAGCCTGTGCTTCCATAGGCTGCGCCAGCCCCTGGCTGAGCTAGGGGCTGCCTTTGGGAGGCCTTGAGCCCCCGGGCTGCCCTGCAGGTGGCCTGACCAGACCTCCCTCGGAGAGTTCCTGGAGCCCCAGGTCAGAGGCCGACTCTGGGGATCCAACCAACCACCACTCACTTCAAACACCAAGCAGAAAAGGTCCTGGTGAAAGGCACAGAAGGAACTTCAATCTGTGCAGCTACGCTGGGAAGACAGGGCACCACGTCCTATGACCTTGAGGTCTTATAGAAAGGGGACAGTGAGCAAGGGCTGTGGATTTGTAAAGCTGGAGACCTTGATCAGGTGTGGTCTGCCCAGCATTATCTCAGGATCGGTCAGGTGGGCCCTCATCCCAGATAAGAAGGTAGCTGTCGCCTGGGGGAGGTGTCCACTCATCACAAGACGTTCGTCAGATCAGACCTTTTCCCTGGAATCCACAGCGACTCAGAGCAAAGAAGATGGATACAAAATGGAGGCCGAGATGCCAAGTCTTTAATCTTGCCTTTAACCACCCACTTGTAGGCAAAAACCAAGAGTCCAAGTCCTTGCTACAGGAGCTGTGGGGCAGTCAGTCTGCACCCCACCCTGCCTCCTTCCCGCTCCCCAAGGCTCCGATCCGTGTTCGCGGCTCACTCTGGCTTCCTCCCTTTCTCCTTCATCAATGTCCACCCAGTAAGTCTCATGTAGCACCAATCTCCTCTTGGCTTCTGCTTCTCAGCGAGCAAGAACATACCACGCATAGATTTAGAGTTTAGAGCCTTTTAGAGTTGTTATTGTTAGATCTGTCTCTAGAGGAACGAACTTTTAAGTCTCACCTCTGATGCATTAAAGATGACTGGAAATCCTTTGCATCTTCTCCCATGGAAACCAAAGTTTGAGATGGCACTAGATTCTGTGCTTCCGCTGGCGGGCGGGCGGGGTCTGTGTAAGCTGTCTCTGCACACCCCAGAAGCTCACTGCCCATTTCTTTCCGGGTTCTTCTCTTGCAGATTCCAAGTATAAAACCCAAGGAAGGCAACAGTGAAAGGAGGAGAGTTAAGGGAGAAGAAAAGAGAGACCACTCCTGCACAGTGAGAGGGACCTCATGGCGAGTTTTCACTGAAGTGTGCTCGGCTGTCCCCATTCCCCCAGGGACAAGGAGTTGGCTGGAATGTTTGGAAATGTCTCCACAGTTTAACCTCATGGAGTGGCCTTTACGTTAAAAAAAAAAAAAAAGACCTTAATTGGGACCCATTAACTGTCCTATCTTAGTCACCATCGAAAGGTGAAGTCTATTCCACACCAGGTTTCTGGGAGGCCCTGTGTCTTGCGTTGACCAGTGGAGTCTGGCCTCGGTGGCGGAGGTCTTGGGCCTCTGTGCCGAGATTGCCCTGCAGTGAAGAAGCTGGGGCGAAGGACAGCATGGACAGAGGCCCCAACAAACCATACATCTCAGCTGAGCCCGTCCTAGACCTCCCTGTGCCAGCAGAGCTGCCAGCAGCCTGGAGCCAGCGAGCAAGTCTGCAGCCAGAGAGGAGCCACCAGCTGCCCAGGTCAAGAGCAGCAGTGAGCTGGCCTTCTCCACGCTGCTGAGATTTTCAAGGGCTTCATCATGCCGTCGCTAAGGAGTCCAGTGTCTGCTTTTAATGTCGTGTTCTGCTTGACGTTGATACGGTGGTCTTTAATCTTTTGACCTTGCATTCATCGACTGCTCATGCTATTAACCCACCTGTAGGTTCTTACGGATCCTCCCTGGTACATACTGACTGTACATAATGACAAGGTCTCTTTCTTCCTTCCCAACCCTCATACCATTTATCCGTGCCTCCTTCTGGGTTAGTCCACCCTTCATTCAGCACCAGGACACTGAAACACCTGACAGTTACAACTTCGAGGAGGAAAAAGTGGATTTGGAGCTTGTGGTTCCAGAGGCTCAGTGCACGGTGGCTGGCTCCTCTGCTCTGGCCTGGTGGGAGGGCCCCGGGGAGGAGGGCTGCTCTGTTCTTGGCAGCCAGGAAGCAGAGAGAGCTGGAAAGGAGCCAAGGGAAATTCCCAAGGACATGGGACCCAGTGACCTGCTTCCTCCAGCCACTCCCCACCTGCCCCCAGGGGCCACCCAGTGACCTATTCAGATTATTAATCCATCAAGTAGATTAATCCACTCATGAAATCACGGCTCTCGATACCGAATCATTTTACCTCTGAACATGTCCACATTAACACAGGAGCTTCGGGGACATCTCAAAACCAAACCATGGCTCTTTCCTCGGCGCACTAGCTCTGATTTCCAAGCCAGTGCTGAATCAAAGTGCCCAGGGGACTCTGTCACGTCCGTAGCCCAGGTGTGCCAGGGTGGTGGCACATAGTATGGAGAGGCCAAAGGAAATGACCCTGGGGACAGCTATCGAGATATGTGGTTTCTTGGGGAAAGCTCACGTGAAATCAGAGGCCACTCCAAGAAGAGTTCAGTGGCCACAGGCTGACACACAGCCCCTCTGTCCCCCACAGTGCTTCACCAAGCAGCACCTCCGTCCCTCCCAGAGTTTTGTCCAGTGGTGGCCACTGGACGAGTGAATGTGAATCTTTCCCACTGTGCCCTCAGGTCTGCACCTGTCCCATTCAGGGAGGGGTTTATGCGTCAGGCTGCAGAAGCAGGGACATCATCAGGAGTAGCTTGCTTAGTTAGCTCGTCTGAATAGCAAAGAGAAATGTCCAGGTGCACGGGCAGAAACAACCTTCTGCCGATAACACTGACTTGTTCCCATCGAGCACCAGAGAAAGCCAGCTCCTCCAAGATCACAGGAGTCTGGACTTTGAGCCCAGCCTTGCTCTCAGTGTCACCTGAACGTGGCTGGGTTTTTGGAAATAGAGAAGGGGCACTCGGGGACATGGGGGTTTGCTGTCCCCTTTCTTCAAAGATGATCCAGAGTCCTTGCATTGGTTCCTG
The DNA here is from genome assembly GCF_021218885.2 of Marmota monax. Classification (NCBI taxonomy): domain Eukaryota; kingdom Metazoa; phylum Chordata; class Mammalia; order Rodentia; family Sciuridae; genus Marmota; species Marmota monax. The sequence goes on along the minus strand of NW_026692700.1, from coordinate 577,600 downwards.
TCTCCGAGGGAAAGGTCGCAACACTGCACCATTGTGGGGTTTTGTGGGTAGGCTTTATCAAACAAAGGAGACCCCATTCTACGCCGAGTTTACTAAGGGTTTTCAATCCTAATTGGAAATGACTTTCACCCAACACTTTTCTCAATTTGTCTTGAGACGACGCTATGATTTTCATTCCTTATTTGTTTGATGATATACAAACCGGTATTCTTGGAATAAACGTCATTTATTCCCAATGTTTTATTCCTATTAGTACTGGCTTCCATTAGCTACTGTGGTTTTTAGGATTCTCTGTGTCAGTGAGTGAAACTGACCTACTCTTTTCCTTTTTTTTGCAATTTTCTTATCAGGTTTTAGAATCAAGGTTTTGATTGCCTCATTTTAAAAGTTGGGAAATATGCCCTTTTCCTCTTCTGGAATAGTTAGGGGTGATTCTTCCATAAACATTTTGTAAAATTTACTTTTAATCTGAGATGAGAGATGTCTCCTGGGGAAAGCTTTTCATTACAGCTTCCACTGAATGCTTTTAAGACTCTTCAGATTCAGATCTTTCCTCTCCTCCTGTATTAATATCTGAAGTTTAAAAGAATGTCTACTTTATCTAATTTTTCAAATTTATTGCTGTAAAATTATTCCTGTTATTCACTTGTTTTCCATGTCCACAAAAATCTGTAATGATGCTTATTTTACAGTTATTTTTATATTTTACTAATTTTTCCTTTAATCTTTGTTTCTTTTATTTTAAATTCTTGAGGTTTAATTCCTTGTTTTTTCACTAATCTCTTTAGATAGATACTTTGTTCTTTGACTCTAAGACTGTCTTCTTTGAATAGAATCAAAGCCTGGCTTTGGTTACATCCTGAAAGTTTTCATTATAATCAACTTCAAAATAGTTTCTGATTTTTTGTGATTATTTTTTAATCTATAGGTCATTTAGAAGTATATTTATTATTTTTTCTTTTTTCAGTTATAGATGGACACAATACTTTTTATTTTATTTTTATGTGGTACTGAGGATCGAACCCCGTGCAAGGCAAGCATTCTACCACTGAGCTATGACCCCAGCCCTAGAAGTATATTTCTTAACTTCTGAACACATAAGAATATCCAGATGGGGCTGGGTTGTAGCTCAGAGATAGAGGGCCCTCCTGGCATGTGTGAGGCACTGGGTTCGATTCTCCACACCACATATAAATAAATAAAATATTGGTCCATCAACAGCTAAAAAATATTTTTAAAAAGAGAAAATATCCAAATTACTTTTTGTGATTGATTTTTAGCAAGTTTGATTATGGTCAGAGAATTTACTTTATTCAGCCCTTTTCTTTTGCAGTGCTGGGGATTGGTCTCTAGGCAAGAGCTGTACCACAGAGCTACACTCGGGCCCATTTTACTCCATTTCATTATTTTATATTTTATTTGAGACAGGTCTTGTTCAACTGCCCAGGCTGGCCTTGAACTTGCGATCCTCCTGCCTCACCCACCCGAGTAGCTAGAATTACAAGTATACAGCCCACATCAAGTTTTTTGAAATTACATCATTACAGCCACATTGATCCTTTGAAATTCAGTCTTATTTAATGGTAGAACCTCGTCAATTTTTAAAACGATTCCATGCTCACCCCAAAAGACAGTGTGTTCTGCACTCCGTGTTCTGTGTGTCCCCGTTACATTCTAATGAGATCATTCAAATCTTTCACGTACGCGTGGGCTTTTTTTCTTTGCATTCTGGTCATTCCGTCGGTCACCCAGCAATGTGTCACGGTTTCCCTCTCCTTGTTTGCCTTCCATGTTTTCTGGTGTTATCAGGCAGGTGCAGACCTGAGCCTGGCCTGGTGTCTCTCTGGGCTCTCACGGGGCCCAGCCTCGCCTTCACCAGGGCTGCTGCCTCGGCTGCCTTGCGCTTGACGTGTGCGGCGGGCCCCAGTGAGCCCAGCCTGGGGTCATACTTCATCTTAGATGTCCTCTAGGAGGCCACACACAGCTGGGCTTGGCTTTGTATCTGGTGTGACAATCTTTGCCTTTTAATTGGAGCAATTAGTCCCTGTGCCCTTAACATAATCACGAAGAAACACGCCTCACCAGCTGCTTTGCTGTTCCTCCCCATCTGCCTTCCTGTTCCTCTCCACTCTTCCTTTATCTGGTGTTGACTGGACGCTCTTTATGACCCCCCATCCCCCCACACCCCCACACCCCCCACACACAGAATGCGCTCCTCTGCTGCTATTTCAGGGTTGCCCTACAGGCGACAGCATGAGTATCAAAGCCAGCCGAGTATCGTTTGGTATTTTTACTTATTCCCGACACGTGCCTGGGTCCTGAACGCTGGAGCTCCATACACCCCTGTATCAGTTACTTTCACACATTAAACAATCTACCCAGGGGTGAAAGCCACGAGCTTCCACTGTGCACAGGTTCTGTGGGTTAGGAACTTGGAAAGGGCACCAGGAGGAACCCAAGGCTGGGACAGTGTGTTCCAGCTGGGGGCTGGAGTCACCTCACTGCTAGGCACACACGAGCCTGGTCCCTGGGCTGCCTTGACGGGAAGCCACGCTGGGCTGTCACCTGGAGCACGGGCTTCCCGGGGGGTTTCTCGCTTCCTCATAACTTGGGGGCTGGGTTGCAAGAGCAGTGTCCCAAGACACAGCGGAAGCTTTGCTGCCCCTCACGCCCCGACTTTGGAAGTCACACAGCATCCCCCTCTGCACCAGGAGGCACTCGGGCTCAAGAGGGCGCACTGAGGCCCACCTGGGGATGGGACAAGTGTCAGAATCACACTGTAAGAGGAACACGTCGAGTGGGAGACATCTTTGTGGCCACCTTTAGAAAACACAGTCTGCCACGTGCTCCTCCAGCTTAGGAACTACATCAGAGTTGCTGTGAATGTGTAACACACACACACACACACACAGAGTTTTAAACTAAAACAACCAGCTCCTATTTGAATATATTTTCTGGGATAATCAACAGGTACAGCTTTCCGTGCTGTTTTAGATGAGAAGGTTTATAAACGCGCCTCCCGGCAAAGCCTTAGTAGAATTCAAAACACAACGGCGCTCCTTGCGGGGCCAGCAATCACTCACTTCTGACCCTCCCTCCTGTGTTATTTTCTTCAAATGTTTCATTGTGATAAAATACTCATAAAATGTACCACCTTCACCCCTCGGTGGTGTGACTCTCTTCTAATTTGCCTCTCTTTCTCTCTCTGGAACGTGACTCTGACCTAGCCGTGCCCGGGTGGGGCTCCAGGGGAGGTGGCTTACCTGGGATTCTTTATCTTGGTGGTGGCCTGAGGCCTAAGTGATGGCCTGGGACCCAGGGTGCCTGTCACAGGAAAAAGCAGACTCCTGTGCTCTCCTCAGAGCTGCACCCACTTTTTTCCTAGCAAGTTGGGCCCTCTGGGGGGGGGGGCGCTGGGGTTGTGGCTCAGTGACAGAGTGCTCGCCTAGCACGTGCGAAGTCCTGGGTTCGATCCTCAGCACCATATAAAAATAAATAAAATAAAGGTATTGTGTCCAACTACCACTAAAAAATAATTTTAAAAAATGACCCCTCTCTGGGGGTCCTGCCTGGGAGGAGAGGCAGGCTGGGGCTCATGGTCAGGGGAGACCCCAGAAGGTGACAGGACATCACAGGAAGTAACAGAAGCAGGTGTCCCCTGCAGATCCCAGAGAGGAGGGCTGGCAGAAGTCCAGGACAGCAGGGTGCTCGGCCAGCAGGAACCAGAGAGACAGAGCCTCTGAGGCCCCAGGGCTGCTCCTGTGTCCTCCAGCGGGGCTGTGGGTGGCGGTTTAAAAGCATACACGGGGGAACTCCGCTCCTGACCCGGTGGTTGAGATTTGGATCAATGGGATGAGGAACAACAGGTTCTGTCATAAACAACCACGTGGGGAAGGGAAGTTCCAACCAGCCAAAGGGGACAGGGTAGGACTGGGTCTGGGACAACTTGCGTCAGGCGGCAGCTACATTCACAAATGTGCACCAAGGGGCATTAATCCCACTGGAGCACGGGCGCCCTCACCGCCCTTCAAAACCCTTTCCCTCCTGTAAGAGGGAAACTCTGCGCGCATTAAACGCCGGCCCGCCGGGCCCGCAGCCTTAGTGGGACTGTGCCATTCTGACCCACACTGTGGCTTCCCTCTCTCAGCAGAGTGCCCTCCCCACTCCCTGGGCTGTGCGCACAGCAGCCCCTTCCTTCTCAAGCTGACCGGCTCCCGGCCAAGACTTGCTGATCATTCAGCTACTGCGAATGGTGCTGGCGTGAACCAGGGTGCACACGTATCCCTTGGAGACCCTGCTTGGGTCACTTGGTAATTCGGTGTGACTTTCTGAGGCTCCCACACTGTGCACCCCACCACCACGGCCTTCCCCCACCCCCACAGGGACTCTAGTGTCTCTGCCGGGCCTTGTTACCCCCTGGGTCTGTTGGTTTTCTTACTGATTCAGTCTCCTCACTGATTATGGTGTGTTCACACTTTCTATCTACCTGGGTCCTGTGTGTTGGTGCTGCCGGGAATCCTGCCCTCCAGCCGGCTACCAGTGACCCTCTTCCTTTCCATGGGACTGGGGGTCAGGTTCCCATTTCACCTCTGACTCCAGCATCTGGAATCCTCCACCTTTGTCCTGAGTCCATCCAGGAAAGTGTTCTGCGGACCTTTTCCAAGAGCCGACTTGGGTCCTGCTGATTTTTCCGCTGTCCCCCTCCTCTGTGTGGCCTGTCGCTGTCGTCTCTGTCATTGTGGTCGAGGGCACCCTGCTCTGGCTCCTCTCATTGTCAAGTCAGTGCTGTGGTCTGCACCGGAAATGTCCCCCAAGGTCCCTGTGCTCAAGCCACGGTGGCCCCAGCCCCTGACTACGCTGGGAGATGGTGGGGCCTTTAGGAGGTGGCCCAGCGGGAGGCCCTCAGGTCACCGGGTGTACCCTAGAAGGGAACAGAGGGGCCCCAGCCCTGCCCTCCTCCTGATGCTGTGGCCCAAAAGCAATGGAGACAACAATCACAGAGGACACCTCAAAAACTGGGGCCAAACAAACCCTTCCTCTTTATAACTTGATGGTCTCAGGTTCTGGTTATGGTCACAGGAAGCTGAATGACACGGTGGTGGCTGGTCTGCAACCTTTCCTGAGCAGGCCATTTTGACCCCAGCGTCAGGGGTGGAGCCCAGGGCCTCGCACTTGCTAGGTAAGCTCTCTACCCCGGAGTTCCATCTCCGGCCCATCTCTGCTGGTTGTGTTTGTTTGTTTGTTTGTTTTTTACATAAACATTCATATAAATTTCCCTATTGGCACCCATGTTTGCTGCATTCTGTATGTTTGAGTATACTGTGTTTTTATTTGCATTTGTCTCTGAGTGTTTTACAGTTTCTCTTCTTTGATCCATTGGTTGTTAAGTGTTGTTAAATTTCCACCTTTGTGACATACCCAGTCTTAACTTCTGTTAGTGATTCCTACTTCATCCTGTGGAGGTCAAAGACGGCGCTTACAGCCATCTTTTTAAGCCTATTTAGACTTCATCGTGGCCTGATACATGATCTGTCCTGGAGAAGTCCTTGCCCGCTGGACAGGAGAAGGTGTGTGCTGGAGTTTGGGGTGTGCTGTGTGCTGTGTGCTCTCAGACCTTCGTGGTCTGCTGCCCGGGTCCCCCCATCCTTGCTCACCTCCTCTCTGGCTCCTCTTCCACTATCAGCAGGAGGGTATCGCGTCTCTAGTTCTCCCCAGTTCTCTAGGTTCTGCCCCAGGTATTGTGACGGCCTATTTCTGGGTGTGTGAATGTTCCTCATGGGTCTACTCTTTTGCTGTATCGACATTTTGTAACCCATCATGTCTTTCTGTCTCTCATAAACTCTTCTCATTAAAGTCTGTTTTTCTGGTATTAGGACGGCCACCCTGCCCTCTTTTGGTTTCTATTTTCAAGGAATATCTTTTTGCACCCTTTCCCTTTCAACCACTCGTGTCCTTGCATCTCAAGTGAGTCTCCTGTGCACAGCAAGGGCTTGGATCTCAGGTTTTATTCTTCCTGCTAAGCACTGTCTTTTGGAGACTTTAATCCACTTATATTCAAAGTAATTAATCCAAAAGGCGGGATCTGCTTCCCTTCTGACTTACTGCTTTGTCCCTCATCTCCCCCACCACCGCCTTCTTTTTATGTTTCGTTGGATATTTGTAGTGAAATGTTTAAATTCCTTTCTCATCTTCTTTTGGGGATATTCTATAGCTGTTTGCTTTATGGTTAAGGGGATCCCATATAAAATACTAAAGTTACAACACTCTAATTTGAATTTATAACAGTTTAACTTGAATATCATATAAAAACTCAGCCTTTTCATGTCTCTGTCCCTACCCCTTTCAGTTGTTGATGTCACAAAACTGCATGCTTATACAGTGTGTGCCCCAAAACATGGACTTATAATTCTTTCAGGTGCATTGGTGTCTTAGATTATGTGAGAAGTAAGGTGTGCAGTTACCAAAGTTATAATCTTGCTAACTTTTAAGCTAATGATTTTTAAAAAAATATATTAGTACCTTATTTCCTATTTACCTTTTTAAAATTATATATATCTCACCAGGGCCTTGTACATGCGGGGCAAGCACTCTACCAACTGAGCCTCCTCCCCAGCCCTATTTTGTATTTTATTTAGAGACAGGGTCTCACTGAGGTGCTTAGCACCTCGCCCTTGCTGAGGCTGGCTATGAACTCACGATCTTCCTGCCTCAGCCTCCCAAGCTCTGGGATTACAGGTGAGGGTCACTGTGCCTGTCAACACAGTTGTTTTAAAGTCTGTATCTAGTAGAACCACAATCAGGTGTTTTTCATTTTTGTTTTTATTTTCAAAAACAGCGTCAGTTGATTTCTTTCCCCCTTTGACGTGCCATACTTTCTCTGTTTCTCCCTACGCCTTGTGATTTTCATTTAAAATGGGACACATGAGTCCAATAGTGTGGTGACCCTGGAAATCTGATTCTTCCCCTTCTCCAAGGTTGTCTGGGTTTGTTGTTGTTGTTTTGTTGTTTTAATAAAGTGCTAAGTAAGTATCGGCTCTGTGCTGGGCAGACTGAGGTGTAAACTCGGGGACTTCTCAGACGTCTTCTGAGCCTGCACCTTCCTTGGGCATGTGTGACCACTTTGCCATTTTCCCTGTGTATGCAGCTGCTTTTGAGTGGCCTGGTCTTTGATATCTGATCTCAAGAGGGAAAATGGAGGAAGGGGTAAAGGCCCTCTGAGTTCCCTGGAAGTCCTTCGGCAAGGAGAGGGCTTGAGACAGCGCACGAGGTACAGGGAGGAGCGGTCGGAGCTCAGATGGCTGATATTGGGAGGGCAAGGTCCTCTGCCCACCCTGGCCACACGCAGTCTGTTCCAGCAGCTTGTGCACCGCGGCCTGTCATGGAGATGGGAGTAGGGGTGGTAGCCGCTGCTGCGCTCAGAGCTGAAATGGACCCCAGTTAACCACAACTTCCGCCCAAGCCTCCCCTGGAGCCCTCCACATGGTGGCCTCAGACAGACTCTGCCAGGGCAGTGACAAAGTGCAGGGGCAGAGCCCAAGTGCTTCTCACCAGGCCGACTTGCCAGAATCCTCTACTGTGTCTATTCTAACCCCCAGAGTCATTATTTTTATGCAATTATTGAGATACAATCTGCAAAAAATATATTTTATCCAGGTGAAGTGCACAGTTCAGTGGGCGTGTATAGCCACAGAGTTGTGTGACTATGAGCACAACCAGAAAAGAAGCTACTAGTAGCCACTCCTCATCTGTCCCCTCCAACCAGTGCAACCTCCCATCGACTTCCTGTCCCTGACCCTGTCCCTGTGGGTCTGCCTATTTGGACATTCTGCATGTGAGAAATCATACCATACATGGTGTCCTGTGACGGGACTCCTTCACCAGCTTCGTGCCTTGTGGCTCATCTGAGCAGTAGCATGACTGAATGAGTCATGACCCTTGTACAGGCACTTCTACCTGATTCACAGTGTCCACTGAGGGACACGTGAGGCGTTTCCAGCTCTTCACTCTTACGGATGCCGCGGCTGGGGACGCTTTTGTACAGGTTCTTGTGGGGGGCATGTTTGTGTTTCTCTCGGGTATGTCCCCGGGAGCCGGGTTCCTGAGTCGTGGTGACTCGATATTTAACAGAGGAACTTCCAAACTGCTTTCCAAGACTATTATTTCTTTACGGGCAAGGCTCACTGAGAAGACCCCACGTCGACAAGTCGACTGCTTTTGTGGCTTCTCATTCGTTCCTGCGTCTCTGACCTTCCCTCTGGGACCAATTTCTCTTGGTGAAAAATTCCTCCACTTTTTGCTGGTTTGCAAATGTCTTTATCTTTATGTTTCAGTTGGGAACAGAACTGTAGACGGTGGCTGTTATTTTTCAGCCTTTCAATTTGCCATTCCTCCCTCTCTTGGCTCTTTCCCTCCTGTCGAGGGGTCCATGGTCATATACTTGTCATAGATCCCTTGAAAAGAAAGAGTCCCCCCGTTTTGTTTTTAAGAACGAGAGCCTGTTTTTGCCTGTGATCTTGACGGTCACACCTGGGTCACACCCAGGCCACGCTGGGTGTGAACTTGCTTTATTCATCCTGCTTGGGGTTCTCTGGGCTTCCGGAACCTGTCCCTTGGTGAGTTTGTTCCATGTGAGGAACTTGTCGGCTGTTTTATCTTCAAATGTTGTTTCTGTTGCCTTTTCTCTCGGTTTTCTCCACTCACACAAGTTTTGGACTTTGTGATTGACATTTGTGAACATCCAGCTTGACCTGACCCCCAGTCACCTTGGTTATGGCCGCCACTTTGCCAGCCAGGTGACTGTGGCACACGTCCCAAACCCCACAAGGGAACTAAACGGTTAAGACGGTCAGCCAAGTGTGATGTGCCAGCCATGGGTGCCAGCCATGGGTGCCCCCACTGTCTCTGGCTGACATTGGGCTGGCTGGTTTTTGAAAAAGGCCAGGTGCCTTCCGGCTGGCCGCAGTCCCCCTTGGTCTAGCTTACCAAATAAACGCTTTCCTCCAGCTTCGGGGTACAGGGTCCACCTGTCTCACTGCTGCTCCCGAGGTGCTCCTCTCTGTGAGTTCCCGTCCCCTGCACTCGGTGCAGTCCTGGGTGCAGTCCTGAGTCCGCCGGCCTCTTCCTTGGTCTGCCTGCCGGTGCCTCTGGCCTTGGTGTCGGCCCCCACACACCAGCCTGGTTTCCCTGCATTACTTGGGCTCAGATGTGTCCCCTGTTCTGTGTTCTCCAGCCTTTTCTTCCTCCACACATCTTTCCCGGTATTTTCTTTGGATCCTCTTCTAATTCACTGATTTTTCTCTGCAGCTCTGTAAGATCAGCGGCCACATTTACCCATCGAGTTCTTAGTTTTATTTGTTAATTTTTCACTCCTAGCGTTCTCCACTCGGTTCTTTATCGTTGTTAAAGTCCTCTGCTACAATTATGAGGCTTGTGTTCTCTGATCTCTTTGGACGTCAGGAGCGTGGCCATTTGAGTGGGTGGGGGCTCCTCTCCTGTGAGCTCTATCCCTCGTGGAGTGCTGGCACGCTCTTGCTGGGTGTCTTTAGTAAGCAGATCTCGAGCCGAGTGCACAGCTGACCTAGTGGCATCTCGACTGACCAGTTGGAGGGACACTTTGTGGAGGTAGGAAGCCTTCCTAATCACCCAGAGCATATGGACTTCTAACGCTGTTTGTAGCAGTCTCTAAAATGGAAACTCTTGTGCATATGGACTGGGCTCCCTCCTGCCCCAGGAGGGCTGGATTCTGAGGCCTGGGGAGGCAGGGGCACTCGAGGTCACCGTGTCTCTCCCAGCTGTGTAAGGATTTTGGAGAGAAAGGCGTGGTCCTCGTTACTCCTTCCTTCTGGAATGTTCCCCCTGGCACCGCGGTCAGCCTCTTGCACTTGAGTGATCTCACCCATCAGTTGACTCAAAATGATTGTTCAACGATGTTCTTGGAAGAACTGGCCCTGACTCTCCCTTTCTACCTCACGGGTCCCTGCCCTCCAGCCCGTCCGGAGCCAAGGCCTGAGTCATGGGACTGACACTGCAGGGTCTAACCCGGGAACTCCAGGACGTCCCAGACTCAGTCAGCAAGGGTGGGGTGACCTGATGTTTTGTTCCTCTTTTTATGTGGGGTTTTGTTGTTTTGTTTCGTGTTTATAACCATTTTCACATACTGTACAACTATCCGAGGGTTTTTAGTATAATCACCGAGTTGTGCAACCACTATTATGATCAATTTCAGCACACTTCATCATTCCAAAAAGAAACCACAAATCACTAGCTCACTCCCCACTCCTCCCCTTCTCCCCTCCCCCAGCTCCAGGGGACTCCTAATCCGCCTCCTGTGTCTACAGATTTGCCTCTGCTGAGTGTGCTGGGTAAGTGGGATCACACAGGAGGTGGCCTTCTGTGTCTGGCTTCTTTCCCTCCAGATAATGTTTCTGAGGTGCGTCCGTGTTCCGGCAGGATAGGCACGTCACTCCTCTTTATTGCTGAGTAATATTCTTTTCGTAGATGTAGCGCATCTGGTTTATCCATTCCCGGGCTGGTGAACACTGGGTCAGATCCACTTTTTTCTTATTACAAGCAACTCTACTTGGAACATCCATCCACAGGTTTTTACGCGGACATATGTCTCACTTTTTAGGGGTAGGTAGCTAGAAGCGGAATTGCTGGGTCAACTGGAACCCGCGTTGAACCGTGAGGTACCTCCGGACTCCTTTCCTTTGTGGCAGCAGTGCACCAGGGTTCCCATCCCCCCAGCCTCGTCAGCACTTGTTAACATCTGCTTCTTGGCGGCAGCCACCCTCTTGGTGGTGGACTCACGGCTCACGCTGTGGCTCCTCGGTGTCCCCAAGGGCTGCTCATGCTCACTGCCTGTTGGCTTCCTGCAAACTTCCCTGGAGAAATGTTCCCTCGGATCTTTGCCCATTGCTAACTGGATCCTGTCCCTCCATTACTGAGTGGCAAGAGTTCCTTGTGTATCTACATGTAAGTCTCTGATCAGATGTGACTTGAAAGCACTTGCTGCCGTCCGCGGCCTGTCCTCGCTTTCTGGATGGAACCCTTTGAAACAGCCGCGTTCTCCATTTGGATGACACGCGGTTCATCTTTTTTCTTCTTTTCTCTGTGCTTTTGGAGTCATGTCTGAGAAACGGCTGCCTAACCCGAGGTCATGAAGAGTGATTGAAGCCTAGGTTCACGTCTAAGGACGTCAGCGCTCAGGATCCAGCTCTCACATGCAGGCCTTGGTTCATTTTGACGTGACTATTGTACCTGGGGTGAGGCAGAGGCCCAGCTCTGTTCTGTGCACGTAGAGACTTCTGGCTTTATGTATGATTTTCTGTAACGTCCTGGGTCATCTCCCTCCACCACGATCTGGGGGAAAAATGGCTCACTTTATCCAGCCTCCCATCATTCAGCGTATCGTCGAGGTGAACCCACAGAAAATCACCTCCTTGGCCCAGCCCTGGCTGCTAAGACTCAGGGAAGTCCTCCTGTCATCAGCTCTTTCTTCTGCCCCCTCCTCAGTCTCAGTCCTTTCACTAAAACACTAATATTTGTATTGTGCCTGGATTATCAGGTCTTCTGCAGAAACGGTTAGCCAGTTTCTCACTGGCTGGTAACAGGAAATGGGGACAGGACCCTGTCAAAGTAAATTGCCTAGGGAGGGTATTGGAACTGAGTGTGCAATTCTGAGAAGGTTGGCCTCTGTGTCCCACTATAGTCACAACTCTGGGCAAGTCCTCCGGAAGGCAAGGACCATACCTTATTTGCCCTTATGTCCCCAATGCCTAGCACACAGGGTGCCCCAAAGCAGGAACAAATTAAATAAATGTTCGGAGAGCGGGAGGACCAATGGAAGCACCAGATAAGTAAAGGACTGGGGTGGGGTGAAGTAGGAGGGGCCGGAAGAGGCCTAAGGTGGGCTCGGGGCAGATGCCACCTCCTTTCCCATGGAAACCAGGCCAGCGTGGAACACGTGTGCATGGGCCCGTGACTGTCCCTGGCAAGGGTGAAGGTGGTCAGTGGCCCCTGGACGGAGCTGACTCATCCCTTCCAGGCACTCAGCCCCCACTCCCAGCTTCACAGAAAGGACGTCTCTGCCAAGTGGCCCCAGCTCTGTAGAGGTGGGGCCTGCCCTTTGTCCCACAGAGAGCGGGATTGCAGTGTCTGCCTGCTCCCTTCTGGCCACAGCCCAAGGCTGGGCATGACCACGTGGCCTCACCCAGGACTGAGCACAGGCGGGAGGCCAGCCTTTTGCCAGCCGGCTGGCTCCAGCCTCGGCACTGGCCACTGGCAGTTGGGGAAGGGCCTGGCCGCTCACCCATTTGGCCAGCGATGAAAAGAAGCAGGAGAAGCCTCTGTCCTCCACTGCTCGGGTACCACAGGGCTACTGGGGGCTGTTGAGGGGCGTGTCGAGCCCTCAGCCTGCTGCAGAGCGTAGCACTGCATCCCTAATAGAGGTATACGCAAGTCCCAATCTCCAGCACCTCGAAGGTGCCCTCATGGGAAACAGGTTTTGTAGATACAATTAACTTAAAGATGTCAAGGGAAGATCATCCGGGATTTAGGGTGGGCCCTGAGTCCAACAATGATGTGTCTCACAGGGTGGAGGGGAGGAGAGCGGAGACTCAGGAAAGGGGGCCGATGCTGCCAGCCAAGGGATGCCTGGGGCCACCAGAAGCCGAAGAGGCAGGAGGGAGCCTCCCCTAGAGCCCTTGAAGGAGGCAGACCTGCAGCCCCTTGATCTTGGACTTCTAGCCGGCCTCAGGAACTGAGGGATCACATTTCCGTTCTCTCCAGCCACCCAGTTTGTGCTCTTGTGTTTCCGCAGCCCCAGGACAGATGTACGGTTGTCCAGGTTGTAGCCATGGTCAGGGGACACCTCCCTGTCTTCTGCTTTTTCTGGACACTGCCCCAGTCAGGAAGAGCAGCCCATGCCTCTGGCTACCTCACACAAGTCCCCAGAGCTGCCCACACTCTGGGAATTGCTCTGGGGCCCACCTGTGGGGACCACATCTCCCTGCAAAGAACAAGGCCATCTGGAGTGTGGCAGGCCCCGGGTGCAAAGCCAAGGACCCCAGTCCTGCAACAGGCCAGAGGTGGACCTGGGGTGGGGAAAATAGGAGGAGGATTTGGTGCATCGAGCAAACGCAGGAGGCAGGGTGCTGAAAAACATGGTTCCAAGTTTAATGGTTGATGGTCTGAGAGCTGTGGGGTAAGGCCAGGCAGCCCTCGCCCCGCCACGCCCAAAGCAATGCACCTTGTGGACTCTGACTAGCACAAGTCCTTCCAAAGCAGGCACTTGCAGACCCTGGACACCAGCAGTCAGGCTCCAGGGGAAAGAAGGATGGTTCACAACCAAGAAGCACCCGTGGTGGGAGGAAGGCCTGGTCAGCAAGTCAGGGCTAAAGCAGGCAGAGAGAGTGCCGGGGCTGGGGGTCAATGGGACGTGAGCAGGGAGGACTGACGGGTTCCCCAAGATCAGAGAATGCAACCCTGCAGCCAGGACGCAGGGCCAACGTCAAGGACTTCCAGAGCACCCATGGAGGCAGCTGCCCTACACCAGGTGGTCCCAGAGAGCTGCAGGGGCTCCTGCCTCAGGGGACCTCCCGCCTTCCAGGGTGTGAGTCTGAGCCCCATGGTTGGTCCAGGGGTTCTCTTCTACCCTGGTCTCAAGACTGACCTAATGGAGCTCCAGAAGCAGGTGGGGGCAGCCCTCCAGCCCCTTCCTGCTCTCCCCTGCTCTGGGGCTCAGAGGACGCCCCTCCCACGTGGCCTTAGGCTGCAGGTCAAAGAGGCCTGGGTATGGACACGTCTAGATGGACCATCAGCCTGGCCTCATAGTGGATGCTGGAGAGGATCCTGGACCCGGGAGGAGACAGGACTCTGAGGTGGTACAAGATGGTTTGATGGGGACAAACCACAGGCCTGGTACTTCCCACAGCTGACCCATCTGGGAGCAGGGACAGGAAGCAGTGTCGGCGCAGGGGCAGGGAGACCCAGCAGGGCGCAGAGTGGCCTGGGGGAGGGGAGTGGTGCCTGGATATACCTGGGCTTCACAGCCACATCTGCAGGTCTAGGGGTCCCTGAGGTCCCCAGCCACTGTAAGGAGCCCATGGCCTGCAGCAAGCAGTCAGCTTCTACCAGCCCAGAGCCAACAGAAGAGGGCGTGGCTGCCCCTCTGGGGAGCTGACGTGAGCTGCCCTGGTCCTCACCGCTGTGGCTCAGGAGGTCCCGCTGAGCCCTCGGGCAAGGCTACAGCAATGTTAGCAAGACATGGAGGTCAGTCCCGCTGTCCCCCAGGAAGGTTCATTGGTGACCTAGTGGAATGAAGCCAGGTGTGGCCTCCCGACCCCCGGCCTAGTCCCTGCTCTCCACCCTTGCTCCTCCGTTAGCTCTGTTCCCTGGGTCTCAGGGGGAGCCAGCCTGCTGGAAAGACTGCTATGGCAGAGCTGGCCTTCCCCTCCAGGGCCTGCTGCGCTCCTCTGGCGACTCAAGCATTTGCTCAGTCACTTCCCGGAACGGGAGCAGGGTGCTGTGGTCTTGGACAGTGCACCTTGGGTCACTTAAGGCTGAGTGCAGAGGGGAACTGGAGGCCCCCAGTTCCAGCAGGCGCCCCACCCTGTGATCTCATCCGCGGCAGACCTCCTCCGACAGAGGCGGCCACGTGGTGCTGGCTTCCCACCCGTCCAGGGCGCCTTGTTGAGGGCCAAACCCGGGGAGCAGAAGCCAAGGAAGCAGGGACTGGGGTGAGAGGCCATGGGGTCAGACCCGGGGCCCGCAGGGCGCGGAGCAGGGCAGGAGGGAAGGAGGCTGGAGGTCTCCCCGGGGTGGCCACTAGGGCTCCGAGGCGTGCTTGACCAGATAGCCGCTGAAGGTGATGTAGGTGTCGAACTCGTCGCTGAAGATGGCGTTCTCGCGCTCACCCTTGAAGAGGCGCACCCACACCTCGTCCTGCTCCTGCAGCTGCAGCATCAGGCTCTGGCTCTGCATGATGCTGCGGTCGCTCACCTGGGCGTACAGGATCACCACCTCCTCCGCATTCCGCATGATGTGCAGGTAGGTCTCCTTCTGGTTCCAGGTGTGCACGTTGAGGCTGAAGAAGTAGATGCCGGGCACGTAGCAGTAGAACCTGCCAGTGAACATGTTGAAGTGGCCGTAGAGGTTCACAAACTCCGTGTCGAAGACCACCGTCTGGTAGTAGTCGCTGCTGTGCAGGGGCTTCTTCCGGCCCACCGAGAAGGCCGCGTAGTGGTTCTTGCACCGGTCCCCGGGGGCACCCACGGAGCCCTTCTGCCCTTTGGGTCCCATGTGGCCCCTGGCGCCCACGGAGCCTGTTTTGCCATATTTCCCCTGTAGGCCACGATCACCTCGGTCACCCTTCTCACCTGAAAGGACAGGAAGACACGGGGTATCGAGGAAGCCACTCCACTGTGGGCCTGCACCTCAGCTTGGGGCTCCTTCCTGATTGGACCTCACACCCTGACCCGAGGGCTTCGCTCCTGCCCCACCCGGTGAGGCCCGATCCTCTGCTCTGGGGGGGGGGCTTCGATTCTCAGATCAGTTAGACCAACAGGCACCATTTCAAGGGTTGCTCTATTTTAATCCAGAAGCAATATTTTTTTCCTTCTGGAAAGCCCTGGCACGGATAAAGGAACATATGGGTTTGTCCACCAGCAACAGGCTCCGGGGCCAGGCCCAGGCTCGCTCTGAGCAAATGAACTGCAGATGTCAGGGCTCAGCTCAGAACCCAGTTGCAAGTGTTCCCAGCCGCGGTGCAAGGTCATGGGGGAGGAGGGTGGACGGAATTTCAGAAAGCAGGCTGGGGACACCAAGCCTCAAACAGAGTCTGGAAGCCTGCGGTCCGGGCAGGTGCCGGGGCCCCAGCAGCCTGAGGCTCCCTCTCCTGGTCTTGGTCCTGCCAGCTCCTCTTGGAAACAAGCCAGACCCTCAAAACTAGGATGTCTTCCTGTCCCTGCCGATGACAACCCTCCTCCGCTTCTGTCCCAGGGGCCCTTCTGCTCCCGCCCAGCCCCGACTAATGACCCCACAGTCTTCCTCCCTCTCTGCCCACGGCAGCCCCCAGGAGATGCCCTGTCTCTGCAGCCCTGACCTTTCAGGATGGTGATGTTGATCTGGGGCGCGGGGATTGCCTGGTACACAGGGGTCCCAGGATCGCAGCAGCGGAAGCACCTGGAGGCTGGGGGCTCCCCGCCCTGGCTGGGGCTATATTTTTCATGTTTCTCTTCATTCCTGTGGGAACAAAGCATCAGGGTGAAAGGCATGAACTCAGGGCTGGGCCCTGGCCTCTCTCCTGCTGTCAGGGGTCTGGGGGCCTGGACCTGCCCTGCCCCTCCCTCACTTGGATGTTCAAGTCTCGGGGTCCCAGCGGCACAGGGTGGATTCTGGGATCCCGGACTGAACTCCAGAGGGAGCCCCACCCTTGCTGGCAGAGGTCATGGGAGCAGCAGTGACACATCAGTAACTTCAGGGCTACACACAGACAGGGGTGACCAGAGAACGCCACACCTGCAGGACTCGGTCCTCCAGTGACGCAGGCCCACTCTAGGAGTCCTTGTCACATATCTATGATCGAAGAAGATAATCTGCTTGCGTTTGTAAGCAAGAGGGTTCAATTGATGCTTAGGACGACCCTGGGCAGCAGCAGCCGAGGTGCGGTTTCCCTCCTGACCTCCGTAAGGACCTGCTGGGCCGCTGGTGGGTGGTGGTGGTGGCTCCATGCTGCCACCTTGTGGCACCTCTGGCTCCGGCTCCAGCTCCGTTGGCCCAGGCTGAGCCCTCTCTGGGGGGTGCCTCTGAGCAGCCAGCTTCTGTCTAACTCTGCTCCCACCTTGAACCCCAGATAATATTAGAAGTGGGTCCACAGGCCCTCAGTTCAGAACCCACCCAGAATCCAGAAAGGCCCGAAGATTCCATCCAGAGATGGCCAAGACTGAAGCCCCTGTCTGTGTCCCTCTGCCCTGGAACTCTTTATTCCCAAATTCTGTTTCCAGCACCATCAGCCCCGCAGGTGGCCCCTGGCTGCACCATCACGCTCAGCCCCCACCCCAGTGCCCAGGGCTGGGGCTGGGGTCTCCTGCACCAGCACCACGTGGACAGTTCTCCTGGAACTGTCCCTCCAGCAGCCAGCCATCGTCCTGATACCTCCTCCAGCATGCCTTCTGGAACCCAGTTCTATGCAGACCTCCCCGCGAGCCCTACTCCCTATAGGATGAAGTTCAGGAGAGACCCTTCCCCACAGACTCAGCGACCCGGGTTCGCCCCTTTCCCATCCTCTCCCGGGGCCCCAGCGCCCCCCACCTGCCTGTCTCCCCTGCCAGTCACACGTTGGTACACACCCTGCAGGCTGCCGGGCAGCTCCTCCCTCCTGCACCTGGGAGGCTCCATGTCCTTTGAGACCGCATTCCACCTCTGCTTGGGCTTCCTGAGTCTCACCCTTCCCTTCTGCCCTCTCCCCAGTGCTGTAGACCCACTGCTGCTCCACTGCCTGCCTGTGGCACTGTTACCCTGGGCCTCTGTCTCCCCACACCCTTAGAGTCCCTGGAGGCCAGGGTTCACGGCTTCCACAGACCTGAGGGCGGCATGACGGCAGCAGGAAATAAGTATTTGTTGAATGAAAAAAATAGCAAAGGAAGAAGAAAGGAACTAGGCTCCTTGTCCCCAAATCCTGCCCAGTAAAGACAGCCTGGTACTCAGGGTAACAAAGAAGCCCAGCCCCAGCATGGCGCCATGCCCAGGCCTCTAGGACCTCGTGCTCGATGGGAGGCAGTCTAGGAGCAGTCCTGAGCATTGGTGAGTTCTTTAAAACCCTCCGCAGTGATCTGGAGTCTGTGTGTGGCTGAGGGTCACAGACATGAGAGAAAAGCGCTCACGGCCTGCAGAAAGCCAGTGCCTGACCTGCGGGTGCTCGCCCGCCGGCTGCCATCTTGCAACTGGACAAGACGTCAGGGTCACAGGACCTGCTCTTGGTCCCTCGCTCTCTGCTGGGGCCTCCTGCCTCCAAGCAGTACCTGGACTCCAGCACACATCCTCAGGGCCAAGCAAGAAGGCCACGACCCACTTAGGGGCCAGGCCGGGCCTGGCTTGCTCTTAATCTAAGGATGTGGCTCCAAAACTCCAAACCCTTCAGAGCTGGACTGCGACCTCGCCTCCAGACAGAGCCCGAGCCACTGGAGACAAACGGCCTGTCTATCTTCCAGGTCCGGCCTCCCCAGGAGCCACTCCTCTGCCTCAGCGTTCACCCTTCCTATGTCCCAGGGAGGCCGGGCTCGCTCCGCCACAGCTGGAGCTCCTGCAATGGCTTCTGCGCCACAGTCCCTCACCTCTTGTCATGGTCCAGCGGGGGCAGCAGCTCCTGGGCCTCCTCCTGCTCCTGCTGCTCCCGCTGGTCACGTGGCACGTGGCTCAGGACCAGGCCACAGGTGAAGGCCAGAAGCAGGCAGCATCCCAGCACAAGTCCCTGTCCCTGGGAGCCCATCTTCCTGCTGACCCTGGCGGGAAGACACATGGGGACAGCACGAGGTTAGGAAGGCGCTCCACAAAAGGAGAGCCCAGAAACCTGAGGCTCCCCAGCCCCACGTCACCAGGAACACTGTGCTCCTCTGGGCAGGTGCACCACACACACACACACACACACACTCATGTGCTTATACTAATGCACACTCACATGTGCTCACACCCACACACGGGCACACTCACAGGCACAAGGGCGCTCTGCCACTGGAGCCTCAGCCCAGCGGGCTGGGGTTGAAACACCACCGTGCACCGTGGTGTCCATACCAGCCCAGCCTCAGGAACCAGAGTCCTTCAGCCACTGGCCCACGAAGATGGTTGTAATTTACCACCTGTTGGGCCAGTGGACGGAATCCCAACAGGTTTGGCTGATGACCATGCAACAATAGCCACCCTGGTCCTCTTGGGTGGGCATGTGGTAGGCAGAGGGCTGCAGGCTTCCTCCTGACCAACGGGAGTGCTCAGTGGGTGTCCTCCAGCATTCAGTTCAGGGGACATGGAGTCACAGCTCATCCAAGGCCATGGTGCTTTTGGCAAAGGCTTGGGGCAAGACCCTCCCCCTCCAGTACTGAGAGAGTCCACTGGGAAGAGGTGACTGTTGGGGGTCCCAGTGAGCCCACAGGGGCAGAGCCTCTCTGCTTTGGCTGTCAGCAGCGTCACCCCTCACCCTCTCGGGGAGCTGGGGTCCACGCGCCTGGAATCAGGAGTCACCCCGCTTGGCTGTTCCTGGTGGGCGGGAAACCTCCCGCGGTGGCACCCGACTGTGGTCCATTCTAACCCTCTTCTGTTCACCGGAACATGAGGTCTGACGCCTCCCAGGACCATGAGGGCACCTAATTCAACCCTCTCCGCTGCCCAGGAAGAAGCAAGCCCAGCGGGACCGAGATCCCCGCCCAACCTTCCTTTTCTCTCTTGTGTTTAAGGGAAATTAAAATCTGAGACAATTTCTCTTTGTCGGTAATTACAGACCAGATGAAAGCTGCCTTTGACTCCTCTTGGGAAGCTGTGACCTTCTTTCCAACATCCCTTGGCTCGGCTTTGTCGCCTGGGAAGGGCAACACCCCTGCCCCAGGGCGAGGCTCCTTGGCCCCAAGAGTGGGCTCACTGAGGAGCTCTGAAGAGAGTGCTCCAACAGCTGTCCCCGCTGGCGCCCAGGCCATGTCTGTGAGGACGCCGCCGGTCACTGCAGCTGGAGCTCCGGCACAGAAAGACCCAGAGCCCGGCTCCCCTGTGTCACCGCAGAGAGGAGCGAGATGAGAGGTCACCAGCCTCCCCCGAGCCTCCTGCTGCCCCATTGCAGCAACCGGGCTGCTCTCCCGCCTCCAAGTCCCTACCAACCAGCCAGGGAGCCTCGGGCCCAGAGACCCCAGTGACCAGCAGGCTGCTTGGACCTGCCCCCGCTTGCCAAAGAAAGTGTGTATGTGAACCTCTAAACATGCACTGGAATTCTCATACCCCTCCTGCGCCTCACTGTCTCTCTGGGCTCTCCCACAGAGTGTGCACGTCTCCCCCATCGTCCCAACTGGTCAGCTGTCACTGCAGACACCTCATCCTGTGGTCTTACCTAAGGACTCCGTTCCAGCTCAGCTTCTGCTGCATGAAACCCAGGCAGGGCCTTGAGGGCTCAGCATTTTCCCTACGCCTCGAGGAGCGGCCGGTCTGAATTCCCTCACCTCCCGCCACTGTCCACCGTGGGCGCTCTTCTTCCTTGACCAGAAGCGCCCTTGTCTTCCTCTCTCCTGCTCACCAGCGCCGCGCTGAGAGTCCCTGCATGATTTAATTGATGCCTCAGGCCCTACAGGTTGGTCTGAGAAGGCTTCCTCGTTGATCATCTCGACCCCACCCAGACCTCGTGTGCACATACAGCATCCTCCAAGGAGACAGTGCTCGCTCGTTATCATCCACAGTTGTAGGTGAGCAAACAGACCTAGGGAAGTCAGCTCGAGCTGTCTGCACTGCAACTCAGACAGCCAACCTCGGTGACCCCAAGTCCTCTGCCCTGCCAGCCCCCACCTGAGCGCCTCATGTTCCTCCTGAAGCCTCCTCAGACCCCTCCTGGGAAAGCCCCCATCCTTCCTAATTTGTCCTTCACCTTGTCTTGGACTGCAGAGAGCTTTACCTGGCCTGTGAGATCCTGCCCAGCAGGCCAATGTGTCCCCCTCCTGGCCTGGGATGTCCCCTTGTCCCCTCAACCAGCCAAGCACCCTGCAGCGCCCTGGACTTCACTGGTACTCCACAAACATTGGTCAAATTGAGTTCTCTAAATCTGTTTATTTCTCTATTTCTGTGTTTCCTGTTTTTCCCTGGTCCCTCAAGTCATTACTCTTTTTTTTTTTTCCTTCTTAAGTGGTAAGCTTGCATCAGTTAAAAGGAAGTTTTCCTTTCTTTAAACTCTTTTATTTTCTGAATCCAAAATAATATGTCTGCATCTCGGAAAAGTTCTAGGGTAACAACCGGAGGTGCATGGCCCCCTTGGTTCACCCTCAGCCTGGGCACTGTGAGCTGGACAGTTCCCTGTCGCTAGGAGTCCTCTGTGCCTCCTGGGATGTTGGCAGTGCCCCAGGCTAATCACTCCAGGCTGTCAGTCCTCTTGGTGGCTGTGACAATCAGAAATTCCAGCCATTGCCCTATGTCTGTCTCCTGGGGGGCAAAATTGCCCCCAGCTGAGTACCAGTGCCAAGCCCCCAGGGAAGCACCCCTGTGACTGTTGGTACGTTTCCTTCTAGCCTCAAAAGGGTGTTTTCTACACCTGGGCCAGAAGAGATGGGGCCCAGGATATGGCTGGGTTAGGGATCATGGCATTGATGGCATGGGGCAGGTGACAGCCCTGAAGGCAGGCAGAGGCCCGGGCTGATGGCTGAGGGCAGGGAGGCTGGTGTAGGGCTGTCTTTGCTGACCTCCTCTTTAGAGTCAACGCACACCCAGATTGAAACCTTTCCCTCTTCCACAAGATCTCAACCATTTCACCGAATCCCATAGCAAAGTCAGAGTCACGACATTACCATCATCTTAGTCACTTTAGGGCACAAACATTATTGCCCAACATCAAGCCACACTTGGCTCCGGGATCACTGTTAGAGATTCCCAGCAAAGGAAGGCTCCCTGCTGGGCCCCCCGAGAGGCTACGCAGAGAAGGCAAGTCCAGGGTGGTGGCCCCATGGCGTCTGGACTGATGGGGGGGCCTCCTGAGTGGGGACCCACACAGCCCTGTCTCCAGGCTGAGCTGCGGTCAGAGCCACTGGAGACCTCAAGCTCTTCACTGTCCGGGAGCCAGTGGATCAGAGCCAGTTCCATGGTACCTCCGCTCCCGTTTGTCCACCTCATCTCCCAGCCTCCCACTCCATGCACCCTATTCACCTCCCCAACAAGCAGGAGCCCCCTTACAGGAGGAAGGAGGAGGGAGGGAGACATGGAGCCACTCACAGGACCCGGAGGAGGTCTGATGCGTTGACCCTTCCAGACCCGCGACGGACCCTTTAAGGAGGCAATACCATCCACAGGTTCAAGTTGCCCTATATTTGTTTAAAACTGGTCCCTGTTGGTCTTGGCCCCACGTCCACGTACTGATGTTGACTCCTGGCGCTCAGAGGCCGCCTGCCTGGATCTTGCCTTGATAGCTCCACCCTGCCCAGTGCCATCAAAAAAACCCTTTTGTAAACACTGTTTCTTTCTTTAATCCTCATTGGTAAGCAGCTGTTCCAAGAGGCAGAAAGCCTATAATCTCCTTGGATTGAAAGGAGCCTCGGAAGGCAAGTCCGAGCCGCCCTCCCAGTGGGCAGCAAAACCCAGGCCTGGTGGACTGGATGCCGTGACCTGCAGGGCATGGTGCGAGAGGGAGGGGGAGCACTGCAGCCATGAATCAAGACCTTCCCTGACTTCAGGAACATTACAGTCTAGAGAGGGGAGCAGACAAGCACCCAGCTACAGCCCGAGCAAAAGGGCAGACAATGAACCGAAACGGTGAGCAGGCGACAAGCCAGACCTGGGCTAAAGGGCGTGGTGGTCGTTAGCCTTGTGTAGCTATTTAAATTAAGACAAACCAAAAGTTAGGGCTGGGGACACAGCTCAGTGGTACAGCACTTACTTAGCGTGTGTGAGGCCCTGGGTTCCACCCCCAGCACACAGACACAAAATGACTCAAGGTTCCGCTCCCTAGCCACACCAGCCACATTCCGGGCTCTGGACAGCCACCTGTGGCTAGTGGCCACCATATTGGAAAGTGCAGAAGAGAACACTCTGGCCACTTGATCAGGTTCTATCAGGTAGGTCTGTTTTAGACTGAAGTGAAGTCGTGGGGGAGGGAGGAGGAGCTAGGAACAGAGCATAGGCCAGAGATTTAGGGGTCACTGGACGCCTTACTCGCCTGCACCCGGTACAGCTCCCAGGCCTCCGTGGGAGCGCCTGCAGCTCTGCTCTCCTCTCTCCATCCGCCTGCCTCAGGTGCTCTCCGGGGCGTCTGGCTGTCTCCCAGACCTTGGCCCACCCGAGGCAATCGTCTCTGGCTTTTCCAGGGCCTGGGCCCCACCCTAAAGTTTTCCGTGCACCTTCTGGGTAAAGGATTTTAACCTACACTGCATGGGTTCTAGGTCAAGAATGCGGTTAGTCAGCCTTGGTCAACGGGAACGTGGTCCCCACACCACTCCTCACCCACCTGCCCCCCTGCCTTTGCCTCCTGCACATCCTCCTAACACAGAGGCCTGCTGACACCTGTGACAGCCTCCCGGTGAGAAGCTTAGCACCCTCCAGTCCCTGCAGTGGGATTCAGACATGGGGGCCACGAAAGAGAAAGTGCCATATCGGGGTGTTCCTCCAACCCCAGTGTGTGACATCTGCTCTTGGTCCTTTCCTTCCCCCCAGAAGTCCTTTGTCACATTAACTGCCCATTTCTCAAACTCCAAAACCTGCTATAGGCAGGAGGAGGCTGAGTGACCTCCAGTTGACAAGTAGACAGAAGCCCCTTTACCACCTAATGTCCCTTGTGTGACCGGCAGCCCCGGCTGGCCTGGGAATCTCTCCCTCCTAACCACACAGGGGAGGCAGCAGGCCTCACTGGAGGAACCCTGAGGGCCCAGCTCCTCTTGGAATCGCCCTCTTTCCCTCTCCCGAGAACTGCTCCCTGTCTCGGTTGTTTGAAAGTCTGGGGGTTTATGGGGTTACCTCCAGAGCCCGAGTCCAGGAGTGAAGAGGTGGGTTCTTCCAGGGCTACTTGCTAGTTCCTAACAAAGGGTCCCTTTGGATGGAAGTGAGGCTTCGTTTGGGACTTACCAGTGAGGAGAGGAGAGACCAAGAACGTGTCCATCCTAAAACATCTCCCTCCTCTCCAGGGCAATGCATCTTGGCCACGAAAACTCACCTGGAGCAGAGAGCCCGACTCTGCCAGCCTGAGCAAGTACGACTGCCACGTGGGCTGCTGGGCACTGGGCCTGGGGGCACCTGGCCAGCCCAGCCGCAGAGCTGCTGCTGCGACCCAGTGGGAACAAAGACTGCCTTGAGCAGAGCTGCTGACCTCAGGTCCCCTCCCAGCTGAGACGCCTGGGGCAGGGCTCATCCTGCTTTGAGAACGGCGAGAGAGGAAAGGCCCCAGTGGCTCAGTTGGGAGCTTGCTCTGCAGGTGGCCTGGCTGGAGCCACCACCCCAGCACCAGCACAGTGCCACCCTTGGGGGCAGAGGCTCCCGAGGAGGGAAGAACCTGAGAACTCTGTGGCCTGAGCCCCACCGCAGTCCGCCCTTTACAGGCAGCACAAACCACGCCTGTCTGGCTGCCTTGGCTGGGGCACTGGGACACCTCACAGGCACCTCCGGGGGAGCCTGGCAGGAGACAGACGGTGGCCCAAACTGTCTCCTGCCCGGTCCAGCCTGGGCCACTCTTGCCAAGATCACCTGTGACCTGGCAATATCAAGCTCTATTCTGCAGTCCTGCTGCGGGAGCTTTAAAGCTTCTGCTGGGAACGCCCCGGGAAGGGCTGCCCCCACCTCCCGCCCCAGGCACCGCTGCCCGCTCTGGGGTTACCCTTGGTCTTCCCCACGCACAGCTGCTTTCCAGGTCCGCAGGGCCTCTCGCCCCAAACCCGCCTCTGCTGCCTTGGCCCACGTCATGCCTTCCACCCAGGACACCGAGGGGCTGCCAGGCCTGTTCTCCAACACACCAGCACATGGGCTGTTCCGATCTGTTCAGACTAAACAAAATAAAGGGGCCACTTTCTAAGCACTCACGTGGCTAGCGGCTACCACAGCGGGCAACACGGCTGAGAGAACATTTCCACGTGGCTGGACACTCCCCTGGACAGACTGGCCTGCACTGTGGCTCCAGCTGTCTGCTGGATCCCTCTCTGCCCAGCCATGAGGCGTGAACACCCAATTAACTCACCCTCCTCACGGCCGCCCGCCCTCCTTTTTCCTCCTGTGAAAGACAGCACCGTTCACAGGTGCTGGGTACCCAGGCCACAAGTGGGAGCCACTAACACGAGTACCTTCCGTGCCCCATCACATCAAACCCATCGCCAAGCTCCCCCAGGTCTCCCCTGCCCCTTGGTCCCCAACACCACCAACTGTGTCCAGCTCTCCTTGGGCCTCCCTGCTTCCTTCTGTCTCCTACACTGACTCCTTAAGAGGCTACTTTTTAAAAATGCAAATCAGTGCTGCCCTGGGCTCAAGGGCATCCAGAGACAAAGAAAGGGGTTCCACCCTCCATCCCCACTAGGCTCCTGCCTCCCCTGCCTGTCACCCAGCCTCTTACCTGTCATCTGGCCTCCGCCTGTCAACCAGCCTCCACCTGTCATCCACGCATACGATTCCTTCACTCCAGCCACATGCTGCCTCCCTCAGTCCCTAACACCAGTCACACTTCAGAATGCCCCTTGTCCTGCCACCTCTCCATCCATGCGTCTTCAGAGCTGGCTTGATGCTGCCTCCTGCAGCAAGTATTCCAGGCCCCCTTCCCCTGCTGTGGCTCGCCCCCGCCCCCAGCGTCTACTACACAGAGGTCTGTAATCACGGGGGGGCTCATCTGTCCCTCTGGACTTTTCCCAGCTCCTCCAGCATCCAGTGTCTCACATCCAGTGTGGCATGAACCCCGCCCTCACCTTTCAGTCAATCCCAAGTAGCATAGCCACCATCCAAACAGGACTGGTTACAGACTGGAGCTGCTCAAACCTGTCCAACACAGAGCGGGGAGGGAGGGAGCCAGGGGACACTATGACGCGTCTCCAGAATGCTGACCGCCGTGAGCCTGGGAGCTGTCCTTGCTAACTATTCCTCCATCTGCACCCAGAGCACCTCCTGCCTCCCAAAGATCAGCAAACCCTGCTGCCTCCTTAGCCAAGGCTACAAGCCACATGAGCGTCCAGCAAGACCACAGGAAAAGACCAAAGACAAAACACAACACCCAGGTGGCTGACTGGAGGTGAGCTCAGCAGTGGAGAGAAGTGGGGAGGTGATGGACCAGGAGACCCGGAAGTTGCCTACAGTTAGTGACCGCTGCAAACCACGAACACTTGCTGCCATGGAAAGATGTTCTGAGGGAAAGTGCAGGCTGAAAGTGTGCGTGCACACACGTACAAGTGGACACACAACCACAGCATGCGAAGGCCACCACCTGTGCTGATGGCAACTGTCCAGGCATGATGAGAACACGGCTCTCTAACATTGTCTTATTGGTGCTTTCTTTTATTTGTGCTTTGTTTTTGTTCCCCCTATAACAGTCTCATGTTTTTTCACAGTAAATACACATTATTTTCCACTTCGGAAAAATGACAAATAAGCCCCACCCTGGAGACTAAGGGAGCATTTTGCTTCTTCCAGGGAACTTGACTATGCATGGAAAAGTAGATAATGGGGGCGGGGCTGGCGAGGCCGGGCAGATCTACGGCTCAGGCAGAGCTGTGTGGAGGATGAACTGGCTGACACTGAAGTCTCAGCTGGGGACTGGAATACGAAGATGCAGCCTTCCTCGGGCAGCGGCTACTCCGGCACATGGGGCTCAGGTTTGGGGTGTGCGCTGGATTAGCTGCCGCCATAGACCTGTCAGCAGCAGCCACCTTTGGCTCTAAGGGAATGCCACCAGCTGAGCCTGCATCCCTACATTCAATAGGGACTTTATGCAGCGTGCCTCTGCTGCATGCCAGGCACCCTCTGAGGCGTCTTCCCCGCAGCGTGCTGAGATCTCCAAGTGCCAGGCTGCTGGCATCTTAACCTGCGCCTCCTCCCCCACTGGAGTCCAACTCCTTTGGGTTCGGCACCAAGCAGCCAGCCCCCTCCCACAGCTTCCATATGAGGTGCCCAATGCTGGGCCTCCTGCGGTGCCTTCTTGGGGTCTAGCTCTGGCAGGGTGGAGGGAGAGCGGCAGGTTGGTGAACTCTGAGGGAAGAGGGAAGGCCAGGACGACACAGGCGGGATGCAGATGGCCGCCTCCCACCCCCAGCGCCCTGATGAGCAGAAACGGACCTGAGTGCCCCCTGCAAAGGAGGGAGGCTGAGTACCACCTCAGGAGGGAGTGGGAGAAGAGGCCATGCTGGCCAGAGGAGGGGGCTGCACGCATGCTTGGCCTGCCCTTTCCTTGGGAGGCTGCCCAGGGTCGGATATGAGTGGGCACCACTGGAGGTGCCTTTGGGAGGAACACGCAGGATGGAACAGAAAGGAGAGTGGGGAAAGGGAGGGGTAGACATCAGGCTCAAGCCTCCCTGCCTCCCTGCAGCCCCAACCTGGCTCAGCAGCCTCCATTCCCAGGGTTGCCTCAATCCAATACGTTCAGCCAGTCAAGCAGCGCACAGGACTTACAGGCCCACCACCTTGCCTGCTAGACAGAACTTCAGGGGGCCCTGGGAGGGGGGTGAATGCCAGAAGACATTCACCCCCATGGCCACCCTGAACCCGTCCAGGAGCCCCATGGCCACCTGAACCCATCCAGATCCCTGTCCCCATATCTCACCAGAACCCAGCACACATGGTGCAAACACTCTACCAAATGAGCTGTGTCCCCAGCCTGGTCCCCAGTTTTGAGGGCCTATCCCAGAAGCTTGCAGGGCAGAGTCACGGGGCCCAGCCTAGCTTCTAGCCTACACCTGCCTAACCCCCTCTTCACCACCACCAGGAGAGTTCCCCTCTTTCCCCCGTCCCAAGGGTAGAGGGTAGCTGGTAATCAGACGTCCCAAGGGTGGCAGGGAGCAGCCCCAGAGTGTGGGCTGTCCAGCATGTGTGGCTCTAGCAGCAGCCAGGAGTATGTCTGACCTGTCCCT
This sequence comes from Marmota monax, assembly GCF_021218885.2. NCBI lineage: Eukaryota > Metazoa > Chordata > Mammalia > Rodentia > Sciuridae > Marmota > Marmota monax. The sequence goes on along the minus strand of NW_026692700.1, from coordinate 549,845 downwards.
GGACACCAAGGACTTGGCTTCCCTATCCCTGTCTCGCCTGGCTGCCTCTCTTCTCGGCCTTGCCTGGGCTCCTGCCTCCCTGTCTGCTGTCTCATTTCAAGGAAAATTCCTACAGGAGCCAGGAAGATGGTCAGACACTGAGGCCAGGCCAGCCTGTGGACATCCAGACAACTGTCCTGGGCCAGGCGGTGACCAAGGAGGGGCTTGCTGATCTGCAGGAGACTCAGAGACAGGCAGGGATGCCCCCTACCCCCAATGGATGGTGAGGGGGCCTCAGGTGCCCCGATCTATACCTGGTTTGGAAATTGATCACAGGCAAGGAGGGGTGGGTTGAGGGGATGCCAATGTACCCATACCCCACACACACACACCCAAGCACCAAAATGGCACAGTTGCAACTTGACTAGGATCCAGAGACCAAGAGTCTTCCCAAAGGCTCAGAGGCCCACGCTGCCCCCAGCACTGCCCCCAGCACTGCCCCTCCCCCAGGGAGAGCTCTGCAGAACCCTGCTCTGGGGCTGGCGGAGGAGGAAGGGGCGGGCCTGGTTTCGCAGGTCTCCGTGTCTGTGTTAAGCTCAGCACCGGCACCTCCAGGACAAGGCCAGGGCCAGGGCTGAGGTTCAGGGCTAGAGAGGCTGGCTCGCTGGTCAGCCCCAGTGCAGAGGAAACCCATGTGGAGCTTTGGGTCCTCTGGCAGACTGCTCTCGGAGGCGGGCAGGCCATCTCCCACACCACATAAGGGGTCAGGGAGGTGGCAGAGTCCTGTCGGCAGAGCTGCCTTGTGTCACTTGACAATAGCAGAAGGCAGATTTCATGGGTAAAACGGGAGAAAACAACACAGTAGTTAGCTACCAGGATGAAGCTTCCCAGGGGCCACCGCCCAACTTGGGTATCCTCGGGCTCTGGGGCAGGGAGCCCAGGCAGCTTCCCTTTCTCTCCAGGGGGGGTGGGTTGTCAGGAAAGAGTCGGCCTTGGGCAGCCAGCAGCAGGGGACTGCAACAGAATGTCTCCCTTTCGGGCCAGTGCTGTCCCCCCCACCCTCCCTGAAGCCCTGGGGCCTCCGCCACCCCGGCCTCAGGAACTGAGACCCACAAAAGGGCCCGACCCCTGAGGACAGGACGCAGGGAGGCTGGTGTCCGGTGAGGACACCCTGTGGCACAGATTTCTATGAAATTCTTTTCATCTTTGTTTTGATGGGTGAAGTTCAATGCCAGAATATTTGGCTTATGAGTCATGCTAATTACAGCTGGGGAGGCACAGGAGAACTGCAGAAAGGAGCACGTTCAGAAACACTGAAGGCTGCCCTGATTGCCCCGGCCTGGAGGTTATACCCCAGGATGGGAGGCCGCTGCCTGCACCCTCCGACAGCCTGGGCTTCCCAGGCTCCTGCTTGGGGGCACCTTAGTGTTGGGCAATGGTGTCCTGTGGCTGAACAGGGCCCACCCAAGACCCCTGGCCACATATCTGTCCCCTGCTGCTGTACCTTCCTTGGGGTCATGGGGGACTCCAGATGGTAGGAGAAGGAAAGGAAGGAAGAAAGTGGGTCCCTGGGAAGCAGCCCTGCTGCCTGCGTCCTGTCCTGGGCTTTCTCTGTCAGCGGAGAGAAGGGGACATTTGAGAAGCTCAGATCCCGCCTCACTGTGGAGTGCTGTGCTCAGTGTCCCCAGCCTGCGTGGAGTGTACTGAACACAGTCTCAGGGCCTGAGGACATAGGTCAGGGTCTGAGGTCCTCTGTCCACTGGCTCGGGCAAGCCACAAGCCCCTCTGAGGTTTTCACAGGGGAGTCCCTTGATAGAGTTGAAGAACCAACAAATTGGCGGCTCTCTCTGGCTCTACTGGTCTAAGAGGGAGAGGGGGCAGCTGCCACTGACCTCAGCCTCTGCCCACCAGCTCCTGTCGCCGCTCCTCTCTGGTTAGCAGGGACCCTGGGCAGGCCTTGTGGAGCAGACACATCCCTTCCTGCAGCACACGCCGGCCAAGCACGTGTATCTGTGACAGTGCGTGTGGGCGCACGTGAGTGCTTTCTACACTATAAAAAGCAGAGCCCAAGCAGTCTTTAAGGACATCACGCTCCTGGGGGTCCAGGAAGTCATTTCTCAAGACATGTCTCATTTTCAAAGTTCAGGAAAGCCTGCCCCGTGGCCTCCATCCCTAGACACTAGGTGAGATGGAAGAGGTGAGATCCATGGCAGAGAGGCAGCTCCCTCCACCCTTCCAAGCCAGGATGGGACAGGACTGCCAGGCGTGCTGGGAGCACACAGAGGCCCCTGGCTCTCCAGGGCTGGAAGCAGCCAGGGTAGCTGGGGATTGGCAGAATGGAGACCACACCCGTACCTGCGGAGGTGCCCTGGAGAGTTGGGTGGTGGCTGGTGGGTGGACATGCACCAACCAGAGACTCCACAGTGGCTCAGCAATGCAGTCCCAGAGCAGGGCCACTCTCAGTGGATCCTTCCAAGGAGGATCCCCAGGGATGTGTCATTGTTTTTTCCTGCCCAAGCTGGATACCCTCCAGGAACACCAAGGCTGTCAGAGGAGGGGGCCAAAGTCCACATTTCCTGTCCTGTGCAGGGCCCAAGTGGGCCACAGAGAGCATGGGAGAGACCTGGATCACAGGGGGTCCAGGTGACATTGGGGGATCTCTGCCAGGTGCAGAGGTGGGCACAGGTACCATTCTTCTTTCTCCCACACTCTCAGAAAAGCACCAAGTGAAGAGTGAAGCAAGATAAACACCCCACAGAACATGGGAGAAGGTACTGTTGCTCCCGACAGCTTCTGTCTGCAAAAGAGCCCGCCTCCTCCCCGTCAGAGGGCGCTGGCCCCTGGGCTCTCTGCAGAACCAACCGGCCTGTGCCGGGGAGTTAGCAAGAGCAGGCACAGTGCTTCCCAGAACTTCTGCTCTCTGCCCCTTGGCCACAGCTGCCCACCCTACCCCTCCACCTCACCCATGGTCCCCCTGGCAAGGCTCTGCTCTGTCCTGCCCAGTCCTGCTACAGCAACCAGGCTGAAGCCAGGAAGACAGGAGCGGGCGGTACTGAGTCCCTCCTCACTCTGACCTGCCTGCCCCAGGCCACCTACCTCCCTCGGAACCGAGCAGGGCTGCACCAGCTGCGTCTTCCCGCCGCCTCTCTGGGGCTCTCACGGCACCGCCTCTTAAAGCATCTCCCAGCGGCAAAGCCTCCTCAGAGCCCGATCTTGGGAAGCACAGACTTGTCGAAGGAGACAGGGAAAGAAGTCCCCTGGGTAGGAGGCTCAGAACGGGAGGGGGCAGGTTGGAGCAGCAGCAGCCCTGACCCAGCACCTTTATCTTCTCCGCAGGCTCCAAGGTCTCCTTGGACAGAAGCGGAAACGTGGTTTCTCGAAAGTAAAGAAGAGAGGAAGAAAGCAGGACAAACACGTAAAGAGCAAACCCAGCCAGATGTGAGCTGCAGAGGAGCCTAGATCGCTCCCAGCGCATTTTAGCCAAACAGCAGCCGCCGAGGATTAACTGTGTGTGTGCCCTGCCGGCTCCCTCCTCCTGGCCACCCAGGGCAGCCAGCCCAGCTGGGGTGCAGGTGGCCTCTTCTGTGCACCGGGGGCCTGTCCAGATGCAGAGCTATCTGGGAATCCAGGACGAGGATGCCCTGCACAGGGCAGGGGCACCCAGCAGGGCTGAGAACCCAAGTTACTTAGTGGCAGGGGGATGGGCTCAAGCACCCGCTATATCCCGCCCCATGTCCAAACTGTGGCAGAGTTAAGACACACCACAGATGGGGGTCCGAGGACCAGGACCAGGTTTGGGAGAATCTACAAACCCTCTCTAACAGCTCTCGGGGTCCGGGCATGCACGTGCACACGTGTGCATGTTTGGAAGGTGATGGTTTATTGGTTTCTCAGCAATCCCTGCTGAGAACGCTTAGAATCCCCAGGGAGCCCCTCCCGTGGGTTCAGTGGTGGGGCCAGAGGGGACAGGGGTCTACTCCGTCTCTTCCAGGACTCTCATTCCTGGAGGTGGAAAACAGACATTTTCTTATTCTTATATGAATGCTCTTCCTGAACAAGTCCCCAGGCAGACCGCAGCACAGGCTTCTCCAGTGCTGTCCCTCTGTCCCCCAGCCCCAGCTCTGAGTCACACAGGCTTGTTCTGGAACCCTACCACAGCTTGAGAAGAGGAAGGGTCTGGCCAGAGGAGTGAAGCTGCCCTGGCAGTGATAACAGTGTGCCTTCTTCTTTTCTGCTTCTCCCCGGGTTCTCCTCTGTGTCCCTCCCCTCTGCTCCTGGCCTGGGTGCTGTACCTGCGCTCTGCTGTCACTCCAGCGACGGCATCTCTCCTCTCTGGCTACATCTGGACAGGAGATGTAGAAAGAAGGATGCTGGTTCGGGATGTTAGGAGCAAAACAGAAAGGCTGCGCTTCACTATTCCTGGCCTTGGAATTTCCTCCCTGGGCCACACTGACATCTGGAAAGGCTTCGAGAACAGAAAGGGAGGAGGAGGAGGAGGAGGAGGAGGAGGAGTGTGTGAGCAGGATGCCACCAAGCACATGCTCTTGCCCCGGGGCTGGGCCCAGGCCAACATCTGAGCAGAGCCGAGAATGGGTGGAGATGCAATAGAAGCAGGAGGGCTTGGGATGGGGGTGGCAGCTTGTGAGGATGGGGTTGCCACTCCAGAGACCCCAACCTCCAGAGCCAATCTCCTGTGAGGAGGAGAAGTGAAGGAGAAATGCTGCCTAGCCCCTGGAGCCCAGAGAGCACTGGAGGAGCTTGGTGAGATCAAGTAACCCGCCTCCATTAGAGAGATGGCCTCCACTGCCCTGGCAGACCGGGGACAGCTCATGTTCTTTGGCATACATGTCTGAGGCTTGGCAAAACCTACATCCTCCATTGCTTATCAATCCAGGAAAATGCAGAGATAAGCTCATCTTCATTCCTGTAAGCAACATGAGGAAGTTTCCCATCCAGGCACGTAGACTGACCTCCCCCATTTACTGTCCCCAAATAGCCTGTGCGGTCGTGATACTCAGGAAAACAGCAAGCAAAGCAGAGGAGGCAAGCAGGCAGCATCTTATGCAGCCCCACGAGACCGCTGCCCAGACTGAGAGCCTCCTGGGACTCTGGTGGGCTGGGAACTCCCTGCATGCAATGGGAAAGCTCCTTGTTGCCCTTCCCAGGAGCCTCCACTTAGTGAAGACCTGGGCCAACACCAAAATCCACAAAGCTGGGTGCACAGTTCAGAAAAGATGCAGAAGATGGAAGAGTTGCTCCTTCTCTTTCCTCCATGCAAGATGGCTCTGGCATTGACGAACTGAAAGAAACTTACCTGCAACATAATTCCAAGACAAGGACTTGGAGTCCCCCACCCCCACCCCACCGTGGAACTCAGAAACACAGCAGAGGGTGATGCCCGTCTGCAGCAGGCTCACCTGGACAAGGGCACTGAGTCCCAGAGCTGGGTCAGCTTACCCTGACCCAGCCAGGGATGCAGAGAATCTGGGGGATCTCCTTGCTCCTTCCCTACCAGGCAGAGATGGGCCCAGGGTTTCTGATCTGGAACCCGTTTGAGCCACTTGTGTTCAGAGTAAGCCGCAAAGGTCACGGAGCTCCTCACACCAGGGGGCTTTGGGCAGCACTCTTCCGAGACATTTGGACTATTCTGTGGTGAAATAAATGAAGGCCACTTGTAGTCTCACAATGGTTCAAGTCACATTCATCTGTTAAGCTTGTGGCACATTTAGAGGAAAAATCAACTTTTGAGAGCTTTTTGTATTGGGGGGTTTTGGAGAAGCAATTAGGAACCTGTAGTTGCTCTCACAATTAATAAAAAGGTGGGTGAGGCAGACACAAAGTGCTACAATGTTCATGGTAATTATCATTGTTATCAATATAATTTCCTTTTCCTCCTTTGGGATGAGTCCCCACATTTCCCAAGAGACTAGAAAAGGATTTACTCATTTTACTGGAGGCGGGGCGGGAGGGAGGGGTGCAGCATGATATTAAATACAGCAAAATGAGCCTGGGGCTTCCCAGGGTATTTGTGAGACAGAAGGCTCAGAGGCATGGGAAATTCCAAGAGCAGGGACCCAGGTTGAGAATATCACTGTGGCCCACAGCCTAAGCCAACAGGCAAACGGGCAGAGACAAGGCCGGCTCCCAAAGAACACAGCCAAGGCTCAGGGAGGGAAGTCAATGGAGTCACCACACCAGACAGCTGCCCTTGTCACCAGCTTCGTTTCTGCCTTAAGATTGTTAGGAGGAAAGGCAGCAAATTTGGCAAACGTGCATGCTCTTGCAGACGACCTGATTTTCTTTCATCCCTAGCCGTGAAGGCCCCAAGCAATTAGAACCAGAATGTTCTCAGTGTAGCCAACACCTTCCTGTGGGTGCTGGGACAAGAGTCAGGGCAAACAAAAACAGAACAAACCAAAACCCAATCCAGCAGCAGCGGTGCGGGGGCAGACTGCATCAGCCCTGGGACGCTGGGTCAGAAGTCAAAGCCACCCACAAACACCCAGCCCCCTCCGAGACCTCCTTGGGCCCCCAAATGAGCAGTGCACCAAGCACATGCTGGAATTCCTGGGAGCTGCATCTACACGCATGTGTGGGCCAAGGCCCTACAGCTTCCTGGATGTTCCCAAGGAGCCCCCCCTTTCTCAGACCAGGGTTGTTTGTGGGATGAGGCCGGAGACTCCCAGAGGAACATTCCCTGGAACCCTGTGGAGCAGGCAGCACACTCTGTGCCCTCCCCTACTTGGCAATTTGTCCCCCCTCTCAGGCCATGTCATCAGTACTTGCTGTGTCTTGTTTTCCCATTGCTGGAAAAAGCGACGTTGAGGGCTGTGAGACACTGGGTTCCCGATAAGCACAAGGCGTCATTAGTGGTATTGTGATTTTTCCCACTGCAGCTCTTACATCCTGCCCTTCCAGCTATTTTGGGCCAGGCTGCCCAGTTACCCCACAAAGGCAGAGACTGGTATTATAAACTTTTGAATTCCATTCCCAAGGGCTCGAGTTGGTGGTGACCCACTGCCAAGGGGTAGGGATGGGAGAGGCTCCATGGAGACTTGGAGAAGTTGCTGAGATAGAAAAGTGGAAACTTGGCAGCCGCCGAGCCTCCTGGCCACTGGCCCGCGCTCATGGCTCCTGGACAGCACTTCCCCTATTCTGGGAGTCTCCGGCAGGTGGAGATCAGGATTGACAGCTGCAAGGACAGGCCAGGTTAATCTGCTTCTTTATGGGGCTCATACCTGGAGGAAACTACAAGCTAGAGGGCCTTCCTTCCCCAGAGGGCTCCAGGAGGTGGGTGGTGAGAAACTACCCTTGCAGTCTTGCTTTTGTCATTTACATGCCTCTCAACTTTAATCAAGCCACTTCATTTTCCTCAACCTCAGTTTCTCTGTCTCTAACCCTTTACTCCCCTATTTTGGTAATGAATGCTGTCAGTTAGACTAGGCTTAGACAGAACAATGACGCAACAGTCCACTCCATGAGATGAAATGAGAGGGCCCCCTGGCGGCCAGCACAGCCCTAAGCACTAGATTGTGGAAGGGCTGCCTGAAAGAATGAATGCCCATGAAGAAATGTGCCACGGAAACCAAAGGAGAGAAGGGCCCAAGGTTTGGAGGCTCAGAACACGAAGCCACAGATAAGGTGCTGTGCACGTTGCCTGCTTCGCAGGAGACGCAAGGCCTTGGCAGCGGCCTGGACACAGCCTCTCTCTGGCCTTCAGCCCCTCTCTTCCTGGAGAGAGGAAGCTAGAATCCCTCTGCCCCAAAGCCAGCCATAAAGCCTAGAACTTTTACTCTGAAGCAGGCCATAAAGAATTTCTCTGATCTACCTTGTCTGATGGTAGGTTATATGACCTTCATTTCAGAAAGTGTCCTGCCCGAATCTCAGGAGGAAGGAGTTGGACAAACAGGCGTAGCTGGGTTCCCCTCCCCGGTCTGATCCCTCTAGGTTATCCCCCTTTTGTCCCATCACATTTCCAAATCTGTTCGACCATCAAATCTGGGTCTTTGGGTCTTTGTTTTACGAAGACCCAAAACAAAACTGAATGTGTCATACTTTACTCTTGCTACTGTCTTCTGTTCCAGGAGCCTGGGCCATGCCCCCCCGTGCTAGGCAAGGAGTATTATGCCTTTCTGCCCCAACAGAAGCCATGGTAAAATCTCTAACGACATAAAGACAATAATGAAAATCGAATGGAAACCTAATTGTGTCGTTGTTGACCTCAAGGACAGCAATTTCATAACACAATCTCTGTGGAGTGTACGTTCGCTCCTAGTATGCAAATACCACTTTAAACCCAGGACAACTGTGTTTGAATCACACAGGGACAACCCCGAAGCACTGCTGTCCTATAAAAAAGATCACAGGTATCCTGAAAGAACTCTTGGGGGCCTGGTAAAGTGAATTACAACACAGTCACACAGCAGAATGCCATGCAACTGATTAGAGAATGAAACGTCTCTCTCGACGGTGAGCTGGAACCATCCCAAGCTATAATGAGAAGCGAAAAACCAAATTGCACTGAAAAACAGCAAAGAGCTGAATTAAGTGGAAAGGCAAATTGGTCTTGGGCAGAAAATTCCACATAATAAAAACCTCAGATTTCTCTCAACTAATCGATAGACTCAAAACAATTCCACTCAACATCCCAAATAGTTGAGGATGGGGGGACACGTTCTACAACATATAAAGACTAGTATAATGAGACAATAATGAAGTGGCGTCAGAGCAGATCTGAAATATCAATACAAAGTAACAGTCCCTGCATAGATCCATGTGTGCACTGAAACTTGATGTATGACAAAACTGGCATTACCTGCCTATTAATGGGGAAAAGGATGAATTATTTCCTAAAAATAGCACTGAGATGTTAGGGCATCCACAGAAGAATAAATGGTTCAAACTCTCCAAGTTATCAGGCAGGGAGAAGACATTTAACGGCAGCAGATCAGCAAAACTTAAATGCCTGATAGTATTCATGGAACAACTGCATCTGTCATCCAATGCATAGTTTCATGTTGTTTTTAAAGGTTAAAATAGGTAGAACTAAACAATATAGTTTCACACCTATATGCAAAAACCATAAAGTAAGGCAAGAAAATGATCAACAGTAACATTCTGGATCATGGCTAGGTCTGGAGGGTAGAAAGGGGTTGGGAATGGGAAGGGTTTGGAGAGCTTTAAAGATACCAGGAACAATGTCATTTCCAAGCTGGGATGCATATGTAGATATCATAGTAATTAAAAGATTTGGATAATTTACAATAACAACCCATAGAATGTGTTGGGACTCCGTTTAGCAAGACATCAATGAATTCAAGAATTTATAGGGCTTGGGTTGTGGCTTAGTGGTAGAGTGCTTGCCTCGCATGTGTGAAGCACTGGGTTCGATTCTCATCAACGGAAATAATTAAAATAAAGGTCCATCAATAGCTACAAAAATTAAAAAGGAAAAAAAAAATTTGTAGCTTCCCTCAACAAAGACAGTGGGTTCAGCACACTTTCTGTCCTTTTCTTCTTTTTTTTAAGGAAGTTTACCTGGCTGGGGTGCAGCTCTGTAGTAGAGCCCTTTCCTAGAATGCATTAGGCCCTGGGTTCAATCCAAGACCTGGGGGGTAGAGGTCGCTGTCACTTGAAAAATAAAGTTTTTAAACAGGTAATTTAGTGTTATGTGTTCAGGACTTTGTATCATCAAGCTTCTGCCAGAGGAACCACGTGAAACTAGCAGCAGCCCTCGCCTCGGGGCAGGGAAGGTAGGAGAGCAGCGCCCGCACCCCTCTGCGGGGGGCGCAGGGGACACCGCCCAGGACCCGCTCCTGGGGGCCTCCCGGGCGCTGGCGGCGGGAGCTGCACTGTGGCAGAGGGCCTCCCTGAAGCGCCCGCAGAGACGGGCCGGGAAGTCCTGGGCCAGGGCCCCTCAAGGGGCTGGGGGCCGACGGCCCCTGAGCCTTGGCCGTCCCACCTGCAGGGCAGCATCGCGGCCTTGGGCCAGCCCGGCGCGCAGGCGCGCAGCCGGAAACACGTGGCCGGGTAGGGCGGGGCCGCCGGGAGCGCGCGGCCGAACCATGTGGCGCAGGCGCAGAACAGAGGCTGCCGGGAACGCGTGTCCGGGCGGAAGTGGTGGCCCGCGCGTCCGGCCCTGCGCAGCGAGGCGGCCGCCGCAGGGCACCGGAGCCAGGCCGGCAGCGGGTGAGTGACGGGGCGCCCGCGGGCCGGCGCCCTCGATCGCCGCTGCCCGGAGCCTGCCGCCGCCCCCACCCAGCCGCGGCTCGGCCCTGGCCCCGCGGGCTCCCTGCGCGAGCGGGGCCCTGCGGGCGGACGCCTCCTCTCGCGTCTAGTGCGGGTCACGTTCCCCGCCGACTGCAGCGCAGTGCCCTCCCGTCGGCCTGGTGGGAGGCCCGCCCGGCTCTCACGGGACCCTGCGCGGGGACGTCCCCTTCCCTCCTCGCCACCCGGAACCCAGGCCTGCTCCGGCCTGTGCCGCGCCTCTCCCGACTGACGGGCGACGCCCCTTCCCACCTGTCACGCCGCATCCTGCTCCGCCCCAGTTCTCGCTCGCTCTTCCTTACCCAGGACCCCGTAGCCAAGGCCCAGCCTTCCTCTAGGCAGCACATCTCATTCCATCTTTTACTCGCAAACTGTCCTCCCTCCCCGCCGTTTCTGTCCCTCCAGTCTAGCCCGAGTCTCCCATCCCTGGGGACTGGCACCCCTTTCCCATTCTTGTGGCTTGGTGCCTTTGCTTCTCTCCGTCTGAACAGTTCTCGTTTCCCTTTGTTCCTAGGTCTAGCCCAGGGCCACCGTGATCTCTCTTCCATGTACCTCCAGCAAACTCTTTTTCCCCTAGGCATCTTCTCCCCTTCAGGAAAACTGGTCCCTTAGCATGCCAGCTCCATTTCTCTTTCCCTTCTGGGGTTTGCTTGGCATCGTCTTCCACCATGTTCTCAACGCTGCACAGGATTGGAACCTGAGTCTGCTGGTGTCAAGGGGATTTGACTGGCCAAAACTTGAGAAAAGCACCAGATCTCAGAAGGACCTGTGTGACAAGGGAGCATGTGCTGCAGCCTTGAAGGAGCCGAATTGGCAGCTCCTTCCTGTTGTGAGCATGTTGGCTGAGGACTGTCCTCCTGGTCTGGGGTGCAGACCCTTCTTCTAGCTCCTCCTTAGGTCTCAGCATAACAGTTCAGCTGGAGCCTGTTGGCATAGTGGTCTCCCTGGGGCCTCTACCCACTGCCCTCAGTGAGCCTTCTCTGTGTGCCCAAAAACCCTGTAGAAAGCAGATTGGAGGAGCCAGCCTGCTCTCTGGATGAGGCAAGGGTTTCCTGTCGCATGTGGCCCAGCGTGTCCTCAGGAAGAGAACTCAAGTGAAGCACAGATTTGTCTAGGCATTGTCACAAGGCCACCACAACCGTCTAGGAACAATACTCTAGGTCTGTCACTTTTTTTCTTGTCCAAATTGACCCGATCCCCAAAGCTTATGTTACATCCAAAGAGGTGGACAAAATCATAATCTTGCAACTGAATGGGCCCAATGGGTGTGACCGGGTTTTCGCAGCCCAGAGCAACTTAGTGAGTGTGTGGGCTTAAACTTTTGGTACAGGAGAACATGCTTGCCCATCTGTCACCTGAGTGCCTGACATGTCGTGCCACCCTGAGCACAGGAGTGGTGAGGAGAGCCCTGGGGTGCAGTGGAAGCAGTTGTCCTTGCTCTGGTGGTGTTTTACCCCCTCCCTGCATGTGGCCCCACATACAGGTTCCCAAGAATACACACGGGCGGTCACCTCTGTTTGAGAAGGCCCTCCACAGTGAGGATGGCCCTCCCATAGCTGCATGGGATGGGCATGCAGATGCTTTAGCGTGTGCTGTGAGCTGGGATCTGCAGCTGGGTCCAGAGTGTAAAGTGGGTCATTGCCACTGGGAGGTCGTTTATCTGTGGAATGGTACTAGGATGTGGGGGGACAGTGCCCTCTGCGGATTGAGATTTCCCCAGAAGCTTGTGTCAAATGCCAAGATTAAGGGAATTTAAAACTTTTGTACTGATTTTTAAGAACATTTATGTTGCTTTTCCTTTTCATTGAGCCAAGGTATTGGTTAGGAAAAAGCAATCTTGATACTAGAGAAAACTGGGAAGCTGTTCATTTTCCTCTTTTGGTCCACACTTTTTTAATCTTCATTATTTCTCTGTAATAAGTCCCGGAGTTGAGTGGGCAGGGGAAGATGCTGTGGGAAGTCAGAAGGAGCTGACATCTGGCTTCACACTGAGCAGGGTGACTGAGCTCTGAGCATGTAGTGCAGGTAAGTGGCCAGGCCAAGTGGAGTGGCTCCAAGGGTCTACTGCCCGCCTGTCCCAGGAGCCCACACTGAGGGAAGCATGAGGGTGCGACTGAACTGTCTGGAATGAGCCCTGATTGGGTCCATCAGGGACTGTTGAGACCCTGTATTCTCAGGCATTCTGGGAAAGTGGAAGATAGGGTTGTTTGGGGTATCTCAGCAGGGTTTGGGTAATGCTTGAAGTGATATAAATTAAGCAAAAACAAAAATTCGAACTGTAGAGGTGTGAAGCTGTGTGGCCCCACCCATTGAAAGGCTTGGTGTGAATAGTCACGTCCCCAAGAGGGCCAGGCCCGTTCCCCCTCCTCACCTGTGAATATGCTAAGTTACAGGCCAAGGGGAATTCAGGTCGCTGATCTCCTGCAGAAACAGGGTTGGTCTCTTGCATTTTCCCTCAGGCCCCACATGAATGTGGGGTCCTTAAAGTGGAAGAGGGAGGTAGAAGAGTGAGAGGGAAGTGACAGCAGAAAGGCACCAGGAATGCCATGTGGCTGACGTCAGAGGGGGAGGAAGGAGCCACAAGGCAAGGAACAGGCAGCCTCTGGAAGCTGGAAGAGGCCAGGAAGTGGATTCTCCCCAAGAGACTGGAAAAGGAACCAACCAGTTCTTGATTATAGCCCAGTGAGACCTTTGTCAGACTTCTGTCCTACAGGACTGAAATAAATAGTTTTGTGATGTTTAAATTGCTGAGTCTGTAGAAATTAGTTAAAACAGCAGTGGAAACTAACACCCTGCTCATAAGTAGTTGACTTAAAAAATAAAAACCCAGCCAGGCGTAGTGGTGCACACTTGTAATCCCACCAATTTAGGAGGCTGAGGCAGGAGGATCCCGAGTTCAAAATCAGCCTCAGCAATTGAGCGAGACCCTAAGCAACTTAGTGAGACCCTATCTCTAAATAATACATACGAAAAGGGCTGGGGATGTGACTCAGTGGTTCAGTGCCCTTGTGTTCAATCCCCAGTACTAAAAACAAAAACCAAGGCTGAAAACAAGTCATTTTTTTTTTTAAGAGAAAGAGAATTTTTTGCTATTTATTTTTCAGGTTTTGGTGGACACAACATCTTTATTTTATTTTATTTTTTATGTGGTGCTGAGGATCGAACCCAGTGCCCCGCGCATGCCAGGGGAGCACGTTACCACTTGAGCCACATCCCCAGCCCCCAAAACAAGTCATTTTGAAGTGACAAGTTGGTGCCAAGAGCAGCTGCGAGTGCCTTTCCTTGCAGGACCCTGCGTGGGTGGGTGGAGGTGTTGAGTTCTGGACCCTGAGCTGGGGGCCTTGGGGGGCAGGGGTCTTGGGGGGCAGGCGGCCTCAGCAGTCTCTGGCGCAGGCATTGCTTTCTTACTTCCCTGTGCTGCCCACCTGTCCAGATTTGAAATGGGCTCAAGGGCAGTAGCGCGGGTAAGCAAGGGACCCTTTCTGTGAGACTTGCCGTCGCGCATTCTCTCCGGTACAGGAGTGAGGGACTGGGAGACCCAGCACCCAGAGCTGTCCCGCCCTGCCTGGATCCTGAAAGGGAGGAGTCTGCTCTGACAGTGCCTTAAACCTGTTTGTTCTACTACCTGCCTTATTGCACTTCTTAAGGAAGTAGGAGAGACCCGTAGACTGGCCGGCTGTCTGCTCGCGGTGGAGAGTGGGTGCAGGCCTGGGGTTTCCATGGAGGTAGGTTTCTTCTGAGTCATGGCTCTTCCTAACAGTGGAGGAGCTACTCACTCCCAGGATAGGGACACAGCCTGGGTGGCCTCCTGGGTGTGCATAGAGAAAAACACCCTGTTTCCTCGCTGCTCCCATGCTACCTAAAAACGTCCTTTGGAGTGGGCAGACATCTGTGTCTGCCACTGCTGAGCCTTGCTGTTTCTGGCGTTTTGGTAAAGGAATCTGAAATGCCTGAAGGTCGGTGAGCCTTTCTCTGTGCCTGCTAGAAAAGGGGTAGAGGAATCGGGAGCCAGAGCCTCTAAGGTAGCTGGTGCTCTGGTTGCTCTTTCCAGGGAGCACCAACAACATGGGAAGAAGCCGGCTAGCAGGGTGCGGTCCTGGAAGGCTTCTGAGCCTGGGTGACACTTGTTTGCAGGCCCCCTGCCAGGTGCACTTGGCTGCCCAGGAACCTGGGGCTTTTCACTGCAGCCTTTGTTCTTTTTTCCCTTATGAAAACTTCATGCTGCAGGTGGGGGTGACAAGCTTCTTTCACCTTTGAGGGTGCAAGGGTGTGAGGGGGACAGGCTCAGCTCCTTTCTTCTGGGACCAGCCCCTGTCCATTTGTCTTTCATCGGCTTCTGTTGCTGGTGGCTGTGTGTCTTTTAGATGAATCTGTTTAGTGCCCAGGGGCCTGGAATGTGGCTGCTCAACTGGCCTGCAGTTCAGGGGGGTGTAGGCCACAGAGGCGCAGGGCCTTCCTAGCAGATGTCAAGCCATGGGAGAGCTAGAGGATGAGGTAGTGACTGAGCTTGTACACTTGGCAGAGAGGGAAGCCAGCCCCAGGGGCCAGCAGAGAGGCCCCCTGGTTTTAGGAGGGACAGAGCACTGAGAGGCACAGAGAACATGCAGGAAGTTCAGATCCAGGCTGTGCAGCGGCCCAAGGAGAGGGGGACCAGTGAGTGTGGTGTTCTTCTGAGATGGTGACACAGGTGCCAGGGGCTCAGGAAGGACTTGTCCCCCTTCATGGGTTCACAGATCTGCCGTCCACAAACCAAAGTTCAGTACTTGCTGTGTCCCATGAATAGTCTGAAGAGTGAGTGAGGTGAGCCAGAGGAGGCAGCAGCACCCAGCCTGCTGGGGACCCCGAGCTGAGTGGCAGAGGGAAACCCTTTCCCTGACACAAAGTGTAGGGATGTGGCCACACCCAGGCCTCAGCTGCTGCAAGAGGGGCTGCTGGGAGCAGTGGGCTGGAATTTTGACAAGAATGGTGGAGATGTGGTTGGTGACATAGGGATGTCGAGAGAGCTGAGCAGCAATACCTGCAGGGGCTCCAGGGCCAGGGAGGCCAGGGAGGACAGCAGCACAGTGTGTGACAGCAGGTGCCATCTTCCCTGGATGTGCAGCTCAGATGTGCAGCTAAACGGGTCACATGTCAGGGACTTGATCTCAAGCTGTGAGTTTGCAGGATGACTAGGTTGGGGGCACAGAGGAGACAGGGTTTTGAGGGGCAGTTGAATAATGGCCAACTACGACATTTATTTTTCATTCCTCTGGCAAATGTGCACCAAGTTTCTACCAGCTGCCCAGTGGTAAGCTGAGTGTGAGGGACAGCAGAGCAAGTCCCCGCACAGAATTCAAGGCAGAGCAAGAACAGTTGCATAAGGCTACAGATGGTGGAGGGCAGGAGGGACATGGTCTTTCCAAGGAGTGGACATTCAGAAAATCCTGAAGATGGAAGTGAACTAGCCATGCAAAGAGCAGGACCATAGTGTCCCAGGCAGGGGAACAGAAGCTGTGCCCTGGGGATGAGGGCTGTGGTAGCCAGGACCAAAGGAGACCAGCATGGCTGGGGCTGGCAAGCAGAGGAGGTGGTGGAGAGTGGGGAGGGCTGCACTGGAGGCTGCAGGACTGTGTTCCTGGAACGAGAAGCCTGAAGGTCCCATAGGCTGTGGTGCAGGCTGCTGGGTGGCAATGAGTTGCCAGGGAGGACAGTGGCTGTAGAGGGACTGAGGGAGGCTGCTGGCGTGGTATAGTGAGGGCTGAGCCTAGAAATGGACTGGAGTCAGGGATAGGAGGCCAGTTTTGAATGGTTAGCTCTGCCAGTGGACTTTGGGAATGAAAAGGGAGGGATCAGGTCACTCTGAGGATTTCTGTGGTGGTTGGTATCTTTTCGTTGAAGTGTAACACCCACTCAGAAAGGTTCACCTCCTAGGTTCTGGTGAGAGTCTCTGCTTGGCAGCTGTGCATATGGCAGCCTCCTCACCATGCCATTCGTGGGAAGATGGGGTGAGGGGCTTGAGGGGAGGGGGCCTAGGACTTATGTTTTGGAACATCATGTTTAAGATGCATGTTGGAAATCAGGCAGCATTTTGCATAGGAGGTGAGATGGAGGAATTCAGAGCTCAGTGGTCACATCAGGCGAAGGATAAACCGCTGGGACTCTTGGCCTGGCCAGTGTTTGAAGCCCTAGGGTTGAAAAAGGGACAGGGAGAAACAGAACCCATCAGGGAAAAGTCCTCCAGGCAGGAAGGCCACAGTGACCACCTGTGGCCATTGCCAAGAAGCAGCCCTTGCCCAAGAGACCCACCCTGTGAGGTGGTTGCCATAGCCCCTTAGGGGCCTGGAATCTTCTCCCACTCTTGCTCAGAATAGCAGACCTCATGCACACACTTCACCCTTGAACCTGGCCCTGCAGGCTAAAACCCGACTGTCCAAGGAGAGGGCGTGAGATGCAGGCTTCCATGTGGGGCATTGCCCTGTAAACGGCCTGCAGCCTGGATGTGGGTGCCTCGTGGTCAGGTGCACAAGGGCCCAAGGTTCACACACAGCTGCTGGGGTGCCCAGACCATTCCCAGATGTTGCGTGGCGGTGAGAGCAGCAGCTGCCCATGAAGTCACATGTGTTTTGTTCCCTGTTTTCTTGAGGTGGCAGACATGCTCCATTGATCCAGAAGGGAGGTACTGAACTGCTTTAAGTTGAAGGTGGAAGGGCCAGGAGCAGTGGCCAGCTGTGTCCCCAGCAGAGCCAGGAGCAGCTTCTCGATGGCACTGGGCAACTGTCCTGGAGACAGGCAGCTCCCCACTCCAGGGAGGGGGGCAATGCTGATGCTGGCCTGGCACCTCTGTGGTCCCGCTGAACCATCGCTCTCTGCCTGGAAGCAAGCAAGGAGGGTGTGGAAAAGAGCCACCACTCCTGCCCACCACCACCAGCGCCCAACCCTGAACTTGCCTGGGGTGTGGCCCGGGAGGGGCCCAGGGCTTGGCCAAGGCCTTGGGTGAGCCCAGCAGTCCTCTGGAGCCTGTGTACACACAGGCTGGGCCCCCAGCAGCAGGAGTGGCTTGGACTCTGTCCCTGCAGTCGTGGAAGTTAGTAGAAGGCGCCAGGGAGGAGTCGCTTCCAGCCGCACATCAAGTCGGTGGAGGTCTTCTGCCTGGCTCCCATCTGCTTTATTTTTCATTTCATGGGCTTGGCCCAGGAAGTAAAGCCTCATTCGCCTACTAAGCCCCTGTCCAGTCTGTGCTGGGCACTGACTGGGAGCTGGGGGTGCTGAGGTGGAGGCAGAAATTAACAGTCCCGCTGTGTAACATGGGGAGGGCTTATAGGACATTATTGACATTTGGGTCTGTGCCCCCTCTGTTGCCCTGCTCCCTTCCCCACTTGACTCCCCTGTTTGTTCCCCTTTAGAGTCTGTAAGACACCAGCCCACTCCAAACCCCTCATTCTTGCTCATCTTTATGTCTTGCCAGCTGGGACAGGGACAGGGGATAATTTTTCTTCTAAAAAGATGTTGTCTTGCTGAATAAGAGTAAATAAAGCTTGCTGGGGTCAGGTTTTGACAGAGCCACGAAAGCCCGTTTCTTCTGGATAAGCCTGACTGCAGCCTGGCCACTCTGCTGAGACCATGTCCTTCCTGCTTGCTGACCACTCTCCTCTCTCCTTGGAGTGCAGGTTCTGCTCGGTGCTCAGTCTGATGCCCATCCAGCCCTCTGACCACCTGGAATGGAATGAGCCTATGCACTCCCTCCGGATAAGTGTGGGGGGACTTCCTGTGCTGGCGTCCATGACCAAGGCTGCAGATCCCCGCTTCCGTCCCCGCTGGAGGGTGATCCTGACATCCTTCGTGGGCGCAGCCCTCTTCTGGCTGCTGTACTCCCACCGCCCAGCCCCAGGCAGGACTCTTGCTCACAATGCACACAACTGGAGACTTGGCCAGATGCCTGCTGCCCACTACAATGACACCTACCCCCTCTCGGCCCCCCAGAGGACACCAGGTGGACTTCGGTACCGAATTGCAGTCATTGCTGACCTGGACACAGAGTCTAAGGCCCAGGAGGAAAACACCTGGTTCAGTTACCTGAAGAAGGGCTATCTGACCCTGTCAGACAGTGGGGATAAAGTGACCATTGAGTGGGACAAAGACCATGGGATCCTAGAGTCCCACCTGGCAGAAAAGGGAAGGGGCATGGAGCTCTCTGATCTGGTCGTCTTTAATGGGAAACTCTACTCTGTGGATGACCGCACGGGGGTCATCTACCAGATCGAAGGCACGAAGGCTGTGCCCTGGGTGATTCTGTCTGATGGCGATGGGACCGTGGAAAAAGGTAAATGGAGCCACCTTCTGTTTTCACCTGTTTTTCATGTGCTGGGGAAGCTGACCCAGGGCCGTATGCATGCCAGGCAGATGCTCTACCCCGAGCCAGGTCCCAGCCCCTAAAGGGAGCCACTTCTGGCAAGTTCTCATCAGGGCCTGTGCTGGGGGACCCCGGGCCAGCTGGCTGTAGTTGGGTTTGCAGTTGAAAAGTAACCCTGGTGCCGGGTGAAGACTTCATACAGCCAGAAGTGCGAGGCTCTCACCTACTCAGCCCTGCACCCCCACCATGAACAGGAGCCACCCATCCATCACATCCAGCTGTTTCTAGAAGTCAAAGCTTATCACTAGAGCCCTCCAGAGAGCGGGACATTTCTTCCAGAATGAGTTTTAGGACCATGTCACTTCTGCTTTTGCTCCCTTCAGAACCATGTCCCCTTGTGTATCTTCATAGGCATCTTAGGATTGGGCTGGGGTCCACCCCCAAGTACCTTACCTTGAAACCATGGTGGCCGGTGGTTCTGTTTTGAGCGAGACTTTGATCTCAGCTTCTGGAACTGGGAAGCCACTGCTACCACCCTGAGCCTATAGAAAAGGTCTCCTGAACTATCATGCTCTGCCCGGAAGCAAGCAGGGCAGGGCGGTGGTAAGGAGCCACCATTCCTGCCCACCACTAGCACCCAACCCTGAGCTTGGGTTTCCCAGGAAGGAGTTACTGCTTCTGGGGCAGGGATGAGCTGCCAGAGCTATCACATGGAGAGAGAGCCCAGGCGCCCAGGGCATTGGCCAGGTTGGCGCATCATTCCCCATTTGAGCTCTTTGGGGACCTGCCCCTTTTAGAAAGTTAAATGCACCTGGAGGCTCTTTCAGGTCAAAGAAGGAATTGCTCTAACTGGGCTCCCATGGCAGCCTCTCAGGCCGTCTCCCGGGGATGAAATCCAGCATTGCCCCCGGCTGGGTTGTTGGAGGGACACATCTCCATGTGGGAATCAGAAGATGTTGGTTGCCCAACTTCCTGCTTCATGTCCATCAGGGCTTTAGGCTGTCATTGTGTGGTTTCGTTCTTCCTCTTGGACCAGGAAGAAAGCAGGGTCACAGGGCCTTTGGGACTGGCCTGTGCTCAGGGCATCCAGAAGGGACTGAAGACCCAGTGAATGGAGCATCTTATCACAGATGTGGCTCAGGAAACGAGGTCACTGGGGCTGCCAGAATTCAGCAGGACCCCCCAGAGCCACCTGCAGAGAAGTCTCCCAGGAGCTGCTGTCCTCGGTGCAGGGAGGGGCTGGAGCTCCAGCGCCTTTGAGCTGAGAAGCTTGCAGGATATTTGGGAAAACAACCACAAGTTAGCATCAGGGGTTAGAACAGGTCAGAATGTGCTAGAAGAACAAAGGCCCCCAGCCTGAAGTGTGCTGCAGCCTTCAAAGGTTGGCTCATAGTAAATAAGTCAGCTAAGAGGAAAACAGAGGTAGACCTGAATAAATACATCAAAATGAAGACGCATCTGAACACCAGGCCTCCTGGGCAGTCCCGCCGCAGACCACACGGGCTGTCAGGCCTGCTGTCAGGCCTCCAGCATCTGAGAGTGGTCTTGGGGATGGGGGGCAGCTTGAGGGGTTGGGGGCGGAGGGGAGGGGAGGGTGGGGCTACAGTGCCGGAGGGACTCAAGCCGCTCACAGAGACTTCCTGCTAGGGTTGCCAAAGGAAGATGGGGTCTTCCTCAGAGGGCAGAAAGCGGGGAGGGAGGTACTGCCGTCTCTGGGATGCCTGGGTGTGGGGCTCTGCATAGGCTCCTGCCCCTGCCCAGTGAAATTCAAATGCCGTGACTTCTGATGTCCAAAGCTGCTGCGCCGCCGGCCGCCAGGGCTCCGTGGCCTGACTGGCGGCAGCTCCTGCAGGCCCGGCATGGGGGGAGGCGTGGCGTAAGTGGGGCGGCCAGCCACAGGCACTTTCCCCCTCTCTCCTCTCCTTGCCTCAGGCTTCAAAGCTGAGTGGCTGGCTGTGAAGGACGAGCACCTGTACGTGGGCGGCCTGGGCAAGGAGTGGACCACCACCACCGGGGAGGTGATGAATGAGAACCCCGAGTGGGTGAAGGTGGTGGGCCACAGGGGCAGTGTGGACCACGAGAACTGGGTGTCCAGCTACAATGCCCTGAGGGCCGCCGCTGGGATCCGACCCCCAGGTAAGAGGCTGGCTCCGGCCCAGCCCCCACAGTCACCCCACAGGTGTTAGGTCTGAGGCCCCAGGCACAGTGACAGTCGCCTTGTGCTCAGTGTTCGTCTCTCTGTGGTTG
Source organism: Marmota monax (assembly GCF_021218885.2). Taxonomy (NCBI): domain Eukaryota; kingdom Metazoa; phylum Chordata; class Mammalia; order Rodentia; family Sciuridae; genus Marmota; species Marmota monax. The sequence continues at coordinate 529,024 of NW_026692700.1, read as the reverse complement.
CTGCCCTCCGGCCAGGGATTCCAGGGCTCAGGGGCCATTTTCTCTTTGTCTCTGCCTGGTCCTGACAGTACCTCCACCGCACCCCGTGGTCCACACAGGAGCAGCCCCAGCGTGGGCTATCTCTGTTCCAGAGGTTGGGGCCATGGTCCCTCCCAGTGACAGCAGGAGGAGGTGGGCAGTTCTGGCCGCCTTCCTCGACCCTTGTCCAGGGGTGTGTGCTTCTCTGGAGGCTGGGGCAGCTCCCGGTGCAGGAGGAAGTGGCTGAGCCGAGCTCCTCCTGCGGGTGCTCCTGTCTTAGAAGGGAGGGGCAGGCCTCCTCTGCCTCAGGCTGCCTCCCCTCTGGTGGCTTTGCCCACAGGTCAGACTTGCCTGTTTATTTTGTCCCCTCTCTGGGCCCTTTCTCTTTTCTGTGCCCCTTCATTAGCACCAAGGAAACAAAAATAGAGACAGAATGCCTGTCTCATGGGCACCTGGGTCAGCATCAGGAGCCAGGCTACCAAAGGCTTAGAGCGGCATTTGCTATCTGCTGTGCCTGCCTGTGCTGTCACCAGCCACAGGAAGGTTGGTGAGGGCCCTCGGTTCCTGCTGCCCACAGGTCCTGAGTCCCTGCTCCCTGCCACTGCAGCGAGGGCCAGCACACCTGATGGGAGGGGGAGGACCGGCTGGGGCATCCTGCCGAATGTGCTTGGTGACCTGTTTGTCCTGTGTCCTAAGGCTACCTCATTCATGAATCTGCCTGCTGGAGCGACACCCTGCAGCGCTGGTTCTTCCTGCCTCGCAGGGCCAGCCACGAGCGCTACAGTGAGAAGGAAGATGAGCACAAGGGCACCAACCTCCTCCTGAGCGCGGCCCAGGACTTCGGGGACATCTCCGTCCGCCGTGTTGGGGAGCTGGTCCCCACACATGGCTTCTCATCCTTCAAGTTCATCCCCAACACTGACGACCAGATAATCGTGGCCCTCAAGTCTGAAGAGGACACTGGCATCATCGCCAGCTACATCATGGCCTTCACGCTTGATGGGCGCGTCCTCCTCCCAGAGACCAAGATAGGAAGTGTGAAGTATGAAGGAATAGAGTTCATATAGATTAAAATGCTCCCAGCGCCAGCAAGGCTGAGCAGGGCCTCTGGTTCTGTAAAGCCCAGGGGACTCACTTCTGTTGTCTTCTCTTTGTAACCATGAGGTGCGTATCTGGCTTCGTCCCCAGAGCAGGGAGTTCAGTCCCTGGCGGGGAGCAGCCCGAGGTTGTGAGCGGCAGGGAGGCCGCCCGGCCCTGGCCAGCTCCCAGCTCTGCACTGCCGGGCGGCTGCAGAGACGGACCGCTGCAGGCATCTTGATCTGGGCCGCCGGCCGCCCGCCAGGTTCTGCCCCCCTCTGGCCCACATGGCCTCCCGGGCTTGCCTTTCCCTGTGCTCTCTGTGTAGTCGGTGCTTCAGGAGCACCTAGGGCACTGAAGCAGGTGCCCTGTCTTGGAGACCACAGGGAGTGGAGGCAGGCCTGCTGTGAGGAGCTCCCAGCTACCCCCACCCTCCTCTCAAACCCGGGCATCCATTCCATGCGCCCCCAGATCCTTGGAAAGTAAATGTTTACACTGCAGGATGCATGGAGCATGGTGGCCTCTGGGGACACCTGCCCACTGCTGACTGGCACCCTGCAAGGTTGCTCCCAGCCACCCCACAGCCAAGGACCCTGCTTCCTCCCTTTGGGAATGTTCTATGGCTGTGTAGCACTGTGAGGTTTTAATTATTAACTTATTTTTACTAAAGTAGTTTCCTCTCTTATCAAACAGAATCACCAAATCTCACCCCACAGAGCAAAGTCACAGTGAATAAATTTGCCACCAGCGGCAGGAAGTTGTCACTAAGCAGCCACAGGTGGCAAAGCCAGTTTACAGTGGTGTCTGAGTGCTTGGCTCGCGGCCATTCCCTGGCAGCTTTCAGAAGGTGCCTTGCCCTTCAGGACTCTCACGGATGACTTGAATGTCTCGTTCCCTGACCCAGGAGGCACCCTAGTTCTGGCCGGCCAGCAGCTGACCCTTGACCAGGGCAGCTTTGTTCTGGAGGTTGTCCTGCCACCCCCTGAGTTTCTCTCCATGGCCTTCCTCCTCCCTGTGGGAGTTTTGCAGCCTCCTCTCTGTGGAAGCTTCGCACAGACTTGGCTCCTTGTTGGTCCCTGTTGTCTCTTCCCAGTGCTGGGGAGGTGGGGGTGGTTGGGGACAGAGGTAAGGCAGGACTAAGCCAAGAAGGGATGAGTCCATTCATCATGGCATCCCTGCCTGGCTGCCCCACCCTGCGACAGAAGCTCGGCGGTGGTGGGAGGGACCCTTGGCTGCATCTGGCCCTGTGCTGACCCTTGCAGACCTCTTCTACTTGGAAACTGGGACAGTCCCCTGCCGGACTCTGGTGAGACGTCCTGCACAGCTTGGTCCTCCTGCTGTAGGAGAAGCAGCAGAGCAAAGACGCTCGACTGAACGTGATGTTTCTCCAAGCCGGGCTTCCTTGGGCGCAGCCACGATCCCGCTCTCCTGCCTTTGCCTGGCGGGCTTCTGAGCTGCCACCCCCTGAGCGTTGATGCCATCAGAGCTGTTCTTTAAAACAGAATCAAGACATCCAGAGGCCGGGCAGTCGCTAGCTTGAGGCGCTCTTGATGTGTTATGGGGCCCCTGGGCCACAGGCCTGGTGTGCGAGTGACTTCCAGAGACCTTGAAGCCAGCCTTCCCTGTCCCCGTGTTCGCTGCTGTCAGCATGATGATTGTTTCCTTCCCTTTGTCCGTTTGTTTCATAAACAATAAAGCGCAAGGGAACGTGAGTGCTCGTCTCCTGCTCTGTGCTGACCAGGCCAAGTCCCCCCCAGGGCACCCTTCTCTCAGGAGCACGGACAAAGCCGGGCAGGAGAGTCCTTGCCCCCCCCCCCCCCCGGGGGCAGTGGGACAGGCACCTCCTGGCCCGGGACGCCTCTTGGGAAGCCGTGGCATCCTGTCCAGCTTCCACGGTCTGCACAGGCCCCAGGGTGTGAGGAACGGAGGCTGAGAGCACAGGCTCCTCAGCCCTGCTGGCCCTTGCTGTGTGTCCAGGACACATTCCCTGACTTCCCTCCCCTGGTGTCCTGGCCATGTGGATAGTGAGTGAATGTGCGTAAGGGCTCTGAGTGGCCACGTGCAGGTACCCGTGTTGTTGCACATCCTGGTGGGTACGCCTCGGAGCCTGGGTAAGGAGGTGGTGCTCGGGTGAGAAGTCTGGGCCCTCCCAGAAGTCTGCCCTCCCAAGGATCACAGAATCCTCATGCAAAGACCGTGGCACCTCAAAACAGGAGGGAAGAACAAGACGGAGGGGCAGCTAGAGAGAAAGGGAAGCTGGTGGTGGCAGCAAGCTTGTCCGTCATCCCCCTGTCCCTTCAGCCCTGTCCCTCCTTCCCAGGAGATCTTGTGGGTGACTGGGAGGAGTCTGACTCCCCAGGGCTTTGCCTACTCCTGTCTAGGCCCAGTGACCACCCATCCTGGCAGCCTGAGGGTGCTGACAGTGCCACTGCACAGCCACAGATACCGCGTGGCCCCTTCCCCCTATCACCCCTTTGCAGAGAGTCCCTGTGCTGCAGCCTCCCAAGATCATCCTAATCAGGCAGAGAACTTGTACAGCCAGGGAGGGAGACCTCAAAAGGACTTAAGGACCCCCCCAGGAAGGGGACCGCAAGAAGGACCCAGAAAGCAGGGTCATGCAAGCCAAAATCCAGAGTGTCGGTGACTGAGCACCAAGGACCTGGGCAGGGACGGAGGAGAAGCGGCTAGGATGAGGAGCTGCCAACCCAGGAGGAGGAAGCAGCCGGTCTTGGCTGGCTCTTAGAGGAGCAACTCCAGGAGCCACAGGCGGGAGCTGGGCTGCTGGGCCTCGGGGGTGCACTCCTGTCCCCCCGCCACGCCCGGGGAGGATGAGGAACAGCTGTCGGGGTCTGTGTGGACCAGCCCTGAGGCCCTCGACCTGAGGAGGCTGTAAGTTGCCTCGTCTGCAGTCTCCCTGGGTCTCCACAGCTCCTCTGGGACCTGGATGGCCGGGACATGTGGTCACGACTCTCCGACACCTGCACTTGCAAGCTGGGCTCTCAGCTTTCGGGGAAGCAGAGCTGGCCACTCAGAGGAGCCACTGGAGGCTTTTAAAGAGCCCATGCCTGTCCCTACCTTAGCGGGGTGACAGTGCACTGGAAATTTGTTCTGGGTGATTCTCCTCCAGCCCAGATTGGAAACCCTGATGGGAGAGCCCTGGGAACATTCAGGAGTACACCCCACTCTAGGACCTCAGCATGCCAGTGGTGTCACAGCAGAGGGCCTTCTGGGCCCAGAGGCCAGACCTGGCCCTGACTTGGGCCAGCCAGGCTGTAGCTGCACTCTCCGGCATCTCTGCCCCCGTTTTGGCATTCTCAGCCCAGACAATTCTCCCTAAGCCCAGAGCCAGCTCCTGCTGGGATAGCCGGGCTCCTGGATTCCCTCCCAAAGCCATCCATGTGGCTGAGGGGCTGCGGGCTCTCGCCAGCCAGGCCCAGCTCAGACTGGGGAGCCTGGAGCCCTCTGGAATCACATGAGCTGTTCCCCCAGAGGAAGTCAAGGCACCGGGGCTTTCCATGGGAGGAAGGGGAAGGGGTGTGAGCCCAGGAGGGCCATTGTGCTTCAGAGAATGCCCTGCCCCCACAGATGTCAGGAGGTGGTGGATGCAGTCCGTTGGTGCAGAGCACAGGCTGTGGGGTCAGTTGCTGTGTGAGGGTCGGGCTCATCCACTCACTGGCTTCACCCCAAAGCACACTGTCTCCCAGGTCTCAGGGCCTCCCTGCCCCTGGCCAGGGTCAGTGCATGGAGCCTCCAAGGGTGTGGCCTGCTGTGTGCAGCATGCCAAAAGCTCAAGCAATGGATTTGTGCACAATCACCACCACACAGGCTACCCAGCCAATGAGTGCCAGGCCCAGACAAGCTGGTAGCTTGCCAGACACAGCTACAAGCCCTCTGGCCCAGAGCCCCTGTTGCTCCACCCAGCAGCCCTGCCTCCCCCTCCCCCCGCCCCAACACTTCCCACCCCCTCAAGAGTGCTTCCACTTCCACTGGGCTGCTGGCCTTCTCGGGTCAGACAGTGCTTGGTGCTGTTGCCACCCCACTAGGCAGAGGGGGATGAAGGGCACTGTGAGGGGTCTTCAGTAGCCAATCCCAGAGCAGACCTTGGTCAGGTGGTTTCTGGAAATCGAAACCAGACTTGGTTTTCTGAAGCATTTCCTGGGATCGGTCTGGCCTGCTCTGCCCTAGGAGGGTTTGGGGGCCAAGGACCCATCTGCAGAGGGCTCAGCAACTGCAGGAGGGGGACAGCACAGCCTTCAGTCGCTGCCTCGACAGGTAAGCTCCCACTCTTGCTCTCAGGCCAGTGCTTTCCTCTCTCTACACTGAGCCATCAAGAGATGGTGAAGCCTCCCACTGGCATCTGGGCCTGGAGCTGGGGGACTGGTGCTCCCGAGCCCAGGACCCATCTTCCCTGCTCCCAGGACCCATCTTTCCTGCTCCCAGACCTGCAGGGCCTCTTTGTACAGTTGGGTAGGTTGTTCCCTGCACAAGGACACCAGCTGCGAGGGTAAGAATTCGGCCCTCAGCCTCTGTGCATTCTGCACCTTCCTGAAAGAAGGGTGACTTTCCTTCATTTGCATGAAGGACCAAAAGACCATATGAGCCAGCACAGGCAGCCTTGTCCCAATTCTCCAGGCAAACACAGCGCTGCCACCCAGAGTCAGCCACGTTCACATGCCATGCACCATCTCTGGGTGCATGCATCTCTGTTCCCAAGGCCCCGAATTCTTGTCCCATGTGAACAAGTAAAGAGGGAAGCCAGCCACCTCAATGCTCTTGGGATAGAGGTTTCCTGGGCACGGTGCTAAGACTGGGGTGGTGCCAGGTCAGGGAGGTGGGTGCCCCATCCTTCAGGCCCTACAGATACCCCTGTGGAAGAGAGGGGCACCACAGACCCTGCCTGAGGCTTGCCAGCCATGTGACCTGGAACCAGCCAAGCTCTCCAGGCTTTGGCTCATTCGATTGTACAGGGGGCAGGGAGGGATTGTGGAGGCATTTCCAGGGTCCTGGGAGGGGGTGTGAGTGGTGTTGGAGGGGGCACACCCTGCAGGGGGCAAACTCCTCACTTGCCAGTGGGCCTGGGGCCCCCCAGCTTGTTAATGCAGGTCCCAGTGTAGAGGGGTGCACCTCCTGCCACCCTGGGGATGTCACTACTGCCACCCACCAGGCCCCCACTCTAAGCAGCAGAGAACCAGGCCCAGCCTCAAGGTTACTGGGTGGCACAGGGCCGTCACCTGGCTCTGCTCCTACCTGTGCATCAAGTACATAGCGGCCAGGCGTAGTGGTGCTTGCCTGTAATCCCAGCTGCTCTAGAGGCCAGCCTCAGCAACATAGTGACGTCCTCCACAACTTAGTGAGACCTGTCTCAAAATCTGAAAAATTTTAAGACTTGCTGGGGATGTAGCTCAGTGGTGAAGCGCACCAGGATGAAATGCCCAATGCCTAAAATAAATAAATAAAATAAAATAAAAAGAGAATTACATACAGCACAGAGCTCTAGCCCAAAAGCTGAAGGCCTGAGACCTCCCATGCCCAGCCTGGCCCTTGGCCTTGATGGCCCCCAGTCTCTGAGCCTCAGTACCTTGAGTCTCAGTCATGACCCCACTCCCACCTGGCTGCACATGACCTGGGCCTCCACCCGGAGCCCTTCTCTCCACCGTCCCCAGCCCACACTCCTCTCTCGGCTATCAGTCTCTGTCACTCTGGGCCTGGTCCTGCGGCCTCCTCCTAATCGGTTCCCTGTCCCCACTCGGTCCTCTCCCTCCCACTCTCCACCTTTGCCGCCAACCTCTGTGGCACACCCCACAGGGGTCTGCTGCCTGTAGATAAGCCCCTGCCTTATCGGGCTCTCCACACCCTCCCCCTCACCTCCACTGCCCGCAGACACCCCAGCCCACCCTCTTCATCCCACACAGCCTCACTCACCCGTCAAGGCCCGGCCTGCAGACCAGGTGAGCGCCCCGCTCAGGGCGTGCATCACACCTGCCATTGGGCTCTTCAGGAGAGGGCTGCCTGCCTCCCTGGGCCCCCAGGTTGGAAGAAGGTGGTGGAAGAAACAGTCCTGGTCTCACTCTGCCACTTCCCTCCACCGCAGGGCCATGGCTCTCCCTTGCCTTCTCTGGGTGTGGCTGCTGGTCCCTGGGATTCAAGGTGAGTTGAGCCACGGGAAACCCCAAAGCAAAGCCTGCGGGCTGCTGGGCCCTTGCTCTGTGGATCAAGCCCCTCCTTAGGGGGGTGTCCTGCTGGTGCCTGGTCCCAGGGATTAATGGGGGTCTTCTCTCCTGCATGGAGGAGCCCTGGTCACCCCCAGTGACGGTGGCTTGTAGATTCTGGGGAAACTGGGGCTCCCTTGGACCCAGATGAGATGCAGGTGATTGAAATACTGAGGAATACCCGCCCCATGGGAGCCAGCAGAGCCAAGCAGGGTTGCCAATCAAACCAGCAGCCACTGGGGCTGTGCTGAGGCCAAGTTTCACAGGGCCCTGGACGCTCGTCCCTGTGTTGTAGTTAAAGCTTCGTCCCGGAGTTTCATAAACTGACTTCCAGACCACTCACATATAATCGAATCAAGCCTTTATTGAAGCACACCGGTGGTGACTGACCAGAACATAAAGCTTTCCTCTGATCAGCCCCAAACAATTGCAAGGCACTCCTTATAAGCCTGAAAACCACGAAAGGAACATTTGTGGGTCCAGCCAATGCAAACAAGCCAGGTTACAGAAGCGGGAGAGTGCAGTCAGGCGGAGGGACACTTAGCCAATCAGTTAGCCCAGTCACCCAGTTACAGAAACAGAGCCCGTTACCCTAGTTACAGAAACAGTGCCCCATCAGGTAGTTCCGTGTTCTTAAAGGTCTCTATAGCAAAAGGAAGAGGACAACTTGCCCTGGCCATGACCCTTCTAGTTGGCATGGTTGTTTTACAGAATGGAGTCACAAAACAAGATGGACTCACTTTGGCTTCACTGTCACACCTGCACTCTTGACATTGTGGGTCTTGCAGTCCCTGTCCTGTCCTGGTGGCCCCGCATAGACCTGACACACCCCCTGATCACCGCCCTTCAGGCACCCAGCTCCTGCTAGACTGTCGGCACCAGCAGGGTCGAGGGGTGCCAGTGCGCTGAGCCTCGGGAGGACGAGTGGGGGCAGGAGCCCAGTTTCCTCTCTGGGCTTGAAGTACAGATGGACTTGGAATTTTCTAACTTTACGATGGTACAAAGGCCTTAGGAATCTAGTAGAAACCGAATTTGAATCTTTTTTAAAATATGGTTTTAGGCATATTTAAATGATATGCACGCTCGCTCGTATACACACACAAGTGTACACCCATATTTAAATTGACTCCCCCGGGGCTGGGGATGTGGCTCAAGCGGTAGCGCGCTCGCCTGGCATGCGTGCGGCCTGGGTTCGATCCTCAGCACCACATACAAACAAAGATGTTGTGTCCGCTGAAAACTAAAAAGTAAATATTAAAAAATTCTCTTTAAAAAAAAATAAATAAATAAATTGACTTCCCCCAAATTATTTTGTGTGGCTTACAACAAAATACTTACATACAATAAAATTAAGTAAATGGACAGTCAAGGCCACCAGGAGGAGGAACATGCTAATTAGTGGGGCCAATGCATGATTGACAACCAGCTGTGAACACAAGAAAGGAGAAATGTTGACCCTTTTTATGTCATTTTAGCAAATTTTGTGAAGGCAATGATGTTTTCCTGGCCATATTTTTAATTCCAATGGTACTCACCATTGGAATTTAAAATTCTTGATACTTATTTTCAAATGAAATGATTAAATTTTTTAAAGTATTTGCAAAAGGACTGATGCCGAAGAGCATAAGAGAGTACCTGAGGCAGCTCCTCTGTAAACCCCAAAGTCAGCTTGTACATCAGAGTCAGCTGCAGGCAGTTCCCCTCAGTCTGGTGCCCCAGGATCATGTAGAAGACTGGAATTCTGTCACTTCTCCTAGGAGAAGGCAGTTTTCCTTCCCTGCTTCTGGCGTTCACAAGTGACCCAGAGTCCAGTGTGTGTTCTTCTGTCAGTACAAACGTGCCACTAACATGCAAGACGTGTGTTTCAACCTTCATTTCCCCAGTTCTAAAGGCGCTGGACCCACCAGTTTTTGGCTTTTTAATTTTTATAGTTATAGTTGGACACAATACCTTTATTTTTATTTATTTATTTTATGTGGTGCTGAGGATCGAACCCGGTGCTTCACATGTGCTAGGCAAGGGCTCTACTGCTGAGCCCCAGCCCAGCCCCTGGACCCACTGGTTTTCTAGAAGCAGATCAATGACTTGGAAGAGTTACGGAAGGAGTTGCCTTACTGTACTTTGTTATGCACCTTGTACTATCCGAGCCTCCAAAGGAGAACGCAAATCCATGGCCCCATGTGCTACATCCTGGGAGTCTACGCTCAGACTATGGAAAGCATTAAAACTCTGACTTTATTTTTTATCTACTGCATGCTTTTTAATTTTCTTTTTGTGTGTTATGTGTTTATAATAATAAGTAATGTACCCATGCAGTGGTACTTTTTTTTTTTTTTTGGTGGTGCTGGGGGTTGAACCCAGGGCCTTATGCATGCAAGACAAGCCCTTGACCAACTGAGCTGTATCCCCAGCCCCATTTTTTAATGTGTGCATAAATATACTGAAGCTATATGCTTATTTTACTGATAGCAGTGCAGTCCTGGGTTAAAGTTCCTTTTTCATTGGCATTCTGTGTAATATCGAACAGTCTTATCTAATTTGTCCCTGCCTCATTTCTCTTAGCGGCAAAATAGAGATAATAATACTTAGCATTGAACTCAGAACAGTGCAACTTGGGTAAAGATCACATTTTTCCTTTTGTCAACTAAATGCAGAGGATCATTAATATAACCTTTAATATCACCACTATAAAATACTATGACTTTATATACTTTTCCCTTTAAAATGACTTTCCTTTAAAAAAATAAGATATCACATTTCTAAATACCCCTTTGTTTTCTAAACCTCACAAACTCAAGTTTTTTCTGTTTCTCTTCACACTCTTACATCAATACACACACTCATACTCATTTGATAGCTTTATAAATGAGAGAAAGCCTGAAAGATGGCATCCAGGAAAAAAGAAGGACTTGAAATAATTTCTTATTCAGGTTGTTTATAAGTTTTAAAGCTATGCATTAGGCAATAAAATCACATTGCTTATTTAATCCTTAAAATGTTTGTCAAAGAATAACACACAGATTCTCAAATCAGAGGAACCTCAGGAAAACATCGATGGCCTCACACAATGCCTGCCACATGGGAGAAGCTGAATAAACTTTTAATGAAGGGAATCTGGGAAAAGCTTCTTACTTTAATCTTAAAAACGAAACTCAACCTTGATCATCACAGACTACGTAACTTGCTTAAGATCGCTCAACTAGTGAAAGAGTTAAGTCTAGGATTTATTCCTCCTAATTTCCAGCTCTAGCTTTCCCCCAGACATCTGTTGACTTGTTTATTTCAGACTTAAATACAATCTGCCAAAGGTGCAACACAGACTTAAAAAAAAAAAAAAATTGAGACCAGCTGTCAGATTCACCGTCTCCAAGTCACTGAACACACGATATTCACATATGATGGGAAATATGTAAAACAAAAGTCATATATCTACATATATACACTATGAAAACACAAGTCTTGCACATTTTGAATCTAAAGACCTATTTTTAAGGCAAGGGGTCAGTAAGCTGTCTTCCATGACTTACTCTACGTTAGAGCACAGTTGCCTGTCCACCAGCTAAAGCAGGTTGGCCATTGTTTTAGTCACCTTTTTCGCTGCTGGGACGAAAGGATCTGACCAGGACAACTGTCAGGAGGAAACGTTTATTTGAGGGCTCACGGTTTCAGAGGTCTTAGTCCATAGAAGGCCGGTTCCCCTCCTGGGGGCTGAGGGGAGGCTGAGCATCATGGCGGGAGAGTGTGGCAGAGGGAAGTGGCTCACACCAGGAAGCAGAGAGAGCCATGCTTTGAACCTTGACTTCTGATTCTTTCCTGGACTGGAAACACCTGGTCTATGCTCTCTTGCGATATTGTGCGGCGACCAGAGCTGCTTTCCTGCTCCAACTCAGACCCATGGCCTGGAGACTGGGGGCCGGCTGGCTGACTGCACCTGGACGTGCTGCTGAGCTGGGTCCAGCACCCCTTCAACTTTCCATAATTTCAATGACAGTGGGTTCCCCAGGACCCCATGGTGAGTCACAGGGCATTTGTGCTGCCTGAGCGTCCAGGCTCCCTGGCCTACTGCCCCACAGGCTGGCACCAGAGCCACAGGCGGGGCTCCTTCCCTTCCCATCTTTCCCTGGGGGGTCTCACCACTTCTGCGCTGAGGGGCTAGAGCACAAGGGTCCTGGTGTCCCTTTTCTGGGGAGCCAAGAGCTCAGGGCTTGAAGACAAGGAAAGGAAACTTAACCTCTGGTGCTCCATGTGGCCATTCCCTCCTCCCAGTGGACCCTCACCCCCGGCTGGGTAGCGAGGGAGGGTGGTGCCATGGGGGCCAGATCTCCTCCCAGCTGACCTTGGCTTTCCCCGCAGGTGTGAAGGATGGGGACATGCGGCTGGCCAACGGGGCCGCAGCTAACGAGGGCCGTGTGGAGATCTTCTACGGAGGCCAGTGGGGCACAGTGTGCGACAACCTCTGGGACCTCACCGATGCCAGCGTCGTCTGCCGGGCCCTGGGGTTTGAGAACGCCACAGAGGCACTGGGTGGAGCCGCCTTCGGGCCAGGTGGGGCCTGTTCTGTTCCCCAAAACTGAAGAGAGTGAGAATCCCCCAAGATGAGGCTGTCAGGGTGCAAGGACGGGCAGACTCTTCCTACTAGGGCAGTATAAGCAAACCCTCAGAGGCCCGAAGCCCTGCAGAAGGCCCCAAGGGGCGGTTCCTTCAGGCTTGGCTGGGGTGACAGAAGGTGCTGGGCGAGTGGCTCAAGAGCCTCACTGTGTGCCCTCTCCAGCCCCCAAGCTCTGCTCCCGGGAATCTGCTCCCTAGAACCACCCAGAGGTTTCCATTGTCTGCGGCAGCCCTGGCCCTGTTGGCAGGGCCTCCCCCAGCCAGCCTTGTCCTCCCTGCTGTGCTCCAGGAACGGGACCTGTCATGCTGGATGAGGTTGAGTGCACAGGGTCAGAGCCCTCCCTGGCCGACTGCAAATCCCTGGGCTGGCTGAAGAGCAACTGCAGGCACAAGCAGGACGCCAGCGTGGTCTGCTCCAACGGTGAGTGGCCCCAGTGCCTCCAGTGTCACGCGTCGGGGTCCCGTGGGACCAGGAGCGGGGACTGTGCTCACATCTCTGCCCCCCACCCAACCTTCGGAGTTGGGGTGTTGCTCCGCCCACTCTCCTCGAGAGGCCAGAAGTCTGCAGAGCCCACTCCCTCCCAGGAGGAGCCCCTTTGTGGAGCCCCTTCAGAAGTACCTCACTCACCTGACTGCCCACGGCCAGGCGAGCAGCCCTGCCCAGTGCCCGTGAGGCCCGAGCATTGGAGGCTGGTCTCCCCAAACAGCAGGGTTGCACGGCTCTCCTGGCCCAGGCCACAGACCACAGGCAGGGGTGGAGACTTCCCGATGGGGGAAGGCCAGGGTGCCCCCGGCCCTGCCCAGGCCCTGACTCCTTTCCCACTAGAAGGGCCCAGCCTGCTCTGCAAGCCAGACGCCTGGTGGGAGTGCCCTTCCTCTCTGCCAGGGCAGCTCTTCCTGGGCTGGCACACACGGGGCCTGGGTGCTCTCCACCCTGAGCTGGGGCCCCCAAGACATGGGGTGTCAAATCCCACCTGTTTGGACAAGCTGGGGACCAAGGCTGGCTGGGGTGGGGGCTCACCCTGAGGAGGACACTGGAGGCATAACTGGGCCATGAGGGCTGGGAGTCAGGGGAGGAGCGAGGGGCTGCCCCACCTGGTCTAAATGCTGGCCTCCACTCAGAGCTGCCCATCGCAGAGAGGACCTGTTCTAACACGGAGCAGGCTTTGGGAGGGCAGAAGAGGGGCTGCCCAGGCCTCCCTCCTCCTCTTCCAGGATCCCTGAGGTCTGACCTAGGTTTGCCCCAGGGCCCTAACTCCTCAAGCCACCCAAGCAGGGCCCAGAGTGGGGCAGAGCCACCTGCAGGCCCGGAGGGTCGGCAGGGTCCCGCCTGACCCAGGGCAGCTGCCCGCTCCCGGCAGGCTCGGCACGAACCCAGGTCTCTTCCTGGAGCCTTTCTGGCAGGTCCTCGGGCAGCAGCACCTTCAGCAGACCACAAAACTGACTCCTGGGGGTGGGGTGGGCTGGGTCACAGAGCAAGTGAGCACCTCCCTCGCCCTCTAGAAACCAGGAGCGCCCACACCCTCGACCTCTCCGAGGAGCTCTCCTTCGCGCTCGGCCAGGTCTTCGACAACCAGAGGGACTGTGACCTCTTCATCCACGTGGTGGGACAGGGGCCGGAGGAGCTGGACCTCTGTGCCCACACACTGATCCTGACCGCCAACCCCGAGGCGCAGGCCCTGTCGGGGGCGCCGGGCAGCAACATCACCATGAGCGTGGACTCCGAGTGCATGCCTGTGGTCAGGGACTTTATCAGGTGAGTCGCCTCGTCCTCGGGGACTCCAGCAGTGCCCTGGGCTGGGTCCCTCTTTCAGAGACCCTCGGGGGTGAGGGCGACAGCACCAGCACAGCGGGACTGTTGTGCACACAAGCAAATCACACCCTCACACAAGCATTTGCACAGTTGTGCACATGCACACGCCCGTGCTCCCACAGATCCACGTTCACGAATTCTCACACACACTTGCTGCAGGCACGCTTGTGCCCTCAGACAGGGACAGACTCACACATCTGAGCCTCTGCGCACACGGCCCAGGCACCCTCACTCGTATGCTCACCCACACTCTCACTTGCACACTCGACTGGGCCCAGGTGTTGCCCCCCGTGCTCACACCCGCATACACATAAATACATCCATTTTCCTGACGCACATGTGAACGTCTCCCTGAATCTCCACATGCCATAGACGACGTCTCTGAGCGCGCTGTGGATGGATCAGGAATTTTCCTTGGGCAGCAGAGCCCAGCTTGTTGTGGGGTGGCCGGGCGGGCAGGTGCAGGAGGAGCTGGGAAGGGGTGCTGGGCATGCCCCCCGGTCAGGAGAAATCTCCCACAGAGGCATGAAAAAGCCAAAATGGCTCGGACTTCCGATGAGACGCAGCAGTGGCTAGACAGGGTGAATGTGCCTCTCAGCAGGCCCGGGCTCAGTTACCCTTGGGCTCAGCCAGGGCTCAGTTCCCTTTCACAGACGGGGAAAGGGAGAGTGTGGGCCTGCATCACGGCAGAGGCCAGGCCCTGCTCCTGAGCCCCAGGCCCTCCGCCAGGCCTCCCGGCCAGCCTGGGTGTACAGCTCGACCGCCCACTGCCTCCTGGGGCTTGTGTTTGGAAAGCAGCCATGTTTTAAACACTGCGTCTATTACACTTTATCCTCTCATTCTATAACCCAAAGCTTTCTATGACAGAAAATGGCATTTAAGTGTGAGCGATATTGGCGATTAGAAACAGACTAACGAGTTTCCTTCCAGCCTGGTATAAAACTTGCTGAGTGGTCTGTGCCACAGGAATGCCGGGCTCCGTTTCTACAGCATGTCAGAGAAGGGGGCAGGCGCCCATCCCGGCCTTCCTGGCCAGCCAGCGCCACTGCCCTGGGTCGGAGGTCAGTGACCCCGTGCCCTCCCCTGGCCTCCCGCCTCTGTCTCTCTGTGTCCCTGTCTCTCCCTCTCTTCCCCAGGCAGGCAGAGAAGCTGCAGTGAGCTCCCAAGACCTCAGAAGGCCACCCATTCTCCTTCCCTCTACCCCTCACTCCCAAGGCCACCGTGGACCAAGAGGGGTGTCCTGCTGCTTAGCCAGCCCTCTGCCCGTCTCCCTGGGTCTCTGGGGCCCCTAGTTCCCCTTGGCCTCGGGCCTTTTTCCTCTCTCACAATGAGTTCTCTTCCCCGAGAGAGACCAGCAGGACCGGGACACCCACCTGATCCCTGTCTCTGCCTCCGCCTGGCG
Source organism: Marmota monax (assembly GCF_021218885.2). Lineage (NCBI taxonomy): Eukaryota > Metazoa > Chordata > Mammalia > Rodentia > Sciuridae > Marmota > Marmota monax. Next base: position 513,897 of record NW_026692700.1, on the reverse strand, counting down.
ATGGGGCACCCTGAGAGGTGCCTGCCTGAGGCTGGGCCCTGGATGGGGTAGGTGGTCTGAGGCATGACAAACCCAAAGTGGCCCTGACCTCTGCCTGGAGAACCTGGCATGGGGCCAGCCGGCTGGAGCCTCTGCGCCTCTGTGGATGCAGTAGGGACTCAGCCGCCCAGGGACCATTCTGGCACAGGATGACATTTAAAAGCTAGTGTCAGCTGGGTGCAGTGGCCCATGCCTGTAATCCCATCTACCCAGGAGTCTGAGGCAGGAGGATCACAAATTCAAGGTCAGCCTCAGCCTCAGCAATTTAGCAAGACCAAAAAAAAAAAAAGAAAAAAGCCAATAACAACCTCTTCTTTGGTGGCCTTCCTAACTTGTCTGTGCCATCTGAGCCGTCATCAACAGCCTGCTGCCTGGCACCCTCCCTATGAGAGGCCTGCATGCTTCAGGATGGGTCAGCGAATGTCGGTCCTGGGTGGGCTGTGGCCAGAGGAGTCAGCTGCCCAGTTTGGCCTCCAAGTTGGCTGTGACGAGGACAGCAGGGAGTGGGCTGTCTGGGATCACCTCTGAGCACACCGTGCCGGCTGCCCTCGTGGGCTCTTGGTCACAGGGAGAGCAGACAGGAAGCCACAGGGTGCCCATCACTGGACGTGAATAGGTGCTGGGCAGAGATGCCCATGAGAACCAGGCAGGGACTGAAGGGTCAGTCGGGGGGGCATGGCTGCAGGACAGGAGGCCAGTGCCCAGGGTGCCTGAGGTCCAGCCCAGACCCACCACGAAGGTGCCCATGATGACAGCAGGAGAGACGGGGAGGGGACCTCATCACCGGGAGGGAGGACGAGGCGTGGGTGTCCCCTCCGCAGTCCCTCGCCCATGGTCCCATACCCTGAAGTGGCTCTCAGCTGGCGTGAGGTTTGGGGCCTGGAGAGTGGGGGAGACAGCGCCCCCTGTCGGGCCCAGTGAGAAGGCGTAAGAGATGGCTGTGTCCCCAGGTACTTGTACTCCCGGAGGATAGAGGTCTCCCTGTCATCAGTCAAGTGCTTCCACAAGCTAGCCTCGGCCTACGGGGCCCAGCAGCTGCAGGCCTACTGCGGGCGCCTCTTCTCCACACTGCTCCCCCAGGACCCCTCCTTCCGCGCACCCCTGGACCTCTACGCCTATGCACTGGCCACTGGAGATGCACTGCTGGAGGAGCTGTGCGTGCAGTTCCTGGCCTGGAACTTTGAGGCCCTGACGCAGGTCGAGGACTGGCTGAGTGTCCCCACAACCCTGCTCCAGGTGCTGCTTCCCAGGACTGAGTTGACTGTGTCCAGCGAGCTGGCCCTGCTCCAGGCCTTGGACATCTGGAGCAGGGGCACGGGCGCCTCCCACGGGGAGGTGGAGGACCTCGTCCAGCACGTCCGCTTCCCCATGATGCTGCCCGAGGACCTCTTTGAGCTGCAGTTCAACCTGTCCCTGTACCGGGCTCACGAGGCCCTGTTCCAGAAGAAGATCATACAGGCCCTGGAGTTCCACACGGTGCCCTTCCGGCTGCTGGCCCAGTACCGAGGCCTGAACCTCACTGAGGACACCTACATGCCCCGGATGTACACCTCAGCCACCTGGAGCGCTATGGTGACAAGGGACTCCAGGAACCGTCAGAACCAGGGGCTGTGGTATGGGTCCCGGTCACGGTTTGCATTCCCATACACTCCAGAACCTTATGGCGGCAGATATGGGCCCTACCGGTCCTTCCAGACCCCGCAACACCCCAGCTTCCTCTTCAGGGCCAAGCTGACGTCCTGGACTCTGCTCTACCTCCCCACCATGCAGAGCTGCTGGAACTACGGGCTGTCCTGCTCCTCCGGCGAGCTCCCCGTGCTGGGCCTCACCATGTCTGGCTACCGGGATCCCACCATCGGCTACGAGAACAAAGCCCTGATCCTCTGCGAAGGGCGCTTTGTGGCAGATGTCACTGACTTTGAGGGCTTAAAGGCTATGATCCCCAGTGCCGTGGCCACCAACAGTTCCAGGAGAGCTTCTGCCTTCCCCTGCACCTCAGGGGCCTTCAGTGGCTTCCGAGTGACAATTCGCCCCTTCTATCTGACCAACACCACCAGCCTGGACTAGACTGCGTGGCCCAGAGACTGGGGGTTAGGCGAGGGCAACACAGGAAGGTGGACATGCCCCAGATGCCCACACGGAGGGCTCCTTCCTTCACCTCCATCCTCTCTGCAGCCACCTCCAGCAACTGGCCACCAGATGTCCCCCTGCCTCCACCAGTCTCTGAGCTTATAGAAATTGCTGGAAGGTTTTGCCGTGGATGCTGGGAGCTCCCAGGACGCCCACTGCCTGCGGGCTCGCGGGTGGCAACAAGGCGGGACCAAGATGGCTGGGGGTTTCCTGCGTCCCTGCTGTTGCTCAGGCCACGCTCACTCCTCTGACGACATTAATCACACTTTGCTTCCCACTCGGCTCATTCCTGCAGGAATGTTGTTGGTTTGTAACGCACAGACAGCTGGTGTGAAGGGCTCTGGGGACAGCGAGGAGGCAGAGGCTCTGTCCTCCCAAAGCTGGGCCAGCCGGCAGGGGAGGCGGGCAATAGCGGGTGAACGTCCCCGCGCGTTGGGCCAAGAAGCCGTGTAGGACAGGACCTCAGGGTGCAGGGCCATCACGTGCGGGGCTGGGCCCACCTGGAGCCAGGGGCCCTGTGTGATGGAATGAGAACCAGGCAGGGACGTGGAGACGGGCAGCAGCTCGAGGAAGAGGGAGAGGGAGGAGCAGTGGTCGGGAGCTTCCTCCTAAGTCCTGTGAGGGTGGATGGGACAAGGGACAAGCACATCTCAGTGTTGTCAGAACAAAAATTGGAAATAACCTAATCACCTACAAAGAAGAGACACATTTGTTGGGTTGGGTCAGGCAGGAGAGCGGTGTGTCCGGAGGAGCACAGGACCCCGGGGTAGTGGGAGGGGGTGGGAAGCAGCCGTGAGGCCCTGGGACGTCCTGAGGGAAGGCCTGGGCCTGGGCCCTGGATATCTCCCAGCACCAGCAGGAGTTCTAAGTGTCCCCGCTTCACTGTGACACACACACACAGCTGGAAGGAGAAGGTCTTGCCAAGCTCAGGTACAAGCCAGCCCTCTGGCCAGGTCTGAGAACATGCCTCTAGAGCCAGAGGTGGCACCAAGGTCATCACCAGGACACCCTCCGTCCCACGCATTTCCAGCAGCAAAAGCAGATCCCAAAACCTCTGTCCAGCCGAAGATGGCTTCTTCCCTTCCACTGGGCGCCCACCACTCAGGAGTGAGGCAGGAGGGTCACAAGTCCAAGGCCAGTGAGTGGGCAGCCTGGGCAACTCAGCAAGACCCTGCCTCTAAATAAAAAATATAGGGGTGTCTCCCAGGGGTCCAGTGGCCTTGGGTTCAACCCCAGCCCTGCAACAACAACAGTGACCAGATCTGAGGACCAATCCCACCACTGACACCTCCAAGCCCAGGCTGAGGGCCGTACCCAGGGGGTGAGGGAGGGGAAATGTGTGATGGCCACACTCATGACAGTGCTTAGTTAGCCCCAGGTCCACCTGCGTGACCTGTGGTGGCCACCGAGGTGTAAAGCGTCCGATGGAGCAGGGCTGGGAACACTGAGGGCAGAGTGACGGCCAGGCCCACGCAGACCTGGAGGCCCACGCAGACCTGGAGGCCCACGCAGACCTGGAGGCCCGGCTTCCCTCGAGGTGAAAGGCCTGCCGCAGTCTCTGGGGGCCCTGAGGTGCCAGGTGAGCCTCCTGCTGCCTGGGACCCGCCTAGGTGACAAGGCCAAGGGAGCCCTGTGGAGCTGCCCTCCTCCCTGTGGCACCTCTTCAGCAGCCGAGCAGGCCCTGTGGCCACTCAGGAAGGAAGAGCCAGCTGCGGTGGGGCCTTCAGTGGAGCGTCACGAGACCCCGACGCTCCTGCCCACAGGGCCACCCCACGGGTCTGCCCTCGTCCTCTCCCCCAAAACTCACTGTCACTCCTTCCACTACCTCCCTCCTTCCACCCCCAGACTGACCAAACCCTGAGCCACGTGGGCAGGTCAGTGGCGCTGCTCTCTTTCTCCATCCCCAGAGAAGGGGATGGAGATGTGCTGCCGAGCATCCTGCCCTGAGGCCACCAGCCCCTCCGCCAGGTGTTAACCTGTGGTGAAACCTGAAGCCCTGGGGCATCACTCCCTCCTCTCCCGAGACTCGGGACACCCACGAGGCCCCCGCGGAGGCACACAGGTGGCCTGGTGCCTGGAAGCAGTGCAAGCCTCGTGGGTCTCTTGGCTCAAGATGGGCTCAGCCTGGGAGGAGAGGCTGTCTGGGAAGAGGGCCGCTCCCACGCCATCCCCGGACCTCCCAGCCCAGGCCCCGCTGTGTCCCCGGCATTTCCAGCTGCCTCTCCCTGGGTGGCCAGAGCAGGCAGCCCCGTGGGCAGCGCCTGCCCCAGCAGAGGGGCACCGCTGAGCCTCCAGTAAAGGTTGTGCCCTTTATTAAGTGACCAGGGACACACAGGACAGCCCTGACCCAGGGGGATGACACAGCATGATGAGATGGCAGGAGGTGGACACAGGAGAGCCGGGTACTCCTGAGGCAGGACATGCGCAGACACGTAGGAGGGTGAGGAAGAGGGACCGTGACAGAGGGACTGCCCTCAGCAATGCTCCAACCAGGCTCAGGGGACACAGCAAAAGCACCCCGCGTCTCCACCCGGGGTCGTGGGATGATCTAGCAGGTACTACAGATGGCCCACGAGGGCCGCGGGTGGCTCAGAGGCAGAGCACGTGCGAGGCCCCGCCTGGCGCTCCCCGGCCCTGTCAGAGCCTCTCTCCGGAGCTCAGGGCTCAGTGGGTGGCCAAGGGCCTGTGGGGAAGCAGGGAGCAGGGAGCGGCTCCCAGTGCTGGGCACACTAGTCCTTTCTGAGATGTGCCCACCTTTCCTTCCAAGGGGCTCTGGGTGGCCGAGACGGGAGTCAGGTGAGGGCTGGACTCTTGGGTCGCCTCTGCTCACCGGGGCTGAATCTTCCCAGTGATCAGATCACTGAGTGTTTTTTGACCTGCCACCTGTTTTGGTCCCAAGCACCACACGGTCAGCTGGTGACCTCCTCCTGGTGCAGTGGGAAGTTCGGACCTACAGACACTAACCACGGGGCACTCTGAGGGGCTGGGGTGTCTTCCCCGGGCACTGGGGGACAGCTGTCCTGGTCTGTCCAGAGGAGGGCTGGTGGCAGATGGCACTGGGTACACACCTCAGGCCTGCTGGATTCCTTGGATTCCTTTCCCTGCATCATCCTGGGGAATTCACGGGCCACCAGTGAGTCTAGTTTCTGTCAGACGGTTGAGGAGATGACGGCAGCACTCCCAGCGCCCAGGCTCGGGCACAAAGCCAGGATGGCCCATGGATGCACCTGTGCTAGGTAATTTTAGCTGTAGCTTCATGTAATGAAAACTCAAAATAGCAATGGCTTATGTGAAATTTTTCATTCTTCTCTCAAACCCAAGAGAGAAGGTGGTCTCTCTAGAGATAGGCTCCTTCTCTCTTTACACTACCTTAGTGCATGACTGTCATCCTTGGGATTACCTCGTGGCCCACAGGACTACTGGGATTCCAGCCATCACTTCTGTCTTTCAGGCAGCAGGATGCGGGACAAAGGGCATTCCCCGCTGTGTATCCCCTAAGCCTGAGTGTCTCTTTAAGCTTTGCATTTAAGTCACCCTACCTGCTTCCTCCTAGTGCCACCCTACCCTGGCCAGCCTACGTGGCTTTCAGCCTTCTTAGTGCTGCGGTTGCATAAGAGATCTATTGGCATGTCCCCGGGTCCCTATGCTGCAGTCCATGACTTAGGATCTGAGCTTGTCCTCTGACCTCTCCAGTCCCACTCCAATGGCTGGATGTCCTTTGTCTTCCCCTGACCCCAGGGCTGCAGCGTGTCCTCCACACTCATGTCCAGCGGGAGCTTTATCCCGGGTACCATAGGCTATAGCAGCCCTTGGGCAACGGCAGACCTCCAGGAAGCAGTGGGGTCTTTAAAAACTGTTTTGTGGGTATCACATGGGCTGTGTTGCGGAGACAATTAATTTCTACCTCACTTTATTTTTTTTTGCAGAACAGGGTGTTGAACACAGTGCACTCAACCACTAAGCCAAATCCCCAGCCCTTTCTGAAATATTTTTGTTTTGAGACAGGTTCTCACTAAGTTACCCAGACAGGCCTTGAACTTGAGATCCTCCTGCCTCAGCCTCCTGAGTTGATGTGCCACCATGGCCAGCTTCCACCTTACATTTAGACACCCACCCACATGAATACCCCTCAGGTGGAAATGCTGGACAGTCCCCCCAACCCCGAAGGCCCCCGTCTCGCAGCCTCCCAACCACTACTCTGACTTCAGTCACTGTAGATGAGTCTTTCCTGTCCTTGATCATATAAAGGAAACCTGTGGCGCATACTAATCAGCAACAGTCTCTTTGTTGCATGTTACACTGTGAGAGTGACGCGCGTAGCTCTACGCAGCTGAAGTTGAATTGCGTGGTCGGACTCTGCCGGCATTTCCAACTGTCCTGCGGTTGGAGGGCACTCGGGCTGTTCTCAGTAGTTCTGGCATTTTGAATAAGGTTTCTCTGAACAGTTTTTAAATAGACATTTATTGAATTAGTGCTGTATGCCAAGAGATACGGTAGATGCTCCTATGTGGGTCATTGTTGTCCAGAGTCACTGGGCCCTAAGACGTGCTGGGGGACCTAGACCATCTGGGGGTGCCTTCTTCACGTGTTTGAGTGCGCTGCCCAGCTCCCCAGCTCTCGCTTCCCAGGATGAAGCTCTGTCCCCAGTCCACACCACTTGCTGTGCCCGGCCCCCCGCACCTGGCCGCCCGTCTGCTTTCTGTCTCTAGGAACGGGGCCGCTCTCGGCCCCCGTGTGAGTGGAGTTCAAGCCGTGGTTGAGCCGTGGTTGGGACTCCTTCCTGCCGCGGTGCGTGTGTGCACCACAGTCGCGTGTCCATCACGGAGGGGACCCTCGGTGGCTTCTGCCTTTTGCTGTGGCCAGCAGTGCTGCAGGAGCAGGGTGAACAGGCATCTGCTTGGCTGGGTACAGACCCAGGAGTGCTGCCCGAGCGCTGGTCCTACGCCTTGCTCTCAGGGGAAGTGCTGCGTGCTTCCTACAGGACGTCCAGCTCCTCGCTCCACCAGGGCTTGGTGCCTGCCGATTTTCCCGTTCTTTGTGCCGGCCACCCTATCAGACGTGACGTCTCCTGTTCTGGTGTGATTTGGCTATGTTTTGTGCTGGGGATTGGATCCAGGGCGGCTCTACCTCTGAGCTGCACCCCAGCCCTTTTTATTTTTTATTTTTCGACAGGGTCCAGGAACAGGATCTTAGACCTAAGAACACTCCCATGCCTACCCTCGTGGGTGTGCTCACTCTCCCCGGGGCAGGAGCTCAGCTTTCCTAGGGACCAGCGGCACCCACGACCGTCCATCCCTCTGTCCAGCGGGAGTCCCCGCTGGTCCTGCCTTCACCCACACTTGCTGTTGTCGAGGTCTCACAACTGGCCTTTCTAGAGGGTGTGTTCACAGGGGGTTCTCTCTGCGCTCAGTCCACCTCTTAGAGGGTCTCTTACTTAGAATCCACTTCAGGACCAGATCCTGCTGGCCAGGGTGCTTAGCAGCAAACCGCAGAAGCCACCTCCAGCTAACCCAGGCAGGAAGGGGGCTGATGGGGGGACGGGGACGCTCCCAGGACTGACGGGAAGAGCCAGAAGTGGGCTAAGGATCAAGCAGGAATCAAGGTCACGACGGCCACCGCTCCTTCTCACCTGGTCCCACTGGAGGTGACGGCCTGGGCTCGGCCGGGGTGGCCCATCCTGGCTCACATGCTGTTGGGGGGCTGCTCCGGCTGAGGTAGCCAGCCGGCAGGGCCCTCGTCTCCAGACGGTCCCTCCTCCTGCTGGACACCAACCTAGCCTTGGTCATTGGTGTCAGTGTTCCAAGACATGACACTCAAGGCCTCTTAAGGCCCAGTCTCATATCCCGTCTCAAAGCCAGGAGAGACCCAAAGGCAGGAGATAGATTCCACCTCCGATGGCATGTGCCACAGAGAATCTGTGGCCATCTGTAGCCGGACACAACCAGCATTAAACATTACAGGACGCCACTTTTGGACAAGGCTCCTGCACTGGGTCCCAACAGACCAGGCTGAAAACCACATGGAGTCACCCACGCTGAAGTTGTGTGTCAGCGACAGCTGTTTCCCTGACCTTCCAAGAAACCAGGAGAGAAAGAGCCAAATTTCTCAAACAGGCCAGTTTCAGTGAGCAACAACAGAAGCCACCTCCAGCTACCCTAGGCAGGAAACAAAGTCGCCTCTTCCCTAATCCTTAACGTAGAACGTGACCCAGGGAGGCCAGGGTGGACAACCTGTTGTTTTTCTCTTGTTCCGGCCCTGCCTTCCAAGTGACTTTGAGGTGACCAGTCTCTGGTCCTCATTCCTGATCTGCCCAGCCCTTCCTGTCTGTAAACCAACCGCCCATGCTCAGCCCACGGCACGCCGACTCTGCTTATGCAGTGGGGTGATGCCCAATTCTGGAAACACAGAATAAAGCCGATGAGGATCTTTAAATTAAATTGTTGTAACTTTGTCATTTGGCACCAGGAAGCTGAGGACCTCTGGACCCAGAATGGTCAAGTTAGAACTGAGCCCACTGCTACCCCCACAGAAGACAATATACTGTCCCTGTGGGCCCCCAGACTCCACCACATTGGAGCTGCCCCTGCCCTATGGAGCCACAAACGCGGGGTCCCCAGAGGCCATCTGCCAGCTGCAACCTGGCCCTTCCAGCTCACAGGGTGGCAGGCTTCCCACTCACAAGACGGAGACAGGAGGGTTTGGTGGCCTCCTCTGTATGCTAACTGAAAACATGTGCCAGACACAATATCAAGTCAAAAATAAAAACAAAAAGAATGGCATTTTGAGCTGTGCACGGTGGCACACGCCTGTAATCCCAGTGGCTCTGGAGGCTGAGGCAGGAGGATCACAAGTTTAAAGCCAGCCTCAGCAACAGTGAGGTGCTAAGCAGCTCAGTGAGACCCTGTCTCTAAATAAAATACAAAAAATCAGGCTGGCTCAGGGTCCAGTGTCCCTGAGTTCAATCCCTGGTACAAAAAAAAAAAAAAAAAAAAGAATGGCACCTTTCAGAACAATCCCACGGACACTCAGGGCTCTCTTGGTCTCCACTCCTGCTCCTCCCCCCAAACAACCTCCACACTCCTCTGAGGAACACCTCTGCCCCAGGGCTGCCCTGGGGATCCCGCGAGGACACAGGATCCCTCTCCTTTGCCTTTTCCTGGTCTGGAAAGGCTGGTTGGAGAGGGGAGCATGCCACCTGTGTTGGCTCCTAGGGTGGGCTTCCTGGACGACCCTCTGTCACCTGTATCTCTCTGAGGCAGGCTCCTCACCGTGTGAGCCTTCACACCCAGGGCTGGGCCACGGCCTCGCACACGCAGGCTCCTGACCTGCAAAGGCTGGGGTCCGTGGGCCTGCTGCTGCCCACCCCTGCAGCCCAGGGAAGGTGGCCGGCCTGGGCCTCGGTGAGGGCTGGACAGAGAAGGTTTGATGTGGCAGCAGCTGATCTTCTGAAAGAATGTCACTGGGGGGAGCCGTGGTGGGGGGGTGGGGGCAGGAGCTACAGCCAAGAATGTGGAAGTTGCAAAACAGCAGAGCTGGCCACCTCACATCTGTCACAGCGGCTGTGTGGGGCGGTCCCAAGTGCACCTCCTGAGACCAGCGCCCAGAGTCCAGGGCAGAGCTCGGGGCGCCAGCAGGAGGGCTGGGGGCTCCATCTGGAAGGTGCTCAGTCGGGACCATGATATTGTCACAAAGAAAGCACACAGGTATCTCGGTCCCCGTCTGGCAAAGAGCTGCCAGAATTTCAAATTTCCTGAGTGACGGGGCAAGAGGCACGAGTTTGGATTTTCTTAATAAGCTGCTCTCAATGTGGCCCGAGCTCACGCTGATGAAGGGAACGGGGGGGCCGTGGTGGGGGGACCCAGCCCCACAGCAGGAGAGCCGGCCCCCGACCTGCAGGCTGGGGAGAAGGCTGGCCTGCAGTGGCCCACGGCCAGGACCGAGGCCATCATGCCGGCATGGTGGGACCCTCTGTGAGGTCCTGGGGAGTTCCCAGGTTGGTGAACGTGCCCACGTGCCTGGCGGGTGGCACACCCAGCGCTGCGGGACCGAGGCCTTCTGCTCCTATCCGCAGTCCCTGTTCCTTTGGCTGCTCTTAGGTGCCCTTCCCCACAGCCCTCGGAATCGACAGTGGCAGGACATGACGGGCTTGTGTCCCTGAGTCCTGCGGACACTCCGGCAAATCACCGAACCTGAGGAGGGGACCTGGGGCATCCTCGCCCTGTCCAGGTAAGGCCGGGAGAGCCAGGCACGAGGCACGCTGCCCACCCTGACCAGGACTTGGCTCCGCAGGCACACCAGGGGCTGGCTGTGCCCCTGCCCCTGCAGGCCCTGGAGCCAGGGCCCAGCCGCCCAGTCAGGAGGCTGACTCCAGGGGAGGGACCAAACGGGCACTTGAATTAGTCTCCTGGGGCTGCCCAAACAAATCACCATAACCTGGGTGGCTTAAAACAACAGAGATTTCTTTTTCACAGCTCTGGAGACCAGAAGTCCGAGATCAGAGTGTCAGCAGGGTTTGTCCCTTCTGCAGGCTCTGAGGGACAGTCTGTTCCAGGCCTCTCCCCTGGCTTCTGGGGACTGCTGGCCTCCAGTGTCCTCCTCTGCCTCCACGTGGCCTCCTTCTGTGATTCTGCAAGTCTTCTAAGGACACCTCTCATGGGCTCCAGGACCTGCCCTAAGGGCAGAGTGACCTCCCCTGACACCCTTAACCTGGGCACATCTGCAAAGACCCTACGTCCAAATAAGGTTGCACTCACAGGTAGCGGGAGTGAGACGTGCACAGTCTTTTTGGGGAGACGCCACTCTGCCCCCGACCAGCCCCTGCTAGATGCTGGTGCTTGGGCAGAGCTTGGTGCCCAGGGGACCTCCCACAGTCCCATCCCTGGCACCCCTGCATGCCAGAACTGGGTGGGGCCTCCAGCACTGTTCCTCACCACAATACGCTCTCCCACTCGCCCCCTGCTGGCCGTGGGTGGGCTGCGGATTCTGGACACCTCTGGTGGTCGGTGGGAGGCAGCTCACCCTGGGACCAGGCTCAGCAAGCTGAGTTGGCCGAGTTGCTTGGCCAAGGCCACTCAGTGGACTGGTGCCAACTTCCACAGAAGGCATCAGGGAGTGATAACTGGTGGTGAAGTTAATCAGTGGAGGCTGTTCTTGGTGAGACTGGGGACAGAGCATTGAATGGATCAGTGACCACAACAACTTCAAAGATCCAAGAGGCCAAAGCAGAGAGGCCACAGAGACAGGTTTGGGCTTCACGGAAGGAAGACTGTCCCAACGGGGGGGGGGGGGGCAGTGAAGTGGCCAGCCAGTGACAGGTCTGGCGCTCTGTGAGTAGGAGGGGGCTGGACCAGGGTGGTGGGGTGGGAAGCGCCACCCTTTAGTGTCAGAGCTGAGCCCCTCCCTCTCCCCGCCAGACTCCTCTTCTGTGAGACTGGGCACCCTGACTCTAAGACCCCAGTCCGGCCCCCTTAGCCCAAAGCAAGAACGCCCAAGTAGCATTTTTGTCATGGTAACAGGTCAGGAGGCAAATGGCCCTTGTGCCCGCTCCTGGGCATCCCAGGTGACGTGGCTCAGCCATGTGTGTTTAGAGGGCCCCTGAGGCCACTGCAGAGGGACTCCAGGCTCCAGACCAGACTTGGGGGCCACAGCTGACTCTAAAGTGCAGATCTGCTCTTGGGATTTGAGCAGAACATGGAGTTTGGCCAAAAGGTAAGTCATTCCTCCTCCCCAGGACAGGAGAGGTGGGTGACTGATTGAGGGTCTGCTTGGCCAAACTCGAGGGGGCTCCTGAAGCCCCTCCCAGACCATCAGCGCATGTCCTTGTGAGACCCAGCGTTAGAGAGACCCTAGTGAGCCCTTCAGCAAGCAGCCCCCACCCTGGTGCAGCTCAGCACCCTCCCCCTCCCCCAGGAGGCTGCTGCTCCCCCCGCCTGGCTTCAGCAGGTCCTGCTGGGTGGGCTTGGGGTCCCCTCAGCCTGACCCCGCCCCCCCACTTGGCTCTGGCCCATGGCCCGGGCAGGGTGGGAGCTGGGTCATGGCTGCCCCCCTGCCAGACCCCACGTGGGACCCCTGAGCCTCTCATGAAGGTCCTGAAGAGCCGTCTGGCAGGGCTTGGCAGGTGTCACCGAGTGCTCTGCTCTCTACGTGACCCCTGAAGTCCTCCATCCTGACTGACCGAGGGGTGGTCACCCAGAAAAGGGGCCAAGAAGAGCCAGCAGCATCCCCATGGCCATCTCTTCACAGAGAGGTCCCCCCCACCTGGCCCCAGAGTCTGGCCTTGGATGTTCTTTCTGCTTCTGGAACGTTCCTCGCCCCCTTCACCAGGCTGTGGCCTCACGTGCCGAGGCCTCTGGGGCCTCCCAGCCCTCGTGGCTGCCTGGATCCCGAGGCTCTTGTGGAAATGGGCCTGAGCCCTGCATTTCCAACTGGTTCCTGGTGACACCGATTCCTGGTTCTCGGGCCACACCCGGGGCCAGGGCTCACCCTCACCACCTCTGGAGCTGTCCTGGGCACACAGCAGACTGTGTCCCTCCACACCTGCCCACAGAGCACGGCCGTCCCGCCTCTGCCCACCAACCGGCCAGCTCAAGGCGCCCTCCCTGGGCCTGCGTGGCTGGACGAGTTGCCGAGCCCTCTCAGGAGAGCCAGCGCAGACCCACCGCCCCACCACACCTGCACCCGGGGGAAGGAGCCCAGAGCCAGAATCGGGCACCAGGTGAGTCACCAGGGAGGGCATGGGCCACCACACTCCTGGGACAACTCGTCTGAACGGGAGCTTCTCACAGCAGGGGACGGCCAGGAGATCCACGAGGGCCCAGCGGAGTCAGGGCCTCGGTGGACGGCCATCGGCCTCCAGACCCGGCTGCCCACTGTCAGGGGCTGACCCCGGGGCTTGGCCTTGGAGCTCTGAAACGACAGGTGCCTTTGCCCACCGTCCTGCTCTGACCTGGTCAGCTCCATTCTGGCTGCCCCCTGACTCTCTGACCCTTTCCCCAGCCTGTCCCCTGTCTACCAAAATGGGGAGCTGGACAAGAGCATCAGCGGGTCGGCCGGGCGTCCGCAATCAGGTCTGCTCCGTCCCCGGTGGAGGAGAGGGCATGATGGCAGAGCCCGGCCCTGGAGCAGGGTGCAGGGCCGTGAGTGGACCTGGGCTCCCCTGGGTTTGCACTTGCTGAGCAGCTGCTCCTCCAGACCAGCCGCCGCCGTCCCTCCCAGGGAGCGGGGTGTAAGCAGCTCTTGCTTCACTCACAGCAGGCCCCTTGTGGGGACGGAGTAGGGTTGCCGTGGCAACGCAGAGACTGGGGGTGGCTGGCCATGGTAACCAGGGCTGTGTTGACCTCCGCCATCTCCCGGGCCGCCAGCTTTCTCGTCTCCCACTTCTTTACTGATGCCGTCCCCGAGCCTGGTGAGACTCGCTTCTGGGGGAGACCTTTGAGGGACGCTGACCTCCTGTCCTCTCAACCCGAGGAACGGCTGCCCTCGGAAATCAATTTCTCAGGAGGCCTAGAAGACCCTGTGCCCACCTTGAAGCCCCAGGCCAAGCCCTGCCTCCTCTGAACTTTTACCCCACATACCAGGGGCCACACCCGTGGCTGTCTGAGAGGGTAGCCAGGCAAGCCAGGTGGCTCTGAGTTCCAGAAGGGTGGGACACAGCTTGAAAGCCACATGGCCAGGCTGGACTCCCGCCTCTTAGCTGTGTGACCGCAGACAGGAGGCTTCCCTGTCTGAGCCTGAGCCTTGGTCTCTGTGAAAGGAGGGTGGCACGGCGCACTTCCCATGCAGACTTGTCACGGTCACTGAAGGCAGGGCAGCTGGAGGCTTCCGGTGGCCCGTTTCTCTTCTGACCACGGGGGTGACCTTGCGTTTCTATGTCGTGGTCCCAGCTCCAACCCCCGGGGAGTCCTCCCTCTTCAGGGCCTCAGGCTGGAATCCCAGGCTGGCCACTGCTTTCCTCTCACCCCTTCAGAATACAGTGTCCATGTCCGGGGTTCAGGCTTGTCATCGGGAGCTTTGCCCTTGTTGGGGTTCATGGAAGAGAAGAGAAGGGGACAGGGCTCCCCTGGCCCTGAGCCCACCCCAGGGCCAGGGAGGCTGGGTGGGCCAGCAGCCCTCCTTGCTGGTCCTGGGACGGCAGGTGGAGGCCAGGCCAGCATCTCTGAGCTCGGGGTCGCGTCTCAGGCAGTGGCTGCCGGGCTCCTCAGTTCCAGGATTTCCTAAAATACTTGGACTCTTCAGCTTGCTACAGAGGGTTTGCTTCCTGTGGGCACAGCAGGGGCTCCTGGGCGGGGGCTGCCCAAGCCTGGGGGCTCAGGAAGTGGCCGGGCCAGGAGGGCCTCGGCCATGGGCCCTGAGAAGGGGGTCTCTGGACTTCCTGAGCCCCCTCCCAGGTGCCCAGGCTCTGCCAGGGCGGTGTGAACCCCCGGCCCAGGGCTGGGCACTCAGGGAGGGGCTGCAGGGGTCCTGGCTGTGCAGACCCTGAGGGGAGGGACCTCGGGGCCTAGGGGGCACCCCTGGGGACATCAGGGAGGGGGTCCCAGGGCCCAGGAGGAGGGGGAACCGGCCCAGCCCTTGACGAGCCTGTAGCCAGCAGAGGGCCTTGGTGGACCCCTCTGGGCTCGCTGGAGAGTGGGCAGGGGACCCAAGAGCACAAGCCGGGGACAGTGGAGGGCAGCACCAGCGTGAGGCCACGAGTCTCCGGGGCCTGCCCACTTCCCTCCAGAGCTCCGCCAGGGCCCTCCTCCCAGCCAGGCCGTGTGGACCCAGGAGGGAGGCCTCGGGCCGTGGGCAGGCAGGCGGGGACGGGCACTGCCCAGGGATGCAGTGCTTCTCTGCTCCGCTCTTGCCAGAGACGGGCCCAGGACCCTTGTCCAGCCCTCCCCTGCCCCCTCCTACCTGGAAGGCTGCCAACCCCTGTGGACTCCCTGTCCAGCTCCCTCCAGGCCAGCCCCACAGGCCCATGGTAGTGTCCCAAGGCCCTTACCCGGGCATTTCCCTCTGCTCCAGCCCAGCAGATGCTTCCCCGCCCGCCACAGGAAGTTCATTTGCCAGGCTGGTTTAGGCTGTAGCAGATCAATTCACAGGAACCGACATTTTTGAGGGGGATATTTTTGCTCATCATATCTGAGAAATATAACAGCTGGGTGAGCTTCCCGGCTGGTCAAGCCTTGAAGTTCAGCTACATCCAAAGGACCGGTTTCTTTCGGGTCCACTTCTTTTACACGCTCGCTGTAGCGGCCACTTTATTCTCACATGGGCCTCCCTCTTGGTGGCAAAGCAGCTGCTTTGTTCCACATCTGAAAGGCAAGAGTGAGCTTTCTTTACAGAGCTCCTATTCCGGTCATCAATTTCTAATACAACAAATCACCCAAGCTTTGGGGCTAGTAAAGGTCCCTCATGGACAGGGCTCAGCAGGGACAGCTCATCTCCACTCTCCATGGTGTCAGCTGGGGCAACTCAACTGGGGCCTGGAGAATCCCTCACAAGTCAGAGCTGGCCGCTGGCCGGGCTCCTTCCCTGCGTGGAGGCCGCCTCGGCTCTCAGTGTGCTGCCTGGGTTCCAGGGCAGCGAGGCACAGGGTGCGGTGTTTCCATGACCTGGCCTCGGACGTGACACAGGACCCCACCCGTGGTCCCTGTCGGGAACAGCAGTCCTCAGAGCCTGTCTGGTGCAAGAGGAGGCCGCAGACCCACCCCCCGTGGGCGGGAGCAGCTGTCCGGCCATCGTGGGAAAGACCATCTTCCCCAACCTCCGGGAAGGCCGTGTCTTCTGTGTTCTCACAGAGCCTGCTCGGGTCCAAGGCCCAGCACTGAGCTGATACGCAAGGCCAGTGGGGGGACGGTATGTCCCTGCTGGAGCCAGGGGAAGAGTCAGCAGGGCTGTGTGGGAGGTGGATTCCACATCAAACCAGCGGGAACCAGATGCCGTGGCGCACGCCTGTGGTCCAGCTAATCAGGAGGCCCAGGCAGGAGGATGGCTCAAGCCCAGGAGGTGGAGGCCAGCCTGGGCAACATAGTGAGATCTGCCTCAAAGACAAACAAATCTATGCTCAAAAAAAAAAAAAGAAAAAAGAAAAGACAGTCATGGGAGCAGCTCAGGATGCAGCGGGTGACCCGGGCCAGTGTCCCAGGCACTTACGACACCCCATGGACCTGCTACGTGCTGACTGCTCATTTGCTCAATTACCTCTCACCACAACATCAAGACCAGGGCTTCGGTTCTCCAGTGTTTGTAACGTGCCCAGAGTCACAGGCCAGGAAACAGTGGAGACAGAGCTGAGGGTCAGCTCTGTGGGAGTCTGGGTCCACACCGTTGGCCTCTCCACAGCGAAGTTCACAGCTTCTGATCTGCAACTCAGTGTGGACCCATGTAGCCTGGTTGTGCTGGCAGCCATTTTGTGACCACGAGGTGATCCGATTTGAGAAGGCAGCAGACACCCACAGGAACGGCAAGCCCTGATCCAGCCTGTCAACATCTGCCCTCCCTGGGGACAGTTCAGTTGAGTGATCCAGCAATCTGTTGGGGACCATGGTCTGGTGCACAGTTACTTATAATTGAGATGATCGTCACCAGCTCAGGAGGCAGCTGGGACGACTTTGCTATCTCTCTGTGGAACCTGTGCCTCTGTCCCCTTGCTTTGACAACCGGCTGCCAGGAGCAGGGACAGGCCTCATGAACACCTCTGTCCCCAGAGCCTGCCACAGTGACCAATGCTCCTTTTTTTTGGTTCGTACTCGGAAAGAAGACAAGAGCAGGTGGCCGTCCATCTGCAATGTGTGGGTGTCCCATCAGCCCCCCCACACACACACCGGGGATCTCATTTACTCATCTTCAAAGCCCAGACCAAAGCCCACCCTGCCATGGCGTGCCCAAGGTGCCACTCGGGGACACGGGGGAAGAAGCCAAGTGCGTCCCCTGGGGGCAGCGGGCTGTGCGGGGGGCCTTGGCCCTGAGGGCCTCCTACAGCCCAGAGAAGGCTGCTGGCCGCTGGTGGCTGCTGCACCCCTGGGACCGGCCCCCCAACAGGGGTGGGGTGGGAGTAGACTCCTCCCCTGGTGGCCCTTCGCCCCGCACACAGCCTCCCTCTTCTGTATGTGAGGCCGACCTCCACAAGTGCCTCTCCCCCTCCCGGCCGGGCCCAGCCTGGGGCTCCAGCCTGGGGCTCCAGCCTGGGGCTGGGGCACAGGAGGCTTTGCCGCACACACCAGAAGGAAGCCCCGAAGCCCCAGGAGTGTCCGGGACGTGCCCGGGGATAGCACCTGCTGCCCGTCCTGCGCACCCTTTCCTGGCCTGCCCTCAGGGCAGCGTGTGGCGCCCCAGGTCTGCCCAGGCCACGGCACCTCCTCCAGGCTGGGAGTCGCGGGAAGTCCAGCCCCAGCCTGGTGGTCACCGTCCTCGCTGGCCGAGAGCGAGGAGCCGCCCAGCCACGGGGGCTGCTTCCGCCTCTTGCTCCGCCGCTGTCCCTGTCTGGTCGGCTTCTGGTGGTGAACGGAGAATCTGCCCAGCTGAGGAAGAAGGGCCCAGGCCTCCTCCACTGGGAGCCTGGATGGCGGGGTGCGGGGTGTCCAGTTGGCCTCTGGGACATCGCAGGTCCCAGGTCTCCTTGGTCACTGCCACTCTGGAACCCATGGTGTCCTGTGTCCTCTGCATCCCAACCAGGTGGGCGGCCGGCTTCACGTCCCACCTGCCCTTTCGTTCTGCTCGGGCTGGGCCCTCTGGGTGGGAGGGGTGGCCACTAGAATCTGGATGTTGCTCAAGACGCTGAGCCAGGGGACAGAGCTGCAGCCCTCTCCTGACCACAGTCCCCTGGAGGAGTCGGTGCCAACGGGCGGTGGGAAACGGCAAGTCCGGCCCGGCAGGCCGCGAGGTGTGCTCTGCGGAAATAAAATCATTTCTGCAAGAAATGACTGGACAGGTTTTGGGCTGGTTGCCCTTGTGACGGGGACGCTCTGACCTGAAATAGGCCCACAGCGTGAGTCCCCGGGGCCAGAGACAAGAGCGCGGTCACCCTAAGTTGGGTGGCGAGAGGCGGGGCAGGAGGGAGGGGTCTGGCAGCCAGGGTCTCTCCTCGCCTCAGGGTCTCCTGGCACTTGCTCACCTCTCTGCCAGGAAGCCACCTGCAGCCCAGAGCAGCTCCCGGCTCCTGCCCTCCAGGGGCCACCCCCGGGGCCTGGGTCAGAAAGAGCCTCTCCTGAGCCGAGGCCGGGGGACAGGCGTGAACCCTCTGCAGTCCCCTGTCGGGAGGGGTCCCAAGGCATCAGACCCGTCAAGAGCCCAGTGAGGCCACCGGTAGAGTCGAGGTCTGGGCTTGGGGCCACAAGGCCACCGCTGGTTCCTGGGTGACCTGCCCGGTCTTCTCCAGCTCACGTCACAGGGTGCTGGCGCTGGCCGGAGGTGCCCCGAGCTGCGCTGGGGAGGCCCATCCTAGGGTCCACGTGCGCACGTGGCTTTGCCGGGTCTCCTGTGGCTGGGCAGGCCCTGGACCCTCCCTGACCTTGGCCCACCTCAGGGGTGCCACACCTCGGATGGACGTGCCACTCCCACCCGCCCCCAGAGGATGCCTTGGCGTAGCCGGGTCACCCAGACCCAGGGCTCCCTGACCGCCGGGCTCTTCCTGCCTGCGGACCGCCCTCCGCGGTGTCGGGTCCGGTTCCTTCTCTGGGCACTTGCAGGCTCCAGCCTGGGGTGGAGGGAGGGTTTCGGCAGCGCTGACGGATGGCCAGGACAGCCTCAGCCTGCGGGCTGCCTGCTCCTCCAGGTCCCAACGTGAAGACCTGGGCTCCCCTTGTGGACAGGAGAGGAGCCACCCTGTCAGACCCCGGGCGGCCGGAAAGGAGGTGCAGCTGCCCCACCAGAGGCCCTGCCCATGGCCCTGCTTGTGGCTCACCGCAGCTGAGGCCGGTCCACACGGGAGGGGCGTCAGCTCTCTCTCCCTTGGGCCGGATGCTAGTCCACCACACGGGGAGACGACGCTGTACTGTCCCCTCATCATCTGGTGGACACTGGGTTGTCCCCTCCTCCGGGCTGCAAGGGGTCCCCCAGGCACAGGGCAGCCTCTCGGGCACCAGGTGGGCCCTGTACCCCCAGCCCCCAGGGACATAGCCCCTCAGTGGAGCAGCGCTGCCCCAGCCCCTGCTGAGTGCCGGACCCGAACCTGCTCACGGCAACGAATCCACTTCCCCCCAGACCCCGAGGGGCGCAGGTCCTTAGTGCCACTCTATGGATGAGGAGGCTCAGGTCTAGAGAAGCGAGGGGTTGGCCGCAGTCATGGTGGGAGGCCCTCAGCCCCCAGGCTCTGCAATGCCGGCTGTGGCCAGAAGGCTGCCATCCGAGTGGCTTCTGGACTCTTGGAGAAGGCCAGCCTCTCCTCCCCACCTGCACCTCACCCTTGGGACGCTGGCTGCCTTCCTCAGGTCACAGAAGCCTGCAAAAAGTATTTTCTTTGATGGCCAATACGAGAGCGGCAGCCCCGACGCGCCTCCCAGGGGACAGGCAATCCCGGTGGCTGCCACCGTCCCCAGCTGCCCAGGAGACGTGAAGGAGAGGCCAGGATGCTGAAGAGGGTTCCTTCCCTTCCCATTAAGGTCATCGGCCTGGGGGACGGAGCCCCAGGGACCTTCTGGGGACAGGACCTCTCAGGCCGATGGACTGTGGCCACCAGGCTGGCAGATGTGGTGGCCTCCAGGGCCCAGACCCTGGTGCTGAAAGACCTAAAGGTATTGGGTCTCATGGGCAGGTCAGCAGGGGCCCAGCCTGTCCTGTGGCCTCCTGGGGGGGGCACTGGCTTCCCTCTAGAGCAGGTCTGTCCTTCAGACCCCCAGGCCCTGGCCGCCCAGTTGGTGCTGCTGACCACACCATGAAGACAGGCCCCATCGGATCCCAAGAACATGACCTAGAGAAGGACGGGAGGGATGGAGGATTTGGACTGAGGGCTGGTGGGGGGGGGGGGCGGGAGGTCACAGGGCTGCGGGCGGGGGGGAGCCAGAGGGGCCGCGGCCTGCTGTCCAGCCCCCCACCTGCCTGTGCGTTTGCCTGGGTTCCGCGCGCTCCTGTGCGCTCTGAATAAAGCCACTGGGGTTGAACTTCCAAAGATCCGCACTCACCAGGGCACCTGCCTCCAGGTGAGGTGTCCCCCCAGCCTCTCCCTTCCCTTGGGCTGCCAGTGCCGCTGCTGCCCGTTCCCAAGGAAAGTGTCCAGGGTGAGTTCTGGGCAGAGAGGCCTCGGAGAATGACAGGTCGGCTGCGGCTCGGAGAACCCTGCCAAGGGTGTGCATCAGGCAGCCCAGGGGGTGCAAAAGTGGACCAGGGTCCAGGGGACAGGCGTGGGCCTGGGCCCTGGCTCCAGCAAGCGCGGAGCCACTCAAACAACCTGCTTTTCCCCGACCCCTTCATAGCCCTCGTCACTGAGGACTTGCTGGGTGCTGGACGCTGTCCTGGGACCTGGCGGGACCCCAGTTTCCACATGAGTGGGCTGAGACGGCGACCCAGAGGCCACACAAGCACACAGAGTCACACAGAGGTTCTGTGGGTCTGAGCCCAGTCCACGGCTGCAGTCCACTGTGCTGTGCATCCATGACACAGCGGGATTGAAAGCCGATAACGGAAGGGAAGGGCGCGTGGTAGGCATTCCATAAACCACAGGTCACGGTGACGCTCCAGGTGCCCCCTGGCCCACCCAGAGAGTCCAGGCTTCTGAGGAACTCTAGGGCAGAGGCTGCAAGACTCCAGTGAGGGAACTGGGCAGGAGGCGGAGGACTGGCCACTGGCCCTGAAGACTTCGGCACGGAGGCAGGGACTCAGAGCAGGGTGCTGGGCGCTGGGTTCTCCCCAGGAGAAAAGGCTGTGGCTACATAAAGGCTTTAGAGTAGGTGCTATTCTACCCCCAGAAAAGCAGTTCTCCCAACGTTTGCCTCTGGATAAGGATCTTCTGGGCAGACACTGATGAACTGGACCGGGGGAGATTTGGTTCCTGGGCGGGACTGTGCTCCTCTCCCCCCTTAAGACGGGGTTTGGAGGCTGAGGCAGGAGGATCGCGAGTTCAAAGCCAGTCTCAGCAACGGCAAGGCGCTAAGCAACTCCGTGAGACCCTGTCCCTGAAAGTACAAACTAGGGCTGGGGATGTGGCTCGGTGGTCGAGTGGCCCTGAGTTCAAGCCCTAGTTCCCCAAAAAAAGGAGGCGGGGGAGTTGGAATTTTTCATTTAAAAAATCAAGGCGTCAGAGGAACGATCCTGCCACAGATGGATGCTGATGCAGGGACGGTGGGCGGGGCGGGCCCTCCCCGCGGCTCAGAGAGGGACAGTGAGCAGCCCCTCCCTGTGCCTGCCGACCACGCTGCTCCCTCCCCACCCTCTCCCTGTCCATTCCCAGGTCCTCCAAGAAACCCCAGCGCTGAGTAAGAGATGGCCTCTGGCTCTTGGCGGGAACATGTGTTTCCAATCTCCCTGCTGTCCAGCTCCAGTACCACTGCTCACCTCGGACCCTGCTGGCCGCCGGCCCCGCCCCACCCGCCCTGCTCAGCAGGCAGGGCCCGGCCCAGCCTGTCCTGCCACCCTCAGGCCTCTGGCATGCTGGCCTCCCCATCTAGGACCCGCCCACCCGCGGCTGGCCCTGAGTCCACCTCCAGCTCTGAGCTGTCAGTCCGCCCAGGCAACCCACCCCAGCAAGGCTTTAGTGCCACCATTGTCACACAGGCTGTTCCCACTCCTTGAAACGACCTCTTTGTCTATCTTCCTGCTCAGGGACGGTTTGTGCTGTAGGATGGGAGGGGCCCCTTTTGTTCCATCTCTGTCCGGCTCCCACTCAGGTCTCCTGGTTAAATGAAGGAACAGATGAGCTACAACCTTTAGATGTATACCATTGGGCCTGGTGTGGTGGCCCACGCCCGTGATCCCAGTGACTGGGGAGGCTGATGCAGGAGGATCACAAGTTCAAGGCCAGCCTCTGCAACTTAGCAAGGCCCGTTCTAAAGTAAAATTAAAAAAAAAAAGGACTGTGGACGTAGCTCAGTCATAAAGTCCCTCTGGGTTCAGTCACCAGAACCAATAAAAAGAAAGAGAAAGGCAGTGACAAGTGCCAACCTCTTCCCGTGTCAGGTGACTCCATCTCCACTGCACAGGACCCAGATCCCACGTGGGCCTCCCTAGTTCTGAGAGGAGCCTGCCTAGCCTTCCTCTGGCCAGGCCTTGTGCACGCACACTCCGGGGAAGTGTCCAGGGAGAGCAGCCAGGCAGGGGCAAGGGACACCTGGGCTGGGACAGAGGCCACATCTAGAGCATCCCTGCTGCCCCAAGGCGTCAGAACTACAGACTGACCTGGTAGCGCACCAATGGGCACCGTGAGCACCCGCCACTTCCCCTGGGAGCCCTGGCTCTGGGCTAGTCCTCCACACCTTCCCCAGGAGCATCGATGGCCACATGGCTCTGTGGTCAGGGAGCCGGGAATCGGGGCAGGGAATGCCCAGAACCCTGAGTGGTGGCCAGTCATCGCCCCGGTGCAGGGTCACCAGGACAGAGTGAAGGAGGAACCAGTAACCTGGGCGAGGCCCACTGCAGCCCAGGGCTGGGAAGGCCAGGAAGCCCAGGGCTGGGGAGGCCCACAGCAACCCAGAGTTGGGGAGGCCCAGGGAGCCCAGGGCTGGGAGGTCCAGGGCCCAGGACTGGGAGGTCCGGGAGCTCTAGGCACTCACGAGTGAGCCGCTGCCCGGGGCTCCTCCTTGGCACTGCGGCTCCCCTTGAGGGGGAGCAAGGTGAGCCGCCGAGGCAGAGCCCAGGAGCAGCCCCCAGCTCCAGAACTGGTGGAAATGGCCCAAGACACAGGGACTCACTTTCCAGACGCTGGCTCCTCCTGGCCTTTCCCCTGGCCCCCTGACCGAGCCCTTGTTGTGACCGAGCCACCCCAAACCTGCTCTCTCTGGCTCCGAGCTCCAGGTTGAGTTAGGGCCTTCAAAGGCTCTGCCCCCCCCCCCCGGCCCCCTGCTCCCCAGGAAGGGCGCTCCCCCACCTCCTCCCTAGTCCTGACGCAGGGTCCAGAGGGAGGGGGTGGGGCTGCGTCTGGAGGTGAGGAGAGCCTGGACCAGGACTGATGGCACTGCGGCCACAGGTGACGTCACCAAGAGCCTGAAGCATCCCCAGAGAAGAGAGAACTGGAGGGAGAGCAGCGGCGGGCGGGCGGAGGGAAGGCCAGGCAGCTCGCAGGAAGAAAAACAGGAGCAGGCCGAGGGGAGGGGGATTCTTGGGCACAGACCTAATCACAGCCCTGAGATTTACTGCTGCCGTCAGCACTGGCCCGCAGCCCACACCAGAAACCAGCCTCCCTCCTGTTTGGATTAGCGATGACATCACGGCCACGGGCCATCACTCCCCAGCACCAAAGGAAGCGGAGGACGGCTGGAAACCCGAGCCTGGGCCAGGCTCGCAGGCCAGGGGAACCTGAAACCACCAACAGGCAGCCCCCAGCAGCCCGCTGAGCCGGCGGCCAGCCCCTGGGCCTGCCCCCTCTGGGCCAGCTGAGACCGCTTCCTGGAGAAAGCCGGGACGGAGGGGCACTGGCTTCCCATCACGGCTGGCTGGCCTTGGTCCCCAACCCGCCCATGAAAAGCAGCACATGACCACACGCCCAGGGCCAAAAGGAAATAGTCTGGGCATGAGGAAATCAGAGGCAGGCGGGGCCTCCCTCCCAGGCCTCCTGCACCCGCCTGCCCGCAGAATGGTCTGAAGGGTCTCAGAGCCCAGGGTGGGGGCGGTGGGAGGAAGGCAGGTGGGGAAGGGGAGGCAGGCAAGGTGGACAGAGCCCTGGGGTGGGACCCCAGGGAGGCCACTGCCTGGGAGCCAGACTCCCTGGACCCTCCCTCACTCCTGGAGGAGGGCTAGGGGCCCTGCCCAAGGCCGAGGCCGGAGCTACCAGCCACTCGGATCAGAGAGGAGGCCAAAGGTGGTGTCTGGGAGGAGGAGCCACAGCGTCCAGCTCCAGAGCTGAAGCTGGGCTGTGCGGATCAGCACCCTGGGGAGGCCACCCTGTCGCAGCCATCTCTCTTGGGGCCAGGCATTAAGGGTTCCTGCTGGCCACCGGACACCTCCCTCCCTCTCATCCTCTCTTTCCGGGGTCAACCAACACAGGCAGTGTCAGGGCTGCTGCCAGGGGCTGTGACAGTTGTGTCCCACACAAGGGTGTCCAGGGGCCCAGTGCAGGCAGGCTGGCTAAGGAGGGCACCCTGGCTCACGGCTGCCCTCGCCCTGAGGGGCGCCTGCCTGAGGAGGGAAGGGAGAGGGAGACTGGAGGACAAGTGCAGGGAAGCCAGGCCCTGCCTCTCCTGCACGCCCCGGGGCAGGGGCAGCACACAGCCATGGACGCAGAGGAAGAGACCTGAAAGAGGTGGGAAGAATGACATCACCTGAAAGCAGACCCCCCCCCTCCCCGACAACGGGGGGCGGCCATTCTGCCTGGGGCTGCCCCAGGGCCGACCCTCCCCTGAAGGAGCTTTGCTGCAGCACGGTTGGGGGCGGGGGGAAGACCCCATCCCCTCCCAGCCACTGCCACCCAGGCACGGTCCTGCTCACCTCTGGGCGACACCTTTGCCTGATGGGTCCGGAGTCACGCAGATACTTTATGTCACATAAATACTACTCTTGGACCCTTTTTAAGGTCTTGTCATATTCCCAGCCTTTCCTCTGCCCCTGACATGGAAGGCAGCACGGGGTGACTCCCTCCGGGGCCTCCAGGTCCCTGACCCTCCTCTCTATGCACTACTGTTCGCTTTTCAAAATGGCGCCTCTGCCCTGGGCCTACTCAGGCCCAGGATGTCTACCCATTTCTTCATGCGTGACTCTCCAGTGAGGGCCGGGCACACTTTTGGGTGCTATTGGCAGTAGGTAGGGTGAGGCCAGGGACGCTATCCAACATCCTACAACACCCAGGTGGCGCCACACCACAGAGCACCATCTGGGCCAAATGCCAACGCACCAAAATCATGACACTTGGCCCCAACTGAAGGGCACTGACCATGAAGTTCCTATTAAAATGTCCTCGAACGTGTCCTCCATGTGCCCAGAGATGAGTGGACTGGACGGTGTGAGAACGGCAGCTGCCTGCAGCCCATCACGTTGACTCACGGTCTTGTCATCCTCAGCTGCCCCGGGTGAACAGCCCACCAGGGCTCAGCGGGGACAGAGACCACCTGCCTACTGTGGCCAAGCTGCTTGGTCCCATCCCCTGGCTGCAGAACCCCCCCAAGCAGCCAGACCCATGGACACAGCCTCCCCTACAGCTCCCCGCTCCACTGCTTCTGGAGCTCTGGACCATGAGCCTGGGGTCCACTTCCGGTTTTGACGCCTGTTACTGACGAGAACGTCTGGCTCTCCCGGAACCTGCCAGAAAGAGTGTGGGGGCTTCGCTCTGCTCAAGCTGTCTCAGGGAAGACGGCCGCGTGCTCAGGGGAGATGGATCTGATTCTGACTGGGAGGGGGGTCTGGAGAAGCAGAGCTCTTCCTCCCACTGGGTGGACGTGGTTGGTCTCAGCCGGGCTCCTGCCCCACCCCAGGGCAGGGGAGGCCCGGAGAGCACCCTGACTCTGTTCACCTGGAAGGAGCAGGCTGCAGGAGGCCTTGGCACTTCCTCCTGGCCACGGTCACTGTTTGCAGGTCCGCCCTGGGACATGCTTGCTGGGTGTGCTCAGACGGGGAGGGACGAACGCACAGTCCTGCAGGGCTCTGTTCTGGGAAAGTCTCTTTGAGGGGGTGAGAGTTCCAGGTGGACTGGTGTCCCTAGAGGCGTGGTCCGAGTGCCCGGAAGCCCCCTCCACAAACCTTTGGCATGTTGGCCTGGCAGCCTGGCGCTTCCCTTCTGTCCTGAGCATTCGGGGGAGCTGCCCCCGGGGACTTGGCCTGGCAGGCTGGGGTCCCCGATGTGGCTCCTCTGTAGCCCTCCCACCAACACTGAGACCAGAGGTGAAGAAGGCTGGACAGGGTGAAGCTGCAGGGGTGCCTCCCCCTGAGCCCTCCTCCCTGGGCTCCTTCTCTCGCCCAGGGGTGGGGTGTCCTGATCCCGTCCTCCCCCAGGTCTGTGCTGCTCTGAGCCCTGCTGGTCCAGGCGCACAGAACGTGAGAACACCCAGAGCCAGCTGGAAGCTACTCCTCAGGGTCAGTAGATTCCTTGGTTTCCTGGGTGGGGAATGGGAAGATTCCAGGAGGGGGAAGGGGTGATCAGGGACAGAGGCTGGGCCCAGAGTGGGACCCCGTGGGCAGCAGGCAGTGGTAGGTGAGTGGGAGGGCCAGCCTGGGTGTCTGGGATGCTCCCTCCTTGTCGGCCCCTGCTGGGGCCACCAGCAGGACTCTACAGCCTGGGGTCAGCCATGCACAGCAATCCACTGGGAAGGGTTGGTCAAATCATCACTCCATGGCAAGGAGGCTGGGAGGTCAGCACAGGGGCGTGTGGCTATGTCCTGCCTGTTCATGGTGCCTGCTCCACCCCCACCCTGACTTCCAGAAGATGTGTCAGGTCTTGCCCCTCCCTCCTCCCTCATAAGAAAGCACACGTCCTCCCTGCCCTCATCTGCCCTCCCGTGTGTCCCCTCCCAGCCTCTGACCATCCCCGGCCTCCACCCTCTTTCCTCCCTTGCCGAGGCCACATGGCTAGCCTCCACCAAGGCAGGACAGTCCTGCCTCAGGGCCTTGGGGTCTTTCCACCTGCTCTTCCAGAACCATAGACTTTGGAGTGTCCTGCTCTTGGGACAGTGTCCAGGGTACAATGGATGCTCAAATTATTTGAGGATGGAGCAGAAGAAGACAGGCAGGGAAGAGGGGAGAACAGACTGGGTGAGGGAGGCAAAGAACAGGAAACTCGGGGTGTAGATGCTATTTGGAGAAGACAACTCGGGAGGGCAGCAGAGGAAGGGGGTACTCTGCTAGCAGAACTGGGGTCAAGAAAAGGTTTGGGGAGAGGAGTGGGGAGAAAGGCTAGCCTGATTGTGTGCAGGTGGGGAGGCCCCGGGGAGGGAAACCCACAGTCCAGGTGAGGGTGGTGGCCAGCCTCTAGGGGAGGGTGCACTTCAGGCCTCTCTGAGCAACGTGCATGGGCCCTGCTCCTTTCTGGGACACCATCTACCCTGCCACCAAGGTGCTCATCACCTTAACATACACCGTATGAGCCACCGGTCTGTCTCCTAAATGGACAGGGGTCTGGGCTCTGTGAAGTTCAACAGCGTTTTCTCCAATCGTAACAAAAAAAGAATGAAAGGAAAATGAAGAGGTTACAGGCAGACAACTTGCAACAACTTCCCAAAAAGTTAGCATCAAACACCATTTCACCAACAGCGCAACTCTATTTTAGGTTAACAAAAGCCAAAAGTGACTTTAGATTTGTCAGGGTGCTAAAAATAATGACTCTGCCTTTTTAGCTTTTCCAAGTTGCCTGTCTGAAAGCCCAGGGAAGCCACAGGAGCTGCTTTTCCATGCCTGCAGCGTTTTCTAGCACCTCGGGGTCTAGCCAGCAACTGCTGTTTTCTAACAGTGTCCGTTTCCTGGGCTTCTGTCCCCCTAGCTGGGTTGCAAACCTGTGTGCAGGCCAGGCTCACTGACAGGTAGACAGGGGCCAGCCACCATCCCCTCTGTCCTCTCCTCCTCCACACCTTTAAGTCCTTGGCCCTTCCTGGAACACAGAACTGTTTGGGGAAAGTCCTTCAGATGTGGGCGAAGGGCGGGAACTCCGAGCAGAGGCTCACAGATCCTGCTAGCTCCTGGGCTCTCCGGCCCTCCCTTCTCTCTTGTTGGCTGGTCTGAAATATGGCCAGTTGAAATCCTGTTTGGTCCACAGTAACCCCACCCCTCACTCCCTCCAACAACTGGCTAGGCACACTGAAAATTCTAAGGCCTCCATTTGAAAAAAATAATCCCCCCGGAGTTCACCAAAACCAGGAGCCCAGGGGGAAGGGATGATGGGGAAAGGCCCTCTCTCCAAAGGACACATCCCTTTGCTCAGTCAGTGGCTACAGTCTGCCCAGGGGGAAGGAGATAAGGCAGTGTAGACCTGAGAGCCAGGCTGGAGGGGAAGGGTGGGCGGTGGGTTGCTGGGGCCCTCGAGGGACAGGTCTGAGTCTCAAGTCCTGGACAGGGCCCACCACACACCGCGAATCCGGCCATTTGGGGGGCGGGGGCTGCAGGGGGGCCGCGCGGTGCGGCCCAGGCGGTGGGTGCCAGGTGCGCAGCGCCGGGTCAGGGCGCGGGGCGGGTGGTGCGGGAGGCCCGCCGTGCCAGGCTGGGCACAACAAAGCCGGGGCTCTGGGGAGGGCCGGGGAGGCGCGGGAGGCGCGGGAGGCGCGGGAGGAGGGGTGCTGGGAGCGCCGGCCTGCACTGGCCGCCAGCCACCGAGAGGAGGAGCAGAGGATCCTCGGAGCGCAATAAAACGCCCGGCTCGGGCCGAGCCCGCAGCAAACACATCCATAGAAGGCAGTCGGGGAGCCGAGCCGGGCCGCCGCCGCCGCCGCCCCGCTTTCTTCTCCGCGCGCCCGCTGCCCCCGCGCCCGGCCCGCGCCGCCCGAGACAAAGAGCAGAGAAAGTTTGCGCGGGCGCACGGGCAGGTGAGCAGGGTGCGCCGGCCCCGCCCGGCCCCCAGCCCGCCGCCGAGAGCAGCCACCGCCGGGGCGCCGGCCCGCCGACCCCGGCCCGCCATGGGCGCCGCGGCCCACAGCCTGCGGCTGGCGCTCGGCCTCCTGCTGCTGGCGACGCTGCTGCGCCCGGCCGACGCCTGCAGCTGCTCCCCCGTGCACCCGCAACAGGCGTTCTGCAACGCAGACGTAGGTAAGCGGCGCGACCCCCGCCCGCGCGCCCGCAGCCCGCCCGCTCCCTCGAGAGTCCCGCAAGTGGACGCCCCGGGCGCACTTTCTCCCCCTCCCGTCTCGCCCTTTCTTTCCCTCTCTTTGCCGAGATGCTTCACGACCTCAAAATTCCATCGAAATTCCGCAGCAGCTCCAGCCCCAGAAAAGGGAGCCAGGGAAGGCTTGGGCTTGGGTTTTGGCAGGCGGCCGCCCTGGGATGCCAGCGCTGGGGGCGGGGGACACGACGGCGGTGGGGGTGACTGGAGGTCTGGGGACCCCGGGAAGAAACTTGCACAGGTGAGATGCGAGCTGGGCTTCCCTGGGCTCCGGACTGGGTGGGGACGGGATTCCCTGCGGGGGCTCCTCCCACCAGCCCCTTTTGGGGGCTCAGACATTAAGCAGGGGGCAGGATGGAAGCCCCTCATGCAGCGGGGTAGGTTCCACAAGCTTGAGGGGGAAGGCGAGAAAGACATAGACCTGGCTCCTTGCTGGGTGCCCTGGCCAGGAGGCCCCACCAACAGGACCTGGCAGGGACCGGGACCCTGAGTGTTTTTTTTTGTGTGTGGGTGACTTTTTTCAGGATGTCCACAAAAACTGAAGGCTTTGGTGACTGGAGGGGCACTGGGATTTGTGCAGCAAATCTCCATCACCCTGGGGACTCCTTGCCTCCAAAGGTGGGGCTGGCGAGCAGGAGGGGCAAAGTGGTCTGATCCACAGAGGAGCAGGAGACAAGTGGGCGAGTGCCGCAGGCGGTGCCACCCAGGCTGAACTTGCTGACCCCTCCAGGCCTGGTGCTAGGCATGTTCAGGTGCAGGGCTCTGGGCCTCGAAGCCCCTCTGCCTTTCCTTTGAATTTTGCTCCTAGTCAAGTGCCCTGTGCCCTTGCTGTGAAGCTGGGCACCTCTCACCTGCCCTGACTGAGGCCAGTGCTTGTCATCTCCTGGTGCCAGCAATGCCCTCTCCATGCCCACTCTGTGGCTCCTGTCCCCACCCCAGTTGGCCTGCCCAGCCTGGGAGTTTTCAGCAGCTCCTGTCTGTGGGACCACGTGGCTGAGCCACCTGGTGCAGGGCGTGGTGAGGGCTTGCAGCGTACCCTCCACAAAACCTGGTGTGGGGGCAATGGGCCTCTTCTCCAGTTTGACTTTGTTGTGCAGCAGGATTTGGGGGTGAAGAGAGGCTCCTCCCCACAAGGGCACCAGGGTGGGCTTCCTTGGGGGTGTCCCTGAAGTGCAGGCCTGTCCTGAGCTAGGCTGCATTTCTGATCAAGTCGTGGGGCCCAGAAGGAAACTGGCCTGTAGGACCTGGGGCTTGAGCAAGAAGCAGCTGAGCTAGGGACCGCCCTCCATGCCCCGGCCGCGTGGGGAGAATTTCCGGGCAGCCACTTCTGTCCTTGCCCAGCTGGTGAAGGCAGCCACTGCGCCGGGCACTGCTTTTGCTTTGGTTTGGACCAGGGCTCTTGCTTGTACCTCGAGGCCCTCTCCTGCCTAGATTCCCTGGCATTGGTGTCAAATTGTTGCATGGAATCATCATAAAGCCCCAACTTGTAACCCTGTCCCAGTACTGAGGCCCAGTCACACTGCAAAGCCCAGCCTGTCTGGCTCCTGTGGCCACTGTAAAAAAGGACCACAACTGGGGGACTTAAAACACGGGGATTTATTTGCCATGTTCAGGAGGCCAGAGGCCTGAAACGCAGATGTTGGCAGGGGGTGTCCCTCTGGGGGCTCCTATTCCAGGTCTCTCCTAGCTTTGGGTGGCTCCTGGCAGTCCTTGGTATTTTGTGGCTACAGACACATCCCGCCAAGCTCTGCCTCTGTCTTCACACTGCCCTCTCCCCTGGGTATGTGTCTGGCTCCAAATCTCCCTCCGGTAAGGACAGCAGCCATTGGGTGGAGGGCCCTACTAAACCCAGTGCCCCAGGCTGTCCTCCTTGCTTATCCAACCTGGGATAAAAAGTGGAGGACACCCCAGGGTAGGGCCCTGGGTAAGCCCTGCTGGTCCATAGTGGCTGTCCTCTAGGATTTTCCTTTGAGGGGCACGGGTTGGTGACTTGCTCAGCAGTGGTAGTTCCTCATCCTGGGAATAGGATTACCTGGGGGGCATCTAAAGATTACTCTGCTGGGATCTCTTTGTAGACACAAAGGGCCTGGTTCAGACTTCCACTTTTGTAGTTTAAAAAGCCCCCCAGGCAGCTGGGCACGGTGGCACATGCCTGTAATCCCAGTGGCTTGGGAGGCTAAGGTAGGAGGATCAAAAACTCAAAGTCAGCCTCAGCAACTTAGCTAGACTCAGTCTTAAAACATTAAAAAAATAAAATGGGGAGGGCTGGGGATGTGGCTCAGTGGTTAGGCACCCCTGGGTTCAATCCCTGGTACAAAAAAGAAGAAGAAGAAGAAGCACCCCTCGGGAGAGTTTGTGCAACCAGGACTCTGACCGCAGGGTGCACGTTGGGAGCTGATGAAGGCCAACGTTTCTGGAGACAGGCTGGCTCCTCTCACTCCTGGCTGGCTGCAGCCTTGCTAACCAGCCTGGGGTCAACACGAGACACTTGGTTTAAGAAACAGAATGCTCTCTGCTGCAGAAGAATTTCTGGGAGGTGTCTCTCTGGCAAGGAGAGGACTGGAAGTGTGGTCAGCAAAGGGACTTCTCTATGAGGTCATGACATTCAGGAAGAGACCATCTGGCCTGCTCCTGGAGGACCCTCAGTCCCTGTCCTTTCCAGGAAGGTCAAGACAAACAGGAGGCTTTGTGTCTCCATAGCAGTGCTGCGCAGGCTCCGGCCTGATTCCCTGTCCTCTAGCGCATCCTTCGCCACCTGCTGCAGGCCTGTGCGGCGACCGTAACTCTAGCCACTCGGGGGGAGGCTGGAGCTGCTGAGCCAGCAGACCCTGGATGCCTCTGCTGATTTTTGGTGTCAAGAGTAAATCCAGGAGCTATTTGGACCTAGAGAATAGAATTCTCCCTCCAGCTGAGAGGCGATGCCCAAAGCCATCTTGCTCCCTGACTGCACCCTCTTCCGCTGGCTGCTCCCAGCTCCAGAAACTGCCTCCTCAAGCCTCTGACGGTCTACAGTCACAGCTGGAGATGGGCTGCAGTCAAGGCCAAATGGCCATATGCTGGGTCCAGGGCACACGGGCCGAGGGCATCCTGACTTTCTATGGGTCTGGGGGGGGGTCCGGTGTGTGCAGTGATAGGACCAGACAGGTAGGTGTGGCCACCCCAGAAAACTCACAGCAAGCCCTTGACAATGACTGTGTCCCACCCTCACTTGTGGAAAGCGAGGGGGCATCTGGTCTCAGCGGAGCCAGGCCTTCCGCGGATGGGGCTGCTCTTTGGATACTGTGGGTGTCTCTTGCGTTGTGTGTCCCCTGCGGGGACGGAGGCCTTCTGCCAAGGCAGCGACTGGGGCCTGAGTCTCTGGAGCCAAGGAGGCGAGGTGTGCAGGGGCCTGGGGTGGAGCAGGTGTGGAAGGCCACCCTCCCCACTGGCGCTCCTCCCGCCTGGGACAGCTCGGGCAGGGCGCCTGTCCGAGCTGTGGGTGGGCTTGGTTACCGCTGTCTGCTCCCCACCTCTGCTCGTCGCCTCACCCAGTCCTGACGAGGAACCCTGAGGCCAGGCCCCAGGCGGAGGTGGGGGGCTCTTGGGGTCAGAAATAGCTGAGAGATGTGCAACAGGGACCCCAGGAAGCCGGAAGGTTCCAGGAGAAAGTGCAGCAGGAGGAAGAAAGCGCAGGGGAGGAGATGAGGGAGGAGGAGGCCGGCAGGCAGCCTGGCAGCGGCAGGAGGTCAGGACCCACGTCTCCTCCCTCCCTGCAGGATGACTGGCACTTGCCCTGGATGATGCGTCCCCTACATGTCCCAGGTCCCCCCACCGGCTCAGCCTGGGCTCCCAAAGATCTGGAAGCTTCTGTTTGTCGTCTTCCACGTGGGCGCAGTTCCTGGGGAAGGAGCCCTGGGTGGGCAGCAGCTGCCCTTTCAACTCACACCTTGGTGGGAGGTGGCGGCACCCTGGGGTGGGAGGACACACACCCTACAGGAAGGGTGGGCCTGGGTGACTGCCTCAGGGACCTCCTTCTTCTTATGTAGGAGAGTCTCGTTTTGTGTGGTGATTGCTTGGCTGCCTTCTGGGGCCAACTACACACAGAGTCCTGTGGCAGGTGCTTCCGATTCTGGAGCAGTGAGTCAGTGCCCGCTCCTGTCTCCTGGAAGGGAGGGCGGGAGAGCGGACCTTGGGCTGTCTCCCCGTTGCCCCTCAGGGCCAGCCTGAAGGGCAGACCGCGTCCAAGGCAAGGGGACCTGCAGGCAGAGGGACATGCCCAGCAAAGACAGGGCCTGGTGGGCTGGGGTCAGGTGGGGCCAATGGACTGGAGCCGAGGGCGTGGAGTGGAGAGTGGGCGAGTGGACGGGAGCATGGTCAGCCTCGAGCCCGGGAGCAGCAGCAAGGCTGGAGGGGTGGCTGCTTCCCACTTCCTGAGAGCTGTTACCCAGGGTGGCGGGCAGGAGGGCCAGGCGCCAGGGCAAGAGCACTATCGGGGAGCAGGGCGGCACCTGCAGCTGCACCCAGGAAGGCCTGGGAGATGGAGATGGGCCTCGACCCGGGGGCCTGGGGCTCAGGGGTGCACCCAGCGGGAGGCCCCGTGGTGCTCAGGGCCAGTGTCCCCTCCTGGTCGGCTGGTCAGGCAGGGTGGGGTCTGGGCAGGAGCTGCCAGCGCTTCAGCAGACAGTGGGAAATGGGGGAGGGGCCGTGAGAGAATGGGGGAGGTACCACGTGGAGGGGGAGAGCCAGCGGGGACAGGGCACTGGCCTTGGCAGCAAAGCGTAGTCGGAGGCTGGCTCTGCACACCAAGTCCTGGCCCGTGACCTGGTCCAGCAGAGGGACGTGGGACAAGGGGCCTGGCCTCCACGTCTCCATCTCTGAAGTGGAGGCAGGAATCAGGCCCCCTAGGGTCATGGATGAAGGTGGGCTCCCAGGGCCCGAGCCTTGCTGTGGTCTGTCCAGGGGGGCGTGGGATCAGCTCTTCCTGCGCCTGATGCTGAGCTGGACTTGTCCCTGCATTCAGGGGACCTCCCAGCTGGGGCTGGGGACCGGGGCGGGGGGCGGGACGTGTTGTCCCACAGGTGGGGAGCTGAGTCTGCTCTGGTGCCTCCAGGGGCCAGGAGGCTGGTCAGGACGAGTCTGTGACAGGAGAGGGAGGTGACAATGGAGTTAAGAGCAGCGACAGTGGTGGTGGCACCGAGTGCCAAGTGCTAGAGGGAGCCACGTCCCAC
Source organism: Marmota monax (assembly GCF_021218885.2). Taxonomy (NCBI): domain Eukaryota; kingdom Metazoa; phylum Chordata; class Mammalia; order Rodentia; family Sciuridae; genus Marmota; species Marmota monax. The sequence goes on along the minus strand of NW_026692700.1, from coordinate 479,664 downwards.
ACGTCCCTGGCACTCACGCGTCACCTCCTCTGTTGTCATCCCATTTTACAGACGTCCAGGCTGAGCCCAGGCTCAGCAAGGCACTTGCTCAGGGCCTCGAGGCTAGAAGCAACTGGACAGAAGAGGGTCGTTGAACAAGAGGCTGTGAGGAGGGAGGCAGAGGCTGCTGGACTCCGGTGTGGCCGGTGGGCTGCCAGCCCGCTGTTGGTTCTTACAGGGAACAGTGGGCAGGCGTTTGCAATGGCACCACAGATCTGTGTGTCTGTGACCTGGGAAGTAGCCCGGGCGCACCAGTCCGCAGACGCGGTGTCCCGGTGTCTCAGTGTCCTGGTGTCGCGGTGTCCCGGTGTCGGGGTGTCCCGGTGTCGCCGTGTCAGTGTTGTCAAGTGCAGTGTGCATTTTCAGAAACCGCAACGCCCTGGTGTCCATTTTAACAAGGTTAATTGATCCAACACTCGGTGGAGAAACTCGAGGTTGCTGCTGCCCTGAAACCTGAGCAAACAAGGGTGCAGACGCCAAGCGCCTGTGTGGGGACGTAGCCTGGAGGAGGGCCCCAGAATCCTGGGCTGCGGGGAGATCAGGGTGATCTTTAAAGATCTTCTGTCTAAATGCATTTTCTAAAGCCTCTGCAATCAGCGCGTGTTGTGGTATAATTAAAGTCAAAGGCCGTGCGGGCTGGGGTGTGGCTCAGCGGTAGTGCCAGGGCTTAGCATGAACAAGGCCCTGGGTCAGTTCCCAGCACGGTCCCCAGCCCCCCAGGTAAAGGCATTTGGAATGCACATGCAGAGAGGAGGGCTTCCCGGGATGGCCAGGGGTGCAAGGGCTGACCCAGGAAGGGCCCGGCAGCCCGAGTTCCCCGCCTCAGCAGTGTGTACTGCACCCAGGTTGGTGTGACGGGGTCCCATGCAGGGCAGTCGGCCTGCGAACCCTTGCTGGCTCCTTTCAGAGTTTGGCGCACTGTGCGCACAGCCCTGGCACCTGCTGTGGTGGATCAAGTCTTACTGGAACACAGCTGTACCCATTGGACATGCCTGGTCTCTGGCTGTGTTTTGCCTGCAAGAGTGGAGTTGGGCAGGGGGGCCGGGGTGCTGGAGCCTCGCAGACGAAGCTGGCTGTGTGGCCCCTACAGAAATGCTTTCAGACCCTGTCACCAAGGGCAGGCTGCACAGGTGTGGGCTTCCTGGGCCGTAGGCTGGTACACCCCTCACCACTTCCTGCTCCCTGTTCTAGAGGCAAGCAGGATACCTGGAGAGGAGGGGACACCTGGGTCATTCTCTAAACTGACCTTGGAGATGCTGTGGATTCGCCCACCTGTTCTGGGCTCAGGGGAGGTGGGTGGGCTTCGAGGGGAAAGCTTGCTCTCTGCTGCGGACACACTTTGACAGCCGGTTCTTCACTGCAGAAGTGGACATTTTAGAGAAAAAAGGCGAAGGAGGGGTGTTGGGGAAACGGCTGGGCTCTGGGCCCGACAGGGAGGGTTCTGTCCCAACTTGGTGCCTCTTGGAGCCTGTTTCCCTGTCTGCGAGAGCAGGGCTGCTCTTCTCAGGTTGCACCTGCTCCGTGGCTTCTGACGGGGAGCGAAGGGTGCAAAGCCTGGCTGTGACATCTTGTCCCCATGGCCCAGTGGACTCCAGGGCGGGAGCGAAGGAACGACCCTAGGGTGGTCTCTGCTCTCTGCACCAGTTCTGGAAGGCAGGGGCCAGGCAGCCAGGCGACAGCTGAGAAGTCCAGGTGCTGGGCCTTCAGTGCAGGGGCACCTCCCGGCTCTTCCCTTGTCCCGAGGTCTCTGGGGGGGAGGCCGGAGGGCGGCTCGGGTTTGGACAGGGGGAAGCCATGACTTGCCTAAGGTCACCAGCCGAGCAAGATGCCAGAGTCCTAGGAGATGGATCCTGGCTCGAGGCTCTCAAACAGGATGGGTCCACCCCTTAGAGCTCTGTTGGCCAGGAGGCTGTTGTCCTTGACGTGGGGGCATCTGAACGTGAGCACTTTTTTAAAAAACATTTTTACACCTTTATTTTATTTACTCATTTTTACGTGGTGCTGAGGATGGAACTCAGTGCCTTCACGTGCTAGGCAAGCGCTCTGCCACTGAGCCCCCGCCCAGCCCTTAACGTGAGCTTTGGAGCCTCGGAGGGGCGGGTCGGCAGCCGTCAAGGGCTGTGGAAATGAGACTTCCTGTGTCTGGCAACCCCGTATCTGGGGACTTTTCACCGTTGAGCCTCTAGTTACAAGGTTGTCTTCCCAGCTCACCTTTCTCAGGGGGTGCCAGAGCCCCTGGACATGAAGCAGCGGGGCCGTGGCTGGGCAGGCTACAGTAGTGGACGCTCTGCCCGTGACAAGTGTGTAGGTTTCTAAGTGGAACTATAAGAAGCGTGGACGCCTGAGAGGCTCAGACGGCCTTTGGCAAATGCAGGTTTTCTAATTGTGCTGTGATGAACTCGAATTTGCTGCAGTGTGGGTCTCACCGCCGTCAACAGAGGTATAGACAGAGCTCCAGGCCTGGCTGGTTTAGGCCGATTCCACGCGCAGCGTTTAGCAGAGTGGCCTAATCCAGGCATGGGCTGTGTTCTAGGACCAGGGACTCGAGGGCCCTGGCTTGGCAGACATGTCCTAACCTCAGAGCAGACCTGGAGGCACCACTAGAAGTGGTGTTGGACGTTCTGACAGAGCTGCCGTCAAAGCCCTGCGTGCTGTGGCTTTGAGCCACCCTGCTATGTCCCTCCTCTCCAGAACTTTCTCTTGCTGAATGGTGAGTGTCGAGAGGAAGAGGAAGGAGAATTGGACCCCAGACTTGGTATCTTCAGTCATCAGGGTTCTCCAGAAAGCAGGACCAATGGGAAATATAGATGCACAGACGACGGAATTTATTATGGGCCTTGGCTCTCACGATTACGGAGCTGAGATTCCCACAATCTGCCGTCTGCAAGCAGCAGAACTCTGGGGGCGGGGGCGGGGGGGGCTGGTGGTGTGATTCATTCTGAGTCCAAAGGCCTGAGAGCCTGGATGTCACAGCTCAAGCAGGGAGAGAATTTTCCTCCCATCTGCCCCTCGGTTCTGTCCCGGCCCTGGACAGATGGGACGATGGCTGCCCGTGCTGGGTTGGGTCAGGCAGTCCATGGATTCCAAGGTGGCTCTCTTCCAGAATACCCTTCCCACACACCCAGAAATCCTGTTGGCCAGCTATCTGGGCAGCCCTTAGCCCAGTCAGTTGACGGAGAAAATTCGCATCATAAGGGCTGAGAAGAGGGACCAAAGAAACGGGTGGGTGGAGTTCGGTGGAGAACTTTCTCGTGGGGAGAAGAGCCTCACTGCCCTGGCTCAAGGGCCAGGGACCTCTCCCGGGGCCTGCCCAGCTCAGACAGAGCCTCTGGCCCCGGGCTCAGCTCTCCTGAGACTGAATCCTGAGATGCTCTCACTGTGGCCAAATCCAGCCGTTCACTTCCCCCTCACCCAAGAACAAGCCCCAAGAATTGGTTGCTTTGCCTCTTGGGACCGAAGCCATGTTCCCCAAACTAGATTTCTCCATGGTCAGGTTTGCAGAGGGTGCCCCAGCCCTAGAGCAAGGTGGAGCATGCTTGGTGTCTTGTTCTGTGGGGGGAAGGTGGAGGACGGAGGGGACGGGAAAGAGTCCTCCCCCCAGTTGGACTGGGGCTCTGCAGTGGCGGGCTGGAGCAGTTGGGAAGCAGAAGCTCGTTTCCCCTCCGCCAGACGCTGTCCCCACAGGAGAAGGGGTGGGAGGCCCTGTCGGAGCCCCGACCTTGAAGCAGGCTTCCTGAATGTCCTAGAAGCTCAGGGAAGAGCCAGACTCCGAGCAGGGCGGGGTGGCGCCAGGCTGGGCAAGCGCCCCCCACCAGACCCTCCCTCCACACGGCCCCCATCACCCCAGCTGCTGGTGCTCTCACCTGTGTGTCTGGCTGGCCTGTCGCTGTCCCCAACCTCACCCCTGCAGTGATGTCACAGCCCAGCAGCTCTGCCGTTCCCATGGCCACAGCCTGCTGTAGCCAGCCAGGGGGGGCTGCTGGGCTGCTGGAGAGGGAGGAGGTCAGTGGGCCCCCGAGATCCCTGCAGACCACCTGGGGTACAGGTTCTCCTTGTGTCTGCCCCCTTATCTGGTGTGAGGGTGGACTTTTCTATGCCCGGCTGTTTGAGGAGGTTGTGGGAAAAGGGCCAGTAGGAGGAAGCTGCAGGCCACAGGTCCAGAAGGCCCATCTGGAAGTCCCCACGCTCCGGGGAGCTCCCCCGACGGTTTGATGGGGGCAGGCTGGGCAGGGGAGCTGTCGGGATGGGACGGGGACAGGGACGGGGATGGGGCTGGGCTGACTGTGGGTTTTGGAGGAATGGACAGTGTCAGGATGCAGCTGGAGCCGCTGTGAGGGTGCTGAGCTCGGGGGTGCTCAGTCGGCAAGTGGATGATGGACACTGTCCTTATGTTTAGTGAGGCGCCAGTTGGATCTGCCATAAGAGGTCCCTCTGCGAGCTCGTGTCTGGACCATGTGTGTAGAGGTCAGTCCACCTTGGGGTCTGCCAGTGTGAGGCTGGTGGAGGAGGCCGCTTGCCCAGCTCACCTCCAGAGCTGCCCAGTCCTGGGGGACACTGGGGAGATGGTGAAACCCACAGAGTCACAGGCCCCCAGGATTAGGGCCTGGCTGGGACTCAGATTCTCCCCTGACACCCCCAGTCCAAAACCCAGTGCAGCGGCTTTGGGGGAACCACACACTCTAGGCTCAACCGAGTTGGGAACTAGCAAACACCAGGGTGTGGTCAGCACGCGGGGGCCCCCAGCATGGTTTTAGAGGCTAGAACTCAGAGGAGTGGAGTGAAGCCCAGTTTGTGATATTTATTCTATGTGGGCTTGGCTTGGATGCCTGCAGTGATGGGTCTCTCACTACCTACCCATGATTTCAAGACAGCCCAGTAGGAAGTGCTTCCTTCCAGCTGCCCATGTGCTGCCTCCCTGTAATGTGTTCTCAGACGTCCAGCTCCATCATCTGGAGACACACACAGTAAGTACCGCCCCCAAACGGCTGGCCAGGCTCCTGGGAGTCCCCGTGTGATGTGCACATAGCTGTCACCACCCTGTTTCACAGATGAGCAGACTGAGGCACCCCAAGTTGGGCAGCTTGCCCTGGGTCACACGGCCGTGTCCCTGTCCACCTCAGTGCATTCTGGACTTCTCTGTCCCCAGCAAACGCCTCTGCCTGGCCTCCTCTGAACGTTCCAGGTTCCTAGGACTCCTCCTCCCGTGCACGGCCTGTCCTGTCACTCCCTTCCTGGGCTCTGAGTCCATGGCCTGCCCTGCCCTCCTGACCTCTGCCCCTTCTTTCTGGGCCTCGGGCTCCCCTTGTTCTCCAGGCAGCTCGTTCTTGCCTTTCTCACTGGGCTCATTCCTGATCGTTTCAATGTTGTGCTGCGGTTTTGAAATGCTGACCCCACGACTTGTCACATGACCACTTCCAGGACAGACTCTTCTTCTCACCTTGTGAAAGTCAGTTAGACCTGCATCTGCCTGTCAGTTCCCTGTGGGCTCACCACTGTCTTCACATCTCTGAGGTGCTCTGTGCCTTGGCCGAGCCTCCCCGTGAGCCAGGCACCATCCTCCAAGTTCCTAGGACTGTCTCCTCTGACACCCCATCTCTGAGGCTGCATGGCTGATGCTCCATCTCCCCTGATGCTCCATCTCCTCTGATGCCCCATCTCTGACCTCCATCTCTGACTCTCTGTCTCTGACCTCCATCTCTGACCCTCCATCTCTGACCTTCCATCTATGGTGCTCCATCTCTGACCCTCCCTCTCTGACACTCTGTCTCTGATGCTCCATCTCTGACCCTCTGACCTCCGTTTCTGACCCTCCATCTCCGACCTCCATCTCTGACCCACTGTCTCTGACCCTCCATCTCTGACTTCCATCTATGACCTCCATCTGTGATCCTCTGACCTCCATTTCTGACCCTCCATCTCCTCTGATGGTCACACCCTAGGGACAGGCATGTGCTCTTTGGATGGCCTGGCTGCCCTCGGCACCTTGGTGTCCTCGTGAGGTGTGGCCAGTGCAGGCCTGGCTGGACCACCACCTGCTTGTTCTGGGTGTTCCTTTGAGTGCAGGTAAGGCCCAGGCTGCCTACGTACGTGTATTTGGGGACCCACGGGTGGTTTGGGGTGTGTTCCATACATCTCCTCTTGGTAGATCTAGCCAGGATGTAAGCTGTTAGACATCTTCCCACCTGGAGTTTTGTGGCTGACTTAGTGTCTTCCTGTGGGCCTCAGTGTCCTGTGGGGTCCGCATCTTAGAATGGATGAGCTTCGATGGAACTCAGGTGCCTGGTGCATGGCAGAGCCCGTCAGTGCCTCCGCCCCGTTTCCTCCAGTGTTCCACGCAGCGTGCCCAGCTTCCTGGTGTGGGTGCCAGTGCGGGCCAGTCTCGAGGGGCGGGCTGCTGTCGAGAGAGGCAGCCGTAGAGCTACCACCTGGGAGGACACGGGAAGCTGTAAGAAACCCATTTAAAAATGGGCCTTACCTGCACCCAGATCACATTCTGGGGTCACCTAGTTTCAGGGTCTCTGCTCTATGCATCTTAAAATCCCCGAAAGATCCCCATGTTATCATCCCAAAGAAATTCAGAGTCCTTTTATAACCAAAGGTCAAGTTACACGTAGTCTGTGTGCTCCCGGAAGACGGGGAATGTCCAGCTCCACGCATGAGATCCTAAGCTCTGCCTGTGTGGGAACGGCCTCGTGGTGGACGCCAGCTAGCCGAGCCTTTCTGTAGCTGACTGATGTGTTTCAAAGAGGTGCTCACTGGGCAGCCCTGTGCTAAGTCTGCTTGTGGCTTTGGAGGGCACTGCGTCCTCAGGGAGGGGGACTGGGCTGGGCTGGGGCAGTGTGAGGGGGACGGGGGAAGGCCATGTCCATCTCATGAAGAGGAGCCCATGTGGGCACAGTTTAGATGCTGGGCTGGTGGTGTGCCGGGGGGCGGCAGAGCCTGGCCAGCCCTGCCCGGGATGCAGCGTTCCCGGACAGGATGGGAGGGAGCCACAGGGATGGCTCAGTGTTCCTGGCCTGAGGATGACAGGGGACCTGGTGGACAGAGCACGTCCCTGCCCTGTGGCTTGGAGTGGGTAGGCTCCGTCAGGGGCAGGGCCAGGAACCTGCCCTCTCACTCGCAGCCCAGGTGTTTGTGCTGCAGGCAGCCATGGGCCACATCTGGGGACTTGCTGGTGAGGACCGTGGGCGATCGGCACAGGTCGGCTGGGTAGGCGGAGGCTGCAGCCGTGTTGTGGAAAGGGCTGCCGGCAAAGGGCAGGGCCAGAGGGAGACAGCTGGGGGCCTGGGGGGCTCAGGTGAGAGATGCTCAGGCTCAGCAACTGCTGGGGGAGGCGGGCAGAGCAAGGCATGGCCTCTCTGGGGGACACGTGTGCTGTGGTCTGTGGGCTGGGGGTGCACTTGGGACATGCAGAATCTCGGCCCCACCCCAGACCTGCTGAATCCGAAGGGACTTACCGAGAGTCGAGACCTGGCCTTGTAAAACACTCCGAGGAATGGAATATTTGAACCGGAAGTGGGTGGTCCATCTGATGGACTCTCAGGCCCTGTAGTGCCCCCGGCAAACACACTGTTAGGCAGCTTAGCCTCACTGTGACCAACACAACCGAGAACAACAACCTGGAGGAAGGAGGGTTTATCTGTGGCTCGGGTGTCCGAGGCCTCAGTCCATGGACGGCCACTCCACTGCTCCGGGCCTGAGGCGAGGGGAGGGGCAGCGGAAAGCTGCTCAGCTCATGGTGGAGTCAGGAAGCAGGGAGAGGGGAAGGGCCCAGGGCAGATGCTCCCTTGCAGGGGACCCGCCTCCCCCAGCCACACCCCAGCTGCCCAGTTACCACCAGCCAGTCCATTCAAACTAGGGTGGACCGACTAGACTGCAGCCTCACAGTCCATTCACTTCCCCAAAGATGCCTCTCATGGTCACTGGAGGACCAGGGAGGTCAGAGGTCAGGCAAGGACAGTGAAGCCCAGGCCAAAGTCCACTTGTGCTACAAAAGTGGCTTCCAGCTCTGGCTTCCCCGGCTGCAGATGAGGAGTCTGGGACTAGGGGTCTGCTTGCTCAGAGGTGAGTCCTTGCAACACTGCCCTTGAGCTGTGTGACCTCAGGCAATGTATTCAACCTCTCTGAGTCTCTGCTTCCCCATCAGAAAGCATGGATAGGCCCAGCCTCACCATCCACCCCTGGTGGGATAGCGAGTTGGTGTGGAAGGGTGTGTGTGTGAAGCTTGTGGACCTGAACACACACAGGTCTGTCATCGGCCAGAGTTGTGTGGTCACTGAGGCCGCGTCCTCCTGGCCAGCTACATGTGGCCCTGTCTCTCCCTGTATGTTAACTGGTTTAGTTAAATATCTACAAAATGGCACACGGCCTCAGGGGATCACCCGGGGGCAACGTTGGCATGGGTTCCAGCCAAGAAGATGGTGTGCGTGAGGCCCCTGGAAGCCAGAGTGGGGAGGACAGGGATGAGGGCCACCCGAGGATGGAGAGAGGCAGCCGAGTCCTGCTGCTGTCCCCACGATGGCCCCCCTCCCTGCTGTCAGCTCGCATTCGGGTAGGACATGGCATGGCTGCGTCGATTGTGTGCCAGGGTCAGTGTCTCCGAGGGTCAAGGGCAGATTTAGCCCCGTGGCTGTCACACTTGGGGGACCTGGCAGCATTGTCATAATTGCAGGGCCTGAGTCTTGGTCATGATGGCCACCACTTAGCTGTGTGACCATCCTGAGGGAACTGGCCCTGAGGTCGTGGGCGTGGTCTGCACCATGCCCGCCTTGCTGCCCCTGTGTGGGCAGCAGGTGCCTCTCCTGTAGAAGCGGGGGCCGGGCCTGTTCAGGGCGCCCACAGGAGCCTGCGTCCTGCAGCCAGCCCCGGGCCTCTCTGAGCACGCGCCTGTTCCTGGCGCCTTCCGCAGGCTCTGATCATGATGCTTTCCTGGACTCCACTGGGGCCTGCTGCAGACGCCCGCTGCCCGGGCAGCTCAGAGGCCCTGGGGTCTCCTCTGGGAGGGGGCCTGTGCTCCCTGCTACCTGTGCAGGGGGCGTCCTCAAGGCAGGGTTAGGTTCTGCACCTGCTGAAAAACTGTCCAGGCTGCGGCTGGGTGTGGCTGCTGGGGCCAGCTCCACCTGCTGGGGTCACAGGGCTGCAGAGAGCAGGAGAGAGAATGGGCCCAGGGTCCCGGAGGCTCTGGTGCCCCAGGAAGGCCAGACAGGTGTCCACCCTGCCTTCCTGGTGCCCCGAGGGCAGTGCCTGTGGGGAAAGGGCTGTGGTTTCCCAGACAGGTTGAAGGCAGCAGTGACCGGCAGCCCGTCTGCTCCTTGGCAGGGGCCACGAGGGGATGCTCAGAATATTCCACAGGGATGGGGGGGGCGGGAGTGTGGCCAGGGGACTACCCTGTGCAGGACGGTCAGCCAGCAGAGCACAGGTGGTCTGTGCAGTGGGCCTCAGCCAGAAGCATGACCTCTCGCCTGGTGAGTGTCCTTCCTAGGGCACTGGCAGCCTGTCCTGCAGGGCTGGGGAGCCCCTAGGAGACTGGAGGGTAGACACTCCAGGAGGGGGTGTCCAGGGGTTCCTACCCCTGGCCACCTCAGGCTCAGGAAGGCTTAGTGATCTTCCTGGCCAGACCCAAGTGGACCCTGTCCTGGTCCCACGGTGGTACATGGTGGAGGGCACGGGGGGACAGCAGGGGCCACAGGAGGCTCTGAGAACATGGCAGTAAGGGTACACCTTAGGGTGTCCTGGGTCCCCAATTTCTGAGCTGTGGAACTGACTGATTTCCCGACTTCACCTCAAAGCTCCCTAAATGTAGGTCATGAACTGAGCTTGGGGCGGGGACACTCCTGTAGAAGTCACTGAGGCCACGTCTTAATGGTTGTCACCTGCTGATAAAGGTCGGGAGTCGGTGGCTCCAGGCTCAGAAATAGACTTGGCTCCTTGGGGTGCAATGAGCCCCACTCTCTCAGGGGTCTCCTGAGACAGACAAAGGGACGTTCCCAGCAGCCCAGCTCCCTCCTCGCCTCTTTGGACACCCCTGTGGCCAGTCTCAGAGGAAGGACCCATGAGACCCAGATTCAAACCCAGCTCCTTCGTGAGCGGGAAAAGTCTCCCACCCCATGGAGCCTCGATGACTTCTTGGTTGGAAGCGCTTCCGTTTCTCCTGGGCGTGGCCAGGGATGGGCTTGCTGGGTCACGGGGTGAGTCTGTGCTGACCTTTTAAAGACAGCGCCAGCTGTTTTCCAAAGTGGCTGCCGTCTGCATTCCACCAACCCCTGGAAGGGTCCCAGTTTCCCCAGCTCTTCACCAACACTTGCCGTCGTCGTTGACTGTCCCTGGAACTGTAGTCACCCAGCATGTGAAGTGGGCTTCCGCTGTGGCTTCATTGGCATTGGCCTGAGGACTGCTGCTGTGGGAAGCCTACAGCCGGCATCAGCGTACATCTGTCTCCTTTGGTGAACGTCCACTTGGATCTGTCGCCCATTTGTGAATTAGGTTATTCATCTTCGTATTAAGTTGTAAGCGAGGTTCAGTGTTCTGGGCTGGAGTCGGCTCTTGGGTGCATGATCTGCAGATGTCTGTACATCCATGCGGGATCCTCACTGGGCCAGGAGTGCCTTTCGGAGCCCAGCGGTGTTAACTTTCCTGTGTGTCCATTTCCTCCTCTGCTGCTTGAGCTTCTGGGATTGTATCTGAATGTTCTTTGACTAAGTCAAGGCCTGGAAGGAGCCACCTGTGTTTCCTTCTGAGCACTTAAGCCCTGCGTGAAGGTCTGTGACCCCTTGTGAGTTCGTCTTGTTGTGTATGGTGTGATGAAGGATTGAGATTCCTCGTTTTGCGTGTGCATAGTTACAGTGTGATTTGTTGGGGAAAAAAGAAAAAAACACAAAGGGCTGGGGACACAGCTCAGTTGGTAGAGGGCTTGTCCCCCATGCACAGGGCCCTGGGTTCATCCCCAGCACCACACACACACACACACACACACACACACAGACTGTTCTTTTCCCCATTGAGCCACGTGTCACCTTTGTGGAGACCCAGCTTTCCCTCCTGCTGTCCTGGCCCTGTGGAACCTGACATCAGCCACTGCTCTTGCGTATGATTGCAGTCAGTGGCCCGATTTACCAAGAGGTGCAAGGACACCGCCCCCCCCGAATGTTCAGTCAAAGCCAGCGTCAGTGTGACCAACTGTGGTGCCGTGGTCTACCCGGACAGCAGTTGGCCCAGCTGTGTGACCTGCTCAAGTGTCCTCCTCCCTCCCTGCCTCAGTTTCCCCATCAGTGAACCAGGGATGATAACAGCTCCTTCCCTCCCAGGTTTACAATACAAAATAAATGAACCGTTGGGGTACCAGGTGCCCCCGGGGAGCCCAGGCGGTTAACATTGGCTGGAACATGGATGAGCTGCTACTTCCTGTGTGCCGCCACCTCTTTGGGCTCAAGTTGTTGAGCCTGGTTCCACAGGCTCAAAACGAGAGGGTTGGCCTGCAGTATCCGGGAAGCAGCCGCTGCAGCTCACAAATCCGGCTGCTTCTGGCATCAACGCCAAGTGGCCACAGACCTGGGGACATGCACTTCCTCCCCCAGGTAGGCCTAGCAAGCACAGGCCCTTCCTGGTGCCAGGGAGACCTATGGGAGTCCTCTGATAGTCACACGGAGAGAGAGAGAGCCGGGGACCTTGAAAAGACTTGGAACCCTGCTCCTCTCTCCGTTGGGTTTGTATTGGATTCAAGTACCAATCGTGCACACCCGCACCCACACGCACAGACACGCAGGCGGGTGCACACATCTGTCTGCACACACCAACCTGCACAGACGCACACAGGCGCTGCCTGGCGAGCTCCTCCCTCCCCCGCCGCCTCCTCTTTGATTCACAAGGTCCCTCCCCTCAAGGCCATGCTTCGTCCCTGCCCTCCCCAGGTGAGTGCTTCCGATTGCACCCTCCCACCCCCACCTGGACCCTAACATGTGCCTCGGCCTCCGTCTTGGCACTATTGACATTTTGGCCAGCTCCCCCTTTGGCACGGGGCCCATTCTGTGCCTCCCTGGCCTCTGTCCAGCCTAGAGCACCTCCTCTCCAGGTGTGACCTCCAAAAACATCCTCAGATGTTGCCAAATGTCCTCTGGATGCCAAACCACACCCCATAGAAAACCACTGTCCTAAAGGCTGTGACTTTTCAGTGATTGGGGACAGAGTGGGCCTTGGTGGGCAGAGGTCGGGGAGAGACCTGGAGCGCATGCTTCAGTGTATCCCCGACTAAGACTCCCGTGTGCCCTTGTCTCCAGGGTCTTGCCCACTCTCCTGAGAGCGCTCGGGAAGCTGCGTGTGTCCTCCTGCCCTCGTAGGTTCCCCGTGAACAGCAGTGGCCTCTATGGTCCCCGGTCAATAGAAGCCTCACTCTGGCTGCAGCCGCTTGCCCTTGGAAGAAGAGCTCACGGGAAGGCAGAGAACCTCAGAGAGAGCCCTGCTGCCCGGCTCCTCGCCCCACGACCCAGTCACGCTGCTGAGGCAGAAGCACACGATGCTGAAAGTCGGAGAACGCGAAGACGATAGCCCTCTGCCCAGGAGGCCCAACCTGCAGTGGAGAGCCCAGCAGCTGCTGCACCTGGCCCAGGAGCTGCAGGCGGAGTGGCAGGAGGCCCAGTTCCTCGAGGACCCGGAGCAGCTCTGCTCCACCCACGTGCTGGGGGGGGCCACAGCAGGGTGGGCGGTGGAGAACCAGGCCCAGGCCCAGGCCGAGGCCGACCTGGAGAAGCCTGCCCCGCGAGGAGCAGAAAGGTCCCCGAAGGTGAAGGAAAAGCACAAAGTGGCCCTTCGAGAACCCAAGAGTCACCAGGAAGAGCCGCCCAGGCAGCAAGCCCGACGCCCCAAGCCCCAGAGGAAAGCAGTGGGCTCCGAGAGGCAGGGGGACACCAAACCCCGGGGTCTGGGTCCCACCGAGAAGAGTAAACGGAAACGGGTGCCTTCAAGCAAGACCAGCAGCGGCCGCCAGCCTGTGACCCCTCGGGTGGGCAGAAGTGTGAAGCCACAGCTGGCCACGGGGGGAGAACTCAGGGGCCTGCAGGAGAAGCAGAGAGCCCGGGAGGGGAGGAGGAAGGCGGGAAAGGGCACCACCGTTCACTTTGCCAGAGGCCTGAGGAACATCTCCGAGAACCAGGGTCCCAGGGACAGACTGGAGGAGTTCCAGCGGCTGTGGCCAGCGAGCTCCACCCACAAGAGGGAAGCCGTGGCCCCCACGACTCCAGACAAGTGCATCACCAAGAACAGGTGGCAGAGAGAGCTGGAGTTGGCCTTCGAGCAGCTGTTTAATTCAAACAGGAAGCTCAAGAGGCACTTGAATCAGCACCTGGACTCAAGGTCCAGGACGGACCCTGACCCCCAGGAGCAGGTCTTTTCAGTCATGCAGGGGTGCGATAGTGACACCCCACAAGAGGGGGCGGCCGAAGTGGAGTCGCTGCCTGCTGGTGAGTCCGGGGATCCTGCAGAGGCCGAGGTCTCCCAGAAGTCATCCCAGACCGATTTGAAACAATCACGAAGCACGGACGAACTCCCCAGATGCCATCCGATGGCCCAGCCTGCAGTGAAGGACGGAAGTCAGACATCGTTGGCCGAGGCGGACACGGCTATCGACGAAGAGGACTTGCTCTTTAAAAGCACCGAGTGTGAGCAGGAGGCCTCCGAGCTGGCCACACTGATGGACAGCTGCCCCCAGCCTCACCTGCAGGAGCAGGCGCGCGGAGCAGACTGGATGGCCTTCGCACAGAAGCCGCCGAGGCTGGAGCTGGAGTGGAGGAGGCAGAAGCCCTCGTTTGAGTCCGTGGAGCTCCCAGACATGAGCTTGGAGATCCACTACTCGGCCGAGCTGGAGGAAGAGCGGAAGGAGCGGAGGAGGTTGCGCCTGGCCCTCCTGAAGTCCTACCCCAGCAGTTACCAGATAAAGGGCGGAGTGTCCCCGTCCCCGGTTAAGCTCACCTCCTCCTCGAACAGCAGCATCATCGAAGACGAGGACAAGCAGAACCAGATGATCCGCGACATTCAGCTGCAGATTTCAGAGCAGAACAAGTTGCACGAGCAGTTTCTGGAAAAGGCCAGGAAGCGCTTGCTGGAGTTTCAGAGAATATGTTAAAAGGCGATGGTCCACCCTGCAAAATACAGCACTGATCACGGTTCCGCCTGCCTGTCCCTGAGTCCATAGGGTCTTACGTCGAGGTGGCCTCTGTAGAGGTCAGTGGTGTCCTCACACCATCCTTTGCACAAACGTAGGAAGCTGTGGGGTCCGGGAAGTGAGTCCAGCCTGTCTGGGGCAGACAGAGGGAAGGCTGTGTCCACGGGCCCTGGGCACACATGGAAACTCCAGGGAGATTCTGCCCTTTGGATGTTTTAGCTGAGTAAATGCTGGGATTTGAGGGGCATCCCAGGTCAGGGGGGCCCAGTTTCAAGAGATACATCATTTGGTGCTTAGCCCCTGGCCAAGACGTTAACAGAGCTGACACTAAGACCTCTCAGCCTTTCAAACGACAGAGCCAACTTTGCTTAGAGTCCACCACACGCTTCATTCCTGTGACCTTAGTGGCTGGGGGAGGACGGCAGGAGCGGGCGAGAGAGACTAAGAAAGAGAAGGAAGGCAGCCCGGCCCTGCTGAGTGCGCCCTGCAGGCTGGCTGGGCGGGCATCTGGGTATTTGGTCAGTCTCCTGTTTGTTGGTTTTACCTTTGACCCAGCCAGGGAGACCCCCACAATGGGGAGCGGGCTTGTCTTTTTTTTCCCTGCCAATTGCAGACTTAGGGACAGGGACAGGGGTTGGCAAACTTTTTAGGCCAAGAGCCAGAGAGTAAATGTTCTGGATTGGCCAGCAGCTTCTGCCACTGCTGGACTCTCATGAGGGCACAGAAAGAGTGGCTTGATTTGCAGAGAGTTGTTGGCTGGAGGTGGCTCTGGGGCCAGAGTTTGGTGATCCTGGGGCTAGGACAGTGCTTGAACCTCCCCTTCTCTTCCAAGTGCCCTTGGATACCTCGGCACCTTGGTCTCATTGGTCCACCACCAGCCTTATTGACCTCATGTGTATTTTTCAGTCAAAGTAATGAACAAACAACTGTGAGCCTGTCACCCAGACCCAAGCTCTGGAGTACTTGCTGAGAAGCCACATATTGTGCCTGTGTGCTGCTGTCCTTTTCTCCACCCCTGCCTCCTCCCTAGGGAGGTCCCCACAGGGCTCGGGGTCAGCCCGGCTCTCAGCACGTCCGCGTATGATTGACATTGCAGCGGGTGGTTTGACTTGCTTCTGGACTGTCTACCCGGGGTTGGGTGTCTGTCCCACGTGGTGTCTGGGAGCTCCTCTTTGAGTCTGGGCACAGGGACTGGCATTCATCGGTGCCACACAAAGGTGTGGCTCATTTTCTCTGCAGGGCGGTATCGTCCCGAGGCTCCCCGGGCCTCCTTCCCAGGATCAGAGCTTCTTTTGTGCCTGTTTCTGAAAAGACAGCTGGATCCGCGGTGCCTTTGGATCAAAAAGTTGGGTGCTAAGTAGATGCTTTTGTGGGTTAATCCCAGGTTTGGGCACCAAGTTTTTTAAGTGCTTTTGGGGATTTAGAACACGTCAGTAGGGTGGGCGTGGTGAGATCCCACTCTCTCCATTGCTCCCTAGAAGGGGCTTCCTCTAATGTTCCCATTGATGAATCTTGGAGAGCCATGGGCCTCAGGGTCAGTGCAGGATACACGGAGTGGGTAGTGAAGTGTGTCACCACAGCTGACAGGGACCAGAAAACCCCATGGGGTGCCGGATACCCTCCAGGTGTGCGTGGCTCTGAGAAGCCAGAGCCAGGTTCTCGGAGAGCATCCAACACACAGAGCACTGCTGTGCTCACGGGGATGGCCGCGGTGGCAGCCCACAGATTTTGGGGTTTGGCGGTTTGTATCTTGGTCGTCGTGTCCCCTGTGCCCACTGGAGCTTTGGCTTTACCTGATGCCCAGGCTGGCCCTGCATGGGATGACCTGTTGGCCACATAGTGTCCTCCGTCTGAGACAGAGAGGGAGCTGTGGGGTCCTGGGCTTCATGCATGGCTGGCATGGCCCCGGGCGTTGTGAGGCCGAGGTCCGCCTGGCTTGGCCTGGAAGCCACAGGCTGAGGGTGGACGAGACTTCCTTAGCTGGGTTGTTTTTGTTTCCATTTGCAAAGGCAATATTTGTGGCCCGGGTGTCGCAAGGGAGGGGTCGCCCCTTCCTGGCCACACTGGAGCTAAACTAGGTGACTCATCTTTGCCAGGACTGTCACACCTACACTGTCCCCTGGCGGTGGGACAAGACACCCCGTTCTTTCCCAAGGGGAAAGGGCTGCCCTTGCCTGGGCCAGTGGTGTGGGTGATAAATCAACCTCTTGGGACTTTTCCTCCCCCAGACAGATGGCCGTCCTGTGATTCTCTGGGAGGGGGTCACGGGGGCCTTCCCACCCCATCTGCAGGAGCCCAGGGGGCTCTGTCCCTCGGTCACCTTGGGTGGCTGATGGTGGTGTGAAGGGCCACGGGGCAGCCTCAGCCCCCCCGGGTCCCCACTGCGTGCACCTGTCTCCACCAGGAGCACACGTCCTGGCGAGCACGTGGCCCTGCCGCCCGACAATTGCTTGGTGACTCTGCAGGGTGTGGGTGTCTCTGCTTCCTCCCAAGCCTTGACGGCACCCCTGGGCCCAGGCTCTCGCCACCCCTCTCTCCACCGCTCCTTCTGACATAGCTGCAGGGAGGAGGACACTTCCTGACTCTTGCTCGTGCCTCTCTGGTGCCTCTAAGTCTTCCCCAAAGTGATGGTCCCCGCTGACGGCCTCATGGCAGCCTGGAGCTGGGGATCCAGACTGGGTTCACGTGGCCCCTGCCACTTGCCTGGCCTCCCTAGCTTCTGTTTGGCTGTGACATGGGGCAGTGCTCTGGAAGGCCGGGCCCCCAGAAGGTGTCCACAGAGTGCAGCTGGGTGGCGGGGAGACCCGGACATGAGCTCTGCTGCTCCTGAAGCACCCCTGGGCCTCTCCGTGTTCCAGAGTTCTCTGCTGGGTGGTGCTCACATGCCCGCCCCTGGGAACGGCGTCCCTGTCCCCCCCTCCTTGACGCTCTGCATTACCCGGACAGCTCTCTGCTCACTTCCCTGCATCCCACCCTGTGGGTCCTTCTCCCCAGACCACAGTGACTCAGAAAGGCCTTCACAGCTGACCTGGTGGTGGACGGGGCTCCCTGCCTGCCCAAGAGGTTTGCGGAGGAGCAGCAGCATAGCTGTGTGCCCGCCGAGTTATCCGTCCGCGGGTTGAGGGCAGGTTCGATGCAGGGACAGAAGCCAGGAGAGAGATCTGGGGCCCCCTGGCTTTGAACATGGCCCCACCCCATGTGGGCTGCTCTGAGGGTCAGGGTAGGTCCTCCCTCCTCACCTCTCCTTCCCCACCAGCCGCCTGCAGCCAGTGAGCCTACGCTGGCACCCAGGACCTGACACGTGTAAGAAGATGGGAAAGTTGGGTTTTTAACGTTGGAGGTGGGGCAGGGGCCTCTCGGACCTGCAGTAGTTCCTCTAATGAGCGGAAAATGGCAACAGAGATCAGGTCAAGACCTCTAAAAAGACGCAGGTGTTGAGGGGCCTCCAGCTGGTCCCCTGAAGAACACGGGGTGGGGGGGGGGTGGATGAACGGCTCCTGGAACAGCCCCGCGCCTTCCCAGGAAGGAGACAGGGCTGTGTGTACTGTACCCCCTTTCTCCACCTGCTCAGGGAGGGCTGCACTGAAAAGGAGTGGTCGGGAGCTGGGACAGAGTCCACCCTCCCTCACGGCCGCCTGGGGGTGTGGGCCCTGCCCACGGGCCACATGCCTCAGGGCCCCAGGCACAGGCCAGGGCTCTCAGACGGTCAGCGTAGACCAGGCCTGAAAAAGAGTCCAAGGGTCCAGCCCTCGTGGGTTTGCTCCTGAAAGGAGTCAGCTGATGAGGAATGGTGACCGCCCAGGGCCGAGCTGCTGCCCGTCCCTTCCTCGCCTGCCGTCAGGGAGGGACTGCGGGGGGCGGGGGCTTCCCTGGGCGCCTCTCCAAGCTCTCTCTCCTCTGCCCGCTTGGGCTCGGGGCGTGGGGTTCGCACGGCTGGGCTTGGCTGGTGCTCAGGGTCCTGGCGGAGGACTGCAGAGCCTCAGCTCCTCCACAAAGCCCCACTGTTCTGTCCCAGGAGCACTGCATTTTTTTCAAATGATTCAGCAGCACGTGAATGGGAGGGCTGGAGCCCAGGCTCTGGCACGAGGTCTCGCTGGCCTGCAGGGAGAGGGAGGAAGGGTGGCAGGGCGTGGGCTGGGGTCCTGCCAGGGCTGCGGGAGGCGGGTGGCTGGAGGCTGGGCGGAGTCGCCGCATCTCTTCTCTGTGCAGCTGAATCTTAACAGACGCTCCCTTGCTCCCCACAGGGAGCCAAAGCAAATGGGCAGGAAACGGAGCCCGAGAACTGGTCTCCATGGAGACGGGCGTCCAGGGGACAGCTGCTCACGTGCACACTAGAATCTGGCAGCGGGCAGGCCTGGCAGGTCCCCAAGGGCCATCCTGTGGGTGGCAAAATGGCCCAGGGCCTTGTGCAGATCTGCCCCTGTTCTGCACCTCGCACCCGCACCTCCCTCCCTGCCTACCCTCAACCCATTCCCCAAATCCATCTGCTGGGAGCAATTCCCAACCTAGGCTTCTGTCACCCTGGCCTGAGTCACAGTGGCCAGGTCGTGTCCTCACCCTGGACAGGCACAGCCCTGCCCCAGAGCTGGGGTGCTGTTTAGAGCCTCCTGCGGGGGGCCTGTCTGCTCCGTTCCCCACTCCCCAGAAAGCCCAGTTGCTGGGTCCTGGGGATGGAGCAGATCTGGCGGTATCGGCAGGAGAGTCTGGTCTCAGAGCTGCAGGGAGGGAAGAAGCCCTGGGTCCCACCCATCACTGCGGGGCTGTTTTTAATTACTAAGTGACAGCCCCTTTCCCCTCATTTCCCTAAAAGGAATGGACTTGCAGGAGATCTGTTCCATCATTGACCCAAAAGGGCTGAGCTGTGAGGAGCCGGGGCACGCAGAGCTCAGAGCTCAGGGGTAGTCCCCAACTGTGTACTGAGGACACCTGGGGGTGGCGACACCGGAGGTGGCAGGTGAAACTGGACACGCCTGTGAACTATGGGCACCACGCCTGCACTGGTGTGTTCCTTATGACACCTCCGAGCCGCTCAGCCGCACCTGTGTCCAGGTATGGATCTGCCGAGAGGGGTGTGGCCTTGAGACCTGTGAGCCAGAGCAGGTTGGTCCTTACGACACAGGCCCCTGTCCTGATCACCAGCTGCCCATTCCTGGCAGTGCTGTGGCTATCTCTGTCCCTCCAGGCTGACAAGGTCAGCCTGTCCTGCTCACAGAGGTGGACACCCTCCCGCAGAGAGGGCCCAGTGCTCCTTATGATGCCTCCACAGCCCAGTGAGATGACTTGGTCACACGCCCCTCAGATTCCACAGCCACGGAGAGCAGCAGCCTGAACAATGCAGCCATTTTACTGCGAAGTCAGAAGCTGTGCGACTGGACTTCTGTCCCGAGCTGAGGGGTGGACCTAGGAGTGATCAAGTGGGGCACCATTTCCCTCTCAGACCCTGACCTGGAGGGTTTGTAGGTGGCTGGGGCAGAGGCATCTGAGACGCCCCCCCCCCCAAAAAAAAGAACTGGATCTTTGGACAAAGGAGTTCAAGTTCAGAGATCAATCAGCCTTGGCCAGTCTGGGCAGCCATTGAGTGGTGTGGATGTCCACCCTAAAGGGACAAGAGACTGATCCCAGGTGTCAGGATTTTGCTAGCTCTGTGTGTTTGAAGCAGGGCATGTGGTACCTCTCCTCTCTGGAGAGTTGAGACAAAGGGTATGTAAACTTGCAGTCCCCCAGTAAACCAGCAGCACCCCCACACTGCAAGAACCACCGAATCCTCACCTGGAGTGAGTGGAGGTTAGGTTTCATCTGGAAAAGACTTTTTTAAACTTTCTCTGAAGTGGTGGGCAAGGAAATGGACCAGCTGCCCGGGGTGAACGTCTGCAGCTGGGCCCATGGGGAGTTCTCTGCAGGGCTGGCCCCTGGCGGCTCGCTGCTGCCCCCTGTTGGTGTGTCGTGGGTCTCTGGCTGACTCGCACCCAGCCCAGCATCAGAGGGACACTACCGGTTGGTGATTTGGGCCAGCAGGTTCTTTGGCAAATGTGCTAAGACACATTGGGCTCCTCATCTCACCTCCAAGTGGGCCATGAGTGGGAGGGGGTATTTTCCCCCATGGGCACCCCTCCCAGGGAGCAGCAGGAGATTAAGTAGAGGGTGGGCAGGCTGGGGGGACAGTGCCCTCTGCTGACACTCAGCAAATCCAGCCTCAGGCAGCACCTGCAGGTGGACAGGTGATCAGGGCCCTGCTTTGACTTTCATTTGCACAAGTGTTTCTCTGAGTCCTGGAGATCCCTGCACTTACGGGGTAGACAGGTGGCTTGGAGGGACTGTGGGCCACTGTCCCTTCTTTTCCCCAGAGGCTCAGCCTCAGCCAGCCTCTTTCGCAAACTTGACTTTCCATCACCCGATCTTCTCCACCCGGTCTGGCCGGGCGCCCTGGGGATTGTTTTTGCAGGCTCCTCGAGAGGGGAAGTGACATCATGTGGTGTCCTTAGCCCAAGGGATGGGGGCAGGGGCCCTGCGGTTGCGTGTGCTTTGAATTAAGTCGATGGCTGTATGTTCCAGTAGCCAGCATCTGGCAGCGAACTCGTCAGCCAGTGTTTCACCCTTGATCTGAAACCCAGATGTTGTGTTGACGGCAGAAGGGAAAGAAGAAAAAGCAAGATCTGAGCCTCTTGTGGGGTGGGGAGGAGGCATGATTTGGGGGCACAAAGCAGAACAAGAATCTCAACAAAGGCTCTTGCTCCTCCTGCTGCCTCCTGTCCCCCAGTGGGAGGCTTCTGCAGGGGCAGGACATGGGCTGACCCCAGCACACAGCATGTCCCTGCCTTGGGTTTAATTCTGCCCAGGTTGGGGTCTCTCTGCAGTTCCTTCCCCAGACCTATCCTGTCAATGGCCCGGGCTCAGGGAGCACCTCCCTCTTTTGGAGTGCGCTGCTTTCCTCTGCTGGCTTGGTGGTCCGTCCTGGAGCCCAAAGTGATGACCGCTGCATGCACGTGGACAGACGCTTTTGGAGAGCTCTCTGTCTCCTTCCCTTTCTGCCACTGCAGTGAAACTCTGCTTCGCTGTGGCTCGACTCGGCTGTGGCTCTCAGCACCCTGTTTTCCTCCCTGTCTCCTTTCTGGACTGACGGCTTGTCTGGGGCCAGGTCTGCTGCTAATGCTTTTCACAGGCAAGACCCTCACCAAGCCCCTTCTCTACCTGTCGTTCCCAGATAGGTGCCTGCTGCCCTTGCAGGTCACCATTGAGATTCCTCTGTGTGACAAGTGACAGGTGCTCACTGACCAAAGCCATCAGCCTAGCCCATTTCTGGGGGCCAGTGCCTGGGGAAGGTTTCCACAGAACTGCTTTGTCTTGGCCTGGCTTGCTCCTCATGCTTTCCTTCTCATGGTCTCTCGTTTTGCAAAGTGGGGGGGGGGTGGTTTTCCACCAAGAATTCAGAGAGACCCTGAAGCACCTGAATTCGGGGTCTCCGTGGACGAGCAGAAGCAGCCCAGCTGGGAGTGGAGATTCTTGCAATC
Organism: Marmota monax; assembly: GCF_021218885.2. Taxonomy (NCBI): domain Eukaryota; kingdom Metazoa; phylum Chordata; class Mammalia; order Rodentia; family Sciuridae; genus Marmota; species Marmota monax. The sequence goes on along the minus strand of NW_026692700.1, from coordinate 457,965 downwards.
TGCTCCACTTCCCTGCAAGCACCTGGTGGCTTTGGTTAGCCTTCTAGTCTTACCTGGGAACTTCAATCAATTCTGACAATTGAAAAAGTTGTAATCTGCAGCCCCAAGTGGAGCAAGCACTCGGGGGGGGGGGGGCTGCATCCCATCCAGACCCTGGGAGTGCATTTGGCACCCCGCGACCCAGGCCCTCAGTGCCTGTGCAGCAGGAGGGCCACTTTCATGTAGTCTCCCGGCCTCCAACCCTCACCACAGCCTTATGAGCTGCAGGGATGGTTGTTAGCTCCCTTTTAGAGGAAGTCAAAGAAACTCTCTGAGGTCACACAGCTAAAAGTCCCGACTCGGGATCCACCCCTGAAACAGCCTCTTTCAAAAACCCCAGTGGCTTTTGTAAGAGGCCAATGCTTGAACCTTCCTACGAGGGAGAGAATGTGGCCTGTTGGCGGTTTGCGCAGCCTTTGGCTTGTTTCTGACTGCCTGTGGTGCATGTATGGAGCACCTTTGGGTGTTAAGCATCGGACAGTGTAGCGGACCACCGAAGCTCTCAAAAGCACCTAAAGCAGGCAGAGTTGGGTACTGTGCTCCCTGCGGACTCTGCTGGTCTGTTCCTGAGCTGACTGTGCTACACACAGGGCACCCTGTGACAGAGTTGACCTGGGTTGCTTACTGGTTCACGTAAGCATTTTTTTTTTGTGCAGCATTGCAATAAGATTTATGGATTAGGCAGGTGGCCACAGGGACCAAAGGCAGCCTTACGTGAGCTGCTGGCCGGAGGTGGTTAGGTTCAGCCCAGTTCCAGCTGAAGGGTGTGTACTGAGTACTGGCTGTCCCACGTCTAGAACCCAGCCTCTACTTACTAGGCCCTCCCAGGGCCCCAAGCAGACAGGCGGACAGGTGTTTACAGCAGAATGGATGAGCAATGCGGAGTCCCCCAAGTGCTGCAGGGCACAGGCCTTCCCAGAGCAAGACAGGAAAGGGCTGTTGTAGCTGGGTCTTCAGGGATGGTTGGGTGTTCTCCGGCCGGGAGGGGAGATGGCAATTGGGGCAGAGAAACTTGCCTGTTTAGAGGTGGGAGCACACCTGGGATTGGGCAGGAAAGTAATATGGGTTGGGGACATAGCACGGGCTAGCACAAGGATTATGGGTGGCGGCAGCCCAAGAAACTTGTTGGCACCAGGTTGCAAAGGTCTCATATTTTAGGCGAGGGCAGTGGGGAGCCAAGGAAGAGGTTTGAGCTGGAAGGGACACACACTTCTAGTCGTCCGGCTGCAGTGAATGAGGAAGCCTGGGAGGCACAGGATCAAGGGCAGGTCGCCCTGTGCTGGGGTGGCCTGTCGGGTGGCTTCTCCCAGATGTGGCTTTTCAGGGCGAGGCCTGGCTTGGCCTGGGAAACAGGAACCTGTGGCCTGGGCCAGCCGTGACTCAGCTCCGGCAGAAGAGGAGAGTGGGGCCCGATCCCAGGGCCGAGGTCACGGGTGTGGTGCGGGGCTCTGGGGTGAGACTGGGATCTGGAGCATACCTCTGGGTCTGAGGGACGGACACAGATGGGGCTCCCATGTGCCTGGACCTCCCTGCCTCTATGGGAAATGACAGCCCTGGCCAGGAATTTCCAAGACACTTAAGCCGACCACTGGAGGGTGGACGAATCTCTTCCTTATCTCTGTTTTTCTGACATGTAAAATAACAAACACTGGCCCAGAGTGACCTGTCCACTGCACTTTGGAAGACAAAGCCCTTAAAGTCATTAAAACAGACCATGCCACCCACGGATAACTTGAAATGAAAATAGGAGGGCCTGCCCGAGCGACATGCACTGCTGGCCCAGAGCTCTGGCCCTCCAGGAGGGACCCCAGTTCTGGCTCAATTGCTGGTAGAAAGCCCCGAGGGGATGGCCCTCAGTAGCCTCAAGCTCCAGAACATTCTAGAACCTTCCCAGCCTGGTCCTTGTTGCATCCGGGCTGCTCTTTCTGTCTGGCCTCCTTCCTGGGCATCTGTCCCTTAGGTTTGCCAGCCCCGCCTGCAGATGTTTCCTAACACAGTCCGTGCCCTGTGAGTTACAGCACTGCGACCCCTTCTCTGTCACGCCCCCGCGGAGAACACATGTCACTCTCAAGCATCCTCTAAGAGACACTTCCAGGGAAACTTGTTTTTCTGTTTGGGGTGTGTGTGAGTGTGTGTGTGTGTGTGTGTGTTTGCACTAGGGGGAGAACCAGAGCCTTGCACATAGTGGGTAAGCACTGAACCACCGGCCCTCTGGGGAAACGTCGAGGAGGGGCCCCTTTAAGGTAGAAGACTACTCCTCTGCCTCAGCTCCCCAAGCTGTTTGCCAATAGTGCACGGAGAGAGGGCGGTGGGAACGCCTGAGCCCACCTGAATGACAGGGGCTGCAGCCGGTCCTTTGTGCACCTGCTCCCAGCCATCAGGAAATAGGCATCAGAAAGAATGCGAGGAAGCCCCAAGCACTCAGGTGACACTGACGGGAGCTTTGGCAGGATGGGTGGTTGCACCCTGCTGTTGAAGAGACCACCTGGGCACGAGGGACACTGAGCCTCTGGCCCATCAACAGAGGAGGGTCTTGCTGAAAGACCGCAGGACAGGAGGGAGCCAGCACTGGGCAGGGTCTGGGGTCCTCTGTCCCTTGTTTTACAGCCAGGGCCAGGGATGGCTCACCTGCCTCAGCACCTCCCAGGCCTGGACACCTGGCCCCTGGTCAGAGCCTGGACGCTGGACTTCTCACCTCTATGTCTTTGTGTTTTGCAGTGATTAGGGCCAAAGCAGTCAGCGAGAAGGAGGTGGACTCTGGGAACGACATCTATGGCAACCCCATCAAGAGGATTCAGTATGAGATCAAACAGATAAAGGTAACAGCCCGGCCAGCGTCCCAGGTCCACGCGGGGGCGTGGAGGGCCAGGGAGGGTCAGCGTCCCTGGAACTCAGTCCAGCAGCCTGTGGGGCAGAAAGTCAGGCTGCAGGCAGGTCTGAGTCTCCTCAATCCATAAATGTCTGAAAAGCTGGGCAGAGACCGTATGTTCCCAGCAACTTCCATTATTTCAGAAACACGTCACCTTTATTTTGATGGGTGACAAATTGGTGGCACAGCCTCCACGCACATCACACAGGTCTGTAGTATCTACAGAGCCTTCTCTGAGCCTCTCCATGCCAGGGCTATTGTGGGCTGAGCGGCTGTAAAGACGTGGTCTTGCCTCCTGCCCCAGTTGAAGCAGGAGATACAGCCTGAGCACACGGCAGTGCCTGCAGCCCCGCATGCTCAGTTGGCTCCGGGTTCTAAGAGGAAGAAGGATTTGGGGAAAGAGGATCCTGCAGTCAGGTGTAGATAGGGAAGCCTCCCAGCCGTGGAAAGAAACGGAAACTCTGGTGGGACCGGCCCAGAGAAGATGGTATGTCAGATAAAGAGGCCTGAGTCCGGCTGCAGGCCCGTGGGCGAGATGGTGGAGTTTGTTAGTATTTTCAAAGGACCATCCATGTCCAGGAGCATATGGGAAGAGACCTGTGTTTGAGAGAGAGAGAGAGAGAGGGAGGAAAGACAGAACCCAGCCCTGGGAGGAAAACGTGATGCTCTCGTGGTTGACGACAACCAACTTGGCCCTCAAGAGAGGAGAAGACTCCTGGCTCTGGCCGGAGGGCCAGTTTGCAACATAGTGGTAGTTCTGTAGCCATCCGTATTTAATTTTGTTACAAAAATAAAAGGTCCTAGAAAATAAATGTTATCTGAAGACCAATGGAATGCCTGATTGTTACATGTGGCATATGTTAAGGAGGTGACCTAGTCTCTTAGTGCCCAAGTCTCTCTGTTATTGAAGCAGAAAAGCAAATCCACTCTCATGGTCTCATGGGGGGATGGATAGTAACACCAAAGAAGGGCCTTCAGCCCCTTGCCAGTGCCCTTCACGCCTCCTGGAGCCGTCCACCCCGGGCATTTCTTGTTTGGCCATGACTTTAGGGAAGATCCATTCCATGTGGGTTTGCTCACTGCTTATTAAGACTCTCTTTAAAAAGCTCCCTGTGGGCTTCTGGGAAATGCTCACACAGCAGCTGCGTTCCTGAGGCCACAAGTAAACCAACCCCTCTGTCCTTGGGGTTACATCCCAATTCCAGGGGTGCCTCTCTGCTCTTGTTCCCATCAGGTAGCCCTGGCTGCATCCAACTTCCTGGGGGTGTGTCGTTTGTAGGGTCATCAAAACCTTGGGCTCAATCCCCAGCACTAAAACCCAGAAGACTTAATATAAAAAAGCCAGAATATTTCTTTGAATATTTCTGGAAATATACAAAGGTCGTGGTCCTGGAGGATGGGCCAGAATCTCCAGGATTGACGCAAGCCCGTGCCCAGAGATTCTGAAATGACCTCCGGGGGTGCCCAGAAGTATTGTCTGAGAAAGTCCCTTCCAGGTGACTGAGATGTGCCCTGCTCTGCGATGGCCAGGGTAGGTGGCTGAGCGGCTCAGCAGGGCAGTGGGCTTCTGACCCCCTCCTGCGCGTTTCTGCCCTTGTCTGCGCAGGCAGCAGGCGGGAGCGGATTCCCAGCCCGTCTGACACGTGCCCTCCTTGTCTTTCCAGATGTTCAAAGGCCCTGACAAGGACATAGAGTTCATCTACACGGCCCCCTCCTCGGCAGTGTGTGGGGTCTCGCTGGACGTGGGAGGAAAGAAGGAATATCTCATTGCAGGTGTGTGGCAGGGAACTTCCTGCCCTGATGAGTGAGTGCTTCCCAGGGTCCCTTTTTGTCCTAGTCCCTAACAGGGTCAGTCTGGCCAACTGCACTGCCGCCCTCCTACCCAGGTCCTGTGCTTCGTGGACTGTGCGTGGGAAAGCCACGTGCTCTGGGCCACCGCCCACTTGCACACACACCCCACGGGGCCCACTCTGTCCGGGACTCTCACAGCTTCCCCACACGAGTGTGCTGTTGTGGTCCCCAGGTTACAGGCGTGGGAAACTGGGGTGAGGCAGGTGGCCCAGGCACCTGGTTGCTGTTTTCAGTCGGGCGAGCTGGTTGAGATCACATTGAAACTGGCCCAGGTGGGAGCACTTCCACCCAGAATTCAGCAAATGCCCCAAACTGAGCTTTTCCTCCAGGAGGGCGGTGGCTGGACATTCCTCAGCACAGCCCCGCGACGTCCCTGCCAAGGGCCGTGAACTGGGCTGCCTGCCCATCGGTGGGGGCCAGGTTCCCATCAGCAGCTTCTGTGGCTTTGTCCCTTTGGTTCAAGATTCGGAATTCTCATTGCCCCCACACCTCGCCCCGTGGCCCTCCTTCGACCGTCCACGGGGATTGCCCAGGAAGCTGGTAGGACCCCTGAGGCCCAGGCTGTGCGCAGACCAACCGAGCAGGACCTGGAGGGCTGGGACCCAGGTGTCCGTGTTTCACAGCTCTCCAGGAGAGCCTGGTGTGCGGCCAGGGCTGAGGGCCAACCTCTAACCAGAACCCTCGCAGCTCTCAGTCCAAGGCAGAGCCTCCTTCCAGAGGCGGCCAACAGCTGGTCAGCACACACTCGGGAGGCTGTGCCTCGGCAGCTAGGACAGATGCCTCCTTTGCAAAGGGACCCTCTGGATGCCATTTTCATCTCCTGGGGTCCTTTGCGGTCAGGCAGTACTGCCCCTTGCCCAGTGGTCCTGAGCATGGACCACTGCCCGCTATGGTGTGGGATGGAGAGTCCAGCCCACATGGCCCTTTGCGGCAGTTCCTGGGGAGGGACGGTGAGCTGGTTATGACCAGCAGTTGGGAGCCCCAACTCACAGACTCTGCTGCAGACATGGCTCCTGCCCTGTTCCATGGCCCCTGAGAGCTCCCAGAAGCTGCAGGCCACAGAGAGGGCGAGGGCAGAGCCGCTCAGGGCCTTGGCGTGTGGCTCACCACTGGTGATCCCTCTGTTTTGCTTACTTGGGGAACACAGTAGGAAAATCAGTTGGGCTCACTCCTTTTCTGTAAGGAACAGGCCTCTGAGTCCTATCAGAGCCTTGGGAGTCTGTTAGGACAGAAGGCCGAATCATTCCAATGGCTATACAGACGCCCATCCTCCACCTTGTCCATCAGAGCCTCCTTCACAACTGCCAAGTGTCCTGCACTGTCCCCACACACAGGCCCATCAGATTGTCCCCAGGCTCAGCAAGAAGACAGTTGTACAAATAACACAACACACTTGTTTTTTTGTTTTTTGTTTTTTTTTTTTGTACTGGGGATTGAACCCAGGAGTCTCCTAAGTTGCTGAGGTTGGCCTTGAACTTGTGATCCTCCTGCCTCAGTTTCCCAAGTTGCTGGAATCACAGGTGTGCACCACCTCGCTACAACACATATTTCATAGTCTTGCTAAAACCTGAATCTGTCCAAACTGTAAAAAAGATAAAAGCGCTAGAAAAGACAGTCTCGCAGGGAATGCATGCCCGTCACCTGGACTGCCTTCCATTTGCACATTACCCAGAGCACATTTTCATTTCCTCACTGGTCATGGATAAAAGACACTTCTAAAATGTGTTGTATGCTGTTTAAAATTGCAGTAAAGTCTATGTGATATAAATTGACCATTGCAACCACTGCTAGGTGTACCGTTCAGTGGCTTTAAGGACATCACAGTGTTGTGTGACTTTCACTATCCATTTCCAGAATTTCTTCATCATCCCAAACTGAAGCTGCCCCCATTAGCCAAGAGGTCCCCACTCCCCGCCCCACTCCTGCCTTCTGCTCTCCGTCCCTGGGAACTGGCCTGTTTCACGCAGCGCAGCGTCCTCCCCGCCCATCCCTGTTGTAGCGTGTGTCGGAAACTTGCTTTTTATGAACCTACATTTTTAAGTTTTCAAAACCTGTGATGCTCTTCTCTGTGGGACCCCGTGCACGGTTTCACCTTGTTACCATTCCCGTTGACTAACTGAGGCGCTGGCCAGCATCTCAGAGAAGCGTCCCGAGGTTTCCAGGATGATGCAGAATCAATGGCACCGCGTGGCCCGCAGGGGCTGGTACGACAGAGCCGGCAGGTGCATGCAGAGGGGGAAGCCAGGCCCCGATACCTCGGCCAGGTGACTACACCTGTCGGTGCCTCCCAGGCCTGGGGTTGCACTGGGGACAATGACAGCAGTGTCTGCCCCCATGGTGGTTGTGAGGAAGAAGGTGGGGGTCTCAGAGACGTGGGCACCCTGGGCGGGCCTTACTCAGAGGCAGCTAATAATTCACTTCTTAGATCCGAGGTGGCGACATCCTGTGCGCGTGTCCTGGCACCAAATGAAAAACTGGTGCAGCGCTGGTCCTGGGTAGAAGGAGCTGGGTAGCAACACGGCAGAATGAGGGGAAGGGTCTGCTGCAAGGACCCTCAGTAGGAAGATGTCCTTGAAAAACTGAGACTGATTGTGTCTGGGACAGCACAAGGTGTCCCTCTCAGGGCTCCGCTGGGTCTCTTCCCTGAGGACCATCTTTGGGACAGCTCAGTGACAAGACTGAGCCCATAACCCAGTCACTCTCTTAGCCAGGGCACTTGGCTTCGTCCTGCTGTCCATGGGAGGGAGCAGGAGTGAGGCCATCGCCCGCTGCGGCTCACTCAGCCCGTGACTGAGAAAACTCTCTGGTCCAACTCGCCACGTGCACAACTGTCAGGTGACTCCAGGCTGAATCTGGCCTTTACTTCCTGAGGCACAGAACCTAATCCAGTTCTCTGGAGTCAGGATGGGTCCCTTAGTCAGGGGCTAACCAGAAATCACGGGGCACAGTCAGCCACTCGGGCTGGCTGTGGCCCCAGGAACGACCGCAGGGCCCAAGACGGCCCATCTCCTCCCGGGGTGGTGACTCAGCTTCACATGCCGAGTCGGGCACCACGAGACCGCGTCCAGGAACTCCTACAGAATGGGCCTGTGATTTTCTTCTCCCGTCCTCTTCTCTGAGAGGAACAGTAAACATACAAGTCTTACTTACACATTTGAATTCATTCCTGTTTTTCTGTATCCAAGAATCATGCTTTGCTTTTTTCCAAGACAGACATAAATAAAATGTGGCAAGAGATGTCCAGGTCATGGAAGCCCAACCGAGTCTCCATCAGACTAAAGGGTGTCCTCTGACACCCCAAGAGTGCACCTTAGCCCAGCCCGAGGGCCACTGAACACCAAATTTGCATTTCATCTCCACTTCTCCCTTTGCCAGTCCTCCGAGGCAGGGGGGATTGGAGGGCAAGACGGAAGAGGAAGACAGCTGCAGAATGCAGGATAAGAAGCAGATAGTGGCCAGGGCCCACACCCCAGTCAGAGAACTTTCAGTGGAAAATGACCACATGCAAGGAACTGTGGGTCGAAAAGGGTCACAACACGATCCTGACCCGTTGCGCTTATGACCTGGCTGGGAGCTAGAAGCGTAGGAGACCAATGCTGTTGGAAGGTGGGGTAAGAGGCCAGCTGAGTGCACAGTAGAAGCCACCATAGAGGTTTGGAGGGCACGGCTGGAAAGGAAACTCAGCCTGTCTATGGTAATGGTGACCTTGGGTGAGAAGGGGCAGTGGTACACCTGTACAGGTGGTAAGTGCCAGAGGACACCGGGACTCAGGGATGGACCATTGGCCACCTCTACTTCACTCTTTCCTTCTCTACCCCCAACTCATAGAAAATGGCCCCAGGTCTAGAGGGGAAATAATCAAGTATCTATTTTCGACCTGTGCAAGGCCACCTAAATGGTTTTCTTTTTAAGTTATAGGACTTAGCATACATGACACAGTAATAATATGCTTTTTGTTTTGTTTTGGTCCTGTGGGCTGAACCCAGGGATGCTCTACCACCAGGCTATTTTCCCAGCTCTGTGTGTGTGTGTGTGTGTGTGTGTGTTTCATATTTTGAGACATGGTCTTGTTAAGTTGCTGAGGCTGGCCTCATGCTAGGGATCCTCTGCCTCAGCCTCCTGAGTAGTGGGGATGACAGGTGAGTGCCACTGAGCCTGACAGTAGTACTGCTTCCTGATCCCTCTCCTTCACAGAATGTCATATAAATCTAAACAGATAAAAGGGAAAATTGAGCTCCCAAAAGTAAGAGGATCAGCTTACACAGAAGTAAAAGCATGAGAATTCAGACCCAGGGGGTTTGCAGCATGGAGCAGCATGCCAGCCCCGCGGATGTCACCCGTGCCCACTCAACCCGAACAAGCCCATTGTATTTCCCAGGCTGCAGATGGCAGTCTCGCTATTCAGGATGGGGTGCGGCCGGCCAGCTGCACTGGTACTTTTCTATCTGTGGATTCTCCAGAGCTAGCTGTGCCCAAGGTCCTTAAGCTGATGCTGATGCTTTGTGGGCAGAGGTGCTCAGGGTACCTTCAGCTGCTTGCCTCTCAGGGCCTCTGTCGGCTCTGCCAGGCTCTCGCCCTCCCTGGGCCTGCGTGTCTCTTGACAAGGCGCCATGGTAACGGAGCCCGAGCAGTTTCTAAACGACCTCCAGAGGCGCCGTTAGGTTCCACACTCTTGTTGGTTCTTTTTCTCCTGTGTGGCTAATGCCAGGCTGTCACCAACAGTGATGTCTTCAGCAAATGGAGGGCGGGAGCAGAGTCCTGAGTCAAGGAACAAGCAAGGAACAGTGCCTCCTTGTGCCCTGGGAAGGGAGTTAGGGCAGATCTCTAATTTCTAAAAAATCCCACGAGTTTGCTCCAAATGCAGGATTACAAGCTCAACATCAAATGGGAGAAATGCTCACGAATAAATATGGCTTGGTGACAGTAAAACCGGGAGCAAGATGACCTGTAATAACACAGGCTGCTCGGTGTGTCCATCAGCATGCATTAGGGTGTTGGGAGGAAGTGGACCCAGGCAGCAGCAGATAATGAAGACAGGAGGTTTCTTTCCTTTATTTTTTTTTCTGTGAACGTGTATCATCTTAAAACTCAGAATATAACAGTCTGTGTATTTTCATAAAAACCTCAGCACCCAGAGCTGCTTCCAGATTTGGGAGATGGGTGGAAGGAGGTGATCTCTCCCTGAGCACGTGATTCCTGTCTGTCCACAGGAAAGGCTGAGGGGGATGGCAAGATGCACATTACCCTCTGTGACTTCATTGTGCCCTGGGACACCCTGAGCACCACCCAGAAGAAGAGCCTGAACCACAGGTACCAGATGGGCTGCGAGTGCAAGGTGAGCAGGCCTGTGTCCTCCACGGCTTCCACGGCGTCTCCAAGTGGACAGCTGGGGTTTGGGTCCCCAGCTACCCAGGCCCCTCAGTCCACAGGGTCCTGACTGAAGAGCTGAAGAGAGGCTGGCTGGGGACACAGCCTTGGACCCTGGTCCCTAGAGAGCCCTGAGTTGCATCTCTGACAAGGGACATTTGCAGAAGGGGATTTGGGTGGGCACGCTGAAGTTTGTCCCCGCAGCCTCTAGCAAGTCAAGTCTTGTAGGGAAAGGAATTCATGGGAAGGGCTGGTCCTACAGACCTACATGCAGAGCCTCGTGAGCCAGTGCCTCAGGCATGGGAAGGGCTGGTCCTACACACATACGGGTGCAGACCCTCATGAGCCCAGTGAGCCAGAGCCTCAGGCTCCGCGGGTTTCCCAGCATTCCTGGCAGTTCCCCACGGAGCTCCCTTTATGCGTGGGTTCTATTGAGAATGCCTGTCTCCTTCTGCTGCTGGGGGTGCTGGGCAGAACTGTAGCCATGCAAGCCCTCAGAGGCAGCCAAGGCGGGGGAGGGCTTCCCTGGGGCTCCAGGGCTGGGATTCTGCTGTCTCCAGTGCCCTGGCACCTCCCTGCCCCTTCCTCTTCCCCAACACAGGAAGCATTGCTGGGGCATCTCTCCATGTTCCCGGGGGTGCTGGCTGAGCCAGGCTGTAGGAGTAGCCTGTGCTGGTCAGAGCTGACCATGGGGCCTCCTGCCCTTCCTGCTGGTGCCCATCCCTTAGCTTGGGCAAGGTGCAAGGTGTGAATTGCAAACCCATGATGTCAGCTACATGCATACCAAGCACGGTGCTCTGCACCCAGCAGACATCAAAAGCCAGCTCTTCCTTTATCTCTGTACAGCCACAAAGGTGGTGACCCTCTTGTGGCTGAGAGTTCCATTGCGAAATGCAAGTTGCTTGTCATCTCGGAGCTCACGCTGGAGAGTAAGGAAAGGACCTTCTTATTTGACAGGGATCTGTCTCCAGGAATTTTTTTTTTTAACTGGGAATTGAACCAGGGGCACTCAACCACTGAGCCACATCCCCAGCCCTATTTTGTATTTTATTTAGAGACAGGGTCTTTCTGTTGTTGTTGCTGTCGCTGCTGTCCTTGTACCTCTAGGAGGGCAGGCTAGCTGTAGTTGTCTCATTGTTAAGTGCAGGTGGACAGGAAGGCAGGAGGGGGCAGGCTGGTCCTGGCCTTCCCCAGGTGGCCACCTGCCACTGTATGGAGAGTGTGGGACTCAGTAAGATGTTGTCCTTGAACACCTTTGGTGGCACACGGCTGGGCTCTGGATGTCCCCTGAGTGGCCTTGGCCTCTCTGATTCCTCAGTCCCCAACTAAATCTGCCTGCATGTGTCTCCAGATCACACGCTGCCCCATGATTCCATGCTACATCTCCTCGCCGGACGAGTGCCTCTGGATGGACTGGGTCACGGAGAAGAACATCAACGGGCACCAGGCCAAGTTCTTTGCCTGCATCAAGAGGAGCGATGGCTCCTGTGCGTGGTACCGCGGGGCGGCACCCCCCAAGCAGGAGTTTTTTGACATCGAGGACCCGTAGGCAGGGTGACCACAGGCCTGTGGCCAAGCGAAAAGCCTCCGAGGGTTTAGACTGGTCCAGCTCTGACATCCCTTCCTGGAAACAGCATGAATAAAACAGTCATCCAAGTGGGTCCACGTTAGTATGATTCTGCCCCCGCCCCCATTTTCCTTCTGAACACACTTGTGAGTCTGGAGGAAGAGATGGGCCAGGGTCCCTCCCACATTCCCTCCATCCACCACCTGGGCACCGTGTGTCTTGGTCTTCGATTTTTGGGCACAGGCAGGGGTGGGACCCACAGACTTCCTGCCCAGGCATCTTTGTCCCCATCACAGATGCCAGGCAGGCAGCATGCAGGGGTCTCCCCAGCCTGGTTAGGGCAGAGCCTGGAAATGTGCGTTTTGCAGAAACTCCTGAGGGTCATTGCAAGACTGTGTAGCAGGCCTACCAGGTCTTTGTCATCCTGAGAGGGGCATGTCCACCTCTGGCCTAGGGTGGCAGTCCCTGCCCCCTGCAAGTGTCCCCCATCTTCCCTGGGCCCATCACAATCTCCCAGCACGTGTGACTCCCTCGGGACCAGGAGTAGCCCTGGAACTGGTGGCTCGTTCTTGGAGGACTCGATCCTGGGAGTTTGCAGAATTCCTCCTTCAGGGCCTTGGAGGGAGAGGCCCTCACTGAGCCATGCCGCAGCTCTAGGCAAGGCCTTTCAGTCCTGCACTGCAGACCTGCGAAGCCCTGAGCTGGGGCAGGTCCAGGGCTGGGGTGTGCCCAGATGCTCTTAGAGTTCTGTCCTGAGCTTCTCGGGTTTCTCTGGCCTCCTTCCCACCTGCTTTCCCCAGGGCAGTGTATGGCTGGCCACCCGGCTCTCTGTTTGTGCAAACTGAGGACATGATCTTGCTGTGCCCCGGCAAGCTTAGTGAAATCTCCCTCCAAGACAGATAATCATGATTCTGTGCAGATTTCTCCAAGTGATGTGAGCTAAGCTTATTAAGATGTCCCAACCAGGGCACCCAGGCAGCTTGTGTTCAGGCCCTCGGGGCACTGTGGCCTGTTTTAACAGACATCTCATTTTTCTAAAGATGAATTCTCAGATAATATGTGAACCTAAGTGGCAGGTATGCCAAGGCCTGCTTGCTTTCTTATGTCACAAAGATTACCCACTTAAAACCCTTCAGAGGGAACTGGGGAACCGACTTATTCCCTAGAAATGGTCTTCTGATGCCAATAAAATAGGGGTTCAAGTAGGCAGAACTTTCTCAGTCACAATACAGTTGGCCTTCTTTCTCCTTCTACCCATGCTGTAAAGATATGCTCTTCTGGGGACACACATGATGCACACATAGACCTTATGCACACACACAGAGTGATGCTGAAGCCAGCCACCCCCCACCCTGGCCCCAGGCCCCTGTGAGAGTCCTTCTGCAAAATGCTTCCGAAGTCACCACCGTCTAAGCCTGTTCTATTCTGCAGCGACCCCAGAGCAACCGTAAGACTCCTGACCCCCGAGGGGCTGCAGCCCCCATGCCCACCCGGGACCTGGTCAGCACAGAACTTGTCGACTCCCCTTTCTAGGACAGACCGGGAGAGCATCCAGGAATCAGCCCCTGCCTTGGGGGCATTTTCATGCTGTACAGTGATGTCCAGTTGGTGAGATGTCACGATGGACCAGTCCGTGTGATTTCAGTGTATACATCACCACCAGACCCCTGCAGTCAATAGAACACCCCGCCCTGTTTGCTTCCTGTATGGTGATATCATATGTAAGATTTGCTCCTGTTTCTGCTGACTTCTTCAATGTTTCGGGTTGTTTCTGACATCCGCTGTAACCATCCCCATGATGATTTCTTTTTTAATTACCCTTGGTAGGTGTTAGACTTGCACTTTTAAAAAAAACGGTTTCTGCATTGAGGAAGCATTGGACCCAGAGTGGACATTGTGGCGTGTAGCTGGCCTACGGTGGAGGGTCCCTTCAGACCTTCCTGAGCATCTTTGCTCTTTCCACCGCCTTGCTTCTATTCTCTGGTTCAGATAATTGCAAAGTATCTTTGAGTAGGTTGGTCAGGAAAGATGGCCTTTATATTTGGATTTCTGACCATGCCGAGCAAAGTGCCCTGTGGCAGCGGAGGGCCAGGCCGCTCCACACCCTCACAGTGGACAGCCACGACATTTGTACAGGTGAAGAAGGATCTCATTTGGCATTGTTTAATTTATGGTGTCTTCTAAGCACTGCTCTTCTCTCCCTTTATTCTTTTCATCACGCAAGCAACTCAAAATATTTAAAATGAAGTTTACATCGTAGTTGTGTTCAAATCTTTGCTTGATAAGTATTAAGGAATATCAGACTTGCTGCCGTAATTTAAAGCTTTGTTGATTTCGTTTGTTTTTGTTTGGATTTTTATGTTGTTGTGGGGGGAGCAAAGTGTTCTTCGTGCTGGGATGTGAAGTCCGAGACCCCCCTGTGCTGGGAGCACGTGAGAGTCGTGGAGAGTCAACCTGCAGACTGCGCATGTCTCTGCTGCTTTGTATCATTTTTGAGTGACCGCTCCATCAATGGACAATAAACAGTATTATCAAAGAGACTGCTGGCTCTCTCTGTGTGTCTGATTCCGACGTTCAGCACTGCCGCTATCTAGCTCAAGGAGGGGGCCAGGCACCGTCTGGTGGGCACAGGGTCCTCTGTGTCTGAGGAAACCTGTGAGGCTAGCATGCTTTGAAGACATGGGCAGGCAGAAGGGAAGACAGCTTTTTTTTTTTTTTTTCTTTTTCTTTTTGGTACTGGGATTCAACACAAGGGTGCTCTACCACTGAGCCACATCCCCAGCCCTTTTTATTTTGAAAAAGAGTCTGGCTAAGTTGCCCAGGCTGGCCTCCAACTTGTGATCCTCCTGCCTCGGCCTCCTGTGTCAATGGGGTTACAAGTGTGCACCACCACACCCAGCCAGAACTATTTTTAAACATGTCCAAAATGTTTTTATCACACCTTAATCACCTACTTAGTATTTATTAATGTCGTCAAGTAACCTAGTCAGTGTTTTGACATCTCCAATTATCCATGAATGCCTTTTGAAGCTCTATTGCTCTGAGTCAGGACCCAGATAAGCCTCACTGGCTGCAATCAGTTCATGCTGTGGTGTAGGTTTTGTTTGAGCATGTCCTGCAAAGCTCTGTGTGCTGGTCCTCAGTGTGGACATTAAGAGATGGGGTGCAGTAGGGTCATACTGGCCCCTCCCTGCTCTCTGACCTCTCCCTCTTGCTTGAGTTCCCACCATGATGCCCTCCAGCATGATAGGATGCAGCCAAGGGGGCCCTCACCAGAGGCCACATTAATGCAGCTCCCCAAATTTCAGCCTCCCTAACTGTGAGCTAAACAACTCTCTTTTCTTTACAAATTAACCGTCTAGCCCTCATGCAGAATTTGTTATTCTGGAGCAATGGGAAGAATTGTTTCCCACTCTACACAGCTAAGCAGTACAGTCAGCAGAACAAAGTTTGTTCCCTCGTCTCTTCCATAAGACATGTGAACACCATCCAATTAACATCACCCACGCAGGGTGTTTGGATTGTTTTCCCCTGTGGAACAATACCTGGGGCACTACAAAGAACTAATATTTTTTAAAAAAATTAAAATATTAAAAAAATATTTGAGGGAAGTGGCTCAGCTGCACGTAACAGTAACACAGAGACTTTCAGTGTCACACAAATGGCTTTGCCTGGAGTTTGTGGCCTCTTCCAACCTGTAAGCCACCTTAGGGGTCTCAGAAAACAACACACAGAAGATGGCTACTTATTTCATTTATGTATGTATTTAGGTCAAATATGACTTTAAAAGAAAACAGCAAAGCTTCTTATGGAGATTTTCAAACATACACAAAAACAAAACAAAATCCCACAAAGAATGGTATAACAAATTCCATGTGCCCCTGATTCCAGTTTAAAAAAAAAAAAAAATCCAAGTTTTGTTGGTCTTTGTAAACAATTTTAAATCCATCTGAGACACACTGGGGTGCCCAGATGCTGTTAGTCCCCATCACGCTTGTTCACCCTGTGAAAGAAAGTAAGGGGGACAACTGGAGCAGCCAGCCAGCAGACTGTAGGTCCCAACTGCAAATACAAGATCCAGGCTAGAGAGCCAAGGGGCTGGTGGGGGTCAGGGGCCACCAAGACGGCTGGTGAAAGAGTCTTGAGTCTGGTTACTGCACACCATAGGAGAGCACCTATTTCTGTCCATTAGTAGGATTATAGGATGGGAAAGATTGCAGTCCTTTAAATGTCCTAAAAATATCTTTAAAGTACCCTACCAGTGGACATTTTTACCTTACTTAACTTTAATAAAAAAGTGTCAGTTTTTATCACAGGGGATTTGCTGTGACCACAGACTTTGCCTTAACACTGAAGTTCTTGGATGGGTGGTCTGCCTGTGGCCTTGGGGTCCGGCTGTGAGAGGACCCCCCCACTCGCCTCACTGCTGCCTTGAATCTTTTACAGTGAGAGGCAGAGCTTTGATATAGGGGAATTATTTTGGTCTCTTAGCAACTTTTCTCCTGCAAGAAACAAATTGACTGTTGAAAACAAGACATTCAGAAACAAAATGATATGGAGATTTTCATTCTGTGACAATCAAGAGGAGCATTCTAATGAAAATAGCCAAATAAAACGTTAGACAAATCCATGTTTGAGCCTGCAAAAGAAGTGGGGTTTGGGTCAACATCAGAGAAGGGTGTGAAGGTAGATTTGAGGTGGGGTGCAGAAGTCATGCTGCCTATCTACCTAGAAATAAAGAGGCTGGGCTGGGTTAAAAAAAAAAGTATGCAAAGCAACAGTTAGCCTGAATAAAACCCAGGCCTCCCCATTCCCCTGCCAGTTGCTGGCTTCCTAGCTCAGAACACATACAGGGAATCACCGGTTTTATACAATGTATCAGGACTTGAATAGGGAGAGTTGTCTCTGAGTCCTTGAATAGAGCCCACTCTGGTCAGGGGACAGGAGAGTGGTCAAGAAGCAAAGAGTAAGATCTCAAATTAAAACTTTTAGCAGAATGGGGTTTGTTTGTTCCTTTGGGTAGTGGGGACTGAACCCAGGGGTGCTTTACCACTGAGATGGCTCTCCAGACCTTTTTTTTTTTAATATTTTTAAACAGGGTCTCACTAAATTGCTGAAGCTGGCCTAGAACTTGCAATCCTCCTGCCTCAGCCTCCTGAGTTGCTGGGATTAGGAGGGTGGCCCACCTCACAAGGCAAATAAAGAATTCCTACACAGAGGACACAATTTTAATCTCAAACTATTGCAGTTTTGTTTTTGCTTGTTTGCTTTTCCAAAGAACACTAGCATCCAAGTAATAAACGTAAGGCGAATTTTGTTCAATCACATCTATTCCCTCTCTCCCTCTTCAGTCCTGGCTTATAGGTGTGTGGAGAGGCTGCAGATTAGCTCTGGGCGATGCGCTTGTGGTCTCACCTGGCTCATCACTCTTACTTATTGTTAGAATCTGTAAACAAGTCAAAATAACACCTGTTATTTTGTTCAGAAGAAGGATTATCAGAAAAAAAGTTGCAGCAAAAGGCTATTACTAAATACTTTTCGTTACCGGAGGGTGCGTGAAGCGGAGAGGCGGCTGCTGAGTGTGCAAGCCGGTCACAGCGCAGCAAGGATTTTCCAAGAGGCGGTGGCGACTGGCCCTTCCCCGCCTCCTGGCCGGGGAACTGGCTCTTCCACTGCTGCGAGCCCAAATCTAGACCTGACCTGGAGGCACAGTCTCGCAGGCTCTTGCTCCCTGTGCCCAGTAGCAGTTTGAGTCCGGGACACTCCCCAGGGCCATCTGGGGTTGCCCAGGCACTACAGCCAGCAGAAGATGCTACTGGTGTCCCTGATGTTTGGTCATTTTCAATGCCAATAACTAAACTACAATGGTTCTCCCACACCTGGAAGCTAATGAGTAATGAGCACTATTAAGGCTTATTTCAAATGTAAAAAACCTTGAGATAATGTACTAAATTGTTCAGAAGGTTGTTTTCTTAGTAGAATGCTATAGGATTTTCTTTAGCCATCCTGAGTTCCTGCCTTTGTCCCAGTGCCGGTAAAGACCAAGGTGGAAGAATTTCCAGTGTTGCTGAAAACCGGACAAGACTTCAGCTGAGAAACGGACAAGACTTCGGATCAAGCTAGTTGCCTGCAAAACTTACCTGGACTGTGATTTAAGCTAGCTGTCTGCAGAACTTACCTGGACTGTGATTTACCTGGACTGTGAGTTAATCTATTGAGACACTACTTTACCTGGACTGAGACAACAAACTGTAATCTACAACAAATTGTAACTCAGTATCTTTGCTAACAGAGTCATTGCTGGTATAATTTTTCCAAGGGCTTCTTGCATGGAGCCATCAAGTGGCTTGGTATTGTGGCATTTTGCATCCTCCCTTTCTGTTTGTAGCAGGTTATTTATGGTGTTTCTGTAAAAACCACTATGGTCGTTATTTAAATTAAACAAAAGGGGGAAATGTTAGAATCTGTAAACAAGTCAAAATAACACCTGGCATTTTGCCAGGGGAATGATAGAGTTCCTAAACAAGTCTGGATGGTGCCTGGCAAAATGCCAGAGGGAGTGGTTTGAGAAGTAACAAAAGCAAGCCATTAAGTGTGGAGATTACTGATTGGTTGACTGCTGTATCTAGTTTATGCTAATAGATAAGCTGTGTGGAATGTATAAATACTGCTCCTGTCCTGCACTAAACGGCTCCTACTCCTGCTGTATCAATGTACACAAGTTATTCGTCACCCCCCCGGTTATTTTGCTGCAGCCGGACTCGGCAACTTATCAGTCAAGGAACATAGGGATTATGTACGCAAGTTCTACCTTTTGGAAAAAATAGTTGATGCCTTTGCTGCTCTGGTAGCTCCTGAAGTCGGGCCAGGGGCCACTCTCTCCATCTGCCTTGGAGAACGGGGACAGGAAAGCCAATCAAGTCAAGGGTTAGGGGAAGTTTTAGAAATATTGCAAAGGCAATCCCTGTTTGTAACTATTCGGCCGAGGCCTTCACGTACAGTCGTGTAGGGAAAAACTATCAGAGGTGACAGCTGGAGTTGGAGGATCGTGCTCAGGTATCCAGAGACTTCGAAAGCTGAAAACCAAAACTGATCCCTCACCCCAGGAGCCACCTCCCTGGTACTGGGCTCATCGCGGGGGAGCTGCGAGCGTTCCTTCGTTTCCAATGGCACAAAGCTCCAGTCGGCCAGGCGCCGCTCTCTCCGCAAGGCCAGGTGACAGGCAGGAGCCCCTCCCGCGCGTGAGAGAGGCTCGGCGCCCTCCTCCGCTGGCCGGCCCAGGGAGCCCCCGCTCTGCGCCTCGGCTGGCAGCACCCGCCTGCCCACAGGCACGCCGTGGACCCGGAAGTGGCGGTGCTGCAAGAGCTCTGCGGAAACCTCCTGCGCCACGGCCCGGGGGCGGGGCGTCTCGGCTCTGCGCGCTTGCGTCACTGCGTAGGCTGGCGGGACCTCCGGACCGGGAGGCGACGCTGACGGCGCGTAAAGCGGCGGTGGGCGGATCCAGGAAGAGGGCCCAAGATATCCCCGCCTCTTAAAGCAGCCCGGACTTCTCGGTGCCGGCAAAGAGCGGCGGCAAAGTGCGACTCCTTTAAGCGTCCCTGTGACACGTGTGTGAGGCGCTGGAGGCCCGGATGGTGCGCGTGCGGCCCGGGCCGAGGAGACGCCAGCGCTGCGCGGGCCTGCCGCGGGCCGCTGGGGGCCAGGTTAGGCTGGGGCCTGGCGGGGCGGGGCGCAGGCCCGCGAGGGGGCTTCCGCCGGGCCTGGGGCGCGGGAAGGGGTGGCGGGGCGCAGGGTACTCGGGGCGTTCGGAGAAGGCGCGGGCGCGCGTCCGCCTGGGTCCGGGATGTCCGCGGTGCGCCGGGAGATGCGGTGTCCACGAAGGACTCGGGAGGACCCCGCGGAGGGCCACGAGGGTCCACGAGGGGCTCGGGGTGACCCCGCGGAGGGCCACGAGGGTCCACGAGGGGCTCGGGGTGACCTCACGGAAGGCCATGAGAGTCCACGAGTGTCTCAAGGTGGCCTGGGGGATGCTCTGTCCACAAGGGTCTGGGGTGACCCCGGCGGTGGCAACAAGGATTCACCAAGGTCCTGGCATGACCCAGGGAGCACCAGGAGGTTCGCTGTCTACGAGGGGCTCGGGGTGACCCCGTGGAGGGCCATGAGGGTCCACGAGGGCCTCAGGGTGACGTGGGGCGTGACAGGGGATGCGCTGCCCTCTAGGGTCTCTGGGTGACCCCACCGAGGGCCAAGAGGATCCACAGAGGTCTTGGGATGACCCAGGGAGCACGGGGGCAGGGGATACACTGTTCCGGAGGGACTTTACAAGAACCTCATGGAAGGCCCGAGGCCGAGCCTCAGTGAAGAGGTGTGAGGCCCTGGTCCATGCAGGGATTGGTGTGGGCCGGGGGAGAGCTGTGTCATCAGGGGTCGGTGGTGTCTTCAGAAAAGTCTTGGGTCCTGGATTGTGCAGTCCAAGCACGGATTTGCGGTGACCCTGCCGGGATGGAGGGCACAACTGGACCCAGGTAGGAGCCAAGGGCAGGGGAGAAAGTAACAGACTGTGTCCAGTTGGGCAGCCTTTACCCACAAAAGTATCCTTTATCCAGGGACCAGACTTTATCCAGGGCTAGGTCAAAGTGGGTTGAGAGCGTTTTGCGTGTGGAGCAGAGACGCGCTTCCTTTCACTGAGATATGCAGAAGGTAACCTTCCTCATGGTCACCATGGAAGAGCGCCCTGATGAGACCTGGCAGGAGATGTGGGTTTTAAAGTGCCAGTTGCTTGTGATGGGTTGGTTGTATGACATGCTCCCTAGAGCCCTTAGTACCAGAGTACTATCCTAAAACAGACAGGAGAGGGAAGAGTACCCCACTGCACACATAGTCCTGTTTCTGCAGTGGATGCCAAGAAGCAGGCTCCAAGGAGACATTGGCTCTGCCCAGGATGCATGGGGTGTCTGGCAGGCCCCCTCTAAGGGGCCCCAAGGAGGCCCCAACCCTCTTGTCTTGGGCTGGTCTTCTCTAGCTTGTGGTTGACTCTGTGAATCTCGAGTGCAGTTTATCTTGGAAGTGAATTTAAAGGGAAGAGGGAGGGAGAGAATGTATTTAAGAGGCTTTGTTACAAGGAGGCTGCACTTGAGTCATCTCAGAAGCAGAAATGTGTGTCTAAGCTGTAAGCTGTTCTTGGACTGCAGAGAGCGTCTGTGCTAACAAGGATGCACACCAGAGGCTGACTGGTGATTGCAAGAATATTTTTCTTGGTTCCTACACCTCAGAGAGTGAGCAGTTTTTAGGTCATTACTTAATGTTTCAGGTGGAGTTGGAGATATTGATCTTTCTGCCACAACTTGAAAAATTGTTGAAAATATTCGACTCTGCATTAGAGTAGTTTGTTATCCATGATGGAACTTGATTAAATTTCCTGAGTGTTTGCTTAATCCTCTAGCTAAGTAGCTTCTGAATGTGAGCTAGTGGACCCATATTGGTCCAGGACAGGATTCTCATCTGGCCATGGTAAGGTGTGAAATTGTGACCCAAAAAAATCCCAGTGACATTTTGGGGAGGGTTTTAGAGGAATGGATGTCATCGCTTTGCAGATTGTCCCTTATTCTGAGTTCATTCCATTATGGGGGTTTTTGGTGGGGGATGTTGATAGGGTTTTATTTAAGGATGGGATGGAAGGTATGAGATTTGCTGCACAGCAGCCTGGGTTGGGGGGAGCTAATCAGGATTGGTCAGGCAGCTACTGAAGCTGAGCACCGGGGCCATGTTCCCTCTATACTTTGTATGTTTGAATTTTTGCTGTAAACATTTCTAAGCACCTTAATTATATGTAAGTCATAGTAACTATAGATAGAAGTTAAAGTCTATACCAAGCAAAGTAAAAGTTTGACAACTTTATTATTACAATACCCTTACTCTTTGGAGATGAGATTTAGACTTTAGTGGACTGGAAGGTGTGGAGAGTGTCTGGGTAAAGATGTGGAGCAGGTAACAGTGTCATCCTTGTGTGTACATTGCAATAATTTGTGGTTGGTTAGCACAGTTCTCTGGACGTATCCTGAGCTTAGCCACAGAGATATCCCTTTAACCTTAATGATGACTTTGTCCTGGTAAAAGGTCGCAGTTCCCACACTGCATTCATGGAAAGACTGAAGAGACAGCAGGGAAGAGTCATCCTGGGTCATGGTCTCACTGCTTGCCCACAGGTGCTGACACCCTTTCTGGACTCTGCATGTGGCCGCATTGGCGACTGAACAGGCCATCCTCTGGGAGTCCCTGGATTGAAGTGCCCAGAGAACTTGATTCCCCGCTGTTGGGGGAGCAGCCCACCTCGGCCAGGCATCCCAGGTGAGCCTGCAAAGGTCTGAGTGCCTCTTTCTTGCCTGTTTGCTGAGTGTGCCCAGCTGAGTTGGTTGCTTTGGCAAGAAGTCTCAGATAACCCCCACTCAACAGTTTCTGGTGAGGACACCAGAGCGCCGTGCTTTCTTTTTTAAAGAATAACTTCCTTGGATTTCTCTTCTTGTATGGAATTAGGGGGCCCACGGTAAGAGATTTGAAAGACTTAATTAGAGATCCATGGATTCACTAGGTCGGACTTTGGGGTGTAACTAGCTAATTCCCTAGGCACTCCTAGTACCGGGTACCCTGGGAACCCTCATTTGTCTGGAGGGAGTGAGCAGTTTCAGGGACATGTTTTTTTGACTGGCTCAGTCTAAGCTTTGGCTAGGACAGGGGCCGGGGAGCAGGGTGATGTGGGTGGAGCTGGCTGAGGTGAGGGAGGGATTCCCCTCCTTGCAGAGTCTGCACCTGCCAGGGGTGGCAGGCCCAGTGTAATGAGCCTGCTCTCTAGTCCCTGCAGCCAGCTTCCCACCTATTTTTGTCTGTATTTTACAATCCAAGAACAGGAGATCTTGTAAAAAGTACTTGTCCCTGCATGGGTAGTTAAAGATGACAGAGTGACCCAAACTGGCTACCTTTAAAACCTGTGTCCCCTCCTGCCTACTTCTTCCTTGCTATTTGAAAGAGGTGGGAGAACCTTTGTCTAACATTAGGTGTCTTGTACATGCTATTCCAGGTCTGATCCTTTGTTCTTTTCTTACTTCTCCTTCACTTTTTAAAAAATTACTTTGTTTCCTTTTTGTTTTTCTTCCCTTAGTTTTAGATGATTTGTACATACAGTGATAGAAATATGATGAGAGCCACAAATGTAAAGTTAAGTTTTACTGCAGCCACATTGGAAAAGTAAAAAAGGGAGGTGAAGTTGATTTTCATTTTTTTAAACCCAATATATACAAAATATTATCATTTTGACATGTAACCAGTTTTTGAGATGTTTCGCATTCCTAACTAAGCCTTTAAGTCTGGTGGCGTGTTTTCTGCTGGGGACTAGCCTGATTTCCCGTGCTCAGGAGCCTCGTGATCCACGGCCTTCTTCTGAAGAGCATAGGTCTACAGACATGTGCCCATCCCCTTGTGTGCTGTTCCTTTATTACAAGGCTATATGTGTGTAAGTAACCAGAGCATGTACACAAATAAGTGTTTCCCTGCTTTTGAGCAGACATTGGGGCCCTGTGTTGTCCCTTTGAAGGAAATAGCCTGACTTGCAGACACTTGGTGTATATTGATTGAGGGCTCGAGGCAGGGTGGCCTAGCAGCCCAGATGCTATCCCTGGGCATTCTCAGCTCTTTGTGCACTTGTCTTGAATTTTTGGTACCAGGGATTGAACCCAGGGGTGCTTAACCACTGAGCCACATCCCCAGCTCTTTTATTTTTTACTTTGAGACAAGGTCTCACCGAGTTGCTCAGGGCTTGCTAAGTTGGTGAGGCTGGCCTTGAATTTGTAATCCCCAGCCGCTGGGATTATAGGCGCTTGCCACCTTGCCTGGCTGTAATGTATCTTGAGAGGTGAAGTACGGACTCTCGTGGGTCTGTGTCTTCCTGTCTCATGCTTCCTTTAGGATGGTAGCTGACCAGGGAAGCTTTTGTGATGGCTGGCATCCATGATGACCAAGCAGAAGCTCTTATTCCTTGGACATAGTGGTTTGTAGATCTGTGTTCCTTCTATCCCCTCAGGAATGCACCATGCCAATAGTCGATAAGTTGAAGGAAGCCCTGAAACCTGGTCGCAAGGACTCGGCTGAGGATGGGGAACTGGGAAAACTGCTGGCGTCCTCCGCCAAGAAGGTCCTTTTACAGAAGATCGAGTTCGAGCCAGCCAGCAAGAGCTTCTCCTACCAGCTAGAGTCCTTGAAGAGCAAATATCTGCTGCTAAACCCCAAGACGGAGGGCGCCAGTCGCCCCCGGAGTGGAGATGAGGCTCAGGCCAGGAGACAGGGTATGGACATGCGGGGCACTGGCAGGGAGGCCTCACTCGGTGTTGGCTGAGTGATGGGCCCACTGTGGGTACTAGAATGTCACAGGGAGTGCTGGACTTCACGTGGGGTCCATGGGCATCAGTTGTAGATGTTTCTAGGAAGATGGTGTGTACTTAGGGGTTCTTCATAACAAACTTCCCCTTTCCCCCCACCCCGCCACCTCCAGTGATCTCTTGCCCTGGGTTTAATAGAATTGAAAGCCAAGCTTG
This sequence comes from Marmota monax, assembly GCF_021218885.2. Taxonomy (NCBI): domain Eukaryota; kingdom Metazoa; phylum Chordata; class Mammalia; order Rodentia; family Sciuridae; genus Marmota; species Marmota monax. The sequence goes on along the minus strand of NW_026692700.1, from coordinate 433,688 downwards.
GCGGTAGAGAAATGAGGTAGACTGCATGTGGCCATAGCTGGGCACCGTGCCAAGGCCCAGATCCTTTATCTCCACAGGGGCCTGAGTTCTAGAACTGAGCGGTCGGGAAAGCCCCTGCTCTGACTGCTTACTCTGAGCTGGCTCCCTGGGGGTCCAGTCCTGGGAGTACTAGTGCCCTCCAGTTCTGACCAACCACATGCTAAGAAAATGTCTAGGGTTCTTTTGGGGTCTGCCTGTGTAGACTTATTTGTCTCCTTTTCTTCCCTTGTTCCTTTTTTCTTTAGGGAGTGAGCGCCCATGTGGTGGTGATGGAGTCCCAGCCCCACAGAAAGTGCTCTTCCCCACAGAGCGCCTGTCTTTGAGGTGGGAGCGGGTTTTCCGAGTTGGCGCAGGGCTGCACAACTTGGGCAACACCTGCTTCCTGAACTCCACCATACAGTGCTTGACCTACACACCGCCTCTGGCCAACTACCTGCTTTCCAAGGAGCATGCACGGAACTGTGAGTGGGGGCTGGCATTGCGGGGTGACTGAGCTAGTGGAACCACTCAGTCTCCACCAGAGAAACCCGTACACTCAGGCACTGTTAAAGATAACACCTGGATCACCCTGGTGGAGTTGCTGATGTGTAGTAACTGGTAAAACCCACCTGGAAGGGGAGCACACCTGCAGTCCCAGCTGCTCAGGAGGCTAAGGCAAGGGGACTGTGAGTTTAAGGCCAGCCTGGACGACATAGTAGAGCCTCCTCTAAATTAAAAAAGCCCACATTTTAATTGGATTTGCTGTAGGATAGGATGTGCAAGTTTGTTTGTGTTCTCCAAACTCTTCTGAAGGTAATTACCCACACAGAAATGAAGGTTTGCAAAAGATAGCCCCAAAATACATATATTCAATTATTTTGTACATCTGTATACCAGTGTTGTACGTACACTATAAAACATGTCTCGGGCTGGGGCTGTAGCTCAGTGGTAGAGCGCTTTCCTCTCACGTGTGAGGCACTGGGTTCAATCCTTAGCACCACATAAAAAATAAATTAATAAACAGATATTGTGTCCATCTACAACTAAAAAAGTATTTTAAAAAAACACGTTTCAAAGTAGAAGTTAAAATGATTTAAAATATGACATCAAAAGCCAGGTGTGGGGCTGAAGTTGTAGCTCAGTGATAGGTGGGGCTCTGGGTTCAATCCTCAGCACCACATTAAAATAAATAAAATAAAGGTTTAAAAAAAAAAAAAAAGCCAAGCATGGGGCTGGGGTTGTGGCTAAGTGGTAGAGTGCTTGTCTAGCATGTGTGAGGGACTGGGTTCGATTCTTAGCATTGCATATAAATAAATGAGTAAAATAAAGGTACATCAACATCTAAAAAAAATACTTAAAAAAAAAAAACAAAACTCCAGGTGTGATGGGGGTACCTCTGTAACACCAGCAACTTAGTGAGACCCTGTCTGTAAAGGAAAAGTTAAATGGTCTAGGAGTGTAGCTCAGTGATTAAGCACCCCTGGGTTCAGTCTTCAGTACCAAAATAAAAAAAAGTTTAAAAAAAGGATCAAAAGTCTAAGGAGTTTTTTTTAACTATTAAAGACAGTGAAGGGGCTGAGGTGGTGGCTCAGTGGTAGAGCACTTGCCTACCATATGTGAGCCACTGAGTTCGATTCTCAGCACCACACATAAACAGATAATATTATATATAAAGTAAAGGGCTGGGACTGTGGCTCAGTGGCAGGACGCTTGCCTATTATATGTGAGGCACTGGGTTTGATTATCAGCACCACATAAAAAATAAATAAACGTTATAAAAATATTTTTTAAAAATGAAGCAAATGACTTCAGCATCAGACTAGGATGATATCATGGGTAAGGGTTTTTTTTTTTCCCCCCTTTGGTACTGGGGATCAAACCCAAGGCCTCACATGCATGCTAGGCAAATGCTGTGCCCCTGAGCTACATCCCAGCCCTTATAGGTAAGTTCTGTGAACTAAATCATGCCGATCTTTCACAAAGTCATCTAGTAAATCAGAAAAGAAAATATTCCCCTCCTTGTTCTGGAAGGTTCTTATAACTTGGATTTCAAAATTAAGGATAATATGAGAAAGAAAATTTATAATCTCATGAACTAGGTGTAAAATTCTAGATGGAATACTAGCAGACTGAATGGTTTTTCAGAACATGAGCAGGGGACTATGAAGGCGTTTTGCTGCCAGGAAATCTCATGAAGTTGCAGGGCCACAGCACTGTAGCTGAGGGCCTGGAGCTGGCCTGCAGGCCTGCCTCCCAGTCCTGCTGGGAGTCTACCTGCCTTCTCTGTGCCCCCTGTCCTGGGGTGCAAAATAGCATCATCCTTACAGAGTTGTCATGAAGCTCAAGTGGCTATGTGAAATGCTGAGCGCAGAGCTAGGCACACAGAAAGTGCTGTATAAGTGACTGCTAATTTTGCTACCTATGCAATTAATTGCTTTATTAATGAAGTGAAAGAGAAAAGTCAGCTGAAAATATTCTTAATTAAAAGAAATACAACTCTTAGCAGAGTGGTAATACATGGGCATTTCCTTACCCTGATAAAAGCACAAGTGCTAAAAAACATAAAAGGCACAGAGCACCATTCTAAAGAAGAAAGTCCTGGAAGTGTACACTTCAGATCATGGTGAGGCATGTGTGGCTGCCCTCACCACCTCTGTTTAGGACCGTGGTGCTCCTGGCTGGGTGCAGTGGCACTCGCCTGTAGTCCCAGCAACTCGGGAGGCTGAGGCTAGGGATTGCAAGTTCAAGGCCAGCCTCAGCAACTTAGGCCTTGAACAACTTAGTGAGACCCTGTCTCAAAGTGAAAAATAGGGCTGGGGATTAAACTCAGTGGTAGAACACCCCTAGGTTCAATCCCCAGTGCCAAAAAAGAAAGATTGTGTTGCACCTGGCCAGAGCTGTGGCATATAGGAAAGGAGGGGAGAGTACCACAATAATTTGAAAACTGTTCTTACATGTGAAATCAAAAGAATATGTAGACAAATTAGCAAGGGGAATTTGGCAATGTGACTAGACATAAAATCAATATATAAAACTTAGCTGAATTTTTCTATACCAAATAAACAATTTACTGTCTTAAAAAAATAGCAACATAAGCAATAAAGGCTAGACCTAAATTTAGTGAGGTGCATGTGGAAAACCTTCACTGAAGGACATTAAATGACAGCCTACCTGAATGGACAGAAAGTTGCCTTAACAGGGGAGAGACTTCTTATTATAAAAATGTTGGTTTTCAACGGGTGTGGTAGCACAGAGACTCGGGAGATTGAGTCAGTAGGATCCCAAGTTCAATTCAGCAAGGCCCTAAACATCTTAAGGAGACCGTCTCGAAATGTAAAAAGGGCTTAAGATGTGGCTTAGTGATAAAGCACCCCAGGGTTCAGTCCCCAGTACTAATGAAAATGTTGGTTTTTCCCCAGATTTGTAGATTAATGTTCATCCAGTTGGTTCTAAGTTTAATAGAAAAGCAAGGGACCAAAAATGGCCAAAATACCATTTATTTGCTGGTGGTGTGTGTTTTGCTGGGGATGAAACCCAGGACCCGGCACATGCTAGGCAAGTGCTGTACCACTGAAGTAACATTTCCGGACCTCAGAGGCACTTCTGAAGAAGACAACTACGAGAAGGGATATGTTCTACCAAATAGAGGCTTGCTATAGAGTCTCGGAGGTGAAAAAGTCATAGTGTTAGATGTAGGAGGGATGTCCTGACCAGTGGAGTAGAATGGAGAGCCCAGAAGCAGGCCACGTACCTATGGGTATGTGGAGGTGCAGACTGACTGTACATAATCGTACTTGGGTCTGTCATTTTAATAACTGGAATCAAAACAAACACTTTGCTTTACCTAGGTAGACACTGACACAGGGTTTTCATATCAGATCATTTGCAAAAGAAAAGAGTGGATGAAAAACTTAGTATCAGAAGAAAAACTCAGTGCATTTAGAATAAATGTAGGTAAATAGTTTTTTTTTTAAACTCTGCTGATGTTATCTTTTGAGAGTCTCCTATCTAAAGTCTTTCTTTTTTAATATTTATATTTTAGTTGTACTTGGACACAATACCTTTATTTTATTTATTTACATGTGGTGCTGAGGATTGAACCCAGGGACTCGCATGTGCTAGGCAAGCGCTCTACTGCTGAGCCACAACCCCAGCCCGGTAAATAGTTTTTTGACCTTAGGGGATTTCTTAAAACTTAAAGCATGGATCATTAAAAAAATTTGGTAAACTCAGATGTATTAGCTTTAAGGACTTCTGTTTATCAGAAAACAAATATATCTTGGCATTGACAAAGTCTGTGTAGGGGATGCCAAGACATAGTGAGTTAAAGAAAATTAAAAGATCAGTTACAAGCCTGAAATGAACAAACAAAGCATTGGTGTTAAGAATGTATAAAGAACTAAAAATCAACATAAAAGATTGTTAAAAAATAGATAAAATTGCTGGGTGCAGTGGCACACGCCTGTAATCCCAGTGGCTCCGAAGGCTGAGGCAGGAGGATCTTGAGTTCAAAGCCAGCCTCAGCAAAAGTGAGGTGCTAAGCAACTCAGTGAGACCCTGTCTCTAAATAAAATACAAAATAGGGCTGGGATGTGGCTCGGTGGTCGAGTGCCCTTGAGTTCAATTCCTGGGAACCCACCACTACCACCCTGCCTGCCAAAAAAAAGATAAAATTGCTGGGCGAGGTGGCACACGCCTGTAATCCCAACAGCTTGGAAGGCTGAGGCAGGAGGATCACAAGTTCAAAGCCAGCCTCATCAACTTAGCAAGACCCTGTTTCGAAATAAGAAATTAAAAGGGTTGGGCGTGTGGCTTAGTGGTCAAGTGCCCTGTGTTTAACACCAGTACCAAAACATAAGTAGATAAGTAAAGTAAAATAATAGATAAAATTAGAAGAGGCAACTCAAGGTATCAAAGAAGCACGTGCCATGATGTTCAGCGGGGTAGTCCTCAAGGAGGTCATGAAAATCACAGAGGGTACCATTTCTCACCTTTGTGAGTCATAAAAGTTCAGAGGTTCAGTATGATTGTCAGGATGAAGTTCAGGGATTCTTTTTATACTCTCAGCCTGAACTAGCATGACTGCTTTGGGAAACAGTATGGCATTAACTTTCACAAAGTCTATCACCCGGCAATTCTGCTCCTACAGCCAGGATCTAGCATGGGTGTAAAAATGTCTGCTGGTATAGTCCTGGCTCCTTGATGGCTGAGGCAGGGGAATTACTCAGGTCTCACCTCAGAAAGTTTTAAAATGAAAAATAGAAAACATCATAAAAAGATCTGCAGCAAAAGACAGCAAGCAACCCAAAAGCCCAACCACAGAGCAAGGCAGAGCTGACAGGCAGCTTCTGAAGGTCCTGCACAGGAGAAATCCCCGGGAGCCGGGTGGCGTGACTCCTCCTCTTGTCGCTGACACGCTGACCGGGAATGGAGTATTGAGGTGCACGTGTATGTGGCGAAACTTCAAGGAAGGGAAGGCACCAAGAGGATAGGTGAACAGTTCAGAATCAGGAAATGAGAGTGGAACCAGAGGCAGGGGGATGGAGAAGGCAGGCGCAGAGCTGGGGCAACGTTGTGGGGCTGTGTGCCCAATGCAGGGGGTGGGTTCTCTTGTGAAAGAGCAACGGGAGGTGGCCCTGTGGTGCAGACAGCGTTAGTGAGCGCACACAGCCACGGAGGGCCAGGGCCGGCCCGTGCTCTTCGTGCTCTTCGAGGGTGGAACTGGTGCTTCGCACTGGGACCCGCCCTGTTTCCAGTAGTCTCCTTGGTGACTTGGAGGTTGTTCAGGTGGCCTTCTGAGTGCGCTTTGGCAGGTGTCCTTGTGTTTCTTTCTGGCTCTGGCAGTGAGACGGTGAGGTCGTGCTGCCGTCTTCCTCCTGCAGAGCTAGCTGTCTTCCATTCTGGGTTTCTCTGCAGGAGTATTTTTTGAGCCATTTTTCAGCTTTGTGATGATGAATTTAGCTAAACTAGGTCACGTCTCTAAGTCCTGGTGACGTGCACAGGTAAGTGGCACTGGATCGGTAGCAGGCCTATGAGTGAACAGTTGTGGTCAGTGCCTCTGGGTGGACTGCCCACTCTTCCTCCTGTGAGCAGCACTGGCTGCCCTAGTTGAGGCCACTGCCACTCTGAAGTATTAATGCGTGCAGTGTCCCGGCATTCTGTGTAAGAGGTATGGAGAAGAGGCATGAGCTTTTCTCCCTGCACCCCACCCATACCTGAGAGGGCCCCGTGTGGACTGGGCTGTGCTCTATCTCTCCCGGTGCTGCTAGAGGAGCCCTGAAGGTGGAGGCTGCACTGCACCAGGGGCCTCCTGGGCAGCAGTGAGATGGAAGACCAGCACGTGAGCAACCCCAGAGGGACACAGGCGGGCCCTGGTCCCGGCCTGAGCAGCAGTGTCCCTGAAGTCATGGGAGTCACTTTTGAGTTATGGTTTTATAAATTGCATGAAAAAGTGTTTTCCCTGTACTACTTAATCTCAGACACTGCCAGGGTTTGGGGAAACTGCACCTTAGGTTATACCTTGCTCTATTTAAGGGGTGTTGTGTGAGGCTGGGCATTAGTGGACTCCCACATGGTGAGGGGACACACACTTTCCATACGCCTTTCCTATCCTCATTAAGGTTAGATCTTGAACAGAAGGGCTTTTAACAGTTTTTAAAGTCCCTGTTTTGTTTTTAAATTACTAATTCTAGTTTATGAGTCCTAATTTTTGAGTCCTCCAACCATTACTATCATTTAAAAAAAATGTAATGAATGGATATGGTTTGACAGGTCAGAAGTCTACGGTGAAAACTAGGTTTGTGAATGTTCTTGGAGACGTGTGAAACAGCTGTTCACAGGATTGCTGTGCCATGGGGAGATAGTGGTGACAGGACTAGCACTGCGTCTACAGCAGTATTGTAAAAACCAGGCTGCTGATAGCGATGGAGTTTGTAAGCACACAACCAAACAGCAGTTATTGCTTATGGATACGCACCATGTGTGAACACTACAGGAATGGCCTCGTCCCAGGTAGTGCTCACGTGGATGAAGGAACCTAGAGATGGGATTGGGAGAGTTCAACTCTTACACTAGTGTTTTAGTTACAAGACGCCTAAAATGGAGTGGGGCTGGGTGGTATGATAGTCTTTGTACATCTTTTTGTATTTAAAATACATCTCAATTGTAGAGGTAAGAATGTGCCACTTGGGTCTGTGCCTAGTGAGAAGCCAGTTCTTTACATCCAGCAGGGGTCAGCAGGTGGATGTGGGCCTGACCTGGTTTGTAGTCAGGTTTTGTTGAGCACTTGCATACCTGTCATATTGTGTGTGGCTGCTTTTGCATTTCAGTGGCAGAAGGGCACCGTTGTGGTGGACATTGCATAGTTTACAAGACCAAAAATATTTGCTGTTTTGAGCCTCAGTTTTCAGCACTGATGAATGGCAGTGAGGTATTTACTGCACACAGCAGAGCCGAGGTACCTGCAATTGAGGTGCAAACTGAAGAACCATTAGAAAGCCTTAAAATACTTAAGAATGTTGGCCAAATGACGTAACTTAGAAATTAAAGGAGATATTTTTCTGAGCTTCCTGTTGAAAGTAGAGCTTATCCTTTGTGTAAATGATAATGGTGCGGCATGACCAGTGACTACCTGCAGTGCTGGTGTGCAGTGTGTAGAGCTACCACTGTGGGCGAGTCATGGCCACCCCCCAGCACTCTCCAGCAAAGGGAGCATTTTCCTTCTGATCCCAAGTCCATAGCCCTGGGATCTCTGCCACCCAGCCGACGACCTTCACAGGTCTGGGGAGGCCTCATTTGGAGGTATCATTCTAAGTTCTTGAAAAAGCTCTTGTCCTAACATTGCTTCTTCCATGTGGCAGGTCACCACGGAAGCTTCTGCATGCTGTGCGTCATGCAGAACCACATTGTCCAGGCCTTCGCCAACAGTGGCAACGCCATCAAGCCCGTCTCCTTCATCCGTGATCTGAAAAGTAAGGGTGGACCCATGGTGAAATGCCTGCAAAACACTAGCTCTGGTCGGCATGTGAGCCGCTGGACGGCCGAGAAAGTCATGCATGGGGTCTTAGGAATCCTTGCATGCTAAAGATACTGCATTTAGCAGTGTAGACCAAAGGGTGGGCTTTGAGAGGGGCTGGGTCAGGTGGGTGGAGAAGTCCTCCTGGTGAGGATGGGTCTGGCCAGGCAGAGGGACTGCTTGTGTGTGTGTTTAGTATTGGCAGGTGAGCAGGGGAGGGGGGCAGATGGGGACATGCCAAGTCTTTCTGGGCGTCAGAGGAGCGCGTGCTGTGGGAATCAGATTTCCCATTCACTTGGCAGGAAAGACGGACCCACAGTGGCAGTTTGAACCTGTGTAGGTTGTGGCGCTAAAGCAGGGTTTGGATGCATTCGTGTTCTGGGCTGCCTTGGGAAGCTAGTTTATTGGCGGCCCTTACATCTGAGTGGTGTCTGCTTCCTGCTAAGGAGCAGGGTTTAAGTCCTCAATCTCACTAAGGAAAGAGCTGCAACTTCCTCACTTGGCACATTTCCCCTGAGGTGCCTGGTGATTGGCAGTGGGGCTGGCAGCTCTTCCTACCCATTGTCTTCTCATTCAGAGATCGCCCGGCACTTCCGCTTTGGGAACCAAGAGGATGCGCATGAGTTTCTCCGGTACACCATCGACGCCATGCAGAAGGCCTGCTTGAACGGCTGTGCCAAGTAGGTCCTCCACTCCCCACTTCTCCTGGGGCTGCGGCTCCATGGCACTGCCTGGGGAGGGAGCAGCCCTCCGCCTCCCGACCTTCCTCTGCGGACGGCAGAGTTTGTTTGTGGACGCCAGACTTCCAGAGCCCAAGCAGGGGGCTGCCAGGGCAGGACTGTCACCCCAACACCCCTGCCCATGACAGTGACAGGATCAGGTGGCAGGGCGAGGCCATAGCAGTGCTGTCCTGGGGCTCAGGGGAGGGGAAGTGCTTTCTCAGGTCTCCTGGAGGAAGTTCTGGTCTTTCTAAAGTCACTTTGTTTCTTGGATTCAGACAGTGGCAGTTCATGGGTGAACTTGGAAGGGGGTGGGGCTCTGGTGTTCAATGTTTGACACTGTGTTCACTGCATCTTCACCTTTGTAGCAAGTGACTGCTTCCTCTTATGTGTCCTGAGGCTTCTGGTCACCATCTGGAAGTGCTTTTTTTTGGTGGGGGGGTACTAAGGATTGAACCCAGGAGTGCTTAACCACTGAGCCACATCCCCGGCCCTTGAGACGGGGGTCTCACTGAGTGCCTCGCTAAGTTGCTGAAGCTGGCTTTGAACTTACAATTTAGCCTGCCTCGGTCTCCTAAGCCCCTGAGATTACAGGCATGCACCACTGTGACTGGTTGGAGGTGCTTTTGGGTGCTCCCTGAATTCACTGGTCCTGAGACCAGGCTCCAAAGAGAACTGAATATTCTGAAAATACTTACCTAAACAATGTAGGAAACATCTAGAATGTTCTTTAGAAGGGTTAATTGAGTTGTAGCAGTGGTTAAAACGGGGAAACCACTGGTTTCAGTGGATGAGAGTCTTATTTATAAATAGTAATCTTTCTTGAGATTCTTGTATTCTGGTTCACTATCTGAGGGTTTGCTCATGGGCTCTTCCCTCCCTGCTGGAGGGACTTGAGCCCTTCCCTCCACACAGATAGGGTCTACTCCTTTCATGGAATCTAATTCAAGCACTAGTTATTTGCTTAATACCTTTGAGTGCCAAACTAGTAGCAGGTGCTGGGAATTTAGAAGTCACAAATGAGATCCTGAGTCTGAGGAGCTCCCAGTGTGGTTGGAAGACAAGTCAGTCAGCCAGCATTCACATCACCTGTGGGCAGTGCGGTCTCCAGGGACTGGACCACACCTTATGATGGGGAGCCACCCTGCCACCTCCTCTGGAGAAGTGACCCTAGAACTCATTTGGCTGAAGTCGAGAGATGTGTGACTGGGCCTGGGTGAGAGCGGCTGTAGGGTCTGGAGTAGTGGCCGGCACAGAATAGTCACTTGGCAAGTGCAAGACAGGAGCTGATGCCGGGCCCAGGCCTGACCACTCAGCCAGGATCTGCGAATGGGAGAGGCTGGGAGGTGTGGGCTGGGGGAAGGGGTAGTTTGGGTTCATGTGGCCCGGAGAGAGTCCAGGTATGTGGTTTGAACCATTGGCCAGCACTGGACGAAGGGAGGCAGATGAGGTGCCAGGTGGGATGTGGTGCTCACTTCCACTGGTCTAGAGAGAGGTAGGGGAGAGAAAGCCCAGTGTTCTGTTTAACATGCAGGTGGAAGGCCCTTTTGGGTTTGGTGGCATGGATGATTTGGGTGTGACTTGCACCGTGGTCAGAACGTATTCATGGGATGCCTCGGAACTTCCTGGCGCCTTCCCCATGACTGTCCAGCATAGAGCCATCCACAAGTTTGCATGTGCTCTGAGGTCATGTCCTTGCTGGTTTTTGGTTAAAACATACCTTCTTTTGATGAATCGTGGTGCTAGTAGATAGTAGCAGTTGACTTTACATTTTCTTAACTTTTTCTAACAATGTAAAAATCTGGTCCCTCAAATATTTTGGAGCTCCCAGAGTCTGGGAAGCATTAGGTCAGTGAAGGCCTGGCATGGACCTCATGCTCTATAGGAGTTGGCAAAGCTGCAGCGACAACTGTGCAGACACAGTGTGAAGGGAGCCCTGGAGGCAGCACCCTCTGCACCTGGCTCAGGGTGAGATGCCCCTGAGCAGTCTGGAGGGAGCCGAGGGCCTGGAAGGGGGCACTAGTCTGGGGACCAGGTACCCCAGTCTTCTATAGAAGGTTCCAGAGCTGTGGGATTAGTACTGCAGAGCCCTTTGGTAGTGGAGGAGGACAGTTTCATAGCCAGATGCAGAAGGTGGGCAAGGAGCCAAGAGCAGAAATCCAACGTGGGGTGCTGTGCATAGTCTTGCCTTTGCTGGCAGGAGTGGGTGTTCAGTGCCCAGGCTCTGCTGAGGAAGCAGTGCTGAGGGATTAGAATGCAGGATGGCCTGTCTCTGCTGTCCTCAGCTAAGAAGGGTATGGAAGGGCTTTGCTCCTGCCCATTCCATCGCTCCTCTGCGCAGCGGAGGGTGTGGGAGGCTTGGCCTCCAGCCCCATCCCATGTTTGGATCCTCCCTATCTTATTGAGACTGAAAAGAAGAGGCGAGATGGTGAGGATGCAGGGCATTTCTGAGCTTGTGGTTTCCTGAGAAGCAGGCAGCAGGGTTGCCTATTGATTCAGGGAGCTCTGTGGGAAGCCTTGGCACTGCTAGGAGCTCAGGCACAGATTAGGGCATTGAGTGGGGAGAGCCTCTTGGGTCCCGTGGGGCTGAGTGTGAGTACAGCTCTGTGTGTCATGAAGCGCTCAAGGGCATGTGGCCTCCTTTGCAGATTGGATCGTCAGACACAGGCTACTACCCTGGTGCATCAGATATTTGGAGGGTACCTCAGGTCACGAGGTAAGTGGGGATGTTTCTCCACCCAGCCTGATGCCTTATTGGGTTGGAGCGTGACTCAGGAACCTTGAGCCTCCAGGCATGCAGTCACGGGGCTCTCAAGCCCTGGTCACCTGCTGGGTCCACTGCTCACTTCTAAGCGAAAAAGTTTGGAGCATGCACACAGAGTGGTGGTGCTATTTTAGGTCCTCGGCTTGCGCTGTTGTCCTCCTCCTGAGAGGGCTCACCAGGCTGGCCTGTCGGCGTCAGGGCCGGCCCACAGGAGTGGGGCTGGCATTGCAGCGCCGCTGGTGAGAGGGAGCTCTCACAACTCTGACTCTCAAGGGGCTGGCATGGCGATCCTCTTCGCAAAAGCCAGTGGAGAGTTAGTTGTAGCCCTCAGCCTCCTCCTGGGTGTTGGAGCCTGGGTCCCCACGTGGGCTACCCACCGCTTTCTTGTTCTGTTGCAGTGAAGTGTGCCGTGTGCAAGAGCGTCTCGGACACCTATGACCCCTACTTGGACATCGCCCTGGAGATCCGGGTATGGGAGGCTCTGTGCTCACGTGTGCATCAGAAGAGGGAGCGCAGTGGGGGGCAGGCGCCAGAGCAGACGAGCGAGAGAGCAAGGAAAGAACCCTGGCTGCCGCAGGTGCAGCGCATCTGCATGTCTGTCCATCTTTCTCCTGTGTGTATTCCTTTCATTTGAAAAAAAAAGTGGTGAACTGAGCCTTGGGTGCCCAGCAGTAGTGTGCCAGCGTAGTCACCCCACACAACCTGCAGACTTCAGGGCATGCCTGGGGCCCTTCAGTTTGCTGGGCTTGCTATTGCGAGGCCTTGGGCTCTACCTTCACTGCAGTTGTCTGAACCGATCCCGCTGCAGTCTGGTTGAAAGGAATTGATTCACGTGGTACATCTGACGTAGATGTCACTGTCACCACCAGAGAAAGGGCACAGCCTGGCTCTCTACTCCTTTGTGGTGGACTTTCCCATCTCAGGAGTGGGCAGTTAGTGCACCAGTTCTATGTAAAATTAAGTTTTGTGATTTGCTGCCTCAGCCTTTTCTGGAAGAGACCAAATCCAGCATTTCTTGAGTCAGCCTTTTTCTTGCTGTTGATTCGAGTCCCTGTTTTTCTCCTTCTCAGCAAGCTGCAAATATTGTGCGTGCTCTGGAACTTTTTGTGAAGCCAGATGTCCTGAGTGGAGACAATGCCTATATGTGTGCTAAGTAAGTTTCCCTCTGCCCCTGGAAAAGCCTGGCTGTTCAGAAGGTGTAGACAAGTGCTGACCCGGCACATGTTGTCCTCTCGTGGAGTGACCCCTGCTTGTGTTTCTCAAGTAGCCTGCTGTCTCATGAACAATCCTGGAGTAACACAAACAAAGGCATGGCCCTGGTTCTACAGTGGCTTGTGCCCTGTATCTGCACATGTATTGATTTGTGAACTGGGGACCGCTATTATCCCCACTGCCCAGGATGGGCAAACTGAGGCACAGGGAAGGGAAGGGACTGGCTCGAGGCCTCACTGATAGTGAGTGGACGAGAACCACCTGCTAGCCTTAGAAGAGGCATGCTCCACACATAGGGCTCTGCCTGGTCTTCTGGTGTTGTGCAGTCTTGTTGGGTACATGTCTTTATGTGTAGGTTATTTTAAAGCTGTGATTGCTAAAGAATATTTCCTTAATTCTGCTTTTCAAATTTTTTGTTCTATGCCCAGTTTATTCCTCTCCAGCTCTGCTGCCCTTGGCTCTGGGAGCTGGTGACCTGTGTCCATTTCCTCTCCTTCTTTTACCTGTCTTCTGGCTTTGCTTGCAGCAGTTTCCCGCTGCCTATTTTCTTTTGGCCACATTTGCTTTACTTTGTTCTTCCCTGTGTTGCGCCAAAGTCGTTCTTTCTTGTGCATCTGTTTGGCCTCCTGGTTGGTAAGGGATCTTTGCTTTGGCATCTTCATCTTTCCTCCAGCCTTGGCTGCCCTGCAGTAGCTTTCTTTTACTTAGGGCAAGTTGGTTTTGGTGTTTGGAGTGTAGAAGGCACAAATCCCACTTAAGAAGACTCCCTTACAGACCGTCGTTCTTGTATTCACATAGTGCAAACAGGGTGTTCTTCAGAGTGTGAACTGACACCTTTTCACTCACCATCTCCATAGATGCAAGAAGAAGGTCCCCGCCAGCAAGCGCTTCACCATCCACAGGACTTCCAACGTGCTCACCCTTTCCCTCAAGCGCTTTGCCAACTCCAGTGGGGGGAAGATCACCAAGGTGCGTGCTCACTGCACTCCATTCTGCAGCTGGGCTGCTCTTTACCCTAGGGCCCGGGGACCTGTGTTTCATCAAATCCTGAGGTCACTGTTGTATGCAGCCCAGGTCAAGAGCTGCCATCTTACCAACCCCTCCCCATAGCTGCTGCTTGTCCTCAGGTGCTGTCAGTGGGGAAGGTCAGGCTTCCTGAAGAGCAAGTCTGGTGAACACAGGACTGTGGCTGTGGTCTGCCGTGTTCTGTCTCATGTCTAAAACAGGCGTGGTTGCATGCTGTGGCTTTTTGTGACATGTGGAGCAAAGACCTACTTTTTGCATAATGGCATTTACTGAAAGATGACTGTGTTCTTAGCTAGAGCCTGGCTCTGTGGTTTGGGGCAAGGCACTTGTCTTTGGAAAGATAATTTTTTAAAACATTTTTTCTAGAGTTCTCAAGTTGCTTGTAAAGCTCATCTAATTTAAAATATGTAAATATTCTTGGGGGGGATTTTTTTTTTAATGTTGGCATAAGTGTTGTTCTGACCCAATCTATTAGAAACATAACTTACCAGAGCAGGTGGCTGAATCCATTCAGCATCTTTTTTTTGAAGGCCTAGACCCCAGTACGCGTTCCTGTTCTTCCCTCGGCCATGCTCCTGTAGAGGAGAGGGGAAGGGAACCAGTTACTCTTCTCATTTTATAGGTGGGGGCCAGGTAGTGTGAGAGCTAGCTTAGATGTGTGACAAAGAAGAGAACAATTGTAATTCATTAAACGGCACAATCAGATCATTTCCCCTAGGTGGGTTGAACAGGGCTCACACCTTGGCTGCTTGACCTTTGTCATTGATCATGGACCAGTGTGTGTGTGGGGTGGGGCCCCAGATTGTTAAAGACAGCCAAGTGGTCTTCTTCCTTGAATTTTCAAACAGGATGTAGGCTATCCGGAATTCCTCAACATCCGCCCATATATGTCCCAGAGTAATGGCGATCCTGTCATGTATGGACTCTACGCCGTCTTGGTCCACTCAGGTTACAGCTGCCATGCCGGGCACTACTACTGCTACGTGAAGGTGGGTGCTACTGCATTCTGCCCAGTTTCCCTGGTTGCTGGGCTGGCGCTGCCTTCTGGGCGCAATCTGGCCTTGCCTGTGTAAGTCACACTTGGCCTCTGCACATTTATTCTGGAAAGTGGTGAGGTTTTACAGTTGTGTTCAGGTCCTTGTGGCCTCTATGCGTGGAATGGAAAGATGTTTTTAAAAATGGTTCCAGCCAGGCACGGTGGCACACACCTGTAATCCCAGCAGCTTGGAAGGCTGAGGCGGGAGCATCACAGGGTCAAGGCAGCCTCAACAACTTAGCAAGACCCTATCTCAAAATTAAAAATAAATAAATAAAAAGGGCTGGGGATATGGCTCGTGGTTAAGTGCCCCTGTGTTCAATCCCTGGTACCAAAAATACAAAAAGAAACCAAAACAGTTCCAGTAGAAGCTATAGTGTTCTGGGGCCAGTGAGACCTCCTAGTGCTGGAGAACTGGCTGCCTTGTCTCCTTGGACCTGGAGAAGTTTAGGGAGATGCTGTGGTGCTTAGATCTGCTAAGTCCCCTTTAGGAGGGACACTAGGAAGTAACTGGAACTCAGCACAATTTGGGGTCCCATTTGGAGGGTACAGACATTACATTGTGTGTGTGTGTGGGGGGGGTGTTGAGAATCGAACCTGGGACCTCACGTGTGCCAGGCAGGTCTGAGCCATGTCCCCCAGCCTCCAGGTGGTACACATGTAGCGAGGAATGGCTACTAGTTAGTCAGCAGCGGGGTACCCGTAAGATGCTTCATGTTGTTTTGTTGAAGTGATGGTTTTGTTTCCTACAACCCCGTGCTGCACAGGCAAGCAATGGACAGTGGTACCAGATGAACGACTCCTTGGTCCATTCCAGCAACGTCAAGGTGGTTCTCAACCAGCAGGCCTACCTGCTCTTCTACCTGCGGTGAGGAGCCCTATTCTCCTCACTTTTCCTGTGTGGAAGAAATTGGGGGTTTAGTAGGAGGGAACTTGGTTGGACAGATACTGTCCCTGAGTCAGGTGCCATGCTTCTGGTCCCCTAGGAGGGACCTCAGTGAGGTCCTCTGGTTGTGGAGTAAAGCCAGAGCCTGGGGAGGCAGGACGGGATTCTTTCTGCCCTCTGTTGATGCTGCCTTGAAGCTCCCTGTACAGTTATCTGTTGTCTTGTAATGATGCCCCAAATGATTTGTTGCCCTGTGGCAGCTGGGCAGCGCACCTCCCTGTGAGGACGCAATCCTGTGGGCATGGAAGGCCACTGGTGGTGGGACCTGTTCCTGGCCTGCTCCCTGACCTAGAGATTGAAGGGTGTGGTGACTGAGGTGTTTTTGCTGCTCTGTCCACTCTGCTGAGGTTTGGATGCACATATGAGGGGGTCTTTTGCCTTATGGTGCTTGAGCCTCTAATTTGGAAGACTTTTGCCCAGACTTGGCCCTGGCCCTCCCACATAGCCGTGTCTGAGGCTCTGTCTGGCCTCTTGTTGGTTAAGGGCAGAGTGAGTTCAAGAGACCTGTTAGGTTCCCTCGGGGGTTTGGGGGATTTATTTATTTATTACCTTTGCTCACCCTTCCTGAAAAAGAAACATAACCTCAACTTCAAGTTACCCCAATTCTCCCTTGCTATCCATTTTGTAGTAACTTTGGACTTCAGTACAAGTTTCTTGTTTCCTTCCTCTGCAGAATTCCATGCTCTAAGAAAAGTCCCGAGAGCCCCATCTCTCAGGCAGGCTCTACCCTTCCCAGCCGCCCAAGTGTGGTTCTAGATCATACCAAGAAGAACATGGGCAACGGCGTAGCTACCTCCCCATCAATGGCAAAGGTACTGAGATGATGGGGTGGGTTGGGAGCAGTGGTGCACTCCTGCAATCCCAGTGGCTAGGGAGGTGGAGGCAAGAGGATCTAAGTTCAAAGCCAGCCTCAGCAACTTAGTGAGGCCCTATCTCAGAAAGGGCTGAGGATGGGGCTGAGGTTGTGGCTCAGTGGTAGAGAGCTCACTGAACGCGGGTGAGGCTCTGGGTTCGATTCTCAGCACCACATAAAAATAAATAAATAAAAGTAAAGGCATTGTGTTCATCTGCAACTAAAAAAATGTTTAAAAAATAAAAAGGAGGGGCTGAGGATGTGGCTCAAGTGGTTAAGTGCTTCTAGGTTCAATCCTTGGAACAACAACAAAAAAAGATGATGGGGTGATGGGTGGCTCTTGGAGCTCCTGTCTCATGCATCACAGATGTCCAGTCTTCTCATGGGGGAACCTTAGCTGAGTGGAGGCGTCTCGGGTAGTGGTTTTGTATCTGTCAGCTTTGTTTTCTCAACCGGCCATCAGCTGACGGACGTTGGGTAGAGGGAAGAGAGGACCATGAGAGGCTGAGCCAGCAGCTCTTCACTGATGCCCAGGGGCATCAGTCCTGCTCTCTGGGCCTGCTGTTGTCCAGACATGCTCACTGAGAGCCCAAGCTGAAGTCCAGCACTGAGTGCACAGTGTGTGCCAGGCGACTGTCCTGATTCTGATAACCATCCTGGGGCTCTGTAGGGATCATCCTCCTTCACCAGCAGCTGGACACGTGGAGGGTGAAAGGACGTCGTGTCTGCAGTTTGCCCAGGTGGTTTAGCAATAGGGAAGCACTTGGGTCTGCACAGCCTAAGGAAAGCACAGTGAAGCCCTGTGGCAAGATGCCGGCCGTCAGGGAGCCCCTGGAAGCCATCTTTGTAGGTACCTGAAGTTTTCTGTTGAAGCAGTTGAGAACTCAAGTTTTCCTGGCAAGGTGATTAGCCGTTTCCGTTTAGAGTCAGTGGCCCTGGCGACTGTCACCAAGTGACTTCTTCCTTCTGGCCAGAGCTAAGCCCACACCAGGCAGGCAGCAGTGGTTTCCCAGTCTGCAGTGGGGTAGTTACATGTGGACAGCTGTCTTTCCCTCAGCATCCAAGAAAAGAGAAGTGGAAATGAGGCTCATGGGAATTGATGTAGGAATTGAAGTGCATGATCTAACTGCAGAATCGGCAACAGCTCTCAGGGTCAGGAGGTCCGCAGGCAGAGGAGTTGTACCTGAGGGTGGCTATAGGCACCCGGGATCCTGTGCGGGCACATCTGCAAAGCTGTTGCACTTAACCATTAGTGTTTTCATTACACGGAGCTTTTCCACATATGCTGCAGTTGCTTGCATAAATAGGATTGTGCGAGTTTTAGTGTTCTAGAACATTTCAATAGCAGTGCAATGGAAAGACTTATTCCTGTTAGAAAACAGCAAAGCATAGACTATTATAAAATATGGGCAGCTGGGCGTGGTAGCCCATGCCTGTAATTCCAGGTACTTGGGGGGCTGAGGCAGGAGGATTGTAAGCTCAAGGTCAGCCTTGGCAACTTAACAAGATCCTGTATCAAAAAATACAAGGGTAACAAGGGCTGGGGAGTACCCTACCCCTGGGTTCAATCCCCAGCACTAAAAACAAAAAAATAAAACCTAGGCCAAAAATCTCAAAAGAAAATAAAAGTGCATTCTAATTAAACCTCTAGAAAAAGGAAGACATTCTAAGCTTAAAATCGAGAGAGAATTTAGAAAAAGTATAAATTGGCTGAACTAAAACTGAATGTATAAAATCTTTTTTTGTTAAATTTTTTTTTTAATTGTTGATGGTCATTTCTTTAATTTATTATATGTGGTGCTGAGAATCCAAACCCAGTGCCTCATGCATGCTAGGCAAGGGCTCTACCCCTGAGCTATGTATGACCCCAGCCCAATACATAAAATCTTAAAAATAAACAAAGAAAACATTGTAGAACAAGGAGCTGGGGGCACAGTCAGCCGTAGTGTGTGCTATGCATATGTTGTAATGATCTGGGTTCGATTCCCAACACAAAATTTTTCTTTTCAATGGACACAATGAAAAATTAACATTTTTTAAGTTGTTGATGGACCTTTATTCATTTATTTATATGTGGTGCTAAGAGTTGAACCCAGTGCCTCACACATGCTAGGCAAGCACTCTACCACTGAGCTACAGCCCCAGCCCCAGAAGTTTAACATTTATAACATAAAAAGCTCCTTCAGATGGTGGCACCTCCCTGCAGTGCACCTGCCGTTGGTATGAAGGTAAAGTGGCGCAAGCCCACCGCAGTGCAGAGTGGAGAGAGGCCTTCTGGAGCTTTGGGGTCAAGCAGGGAAGGGTCCAGATGAAGCATTAAACACAGAGTTAAGAGTATTTTCATCCACTTGCAGTGAATGTAGGAAGGACTCATCTACTAGTGTGCTGTCCCCACAGCAGGAGACAGCACAGGCTGTACGATGACCACAACAGCAGCCTTCACTGAGCAGAACCTGGGGAGAGGCTTCAGGTGTGGCCTTGAGACAAAGGGGGACACACCTGTGCACCAGACCACTCAGAAGTGGCTGTTAGGGACCTTTTTTCTTTGTACTTTTTCTCACTTGGTGACAACATTCTGCTTTGCTGTGAAGATGGTCATGTGTACTAAATCCGGTCAGGACAGTAGCACTTTACCACACGCCCGTTCCAGCCTTCACCTCATGCCTGCTGCTGACTGCTGCTCTGTCCTCGAGGCGGGGCCTGGCCAGCGCCCGCAGGGGCCCTGACTGCTCTCCCCTTGCTCTCCCTCAGCGACCAGACCCTGTGCTGGTGAGGAAGCTGCAGGTCCCCGAGGAGATCGGCGAGCCTGTTTCCAGGAATGGCTCTGTGCCGGCCCTGAAGTCACAGAATGGATGTGTTCCTGCAAAGCTGCCCTTGGGGTCACCTTCCCCCAGACTCTCCCAAACACCCCCCCACACCCCCACCCTTCTGGAGGAGCCTGGGAAGAAGGTGAAGAAGCCAACTCCCCCACAGCACTTCTCCCCGTCCCTGCGAACTCCTCAGGGCTCCCCTGGTACCAGTGAATCGGGGAGCCGTCGGCAGGGCTCCTGGGCCAGCCGAGACACTGTCCCCTCTACCTCACCGAAGCTCCTGGCCAGCGCCACTGCCAATGGGCTTGGGCTGAAGGAGGAGGACGGGAGCACGGACCTTGAGAAGGGGGCTTCTAGCAGCTCTAGCCCGGAGCACTCTGCCAGCAGTGAGCCTGCCAAGGCTCCACAGGACCGCGGGGGCACGGCTGTCCGCATCTGTGCTTCTCAGGAAACAGACTGTCCCTCCGGTCCCTCCAGAGCACCACCAAGTGAAGCCGATTCTGCAGTGGTGAAGCTGAAGTCCCCCGCCCTGGGCAGCGCCACCACTGAGCCTGCGAACCTCATGTCTCCACCGCCAGCCAAAAGGCTGGCCCTGTCTGCCAGGAAGGTGGGCACGGGGGTCTCAGGCCAGCTGGCCATAGCGGGGCAGTGGGAGATGTCGAAGGCGGCGGCCTTCCTCATTCTAGAGGTACCAAGTGCCTTTTGGGCGTCCCTGGTGATTTGCAGGTTGCAGAAGGGCCGTCTGGGGGGTGGGGGTGAGGGAGTCCATCCTTCAGTCCTCCTGGGGCTGGGCCCAGGGTGGGCCTCCATTGCTGCTGCAGGTGGAGTAGCTCAAGTGGGCCCCAGGGCGAGAGCCAGGCTCACCCGGCCACGTGTGGTGGCAGGGGCACTGGGGCAGCGTGAGCCTGGGGGCCTTGTGCAGGTGGGGTGGGGTGCCTCTAGGGCTGGGGCGCGACACCGCGCTGTGTCGTGCTGAGGTTTTGTTAAAGTTCCTTCCTTCTTCCTTTTTGTTTCTAACCAACAACACTCTTCTGGTTCTTCTCCTACCATCCCTCCTCTCCCTTCCCCTGTTTTCTCTTCCTGTCCCCTTATCCTTTCTGGGCCCTGTTTTTCTGTTTTTGTTTCTTGGTTTTTTTTTTTTTGTTTGTTTGTTTGTTGTTTTTTTTTTGTTGTTTTGGTTTTTTTTCCCTCTTCACTCACGGAAACCTTTTTTAGACCACCAAGTTTTTATTTATGTCAATAACTGCAGGCCAGCACCCTGCGGAGGGCGACCGGCAATGACCTCCGTTCACCTCCCCCCTCACCATTCTCCGACCTCACCTCCCCCATGGAAGCTGCTCACCCCGTCGTTGCCTCCACCTGGGCTGTCAGTAGAACCAGGTGAGCTCGGGCGGGGGCCCCAATCCAGGCATTTGTCGGGTTCCATTGGTTCACTCCTATGGTGAGGGTGCATGGCAGGTGAGGAGCCATGAGGGTCCAGGATGGGGTCCCCTCCTGCCTGCTCCCTTTCCATTCAGCAGCAGACCCCGCTTGGTCGATGGCAGAGGGTCTCTGTGTCCTGGCTTGCTGTTTTTGTCACAGTCTTCGTCTGTCTGCCACACGTGTGTGGTGCTGGGTGTGCCGAGGGCTTCCCTGTCCTGAAGCCCCTGGCCAGCCCCAGGACAGAGCTTCACTGGGAAGAGAAAGACTGTGCGTGAACTCAGGCCTGGAGTCCTTCAGGGCCATCCGTTTTGCCAGCCAGGGTCGCATCTTGTTTTCCCAGCAGTGTGCCCTGCCTCCTCAACCCGCAGAGGGTCCCCAGGGGCTCCTGCCATTGGCTGGATGTGGCTTCTGGAGTAGGGAGGCTTGATTCTGCCTTGGGGCTTTTCAGACCTTCTGTGGATAGGCTTCCCAGTCCTCCCGCCCCTCCCAGTGGGCTCCCTGACAGGAGCTCGCCACTCTCGAGAATGCCCAGGGCAGAGTAGTGTCTCCCTGACAGTGGAGGCTGATGGACTGGAACCCCTGGGCAGCCGGGAAGGCGTGAGAGAGGGCACGGGTGAGGGACATGGCCTCTTGGACTCTCCCTGCGTGACTCCACCTGCCTTACCCTGGAGGCAGCCTGGGACCGTCCCCACTCGGGTGTGCACCCCTGACCCTGGCCTGGTAGTTTTGCACTTGGTAGTCTGCAAATATCCAGACATCTGTTGGGTATTTTCTCTTGGTTTCTTTGTCACATAACCTTTATGAAAACACTCCAGGGGAGCCGGGAATGGTGGTGCACGCCTGTAATCCCAGCTGCTTGAGAGGATGCTGAGTTCAAAGCCAGCCACAGCAAAAGTGAGGTGCTAAGCAACTCAGTGAGACCCTGTCTCTAAATAAAATACAAAATAGGACTGGGGGTGTGGCTCGGTGGTGGAGTGCCCCTGAGTTCAATCCCTGATTACTCACTCCACCTCACCAAAAAAAGAAAAAGAAAAAAAAAAAAAAACTCCAGAGAACACCTGGGGTGGCCCAGCCTTGGGGTCCAGGGGTATAGCTGCTATGGTGCTGTGGTCTGCCCTGGTTGAGGTGACGGTGACAATGACGATAGTCCTACTGATGCCGTTACCCTTTGAGGTTGGCAGCCTTGCTGCTCTGGCCAGATGAGCGCTATGGCTCTGGAGCTTGGCCCTGCAGGGCTGGCGAGAGGCAGGTCGCGGGCCCCGGCACAGCCCAGTCCTGCCCCGTGCACACCTCGCAGGACAGCTCGGCTTTACAAGTCGTGGTCCTGAGTTACTGGCCCAGAGTCAGAGGAAAATAACTGTGGTGCTGCGGGCCGTGCCTGCCCTCCTGAGAAGGCTGCTGTCTTCAGGGTTTGCCTTGCTCTGGGGCTGAAACGTGCATACCGAGGGGACTTTCCTGAACTGTTGCTCAACAAGCAGAAACAATAGAGTTTTAAAAAAAAACAAACCTGTGACCTCTTACTCTCAAGGAAGTATGACGTACAGTTCTCATTAACTCCCATCTAAAGAGATTTTGATTTTATTGTCAGCCTGTCTTCACATACGTGTGACTCATGTGTCTGAGAATTACAGGAAAGGACTGTTTTGGAAAGGGGATGAAGGTGGGCAGGGGGAAGAGCTCTGCGTGGGTTTTTCAGAATGACCTTTTTTATCATCCCCTGTCCCCACAGGGCTGTGTCACCTATCCCCCGATCATCCAGCCATCCAAAGCCGCCTGTTAGCCCTCCCTCTACATCACTGACCAGTAGTAGCCCCCAGTCCCCGGGGACTTCAGAGCCACAGAGCCGTTCCTCTTCCTGGACTGCCCTGCCTCAGGTCAATGGGGACTTCACGTCCCTTTCACACCAGCTGTCACTGGAGGCCAGCAAGGCCCCTCAGAGCCCCTCTAGGAAGAAGAAGAAGCTGCTCACAGGAGAGCCCCAGAAACTAGGCTCAGTGGCACGTCAGCCCCAGTGCCTCAGGGGAGAAGCTGTGGCGCCCCGCAGGAAGAGGAAAAGGAAGAAGAGGAAGTGTCCAGAGGACACGGCCGCTGTAGCCCCTCAGGAGGGTCAGACTCGGGGGCAGCCCTGGAGCCCCAAGAGCAGGAAGAAGCACCAGGCAGATCTTGCAGCTGATCCACAGGAGGAAGAGGGCACACGGCCACAGGCAAACGTCCTAGAAGCCCACCACCTGAGTAGCAGGAAGCGGAGGAGGAGAGGA
Source organism: Marmota monax (assembly GCF_021218885.2). Taxonomy (NCBI): domain Eukaryota; kingdom Metazoa; phylum Chordata; class Mammalia; order Rodentia; family Sciuridae; genus Marmota; species Marmota monax. The sequence continues at coordinate 410,610 of NW_026692700.1, read as the reverse complement.
GTGGAGGGATTCGGGAGAGTCGGGCTACCCCAGGACCCACCTTGGCCCAGGTGAGCACAGGTCAGAGACACGCCCCGGTCTCTCCATGGAGAAATCAGAAGCACGCCGGGTGTTGTGGCACATGCCATTATCCAGCAACTCAGAAGGCTGAGACAGGAGGATCCTAAGTTCAAGGCCAACCTGGGCAACTTAGCAAGGCCCTGTCTCAAAAATAAAAATGGCTGGGATGTGGCTTAATGGTTAAGCACCCTGGGTTCAATCCCTACTGCCAAAAAAGGGGGAAAAAATCAGGCCTGGGGCTATAGCTCAGCGGCAGAGCACTTGCCTAGCATGTGTAAGGCACTGGGCTTGATCCTCAGCACCACATAAAAATAAAATAAAGGCATTCTCTCCGCATACAGCTCCAAAAAATTTTTCAGAAAAAAAATGAGAAGTGAAATAATCCATTCCCAGGTGGGTGCAATCTACAAAGATATGCTGTTCTGGAATCCTAAAAATGTAGTCTGTGAGGCTGTTGGTGGACCTCGGTCCCTTGAGTGACTGACAGCAGAGAGGACAGGTGCTTCTAAGCCATGGCCATCACTGCATGAGCAGGGTGTCCAAAGATGCAGGGTGGTTGTGTGTTCTGGGGGCCACAGCAGCCTGCATGTGTAGTGAATAGGGCTTGTCCCAGCTGCACTAGCGTCACGCTGGTGTGGCTGTGGGCACCCAGCCCCCATGTACCCAGCCACTTCTCTAAGCCAGTGCAGAGTGAGCGCTGTGCCACCTAGGCGTCCTGTTGTGGTGGGGTGCCCGTCTTTGTGCATTGTCTCGACTTCTGACTTCTGCCTCCGACTCCCAGCAGCTGCCCCTCCCCTGACCCTAGAGAGCCTGCAGCCAGGATGGAGTCTCCAAGGAAAAAGAGGAGGAGGAAAAGAAAGCGGGAGGCGCCACGGGAGGAAGAAGAGAACGATCATCCGGAGGGCCCCAAGAGGCTGAGGCCTAGTGTCTCTGCAGTCCCCGTGTGGAGTATGAATGGCCAGGTTCCTGGGGACCGTCTGGGTGAGCACTGTGGGCACATTAGTCAGGTTTCTGTCACTGCGACCAAAATACCTGATGAAGGCTGCTCACAGTTTCAGAGGTCTCTGTCCATGGTGGGCAGCTCCATGTCCTAGGCCTGGGGTGGAAGGGTGTGGTTTAGGAAGGCAGCTCCGTTTGTGAAGCCAGAAAGCAGAGAGAGGGGAAGGGGCCAGGGACAGGATAAGTACCAGCGTGTGCCCCCCAGTGACCTACTTCCTGCCGCCGCACCCCACCTACCAGCCCCTTACCCCGTCTCCCAAGGGTCCACTTTGATGTCAATGGATTGAATACTGACGAGGTCAGAGACCCCATGACTTCCCAACAGCCCAAGCCCAGCCTCTGGACGGTGCCATTTTGGGGACTAAGCCTTCAGTGCATGAGCCTCTGGGAGATGCTCCACATCTAGGCACTACACAGGCAGCTTCGAGGAGCCCTGGTGGCAAAAGTGATGGGGGTACTTCCCTGTCCTGTGTGAGGCCTTTGCTGAGCACTGGCCCATGCGTTAAGTCTTTAACTTTACATCGCTAGCACAAATGCCTGAGATAATTAGGAGAAAAGGGGTGTGTTTTAGCTCACAGCTCTGGGGGCCCAGCCCCAGGTCTGCAGCATGTAGTGCTGGGAGTATGTGGCGGAGCAGGGCTCTCACCTCGGGACGTGGAAGACAAGTGGAAGGAGTTGGGGTCCCACTGTGCCCTGAGAACCTCCCCCTAGGCCCTGCTTATTACAGCTTCTGTCACCCCAGTAGCACCTTCCTGAGGACAAGCCTCCAGACGTGAGCCTCTGGGGAACCCTAAGATCTAAACTGTAGCAGGCTGTTTCTGGCCACAAGGCAGGGTCCACTCATGGTGTCCCCTCCTGCTGGCTGCAGGGCTGTGCTTTCTGGCCTCTCTTATTTTCTGCCCTTATCATTTTCATGAACTAACGTGGACAGCAGCCTTCTCTGTTGAGTAGAGTACTTACCAGCACTCGGGCACTGCAGTGTGGGTGAGCACTTACCGCTCACGAATTCTGCAGGTGGCTGTCAGTGACGGGTCTGTGACAGTCCCCTCGTCTCCTATCTGTAGGGCCAGGACAGGCTCCTCTTGTACCTTGGAACAGAGAGCGAGAACCCGATGTGGTCCAGGAGTTGCTCAGATACTCCTCTGACAAGGCCTACGGGAGCAAAGGTATGTCCAGACAGGACGTGGTACTGTCCTCTGCAGGTGGGCAAGCGTGGGTCCTGTTCCTAGAGGACTCTAGAGCAGCTCCAGAGGTCTGTGGGCATGACAGCCGCACACACAGCTCTAGGTAAGGTGGCAGTGTCAAGGTCCCAGCTAGGGAGGGACAGGGCGAAAAGCTCCTGACCCTGAATGCAGGCTGGGCTCGGAACCTCATTTGTAAGGCAGATTTTGAGAGCAAGCATGAGACGTTGTTTCTCAAACATGGGCGTGGATTTACAAAAACAGGTGGGCACAGTGGTGCACACCTGTCATCCCAGCTGCTCAGGAGGGGGAAGCAGGAAGACCACAAGGTGGGGCCAGCATGGGCAACGTAGCCAAACCCTGTCTCAAAATGAAAATTTTACAAAGGACTGGGGGTGGAGCTCAACAGTGAAGTGCCCCTAGGCTCAGTCCCTAAAGAAAAAGGGGGAAAAAAGAGAGCTCTATGATTGGTGATGCAGAATTCAGGGCTCACTGACTCACTGATGCTGTTCCCATGTTGACCGTCCTGGTCACTGTGCCCCTCCTTTTTCCCTCTCATGTCTGTCTCTGCCAAAAGGTGGCACTCACACGTTTTGAACATGTGGGGGTAGACAGGCTTCCCTGGCTCACAGGGTCAGAGTGGCCCACAGGGTCTGGGAGCCCACATGTGCTGATGGCGGATGTGTTGTGCAGTTCTGAGCTGGAGTGGGGAGCCGTCCGCGATCAGTCAGGATGCCATCGAAGACAGCAGATTGGCCCGTACCCAGACTGTGCTTGACCACTGGGATGAGGAGTTTGATCGAGGAAAGGTAGGACTCGTGACATGGCTGTGGGCTGACAGTAGGATGGTGTTGCTCAGCTTGGGCCAAGGGCAGGGATGTCTTGAACTCTGATAGCAGTTTGAAGCTTCGGAGAAAGTGGCTCGGCCAGCTCCAGGTGGTGTGTCTGGTGCTGTGGGCAGGCATTGGCCACGCTGCTGGGGTACCTTCATCAGTGCTGGGTGGCAGGCCTCCTGCAGAGGGTGTCACTCACTGTGTGGGGGCACCCCTGTGCCGGGGTGCTCCCGCGTAGGAGACTGGGCTCAGGGCAGCCCTCCTGAGAATTGTAACGCCTGATTCTTGATGTAGGAGAAGAAAATGAAAAAACTCAAGAGAGAGAAGAAGAGAAACTTCAACGCTTTCCAGAAGCTTCAGAGTAGACGGAACTTTTGGTCTGTGACTCATCCAGCCAAGGCCACCAGCCTCAGCCACCGCCGCTGAGCTCATGCTGTTGAGGTCCGTTGTAGGGGTGGTGTCTCCGGTGTGTGTCTGTGTGTGCGTGTTCTGGGCGTGGTGTCTGTGGGTCTGCTGTGGCGTGTATGGTGTGTCTGTGTGTCTGTCTGGTGTGCATGCATGCGCCTGTCCCTTGTAGGAGAGGACCCTGTGACATTTTCCAGCTCCCTCGAGAGGGCTGTACCCCTATCCTGCGGGGACTCACTCGAGGGTGTTCTGGGAGTATCAGGTCTCTCTCCTCACCAGGACATGTGCCTGTCCCGTACCCTCTAGGGCCGTCACTTCCTGGGAACTCTGTCTGGATCTGAAGAGTGGCCTCAAGCAGACTCCACCTCCCTGTCACCTCTAGGCTGCTGCACTGTGAGCCTGCCACGGCAGGGGACTCCTGTCCCCACCGTCTTAGGGGACCCGTGAGGCCTGGGCTTCTACGGCTCAGAACCTGTGGAGACATTCACGAAAGGCCCCTCACGCGAAGCCCTGGCATGTGGTGTCACGCAGACCGGCAGCTCGCTATGGGGCCTCCAGAAAGGCCAAGTGACCTTGTGGTCATGGACAGTGGGGTCTGGGTGGGCAGAGCTGTCTGTCCCAGGGGCTCTTCCCCAGTTGTCCTGTGCTCAGGGTGGCAGGGTGCCTTGGCTCTTCCTGGCGAGCACCCCTTGTTCCCTGCAGGTGGCGCTGTCTCGTGCTGCGCCCTGTGACTGTATGCCTTACTGTCTGCCTCAGAGAGGAAGGTCCTGCACTGACCACATCGCTGCCTTTCCCTTTCCTGCCTGGGGTTGGCCCTTCCGGAGTATCTCCTCCTCACAGGAACTCCGAGCTCTGTGGAGAGCAGAGGCTGGGATGGGAACCCTTGAAAGTAATGCCAACGCATCTGCTCCCGAGGCTGCTGCCTCTCCTGATGGTTTGGCTGTAGCTTCCCTTCAGCTGCAGTGGCCCGTGGGTCTCTGCAGAAGTGGTGATCTTGGGGATGAGGTCTCCGTCAGCTGATATCCGAGCAGGCCTGTGGCTTCCTGTACAGTATGTTTCCCTGATACGCAAACCCTGGCTTCGTGTACTCAGTCTTGGGAGCGCCGTGGAGTCTGGCTGATTGTACTGTTCACGCCCCTCCCCTGTGCAAGCCCTGTCTGCAGACGTGTGGTTGGACCGGCCTGGGTCTCCTCGCGGAGGTGCTCTCTGAGGAGGATGGCACCTTCCAGGCGCTGCTCACAGTGCCGGGCGCTGGCCCTCCCCAGGAGGGCCCACCTCTGCCCTTGGCCTGTGCCACCCTTGTTTTGCTCTGCTGCCACACTTGAGGCCTCACTTGATCCTGGTGTAGAAAGAAGACTTGCTTTTTCTTTATGGGGAGGAGATTCTTTTTGTTTTCTTTTCCTGTTTTTCGTATTTCCTTTTAAAAGAAGGTGGAGGGAAGAGTGGCACCAGGGCTGATCTGTTGGCTGCTCCCCATCCCAGCAGGAAGTGGGCCATGGCTTCGTGACCTGTTGTCTGGGGAGGCCAGGGCTTGCTTTCCTCTTGAGGCGCTGACGTTCTTGCCTGTATGAACTGCGTCCCCAGCCGTTTCGTTTCGTAATGCCTTGTAGTTAAATTTAGTTGTCTTCTAGCACACAATTGACCTCCCCTCTCGCTCTCCCCCCTTCCAAGTGGGTCTCTTCCTTCTCCGCTGGATTGCACGCTGCAAACCCTTGTCCTGGAGGGGCTGCCTCCCTCTCCCAGGTGGTGGAGTGCCTGACCTGACTTTTGACGGTGCTCATCGCTGTCCGGCAGAAGCCAGCCCCTCCCTTCCCAGAAAACCATCAGCCAAACAGGGACCAGGAAGAATGAGGCCCAGAAACCACCACCACCACCACCCACCCCCCGTTCTGGGTGCCCGTAGTGTGTAAGCACATGTTAGTGACCTCAGTTCTTGCCATGGTGGCCTCTCGGCACAGAGCTTGCCTTTGTGCTTGGGAGTGCAGGTGACGGCCCCTGTGCAGTGGGCCCTCACCAGTGTTCCTCACTGCCCCGTTCACCTATCGTGAGGAGCCACTTCCCACTGTGTCCTGGCTGTGTGGCCACACCCATGTGTGTACAGGCGTCCCTGCCCTCTGTACTTCCTCTCCAGTGGCCTGGGGAGCCCCAGGTGTTGCCAAGATCTTGGTGCAATAAATAATGTGCTGTTGTGGGTCCGTTCTGTGTGTCTTTTTTTTTTTGAAGATGTACACAAGGCCTTTATTTGCTTTATTTCTGTGTGGTGCTGAGGATGGACCCAGTGTCTTGCTCAAGCTGCGAGTACTCTCCCGCTGAGCCAGCCCCAGCCTTCTCGGTCATGTTTTTCCTTTGACTTCTACAAAGGCGCGAGTCCGCCACTCCTATTCCAAGTCAAAGGTGGGGTGCCAGTGTCCCCCACAGCCCCAGGTCCCTGCTAATGGGATGTTGAGGTGGGAGATTGCCTAAGCCTAGGAGTTCCAAGTCAGTCTGGCAGCGCGGCCTGGTCCTGTCCAGGACAGAATGACAACAGGAGGGTTTGAGACTGAGTGGTCCACTCAGTTCTGTGGGTAGTTTTTAGTGAGTACTCTACCAAGGATATTTGAAGCACTTTATTCTACTTGTTGCTTTTTTTTAGTTCTTTATATACTCTAGATATTAGACCTCTTTTTTGGGGATGGGGTGTAAACTGGGGATTGAACTCGGGGGCACTCAACCACTGAGCTACATCCTCAGCCCTATTTTGTATTTTATTTAGAGACAGGGTCTCACTGAGTTGCTCAGCACTTCGACTTTGAGGCTGGCTTTGAAGTTGAGATCCTCCTGCCTCAGCCTCCCGAGCCACTGGGATTACAGGCGTGAGCCACCATGCCCAGCTTCATTGCTTTTTAGGTTTTTAATTGACTAATATTTGCATCTCTAGGGAAAGATGAGAGAAATAATGGATTTCAGTGACCAATGACATTTCTCACTGTTGGCTAATACGGGGCAGGAAGATCTGGTGGGAATCTTGCCTGCTTTGCATGTGGTAGGATGGAGGGCAGAGTGGCCACAGGGCTGGTGCTGGCAGCCCATTCTGACCCAACAGTGTCTGGCCACAGCTTGGAAGGCGTGGTAAGACTTGTGTCCGTGTGGACTGGGGTTGTGGCCATCTGGGAACTTCATCTAGGTTCTCCTGGACAGCACTGGTCCTGAGCCCTGCTGCCAGCCATGGCAGGTCTGGGAGGAGCAGGCAAGGTCATACAGAGGTGCCCAGTGGCCAGGAGGCTAGAGTGGCAGGAGCAGCCCTGGGGAACCAGGAGAGGAGCTGACCTGCCTGGGCGGAGCCTGTGGGCTCCTGTGCAGTGAGTGCTGCTGCGTGCTGCCTGGCAGCTCCGTCACCAGCCTTCACCTCCCGCACCTCTTCAGGGCCTTTTCCACGCTCTCCACGAAGATGTCCCTCAAACCCAGTTCTGGACTTGGCCCCTCAAGGTTGGGTCAGACAGCTCAAAGGAGGAGAGGAGAGGAAGCCTGGAGGTGAGACTGCCACCAGGTGGAGGAAAGGGCACTCTCGGGCCTTGCTGCAGCCCTCTGACCAGCCAGGCAGTGGCCAGTGGCCTCAAACCACTGGGGATACAGTGGCTATGGGGAGGCCACACTGTGTTGTCACTGTTCTCTGAACACTGGCCACTCTGGGATGTGTGACGGCCAAGTGAGAGTCTCCCATGGTGCAATGGACCTTGCAGGCAGGGCTGAGGGATCCAGCCTGGGTGAGCACCACTGTGACTCACAGTCACTAGGAGGGATGCCCGGTGCCTCCTGATGAGCCTCAGGCCAGGCAGTGTGTCAAAGCACGGGCCACAGCGTGACAGAGAGAAAGCCTGGTCGTCCTGGTTGGCAAGCTGGGCACCAGGGCCAGGTTAACAGGATCTCATTTGCTTAGTGGACTCCTGGGCTGATAGTGTCTGCATCATAGCCCAACGGGGGTGCGGGGGTGGAGTACAGAGGGTGGCAGGTAAGGCTGACCGTCCCGTGAGCAGCCAAGTAGGGTCCCTTGGGCATTCATGAAGTGGAGTCAGGAGCACATACAATGAAGGTCTGGCCCGGGCAGTCAGTCGAGGAGGCCAAGGAAGTAGCCAGGGAGTAGCGGGCTGCTTCTGGTTTCAGGAGGCCGTAGGTGGGTGACAGTTTCAGTTTGAGACAATGGCGATGTTGGCATGTTGTAGAACGCCGAGCCTGGGGGAGTCCCAGCCTGGGAAATGGGCAGTAGGTGAGCTCTGAGTCTTCCAGTTAAGGACAAGTCCAGCCGTCGGTGCTCCTGGGGGCGAGGTCCTGGACACACTGCAGGGGGTCAGGGTTAGCAGCAGCAAGCACGACCCTTGGGCCAGTGCTGAGCTGTGTGCTGTGATCCCCTGCCCTGGGTCCTGGCAGGTGGACAGTGTGTTCCTGGAGGGTGGTGTCAGTAGAAGCAGGGGTGACTGGAGGAGGGCCAGTGAGCACAGGACACGGGCTTGGGGAGTGCAGTGTCCTCTGCCCATCAGATCCAGGGCCAGCTCCAGCACTGGCCCCTCCCAGAGCCCATACCCACACCTTTCCACAGCCCCATCCAACTCTCTGCCTCTGGCATGGCCCCATAGGGCTCTGGGGCTGCCCCGCTGCCCATCTTGCTTGGGACTTCTGCAGCTGCCTCCCAGTCCCGGGGGTTATTCCGAGGGTTTCCCTCCACCGTGGGCCCGACTCTGGTAGGTGAATGATTTCTTACTGGCTGCTGAAGCCGCCTGCTCTGTCCTCCCTCTGCCTGGTGGTCCCAGCACCCCAGAGCAGCAGACTCCCCGGCAGAGCTGCCCACAGAGGCCAGGGGAACTGGACAGAGGTGTCAGGCCCATGTCTCAGACTCCAGCAAGCACCAGTCACCAGGGGTCATTAGGGCATGGGTTCTCAGATGTCCCCATGTTCTGCTTAGGCCTTCCTGAGGACGTAGTTCTGGTGACTCCCCGGGGTGGCTGTGCTGGCAGGATCCAGGCACAGACCTGCTGTCCTGGTCTGGTGGCCCTCCAGGGGCTCAGGTGCTGGGATGGGAGTGTGGGGAGGGGTCTCGTGCCTGCGTGAAGAAGCACTGTCGCCCCTGACCCCTGTGGGGCCCGTGTGGGCTGCAGCTGTTGGAAGGAGCCCCGTGGTGGGGGTCGGAACTCCCTGTGCTCCTCCGGGGCTGCGCTCCGCCCTCCCCTCCTCCTGCCTGCGCCCTGCTTCATCCCCCTTCTCTTAGGAACTGGCCCCCCTGGAAGCCTGGCGTCTGCTGTGTTCCCCAAGCCACTCATCCCTCCACTAGGCTTCAGTTCACTCCCTCCTTTCACTCTCCAAACCCTGAGCCTGCTTCTGTCCTCGTTACTCCACTCCGTGACCTAATTCCCAAATCCAGTGGGCATTTGTCACTGGCTTCTTCCCAGGATCTCCCACTGTTTTCCCCTCCCAGATGGCCTCCTATCCTGCCCACTGAGGGTCAGTCTTGAACAATGGACACTCAGTCTGTGGATCTGGCCCAAACTGGGCCATTGGTTCACCCCACCACACGCCTTTCCCTACCTATCCTACTGGCAGACTCAGGGCCCAGGCAGAAATCAGACCTGTCTTTCCTTCCCCAGAGATGGTGAACCTGGCACCCCGGTGGGAAGTCAGAGCACCTGGGTGCCTCCCCTGCCACTCCCGCTCACACCCATCCTGGAGGTCGCCCTTCCCAGCTGCTGCCCTGGAAACCCCCCCCCCCCTGCTTCCTGCTCTCTCACCTGGAGCAGCCTGGGCCTGGCATCTTCCTCTTGGGCTTGAGTGGCCTCCCGCCAGGTTCCTGACCTGCCTTCCTGCTCCCTGTCCCAGGAATGTCTTCAAGATAAGCAACTGGATGCCTTCCACAGGAGCTCCGCTGCCCCCGGCCCCACCTCTCAGCTCTGCAGCCCGTGGCCTCAGGGTTCTGGGTCCTGCCCTGCTGACCTGGGAGGCCTGCCCCTGCTGCCAGGTGGATCAGGAGCGTGCTGGCCCTCTGTAGACTCTGACCCGAGGCATTGCTCACGCTCTTAGCTTCCTCCAGAGGAAACTGCAGGTGGACCCTGCCCATGAGGGTTGAGTGGGGTTCACTCATGGCTTGCTGTAGAAAGCTCAGGGTGTGGGTCCAGACTGGGTTCTGACGGGACCCGGTAGGAGTCGGCCTCATGACTGGAGTCAGTCGTACCGCCTCTCCGTGCTGTTTTTTGAAATGCCTGGTTGGATTTGGCTGGGCAACTGTGGCTGTGTCCTTACACTATCTGGACCCTCTCCTGCCTGCTTCAGTGAGGAGGGCAGTGGTTAGGGGGGCTGGCAGGATGTGGCTACCAATGCCCTCCCTTGGGCAGGCTCTGGGTGTATAGGTGGCTTTTTTGTTTGTTTGTTTTTTGGTACAGGGGATTGAACCCAAGGGCACTTAATTCCTGAGCCACATCCCAGCCCTTTTTAAAATTTTTATTTTGAAACAGCGTCTCGTTAAGTTGCTTAGGGCCTTGCTAGATTGCTGAGGCTGGCTTTGAACTTGGAATCATCCTGCCTCAGCCTCCTGAGCCGCTGGGATCACTCACGTGCACCCCACACACCTGGCTCGGTGCATCTTACCATGGATGGTCCAGGCTTCAATACACAGAGCCTAAGGACATGGCAAGTGCCTGCTGTGAGCTGTGTGCAGGGATCAATGTGTTACGTACATCAATGACTTTTTCATGGCTGTTTCAAAATGGTGTGAAGTCTCATCACCCCACGCTAAGAACTAGTATTGTTACAACGTACCTTCTGTGGGTTTTGCTCCTGTGATGGTAGACAATCCGTTTACAACTCCTCTCCCTTTCCAGTGTTTTCTTCTGCTTTTCTGTCATAGGCGGCCACATTTGGATATTCCACTGCAAGGGAGCAAGGCTGTTGTCTGGCCAGGCCCAGGATTGCCAGCCACCCAGGAAATATTTATTGAACAAGGGAACCTGAAAAGGTCGTGGAGGAAGCCTGGCTGTGACTGGCATTTGGATGCTGCTCAGAACACCGCCAGCCCACTGCCCGCCAAAGCCCGAGCTCAGAAATCCCCCTTCATGGACTTGGCTCTGTGTTGCCCACTCGGAGCTCCACCACCCTTTGTCTTTTTCACACGTGGAAACACTGTGGTGAAGTCGAGTGGGAATTCTTCTATCTGAAGCAAATGCCCAGACAGTGGCATGTGGCCAGCTGCCTTCTGGGTGGCATGGGAACAGTTGGTGACAGCTGGATACAATCAAGTTCCATTACAAACAGATTTTAAGTGCCACTCATACAAAGAAGAAATTGCAAGCTTTAGCAAAGTACAATCTGGGGTTTTCAAAGCAAGACAATGCCCCGTCGGAGCCGGCAAGTGGTTGTGTGTGCAGCCTTTCACACGGGTCAAGTGCGCCTTCTTCCCCAGCGCCCCTCGGCTCCTCACAGTCCTGCTGTGGAACTGGCACACATGGGCCCGGATGGCTCCCGCTGGGCTGTGGGTCCTCCTGCCTTGCAACTTGCTGAGGACACTGGATTAAAGGCCTGTACATACCCCACCCGGTGGGAAGTGTCAGAGGCTGGCTGCTGGGGGAGCTGCTGCTGCTCCCAGGCCTCTACTCTCGGCTTTCTCCAGGAAACGGACGGTCCCATCAGGGTGGGCACTGAGCTTGTTCTTTTTCAATGAAGCAGGTGTCCTGATGCACTTCTTAGCGCTTGCTGTCCCTCCCCGGCCATCTCTGGCCACAATCTGGCTTTGCAGGGGTGGGTTAGGCTAGCTGGCAGCAGCTGGCCATTTGGTGTTGCAAGTGGGACCTCAGATATATCTGGGCTTCCTCTGTGGTGCATATGCTGGGGGGTCCCTCTGCATTTTGTCCTTGACCCTTCTTCCTTCATCCGATCTTCTGGCACATGGCTCGGGTGGGTTGTGAGTTGACCCTTTAGTACAGAGCTCTGATGCAGTGCTCATGGGTCCCCTTCTCAGGAGACGTCTACTATACCTCTGCTTGTTACCCCTACAGCCTCGCTCATCCCAGTGGGAGAATGGAAAAGCAAGGAAAAATAACAATTTATAAAAGTTGAAAAAGGAATCAGATAAAATGAGCATTAGGAAAGATTGAGAGATTGTAAGACAGTACTTAGAGTAGTATCTGATATGGTAAGCAACCTCTAAAAGTTTTGTTAAAATTGGTTAGAATTAAAATTGGTAATGCAAGCTGGGTGCAATGGTTCATGCTTATAATCCAAGCTATTTGGGAGTCTGAGAGAGGAGGATTGCAAATTGGAGGCCAGCCTGGGAACTTAACGATACCCTGTCTCTAAATAAAATTAAGAGACTTGGGGATGTAGCTCAGTGGTAGAGCACTTGCCTAGCATATGTGAGGCCCTGGGTTCAGTCCCCAATACTGCATAAATAACGCAGACCTAAGGTACATGATTTTAACGTGATGTGTGTTAGTTTCCTAGAGCTACTGTAACAAAGCACTACAACTGGATGGCTTAAGTTTCACACTATTAATATGTTTCCTCCATGTTCTGAAATTTGAAGCCCAGCTGGGGGAGGGCCTCTGTCTCACCAGATTCTCTGAGAGACCCTTGCCGCTGCTCCCAGGAGGCTCTAGGCATTCTCTGGTTTGCCATGGGGTCGGTCCAGTCTCGCTTTCCTCTTGGCAGTTTCTCTCATGTGTCTCCGTGTTCAAATTTCCCTCTTGAAAAGACACTGGCTGTTGGCTTCTGACCTACCCTCTGAACTCGATCACATCTGCAAAAAATGTAATTTCCAAATAAGTTGCATTCATGGGGACCAAGGGTCAGGGCTTGGATGTGTCTTGGTGGGACACAGTGCGACCCGCAGCAGCATGGAAACATTCTCTCCAGAGGCAGCCTGAGAGGCACAAACCCACGCTGAAGGTCCTCAGGAGAACTTGGATGTTGGTGGTGGTCTGGGTCAGTGTCAGCAAACCAGAGAGGCACCCAGCCCCTCACTATCCTGCCTCCTGCTCCTTCTCTTTTGAGGTCTCCTTGTGCTCAGCAGAGGGGGTGTGAGCATCAGGTACAGGAATGAAACAGTTGGCTCCAGCTTGTAGGTGCCCTTGACCTGGCCCTCTGTGAGCCTCAGTTTCTAAACTGTCCCACGAAGACAGCCAAATTATCCCTTCCAAATTATGATAGGGCCTAATGGAGCAGCTTATGAGTGTGTTTGACAGGGACCTGTGGTCAGGAATAACACATGCAACCCCAGCAAACGTTGTCCTTATTACATGGGAGAACCACCGAGGTATTTGTTTCATTTTGTCTTCCAATCGTAAGTATTTGTTTCACACTATTAAGAATCATGACCTGCTGTTTGAGAAATTCTGTCCTAATGGAGCAATGTCAGGGAACAATTCCAACAGCCACCCTGCTCACCGATGCTGTGAACAGCACTGCTGGTACCCTCCCCAAGTCTCCAGGTCTATGGGGTTTTGGTTTAGCCGACAGGACTGCAGTGCCAATGGTGAGCACCAAGCACTGCTGTCTCTGTTCTCTTCCCAGCCTTGGTCAGGTGGGAGGCATACCTGTACACTGCCAGGGAGGAAAGCAGCTCAAAAATGTCAGGAGCCTTCCTATGACTCGGGCTGGAGGAGAAGTAATGAACCAAATGGACATAAATTTGGGGCAGAGGCACAGGGCTCCACTGCACCTGGGTTAGGCAACTGAGATTCACAAGGTCAAAAGAGTCAATTCAGATGTCCTGCATCTAAGCCCATAGGAATAGAATGCAGTGGGGCCACCAGGTACTTGGGCCCACCTCACAGACACAGGGTCGCCTGTGGAACCAGGCTATCTGGTGACATCGGGGAAGGTTAAGTTCATGAATCCAAGAGAATCAGCCTTGGGTCTGGGTATATAGTTCAGTAGTAAAGCACTTGCTTAGCATGCATGAGGTCCTAGGTTCAATTCCCAGCACCTCAAAAACAAACCACAAATTGGGGAAATGCACACATGTGTGGAAATGAAACAACAGAAGCAGTCTTTTAAGAGAGGGTGATAGGGTATACAAGGTAAGCATCTAATATACTACAGTTTTTTGAAAGAAGCATACATGCGGAGGATATGCCTAGGACAGTAGGGGCTCTCCTAGAAGTTCAAAAGATAGCAGGCCCGTCAAGTTCTGGGTCAAGCAGTTCAGAAGACTGAGAAATTTTGTTTGTGCATGAATAGTTTTCTGAGCCCAGGAAGCGTGGGCCAAGGCTGCACACCCACTGGAAGGAAAGATCATGATCCATTAGGCTGATAGGTTGAAATCAGTCTCATTTATTGGAAATAGTCAGCAGTGTAGATGAGTTTGAGTGGAAGACAATGATAGATATGTAATGAGATCAATTGTGGGTGGAGGCCAGCATGTATGGATGAGAAACAGGTCCAGATGGGATACTTGTCCAGGTCACAGTCTAATTAAAAGCAGATGAAGAACAAAAGCAGTCCCCCAATTCATTTATTTCTTTTCCATGGGAGGAAATCACTTTGTTTTTGAGAGCCAGGTCAACAGCAGGGGAGTCCTAGAAGGAAGGCATATTTTAGGATTGGCCAGTAATGAAATAGGTCTCTGAGTGGGAAGGTCACACCTTCTCTGATGGAAACTTCCCAGAGAGGTCCTGATACCTTTTAGGAACGTGGCCAGAGCCTTGGGCCAGTTCTCCAGCAGCCCTGGGTGTGGTACACTGTCCAGTGGCATACACAGGAGGCTCAGGGCAGCCCTGTGTGGACGCATGACCTTGAAGCTCCCTTACAATGAAGATTCTTGTAATTTTACAGCAGGCACCAAACCAAGAGCTACTGCTACCAGGAATGGCATTTTTTTTAAATAAAAAAGTAATGTGCTCGCACGATTAAAAACCAAACGGTGGAGAGAGACAATGACAAAAGTAAGCACAGAGTGACAAGGAAGTCCCAGCTTCTCCTTTCCCAGTTGATTCCCGTTAATTGTTCTGTGTCTTCTTCCAGAACATGCATGACAGCAGCCCACACACACAGGTGGCATTTGTATCTATCCACGAGGTTTCCCAAGTGGCAAGTGTAAGCTGGTGTGCTGGGAACTAAGGCCATTAAAACTGCAGGGGCTCTGAACCACTTCAGATGAGGCCCGCAGCCTTAGGAAGGAAAACTGGCTTGGAACAGGAGGAGTCTCAAGACAAGTTCTGTGGCTTTTACTCCACTTTTGGCTAGTCTTAAAACCCCCAGAAGTCCAGGGATTCCCATGAGCTCTCCAGGCACTGTTCTGTGTGGGGGTGGGAGCCACGAGTCGCTGGAGGGGGACCAGGCTGTTTCTGGGGCTGCCATTTGGCAGCTTTGGGATTTTCCTCTTTATCACAAAGAAAGAGAAAAAGGTCCCCAAATGTCCCAGTGTCTCATTTAGTCCTTTTTTTTACATTTTCTTCCTCTATTTTGAGTATTTCTTTCCCCTCCAGTCCCCTCCTCTCTCCTCCTTCCTTCCCAGGCTGGTCTTGAATTTCTGGGTGATTTTCCTGTCTTAGGCTTCATAGTAGCTGGAACTCCAGGTGCAGGCCACTGCATCTGGTCATTAGAGAATTATTTGAAAGGGCCAAGTAGGAGCTTGGTGGGCTAGGAGGGTTTTTTCTTTTTTTTTTTTAATATTTATTTTTTAGTTTTAGGTGGACACAATATCTTTATTTTGTTTTTATGTGGTGCTAAGAATCGAACCCAATGCCTCGCTCATGCATGCCAGGCGAACGCCCTACCACTTGAGTCACATCCCCAGCCAGCTAGGGGGGTTTTGTATGGTATATTGCATGATCCTGGACAGGAACTTACCACCTCATTAGATCTCATCTCCTATGTGTGTGATGGGATCCTTTGACCCCTTTGGACTTCAGTTTTTCTTTTTCTTTCTTTTTTTGTGGCATTGGGGATGGAACTCAGGGCCTCTCTCAAGCTAGGCAAGCTT
The DNA here is from genome assembly GCF_021218885.2 of Marmota monax. NCBI lineage: Eukaryota > Metazoa > Chordata > Mammalia > Rodentia > Sciuridae > Marmota > Marmota monax. Next base: position 395,194 of record NW_026692700.1, on the reverse strand, counting down.
CTGCTACTGAGCTGAATCCCCAGTCCCCGGCATCAGTTTCCTTGTCAGTTCACAGGCTAGGATATTCTTTAAGGCTCATTTGCTGGTTCATTAGTTCATCAATTCTGCATTGGGGAATAGATGTAACCTTCATATGACCAGCTACTGCTCAACAGACAACTCAACTGGTCTGCCCAGAATAGGCAAATAAAACACCTAGGGAACAGTCTGGACACGTGTGAATCTAAGAGGTGTATGATTCAGGATCACTAAAATCCTGAAGCTGGGAGCTGAGATGTCCTCCTTTGAAACCTGACCCAGGTAAACTCGGAGGGCAGGTGAAGAAATATAGCAGTGAACTCACATTCATTATGTGACTGTTCAGATGGCAGTAAATGAGTTCAAATAGCTTCGCCTCCTTGGCAAGATGGGGTGGGGCCTGACTTTGCAGGTGGATGTCACCTAGGACCACCATGCCCTTCCATGCACTCACGACCTTGGGCCTTTGTGGGCAGCCTGACAGTGGGCCACGTCCGGTGCGCCACCCTCTAGGGCCTGTGTCACCCTTACGAAACCCGAAACCTGAAACCTGCTCGTCCCCGCGGAGGCAGGCGTGGGCGGGGCTTATTCTGGAGGCGCGGCTTGGGGCGGGGCCAGAGGCAGGCGGAGCCTCGGGTGGACGCGCGTGCGCAGGTGCGGACCCGGGAGGCAGCCGCGTGCTCTGTGTGTGTGTGTGGGGGGGGGGGTGCGCGCGCGCGCGGGGGCTGGAGGGTGGGGCCTCGTGCTGGGGCGGGGCCCGGTCCGCGCGTGCGCGCGCTGGGTTGCGCGCGTGGGGGGCGGGGCTCCGGGTCGGGCTGGGGTGCGCCGGAGCTCGGCAGGACGCGGGCCGCAGCGGGTGAGAGCTGCGACCCGGGCCGGAGCCCGGCGCCGCGCCATGGAGGAGGACGACAGCTACGGTGAGTGTGGCCGCGCGTCCTCGCTGCCGCCGAGCGCCTGGCCCTGCCGCCCCGGGCGCTGCGGCGGCCGGTGCTTCCCGGGGACCGTGGTGCGGGACGCGGAGCCCTGGCGGCGGGGCAGTGCGCCGGCCTCCGTGGGGCGGGGGGCGCCGGGCCGGGGCCGTGGCGCCGGGGCCGGCCGGGGCGGGGGGCGAGTGGTCGGGGTCTCTGACGCGGAGGGCCGAGGTCGCCGCCGGCGTCATGGGCCGCCGGGGCCGGGGTCGCAGGGGCCAGGGTCCTCGGGCCCGAGGGTCTCGCGGGGCGGCGGGCGCCCGGATCTCGGTGGCGAGTGTCTGGCCGCCGCTGTCAGCCGCCTGGCCCGCGCCCCGGTTTCCGGCCCTCCGGGTGCTGGAAGTTGAGTGCCCCGGTCCAGCTCTTTGTTCCGAAATGACACGAGCCTGCGCGGCCCGGAGCCTGGACGGGTGCCCCTCGCCGACCTGGGACCCGGGCACCCTGGGCCGTGTTCCTGCTGGCTACTGTCGTTGTGAAACAGCTCCTGGTCCCCACGTCTGTCCCTGGGGCCTGAGGGCGCCTAGGGGGAGACCAAGTTTGCACTCCTGTCTGCAGAGAGAAGGGTAATGACACCTACAGTCGCCCTCAATTGGACAGAAACTCCTTTCAGATTTTCCTGACATCGCAGCAGTTGGCCATCAGTCAGAGCACTGGCCCCTCCGGTAGCTGGACATCTCAGGAGTGGGATGAGGCTGTTTAAAATGCTTTAGGTCAGTTATTAACATTGTTTCCCTGAGTAATTGAAGAATGGCAAGTAGGATAAGTGGTGAACTTGGGGGTTTGATAGGGAAGCACAAATGCAGAACTTAGAAGGCTGGGCAGCTAAGTGGGAGGAAGGCTGGCTCTTGACTGATGTGCCTGGCAGGGCTGGTTCTGATGTTTTAAGGAGCACACTTTGACAGGGATATGTTAAAATGCCAAAAGGGACACTTGTTGTTAGGTTTTCTGTTTATCTGCAAGTGAATAATGGAACTGCTTACTGAAGAGAGTTGGTTTGTGATCCTGAACTCAGATGTGTGGACAGGTATTGTCCTCCCTGAACCCTGTGGCATAGGCCTATCCTGCTCCTCTCCTTGCCTTCCAGGTAGAAGCAGTGTATGCTTTCCTTTTGTGGTGGAGGAGCACTCACCTGCTGGCCCCTCCAGACTCCTCCGGGTCTGTCCACTCTTAGGAAGCTTCCTTGATACTGCCAGCTGCCAGTCTCTCTGCCATCCCTGGGATCCCACTGTTCTGCCTTGCTTTGTTCTTGTCTCCTCCCTGGTGTTCTTGCCCGCTGGGTGAGGCAGGAAGCCGTTGGTCAGGTTACTTTTAACACAGTGATTGCTTTGCCACCAAGCATGACTCGTCATGTACTTGGAAGGGGAAATGGAAGCAGGGTGTATTAGTTTCCTATTGCTGCTTTAACAAATTAACTCAAATGCAGGGGCTCAAAACAACACAAATTTATTATTTTACAGTGCTGGAGGTCAGAAATCCAAGTACAAAATAGTCTCACTGGGCTAGAATCAAGGTTTCATGTGGGCTACATTCCTCTTGGAGGCTGGAGAGGACAGTCGGCTTCCTCACCCTCTCTGACTCCAGGGCCACCTGCTTCTCTTGGCTTGGGGCCCACTTCTTTCCTCAAACCGTGCAGGTAGCATCCCTCCCTCTGCCCTCCTGCCTCCCTCTTATTAGGACCTCTGGAGTGCATCAGACCCACCTGGATCTGGAAAAGGAATGGAGCCTTATTTCTTGTACAGCCTTAATCTCTCGCTTGCTGTGTGTGGTGATGAGTACACAGGCCCTGGGGGATTAGAACATGGACTTTTCCCCTTTTTTACTGTGCTGGGGATTGAACCCAGGGGCACTGTATCCCACAGCTAAGTCCCCAGCCCATTTTTTGTTTTTTTCATTTTGAGACAGGCTCTTAAGTTGTAGAGGCTAGCTTAAGCATGTGATCCTTCGCCTTAGCCTCCCAAGTAGCTGGACGTGGACATTTTTTCAAACCTGCTGACCACACAGGGAGATGAGAAGGAAGTTTATCTTCCCTTTTGTACAATTTTAGAATGTCAGTTTTTAAAAATTTGAAAGAACCGAAAAGATTGAACGAAAGACTCCCTGCTCATAGGGTCACCCCACAAAAAGTACCTCCTGACCTAAGATGATCACATGAAGGCCACGGCTTCTGCTGGTTCACAGTTGGCTTGTCTCCAGACTGTCCCTTTCTGTGGCAGATGACATGGGCTCCACCTGCTGCAGATCAGGGAGCCCATGCAGTGTCATGCCTGTGGCCCCTCAGGCCGTCACTGTTCCTTCTAAATAAACTCCTTGATATTTGATTTCCGCAATAATGAGAGTCTCACATCCTTTAAGTTTTTTTAATAGACTAATGTTTTAACTGTGCTTTTCCTCCTGTCCCTACCTTTAAGTCGGTACAGTTACCTGAGTCATCCTAGGATACTCCACCATGGTTTTCAGCTTGTATCTTTGGGAAAATGCCTTAGAATTCAGCATTCTATTTATTTATTTTATTTTTATGTTTTTAAGTATTTGTTTTAGTTGTAGGTGGACATGATAACCTTTTTTTTTTTTTATGTGATGCTGAGGATCAAACCCAGTGCCTCATGCATGTGAGGCAAGCGCCCTACCGGAGCCACAACCCCAGCCCCAGAATTTGGCATTTTAAAAGAACAGGCTGGGGCTGGGGCTCAGTGGAAGAGTACTTGCTTAGCACTGGGTTTGATCCTCAGTACCACATAAAAACAAACAACAAGTAAAATAAAGCATTCTCTCCATATACAACCACAAAATAAGTAAATAAATTAATAAACCCCATCTGTGGAACCCATGATATGCTGAAGAAAGAGAGCGAGTCTCAGGTGGCCCAGTTAGAGGATTTCAGAAGCAGACATGAAGGCCTTTCTGGACTGCAGTCCCCTCTGGTGTCCCCTAGACAGAATGTGCATGGGCTGCGCCTTGACGAGTGAGAGGAGATGTGCTGGGGAGTACCTCCAGTCAGACTTGCTCACCTGTGCTCATCTGTGCTCAGAAAAACAGAAAATCATACAGTTAATGTTTCATACCTTGTCTTTATGCCTGACACGTATGTGAATCTGTGCAGTGTGTTTCTGTGTAGATCTGCGCGGGGCAGCAAACACAAGTCACAGGCCGTCGCTCAGTGGGAGGCGTGTCAGGGCTGTTCAGAGTGCTCCATCCTGTGGGACTGGGGTGTCATCAGTTTGGGACTGCATCTTCACTTTGATTCATTTCTAGGCCTCTTTTTTTAGAATCATTTCTACATAAAATTTAAAATGAGTCCTTGGAGTCTGCTATACTCCTCATAGCAAATGCATATCATACTTCTTATTTTTGCTCTTTTCAAAAACTGAGCTTCATTTAGGCAAGTTGTCAACAGAATTTATAATTTTAAGGTAAGTTATCAACTAAAAAGCAAGGTTGCCTCTTAAAAAGAGAGAGAGAGATCTGCAAAATGTCCTTTACTTTTTCAGCCTCTGAATTTCCTTAATTTACACTCAGCTTTCATGTAATCTTCATATTCAGTTGTAGATTCATTATCTAATGCAGGCAAAATAGAACCTGTTTTAAGTTAGAATATCAGTGTTTCAACAGAGTTGAGTTTCCCAGTGGAGGGAGAGTGGGGACTGGCAGTCTCAGTTGATTTGCATGTACCTGGACCACTGAGGTGCATTTGCCTAAGACAGACCCTCTTCTCTCCAGTTTGGCCCTCTAGGGAGAAGTCTGGGGATGCGGAAGGCAAGGGTGAGAAGAAAGGACACAAAGACACAGCCCCAAGCTTTCAGGGTCACTTTCATCTGTTACTTCCGTCCTACCATCCCCTTCCCCAAGGGTCTGGACATGGTTGGGTGTGGCCCAGGAAGCTCAGGGGACCTCAGGAGAACTAGCCCTGTGGTCTAGGATGGTGGCTGGCCTTCCCACTGAGGTCACTGCAGGGCTGGGTACCCAGGGTGGGGTGAAGCATGGGAGTGGAGGGCAGCCCACCTGTGGAGCAGGGCCTGACCTCAGTGCCCGTGCCTGGGTTGGTGCTTCAACAGTGGACCTTGTTTTGAGGGAAAGGAGCTGTGCTGTAGGCATGAACCTCCGTGTCCACGTGTCCACGGTGGGGAGGCAGGTGTGCTGGATCAGGGTTTGTTACAAAGCCCTGGGAAAAAGGAGACTATCAAGATCACAGGAAGACCTGATCATGCTGTACCATGAACCGTGGAGACCCGTGGAGACCCGTGGGTTAGGGCTGGTGAGAGGTTTGAACAAGAAAAATAATTGTTAAGCTTTTTTTTTTTTTTTTGAAAAGTTTGGGATTGGTGATTATCTAAAAACTGGACATTTAGGGAGGGTGTTCAAGTTGTCCAGAGCTGCTTGGCCTCTTTCTCTGAAAACACTGTGAGCTTGTTTTCTTCTTTGGATAGTCCCAGTATTTCCCGACTACATGGCTGTACTTCCTGACTTCCCAGTTCTCAATGGCAAAAGGAAGAGGTGTGTTTGCCTCACAGGACACTCTCCTGAAAAGACATGGAGATGACGCCTGTGCTGCTTCTTGGGGACTTCTAGCTCTTGGCAGGCCTCTGGGACCCCCCTGAAGTCCCATGTTCAAGTCTCCGTGTGTGTGCATTTTTGGAGGCCCCTTAGCTTTAAACAGGTTCTCAGGAGGTGTGGGCCCTGGGGTCCCCTCTCCAGAGGGTGCTGCTGTGCCCCTCTCAGCATGCTGTCAGACAGCCATCAGCAGGTCCCAGCTGGGGTTGGTGGTGGAGAGCCTCAGCTCTCCCAGGGTGGGTCCTCAGGGCCCTGTTTCTTGATCAGCTTCTGTGGGAGCTCTTGCTTCCTTAGCTTCAGACTAAGAGGAGTTGGCCCTGAAGAGATCAGCTTCCGTGTGATGGAGTGGAGGTGCCAGGTATGGGCAGCAGCCCTGGCAGGCCGCTGCTGCAGGGCAGTGAGAGGTCCAGCCCCCGGAGGCAGCTCAGCAGCTGTTGAGGAGCAGCAGAAGGCAGGGCTGGGTGGCGACTCCCATCCCCCACCCCAGGGGAGCAGGAGGCTTCCTGTGCAGGTGTTTAGCTTGATGCACAACCCCTTCTTGTTTTCTGAAACAGATGGCTCACATTGTTCGAAAACTTCACTGTGAATTTAACAATTCTCTTTTATTAAAAGAGCACACTTTTGTGAAGTGAGGGCTTTCTTAGAAGATCTAGAACACAATGTTACCACAGTCACGCATTCCGTGGCTTTCCGTGTTCCTGGGGCTGACGTTAGCATGTCAGAGAGTGTGAGCACTTTTAGGATTCTTGATGCATGGTGCCAGTTTGCTTTGCAAAAGGACCATACAGTGTACTCTGTTCCTGACTGTGTTTGGGGACGTGTACTTTATCAGTACTTGCTTATGCTTGAGCAAAAGCCTTTCTGAAAACTCTTACCGAGTGCTTACCAATAGTGCCTCATTAAACCTGTTTATTATCAACTAGGTTGAAAGAACTTTTTGCATTATTTGTGTATTATGAATTGGCTCTTTCATATGGGACAATGACTTATTTACTTAACTGAGGTAAACCACTTTTGCGGGATACTAACTGAGGTAAACCACTTTTGCGGGATACTGAGGATTCAACGCAGGGGCACTCTACCACTGAGCCACATCCCCGCCCTATTTTGTATTTTATTAGAGACAGGGTCTCACCAAGTTGCTTAGTGCCTCGCCATTGCTGAGGCTGGCTTTGGACTCACACTCCTCCTGCCTCAGCCTCTGAGCCACTGGGATTACAGGTGTGCACCACCATGCCAGCAGGTGAACCACTTTTATGGTCCCTTCGGGTGATGGCCCCTTTCCTCACCCTGAGGTTTTAGGTGTGGGAAGTAGAGGCAGTTCTGACTGGAGTTCGGGCCAGGTTTTGACTAATTGTAGTCACTTGTTTGCCTTTCCTTGATTTTTCTCCTAAAACCAAAGCTCCCTCCACCATCTGTTGTCTTCTGGCCAAGAGCTCTGCTCTGGAGGAAGTAGGTTGAGCAGAACTTGCGCCTGGTTATGGGAGGCCGCCCTGCGTGCGGGCTGCTTGCTCCTTCCTAAGTGTGCCACCTGTTAGACGAAAGACGCTTTCATACACACTTCCCGTGTTCTGGGATCCGGTGGGGTGCTTCCTCTGCTGTGGGAGCCAGCTTATTTCATGGGGGCAGGGTCACCTGGCGAGGGAGGAGGCCTGGCCTGCGGTGCAGGGGTTGGAGAAGACGGGGCTTCTGAAGGAGGCCCTGCCCGAACCTGCCCCGCGCTCTGCCTTGTGCTTCGCCTTGCGCTGCTTCTTGGTTGCCTCTGATTGTTGTTGCTTAGTTTCAGTTGCAATAACAGAGGCCTAGAGGAGGTGGAACGTCATTTAGAATGTTCCAGAAGTGAGTCCCACATCCTCTCAAGCTGCTGGTGCTGCTGTTTTGCTTCTGTCTTTGCACTGACTACAGAAAACACCACCCAGGGGAGGGCAGGGGGTTTCCGCAACTCCGTTGTCGGGGTGTCACGTCATGTCTGCTGCTCTTGCGGCTCGGTGGTGGGTATTGGCGCCTCCCTGTGATGACTGGCGTGTGCTTGTGTGTCCCCTTTCCTCACTGTAGGAGGCTTCCGCTTGAGGAGCAGGCACTGTTAGTCTGTACTGACGTTGGTAACGTGGGCATGGACGCTGGGCTTGGGGAAGAGCTGTGAGCAGTGCGGGGCTTGGTGTCTGGGACCAATTTGTAACTGCTTGTTCAGTCAGTAAGCGTCACCTAGGCCATGCCAGCCCTGTCTTCACGGATGCCTTGAGCCTCCAGGAGGCAGAGATGGGGCACACTGAGAAGACGGGTCGGAGTGGACGTGGCAGCATGCATACGGAAACCTTGGGCAGATGCAGAGGGCAGTGGCAGGCTGTGGGTTGGGATGGACCTAGACTGGGCAGGGAAGGTCCTGGGGAGCTGGCACTTGAGTGGACCTTGCCCGACCAGTAGGTGCTAACTAGGGGAGCTGCGAGCAAACACCCCATAAGCCGAGAGCAGGGGAGGCGGGGCCTGAAGCAGTATGGCCTCCGGGAGCTGCCAGTGGCTCTGCGCCTGGAGCGGCTGCAAGGGAGGGGCCCAGAAGCAGGTCACAGAGAGGGGACAGCCACCGAGGTGTGAGGTCAAGGACTTGCTTATGCTTGAGCCACACGGAGAGGTCCAGACACCTCAGGAAGGGCCTAACCATGGTTTTATGACGGTGCGATCCCAGTTGGCAGCACAGTGACCCTCAGAACTGCCATGACCCTTCAGGGGAGCACTTGGTGAGGTCCTGGGCAGCAGGAGGAAGGAAGGAGCTGCAGACAGTGAAGGCAGGTAGGGAGGTTTGGTTACTGTACTTGGGAGGTGTTGCTGGACTTAAGCCAGGCCAGGCTCTGTCTGTGGATGACTCCACGAGAGGAGTCCGACGAGGGTCTGATTTGAGATAGGAGTTTGACAAGTACAGTGTTGTGCGGTACTCACAGAGAGTCCCCTGAAGGAGCCACTTGGACCAGTTGGATTTGCACCTGGAAGTTGTCATGGAGGGAGGGCACCCAGGGATGGTGGCCGAGGGTGACATCTTGGCACAACCCTCTGAGGGCCGCTGGAGGAAGAGGTCTGGAGGGGACCTCGCAGGTGAGGTGCGGTGCCTTTCAGGTAACCCGACTGCAAAATGAGAGAGACAGCAGGCAGGCACCGCAGCTGGGGGGCGCTGCAGATGGGGAACCCTTTGTTTTTAATTTTGGGGATATTTAAGACTGTTAGTCTTTTTAAAAATATGCCTTCTGAAAGTTATCCTGAGCCAGCCTTGAGCAGTGTCCCCGGGGGCCCGTGGTCACCGGAGGGAGCGGGCTCTTGTTTCCTTTTGTCTCTGTGGCTTCCGTGCACAGCAGCTGCAGACCGCATGTGCGGGCAGCCTGTTCAGCTTAAGTTACCTTCTCCTGTGTTCTCCGGTCCCCTGAGGTAGTTTCCAGCTGCCCTCACGATGGGAATAGAGAGTCGCCCGATATCTGGCTGTGTCCTGGCCCTTTCAGCTGCTGCCCAATGCCCCCCCCCCCATGTCCCGCCGTCCTCTGCAGCCGTGTGTCTGGGTGCACTCCCGCCTGCTCGACCCTGGCGCTGCCCTGGGTGCCGATGGAGGGCCCCAGCCTGGTTCACTCGTCCTCCCATCACCCATGCTGAGAAAACATGCACTTCTGCTCCTTCTTGCCGTCTAAGTCGTCTGTCCAGCCTCCACCTGCCCACACGCAGGGCGGCCTCACACAACCAGGTGCAAGTTCTGCTCAACCACAGCTGCCCTGCGCTGGCCTTTACCCAGCGACCTGGATCTTCCTCAAATTCTGGTCACCCGACCACAAGATGTACTCTGGCTCCAGAGAATCCTGAAGGCCAGCTTGCCACCATGACGCCCACTTACCAGAGGTCCTGGAGGACGGGGACTCTCATACCACACACAGGCTCAGCAGCCCACTCCCACGTCCCAGGAGAAGTCCCGAGGTCTAGAAATGGAGCGCACACCATCGCAGGAGGCACAGCATGTGAGCTGAGAGCAGAAGCACACGTGGACGGAGAGGAGGGGCAGACAGCAGAGGGAGCCAGGGCCTAGGCCTGCGGCCCTTGCAGGTCAGCCTCGTCCTCAGCCCCAGACTCCGCAGAACAGGATCCCTGGGTGTCCGTCGTCTCCCACCTGTGAAATGGACGCAGCGTCTGGTCCTACCCCCCGGGGCAGCTGAGGGCTACCTGTGAAAATGCTCAGCAATGAAGGCCATGCACAGCCGCGGTCAGCTACCACTGCAGAGTAGGGCAGCAGCAGCCCCTGCTTGGCCTCAGTGCCTCATCGACCCCAATAGTGAGGTGGCTTGCTCACCCAGAAAAAAAAGACAGGGGACGCCTGCTGGTGCCACCCCACAGCCATGTCAGCTGGACCAACAGCCCACATGGTGAGCTCTGAGAGCTGCCTGGTGCTTCCAGAGCCCCGTGTAACTTCCCCGGTGCAGCGCCCACGGGAACCAGCTGAGGCCCTCCTGGTCTTCTCGCAGGCAAGGTGCACACTCGGCTTCTGCCTGCTGCCCCGCCCGCCCCCTCTGGCCCGTCTCCTCCTCCCCTCCCCTCCCCGCGGCTTTGTGCCGACTGACTAGGAACATGACTTCTTCACTCCCTGACTTGACAACAGTGCCTCTTGGTTGCGCTCATCCAGACTGCAGAGTCCCAAGCAGGCAGGGACAGTTCTGCTGGGTGCTAGGGCGGGAGTCTGGAGACGGGGAGGTGGCTGTCCAGCAGGATTCTGCCTTGGCCTGTGTTCTGGCTTTCAAGAGTGACCTGCAGTGAGCTGGGAGGCTCCTCAGCACCCGTGAAGCTCAGGAGGGCCAGCTGGTCCAGCTCCTGTTGCCTCTGATGCCCTGCCCTGTGCCCTGGGCAGAGCCTGGCAGTGCTCAGAAGCCCCACTGGGGCCTTCTCCTTTGCAGCCCTCCCCTTGCCAGCCCTTGCCCAGGTCCTTGTTCTCTCAACAGGACTTCACTAGGAAGGACAGGTCCCTCCTGCTCTCCTGGTGCCCTGGTGCTCATCCCTTGAATCCTGCTGGGGACGGTGTGGTTGGCCCTCTGCGGCTTAGTCTCTGGTTATTTGACCCAGCCCACATGCTAACACAGGCCCTGGCATAAAGGTGCTCGTTTTATCGACTGAACCGTCAGGTCTGCACGACCATCTGGTTTTTTATAGAAACCAAGTCCCTGGAATGCCCGCGGACCATGAGACCAGAGCCCCTCGCCTCAAGCATGCTCGTCCTGTCCCTTGTGTTGTTTGTGGTTTACCTGGAGGCTTGGTTGTTGCCCTGGCTGTGGGGTGAACAGCCGAGTTCCTCCGTGTTGACTTGTTGGAGAGTTTAAGACACTTTCTGTGCCTTTCAGTTTTCAATGCAGACCTAAAAAAGGGGGATTTACTTGAAAACCATGATCATTCTATATGTGAAAGCTGAGTGTAGCAAATGACCCACTGGGGCCAACATGGCCTATGGCAAGGTGGTCTGTGGTGTGTGTCCACTTTAATCCAGGACGTGTTAAGGCATTTGACAGATATATCTTGAAAGGGATTAAAACTTAGTCATTGGGCTGGGCGCGGTGGTGCACTCTTGTAACCCCAGAGGCAGCCTCAGCAACTTAGCAAGACCCTCTCTCTCAAAAAAAAAACAAAACACAAAACAAAACTGGAGACATGGCTTAGTTGCACAGCAACCCTGGGTTCAATTCCTGGAATCAAAATAATAAAAAAATAAATTGGTAGGTGGGTTTTTTGGTGTCTAAACGTGGTTAAGATAGCCGCTGGGTGGACGTCTTGGTGGAATGCTGCTTTGACGTGGGAATCTGCTGGACATGTCCCCAGCATGCATCAGAGACAAAAGAGGGGCTCTGCTGTATTCATTTCATTGTTGCTTCCATGACAAGCTATTATAGATGTAGTGCTTCACCAATACACACTGATTCCCACACAGCTCTGAAGAAGTCAGCCCCGGTCTCCCTGGGCTAACGTCGAGGCTCTGCCTGGACTGTCCTTCTGGAGCCCCTGAGAGGCCCCTTCTGCCCTAGAGGCCTCACACTCCTTGGCTCTCAGACCCTTCCTCCTCTTCAAAGACAGTGATGGCTGGTGGAGTCTTTCTCATGTCCCTCTGACAGGGACCCTCCACCTTTAAGGACCCTGGCACCTACCTGGGTGATGAGGACAGTCTCCCTCTCCTGTGGTTGGCTGAAGAGCATTTTGATGCATTTGCTACCTTTACGTAGTCTGCGAGCTCCTGGGGCCTTGCTTCTGGTGGGGCCAGCAATGCTGTCCTTCGTGCAGGCCTGCCTCTTTTCAAGGCTGTGGGCTCCGTCTGGCTTTCTCTAGTGCCTCGAGGTTTGGAAGCACTGTCCCTAATGCAAGGGTCAGGGAAGTCAAGGCAGAAGCCACAGCAAGCCTTGGCCCTGGCCCTGTGTTCTGCTGCTCAGCAGCTGCTAGAAAGTTCCCTGGGTCAGAGGCTGTGTGGCTGCCCCAGCCCTGGGAGTGTTTCTCACTCTGCTTGGGAGCAAGGACAGCGCTCCTGTTTTCAAGTGGAGGACGCGAATCCACACGACGGGTCTGGATAGGGGAAAGGAGCAGCTATTCTAGAGGGAGGTCCTGGCAGGACAGTGTCTGGTGATGGGCTTCCCCTGCCACATGGGGGGCCTGGCTGAGGAGGAAGAAGCTGGACGCCAGTCCCCACCCCGACCACCCCCTGGGTTGTGCTGTAAGTTCCTTGGTTTAATTTCCATGCTGAGTGGATTTCAAGGATACAGAAATCAGTTTCTGCTAAATACTACTGTTCTTTCCCTTTTCTGCTTGCTGTTGCTTTAATCTCCCATTTCCTTACACATATAAATGTCTGTATATAGCATTCTAATGAGAGATCTGAACTTCTGCTTTAAAATATTACGTAAGTAACACATTGTTATACTAAAACATCAGCTGACAGGGACAAGCACATGGTTAAAGTCATGTGATGTTTAAAGGGTTTAATAGACTTCAGAAGTTAGAGCAATTTTAGCCCAGCATAGGGGTGTACCCCTTTCATCCCAGTGACTCAGGAGGCTGAGACTGAAGGATCACAAGTTCAAGGCCAGCCTCAGAAACCTAATGAGGCCCTAAAAAACTTAGCAAGACCCTGTCTCAAAATAAAAAATAAAAAGGTCTAGGAATGTGGCTTACTGGTAAAGCACCCCTGGGTCCAATCCCTGGTCCAAAAAAGAAAAAAGAAGTTGGAGCACTTTTAATTCTCTACGTTATCATATCCCCAAGGCCAGTTGATTTCTATACAAAAAACAGGTCACACCTTACTACTCCATCCCAGCCTAGAGCAAGAAGGGTGGAAGGAGGGGGCACCATGTTTGGGATCTGTCTGGTGGAGAAAGCCAGAACTTCAGGACACTTGGGACCTGGGCGGCAGCAGCAGGTGTCTCCTCCAGCCTGCAGGGGGGTAAGCTCACGTTCAGTGGCTGAGCTCTTAAGGAGGGGAGGGATGGATGGTCACACGAGGCTGAGCAGAGGGGCCACTCAGCATCCATTATTAAGAAACGTGTATTTTATCGGCTCACATTTATATGTGTGGGGGAACATTTCTGTAACCTTTGTAAGGATTCAGATCAAACCCTGGCACCCAAACTGGGAGGGAGTTGCTGGGAGGGGGGCATTGGGCAAGGCTGTCTCTAACCGCTTCACAGGTATCTGGGGAGGGTACAAAGACAAACGTCGTAGTCTCTTGGACAGCAATGGTGACTGAGTAAGGGGGTAGCTTTGATTTCCAGAAGTGATATCATCAGATTTACTTGGCATCAGTAACTTTTAGAAAGCTAGGTGCTTGATGCTTTGTGAAAACTGAAATTACTTTTCACTGCTGTTTGAAGATGTTAAGGTCTAGCCAGGTGCGTGGTGAGCACCTGTACCTCCAGCGGCTAGGGAGGCTGAGACAGGAGGGTGGCTTCAGCCCATTGGTTCAAGGCCAGGATTTTTTTTTCTTTGCCTTTAGCATAAAAGAGCACCAGGCAGTGAGAAGCACAGCTGTCGGCATGCGAGGGCAGACGCCGCCTGTGCCCTCAGAGCAGGGGTGCAGGCGTCTGCGTGCGCAGGTCCCGTGGTGCCCATGCAGCTGGAGGAGTCACGTGCCCCCACGCGGTGAACACACAGGGTTTAAGTGACCTCCTTCAAGTTGATGGTCTGGAGAATTTGGATTAGGACCGTCGCTCCTGCACTTGACCAGTCTGTGGAATCACTTGGGTGAATTTTTTAAAACCATTTCTTCTGGGTCTGCTCTCTGGCCGTTTCTCATGAACCGGAGCCTGCAGGGGACTCAGGAGTAGTGAATGGAGGTGCACCTGCCCGGGTTCCACTGCAAGACTGGGCCTTGGGGGTGGGGTGGGGCTCCACCTGTGCCACGTCCCAGCCCTGGATACTTAAGGCTTCGACCTTCAGGACCCTCAGGCTTTCCTGAGCGCGGCAGAGTGGCCTGCTTCTGTGCTGAGGGTGGGAAGGTCAAGGCTGCCTGGGCGGAAGGAGGCTGGGTGCCGAGTGGTGAGGACCGGACCGCGGGCAGCGAGGAGGGCGGCCGGCTGGTGTCGAGTGCGCGCCCCCAGCGCGGTCCTCTGAGTTACGTGGTTTTGCTTTGGGCCACTCAGCATTCCCCTTAGAGGGCTGAGCTTTCAGAGGTTCTTAAGAAGAGGCTCAACGGATCAAAGAAGTAAAAAATAACCAAACTGGGATTTTTTTTTTTAACTCCTTTATTATAGTTACCAAGTTTAACTACCCACCTACTTTGGCTTCCCAAGTGTCTCCGTGTGGTTTTCTCTTCTTCTTTGAGGAGATGCACTCCCTATAGCTGCCGCTGTTGCTAGGCAGCCCCTGGACAGGTGCCAGCTGAGAGCCCCTGTCTGTGCAGCAGACGGGAAGTGGCCCAGATCCTTCACGGGTCCCTCCCAGGCAAAGGAGGGGCTTGGCACTGGGACACTGAGGCTGTGCCCCCTGTGTTGGGCAGTAGCTCAGCAGTGCTCTCCCTAGTGGTGAGCCAGCCTGCTGTGCCCTTTGACCCAGTCAGTGCCACCAGCAGCAGAAAGATGGGCAGCCTTGCAGCTTGACACACCCAGCAAGGATGTGCGGGCTGTGCCCACGGCTGAACGTTGGTGGAGTGCTGTGCGTGGACGGCCCTGATAACCAGTCGCCACTCCTTTGGTTGCTCAGTGGTCTCCGCCTGGTTCTGGAGCAGATCGCCCCGGGAATTCTCATTGATGAGACTTTGCCTGCCTTTCTCATTGTTTTCCCAGGCCAGGTTCCCGTACATGGGCACTGGCCCTGGGGTCTGGCTCTGTGGCCTCCACGTGCAGGAGGTCCTGTTGCCCCCCTGCAGCGTGTGACGTGCTTCATTTGCCCTTCCCAGCACTTGGCTGCTGTTGAATCATGTAGCTTTTCGATACAATTTTGAATGTCCGCTGTCCCCCTGTCAGTGGGAGGAGCTTGCTCTGAGAACCGTGTCTGGAGTCTGCGCCAGAGCAGCTTGCAGGGCTTCTCCTCTGGACTTTGAAGTCACCTGTCCAGCACACTGGTGCACAGCCCTGTGAGCCAGCTGCTCCACAGGCCCTGGTGATCAGACCTGGCCGAAGCTCTCAGGTCCCCCGTTCTGGGTGGAAAAGGAGAGCTCTGACTTGTGCAGGAAGGGAAGCTCATTCCTCCGAGAGCAAGCAACATGCGGTCTGCAGCTGTGGAGTTCAGGTGGGGTGTCCTGAGTTGGTCATGGGGAGACTTGTGTGCTTCTCCTTGGAAATGACTTGGTCTGATTTTCACTGTTTGTTGGACTCAGGCCTGCAGTTGGGCTTTCCCTGACTTCTCAGGTCTCCTGTGTCCCTTGTGGCTGGCACAGCCTTTTATATACACGTCTATGACAGTGAGTCCACACAGACCATGACTTAGCTTTGACAGGCAGTAAGTTACTGCAGTCTGTACAGAAAGGGGGGCCTATTGGGACCCAGTGCAGGGCAGCCTGGCTCGGCCTGTGGCTTCTGCTCAGGGACTTCAGTGCAAGACTGCCTGGGTTACCTTGGTGGCTTCTCTTCAGAGACCTTGGTGGAAAGTCTATCTGCATGGGCTGCTCTCAGTAGCCAGAGGCTCTGCCGTGGCGTTGGGTCGCACCAACTGCTGTGCCCCATGTAACCGGAGGCCAGGCTCTGAGATGTGAGGGTGGCAACTGCCTCCGCACTGGCCTGCCAGGGCACAGGCTTGTGGGCAGAGTCCTCAGTGCCACCTCAGCCACTGGCAGCATGTTGGTGTGATAGCCCTGAATAGGTTGCCTCCATAGCAGCCATTTGTGTATTTGGTAGTGGGCATTGAGTCCAGGGGTGCTTTGCCACCAAGCTACACCCCCACTCCTTGTGCATTGTTTTGTTTTTTTTTTTTTAGTGTGGAAGGTCAAACTTAGGGTCCTCTTTTTTTTTTTTTTAATGGATGGCATGCCTTCATTTTATTTATTTATTTTTATGCGGTGCTAAGGATCAAACTCAGTGCCTCGCATGTAACAGACAAGTGCTTTGCCATTGAGCTACAGCCCCAGCCCCTTATGCATTTGTGACACAGCATCTTGCTAAGTTGCCCAGGCTGGCCTTGAGCCGGGCGTCCCCCGCCTCAGCCCCTTGAGGGCTGGACGCACAGGCCTGCACCACCGTGCTTGGCTGCTAGGCACTTTAAAAAGATAATTTCTGTAAAAATCTTATAGGTATAAGAAAGCTTTCCTTTATAGAGAGGAGGACAATAAGTGAGACGTCTTTCCTTCCTTCCCAAGTTGTGAATGCACTAGAAATAGAAGGGGAAACCAGGCAGTGGAGGTCCCGCCTCCCCTGGGACTGGAGAAGAGGGAGACGGTGTCCCCTACCTTCGGCTGAGGTGGAGGCAGGGGAGAGGCCGCATAGTCATAGAATAGGTTAAGTTTCTCCCTTTCTTTCGCAGTGATAAGGTTTTTGCACCAGACCCTTTGGAATCGTGTGGCGAGTAGCACAAGCCCGCCCATGCTCCAAGCTCCCCCGTGCTCCATGGGCCTCACGCACACAGGCCCCATGCGTGCACTGCCCACTCACTGCCCCTCACCTGTCGCTCACTCAGTATGAAAACTGTACTCTGTGGCCACGCCCGTGCTTGGAGCTGGGGCAGGGTGACGATGCTCTTGTTGGCATTTACACCAGAGGGCGGGGAGGAGCTGTCCCAGGAGGCTGGAGGCCCAGGCTTTAGTCCCCAGCACCGAGAAAAACAAACAAGCAAACAAACAAAATCAACTCTCACACCATGAAACGTGTCCTGTGGGTGGCCTGCCAGCACCACTGTTGTGGGTTTCTGCTTTGCTGGGTGGTGTGGTGTCCGAGTGGCCTCCCGCACAGCCCTGAGCTCCTCCGAGCCCTGCAAGCACAGCGTCCTTCTGGAGAAGGCCCTTGCCAGAGCAGCTTGGCCTGGGGCCCCGAGCCTGCTGTCGGCCGTGCACAG
Source organism: Marmota monax (assembly GCF_021218885.2). NCBI lineage: Eukaryota > Metazoa > Chordata > Mammalia > Rodentia > Sciuridae > Marmota > Marmota monax. The sequence goes on along the minus strand of NW_026692700.1, from coordinate 378,188 downwards.
AGCTGGCTGAGCAGTGCGTCCCGACTGCGGAGCAGCACACGTAAGGCCAGGCTCAGCAAGGGTGGACGATGGCAGTGCCGCCCCCAGAGCTTGCCTCCCTGCAGGTGCTGCCCCTGGGGGGTCCCGTTCCCAGGTCCCGTGTTCCCCGCTCTGGGGTGCACATGAAGTTCACCGGAGCTCATCCTCTAGAAGTTTCCCAGGAAAGGGCACGTGGGAAGTTAGCGTGCAGCGTCCTCGACTGTCAGTGACACATTGTGAACCAGGAGCATTGGGCCTGATTGCAGGTGTCCCCAGTGCACGAGGCTCGGTGGTGAGAGAGCTGACTCCATCTGTTGCCCCCATGAGTCTCGCCAGAGGGGCAGCCCTGCCTTGTAGGCCAGCCTCCATGCACCAAGCAGTTCCGCGTGTGGGCTGAGCTCTGGGCCCGGATAGGCTGTTAACTGGGTTCTGACTCATGCTGTGTTCCTGAGGCCACCCGCCTGCTAACGTGACGGTCAGGCCAGATGATGGTTCCTGTTTAGTTTGATTTAAGACAGTGGCCCACTCAGGCAGTGGCTAGCTGGCCCTGCCGGCCTCCGTCACACAGGCGTTGGGTGGCAGGCTCTGCTGGTCCTGGCTGCTGTGGCAGCTGAGTAAGAGGAGGGTGGAGCACACGGGTTTTGTAACACTGGCCCTGCGATTTCACAGAGAAGGGGAGGCTCTGTGGCCGGCGTGCGCAGGAAACAGGAAGCTGCGTGCACTGTTGCATATCCCGTGTGTCCACAGCAAGGGCACAGGGCCACCTGCCCCACCTCTGCCTCAGTCCTGCTGGAGCCAGCTGAGCGCCGCTCTCAGAGACGTGCTTCAGTCTCTTGTGATGATTCCTCTAGAAACTGTGGATGGGGTTTGGTTAGAAGTGCAGAGAAAAGCCAGTGACGCACTGGAAAGGTCAGTCAGGACTGGACACTGTTTATGAAGTGCTGGCACCAGCTACGCGATACCCAGCCCGGCTAGCAGCTGTCCTGGGGGCCTGGCCACAGTGTCCCTGCAGCAACTGGGGGTTTGTTGGATCTCTGAGCACTTTGCAAAATCATTCCCTCATCTCCCAGTGGGTGGCCAGGACCCAGGTCGTGTGGGCCCTAGGAGTCACCTGGAGTCACAGAAAGTGCCCGGCAGACACTTTCACCTTGGAGAATGGCAAAGGTCTTTCAGCTTGTAGTTCCTAGAGTCAGACTGTCTAGAAGAGAGGCTTGGACGACTGGGTGGCAGCCTGTTTGCTCCTCACGTGGGCACAGCAGGGAGCCATGGAAGGAGGCCCGGGAGCTGGACTGAGGGATAGGTAGGATTCAGGAAAGTAGAAGACACTTTAAAACATTTTTCAGTCAATGTGATTCACGTATGTAGTTTTAAAGCTCACGTGCCACATAAAAGTGCACACAGATGCCACGGCCTTCTTCACTACAGACAGAACGTGGGAGACCTAGGTGTCCGTTTGCTGTGACTACTGAGCAGACGCAGTGCGCTCCTGCAGGAGGAGGTCACCTAGCGTAAAGGGAGGGGGTTTTCCTCGTGCCGCAGGGGCTGGGCTTGCAAACAGCCGTGCCAAGTAAGAGAAGGCAGGCACAGAGAGCCACGCGCACCCGTCGAGGTGCCCGGTGGGTGGAGGTGGCAGGGGCCGGGAGGGCAGGAACATACCTGGGCTTTCTTTTCGGGGTGATGAAATCTTGTAGAACTCGCTGGTGTTGCTGGTTACGTGACTCTGTGAGTATGAACCTCTGAACTGTGCAGAGGATGTATTTTATGGCTTGTGAATTATCTCATCATTATTTTCAAAATAATCCACCTTGAGAGTCACGGTCGATGCCATTTTCTGGTTAGTCATCCCAGTGTTGATCTCAGCTCCCAGCTCCACAGGGAGAGCCAAGGTGACCCACGGCGGGACGCGGTCCCTGGGCAGCGTGGTTCTTCCTGGAGCTGCTGCTCGCCCCGTTTTCTCTGGAATCACCAGCATCCTCCACAGACTCCAGCCCTGCCTCCTGCTGTGCTGTGGCTCTGCCTGCTGGGCCACGCGCCTGTCACTGTCCTGCGGCAGCCTCTGACTCCCCTCAGAGTCCTCCTGGGGCCTCCCTGCAGGTGCTGCCCCGGGGGGTCCCGTTCCCAGGTCCCGTGTTCCCCGCTCTGGGGTGCACATGAAGTTCACCGGAGCTCATTCTCTAGAAGTTTCCCAGGAAAGGGCACGTGGGAAGTTAGTGTTCTGAATTTGTGTAGTAGAAAATTCTTAGCCTGTCTTCTTCATTTTTTTTAATTTAGTATAAAGTTTTCTTCTGTTTTGAAGGGTCTTCTGGTCCATACATGTGCCTGAGGTGTATCCGTGTTGCGTGTCCATTTGTACCAGTGTGCAGTATCTTGCTCTTTGAACACACCCCAATTTAAAAGCATCAGTTCCAAGCTGGGGGCGGTGGCGCACACCAGTAATCCTAGCAGCTCAGGAGGCTGAGGCAGGAGGATTGCAAGTTTAAAACCAGCCTCAGCAATTTAGCAAGACCCTGAGCAATTCTCTAAATAAAAATAAAAAAAAGGGCTGGGGATGTGCCGCTGTGGCTGAGTGCCCCCTGAGTTCAATCCCTGGTACAAAAAGAAAGGCATCGGTTCCAGCTCTGACGGACGTGAGAGCTGCTGGGACATTCATGCTGGCTCCTGGCTCCTGGCTCCTGTGTCAAGGCTGCGTCAGTCCTTGTGCCACTGGTTGGTGTTGCCGGCTCCGTCACGTGTCAAGTTCCTATCTGTGGAGAGGTGTTTCTGGGACAGGTCCTGCTCTGTGGTCTGGTGCCAGGGCCACCATGTCTCATGATCCCTAAACAGGTCTGCCCGCTAGGGTGGTGGTGGCAGTGCCAGGGCACCTGTGCACCACCTGGAGTGCCGAGTCCTGGCGTCTGAGCACCAGGCGACTTGGTTTCTGGTGACTCTTTCAGCAGAGCTCAAGCACTCCGTCCACAGAGGCCTCCCATGGTCCTAACTCTGCTGCTGGGGCCTGTCCTTCCGGCTGCTGTCATTGGCACGCTCTGAGCTTTGTGCATTGGTTGTGTGGCTAGGGTCCCTTAAGTTCCATGGCAAGGCCAACAGTCTGTCCTGAGTCCTTCTCTGTGAGGGCGGTCAAGCCAACGGTGGATGGCATGGTCCCGTTCTCTCCCTTCTCCAGCCCCACATGCCGTCCTTGCCTGTTTAATTGGCTAGGCAGTTCTTTCTGGGGTCCTTGGTAGAGAAAGATTGTGTTCGGGGTCCCCCATGGAAGTCTAAGTGTGGTCCCTCATGGTGGGCAGCCTCCCTCGTTCCCAGAAGAAGGCTTTGAGCTGCCCAGGGGATGAGTACCACGGGTCGCTCCTGGAGCGCTTTATCCCGTGGGAAGAGGCCTTGTGCTTCTGGTTTGTGAGAGGCTCTTCTCAGTCCTGAGTGGCCGCCCAGCTCTGTGGACGCTTCCTCTGCTGCTCCTGTGTGGGAATGTGCAGCTGCGTCCAGGAGCGGCCCTCTGCGCCTGGTGGCCCTCTGACCCTGCAGTGCACGGGCAGCATGCTCCCAGAGCACAGGTGTCTCCACAGGATGGCGTGTTGACGGGCAGCGTCTCTGATGCCCTGGTTGGATGGGCAGATGTACCTGTTTCCTCTGGCTCTTTGGTGTGGCTTCTCAGACACCTGGACGCCACGTGTGGCTCCCACCCTGTGTTTCGGGACAGCACTGATCCAGGTGCACCAATGCCTGGGTGCTGCTTCAGTCAGCGTACTCACAGTCAGCGTGCAGAGGCGGTACTGGCTGCACACCTGTGGCACTCTCACAGGAACGCTGTCGAGCCAGAAAGCTTCCTCCACTTCCCAAGTGAGGGGGCCGCAGGCGGGGAGAGGGTGAGCACTGGTGCAGGCCGGCTGCCGTGTGCCAGGGCATCTCAACAGGTGGTGTGCCTTCAGGACAGCACTGCAGGTGCTGGTTCAGGTGTGTGGGTGTGTCAGGGCTTGTGGGAGGAAGCGCCCTCCTTAGCACTCATGACCCGGGAGCATAGAAGAGGACAGTGCACAGCCCAGGCTTTAGTGTGACGGAGCCCCTGTGAGTAAAGTGCAGGCCACCACCACGATGCATGAGGAGGACCCACAAGCCAGCAAAAGGTCAGGTGGGAAAAGAGGACAGAGGGTGCGTCCACAGAAGCCTGGTTGAAGAATGTGTGCCAAGCCTTCCTAACGGGCAGGAAAGGCCTGCACACCGCCTGAGCCTGGAGGACGCCGGGGGCCTGACCACAGCTGCAGCTCTCAGGGGGGGTCGGGTGGCGGCTGCTCCAGGCACAGCTGCCCACTGGTGCGCACAGCACCCAGATCCCGGGTCTTAACTCCACATTCTCCAGTGAAAGGGTCAGGGAATCCTGCGGAAATGACTGACCTCAGGACCAGGCAGGGGAAGTGCTGAAGGAGCCTGCCCGGGACATCTTGTGACGCCAGATGGTGACCGGCACACACAAGTGGTGGTGATGGTGCAAGGACAGCACCACTGCCAGACCCTGACATTGGCAGGAAGTTTTGGGGGAGGAGAGGCAGGGCCGTGTTGTTCCCAGAGGACCTCTGGACAAGATGCTGGCCTCAGGACAGACGTGACCCACAGCTGAGGCCTGGGACTCCCTGGACCCAGGGTGCAAGGGGAGCATCACACTGCCTGACCTGGTGCTCGGGGAGGACGCCCTCATTGCTGGTGCTATTCTAGCCAAAACGCACAATCGGAAGACCTCAGACAGGTCCAGAGTGAGGAACGTGCAGGCCTCCAGGTGCCTGGCCGGAGCTCTGTCCGGTCCCTGAAGCAGGAGCAGGAGGAAGTGTCACAGATTGGAAGGATGAAGGAGACAGTCGGATGCATGGGTTGGGTCCTAAGGGGAATCAGTGAGGAAAGTGGCAGGTTCAGGGGGGCTCTGCGTTGGCCAGAACTGAGCACGTATGGCTCCCACCGACTCCTGGGCACAGTCCAGCTGCGGTTCCATTAGAGGCTACCCCGGGAAGCTGGGGGGGGTTCACCCAGACCCAGTGTTCTCACAGCTTTCCTGCCCATCTGAAATTACTCAAAATAAGAAGTTCAAATCATTGCCCATTCTGGTTGACTGAGTTCAGCCCTCGGAACGCCCTCTCCAGGTACATTTCCACAGCCGCAGGAAGACGGGGCAGAGAATGTTCTTTGTAACGGGGCCTGCGGCGCAGAGTGGAAAACACAGCCCGGTAGGAAATCAAAGCCAGGCACACGCTCTCGTGTGGGTGTACCCATTAAACAGCGGAGGTGGCGCTAGATGCTGACCCAGGAGAGAGGTGACTGGTAGAGAGCCTACGTGGGGCCTCGGCGGAGGAAGCGCACCGTGGAGCTACGTGGACATTGCAGGCAGACACAAGGAAAAGGCCTGGCGGAGCGGTGTCACGACACAGTGTCCCTCTGGGGCCACCAGTGGTTCCCGAGGTGGCAGTGAGGCGGCCATCACTCTGGCTTCCCCTCCCCTACAAGTGCCATCACCACATGTTTCCTGTGTGATTTAAAGACAAGCGGAGAGTCCCCCAGCATGTTCACCCTTGGGTGGGGTCGCCCTCTTTATGGCATGTGAAGAACACCAGGGCGAGATCACTCAGTATCGAGCTTTGTTTAAGAACAGCTCGGTTGGGTGACAGAGAAGGACTGCCATGTAGCCGGACTTCAGCAGGACTTTCTTGCTGGTTCCCATTAGTGGCTCGTGAGCTTGTTCTGAGAGAGGAGTTGTCATTTGGGTGATATCAGAGTTGAGGCACACTGTGCTCGAGGCCTGTGAGCTGTCTGTCTGTCTGTCTGGTCTCTGGCCGGAGCGCAGGTCCCACGGGAGGCAGCATGAAGGAGGCACAGAGCCACTTCTCAGGTGTTCTAAGCTTGCTGTACCTGAAATAGGGACGATGGTGATGGTGATGGAGAGGGGACCTGCTCTGCCGTGTTACCGTGACACCAGAGAGAGTCTGCATTTCTGCAAAATTGTTTTTCTGTTTCTTTGAAAACTGATAATATCCTTTTAAAACTTACGGGATCATTTCTCAAGTGGTGCCCTCTGCCCTCTAGCCACCGTAACACTTGCCAGCCTGTCTAACTGCATGATAAACCCAGTTCTTGTTAAGACCTTGCTATTCTTCATCTCTTTATTTTACCTCCACGTATTGGGGATCGAACCCTAGGATGCTGTGCCTCAGAGTTACATCCCAGCTCTTTGTATTTTTTTTTATTTTGAGACAGAGTCTCACTAAGTTTCCCATTGTGGCCTCAAACTTGTGATCCTCCTGCCTCAGCCTCCCAAGTCTCTGGGATTACAGGAGTATATCCCCAGGCCTGGCTCCTTTTCTCTTTGGATCTGCATTTCTTCCATCTCTGGTTCATGTAACCTTTCCTTGGCTGGAGAGAGCATGTGTGGTCCCGTCAACACAAGCATTTATTCTGGGACTTTGGGCCTTAAAACATTTTCCAAAGAGAGTAGAATAACTGGACTGAGAATTTGTTCAGCAGAATTAGGTTGGAGGCCAGATCCCTGGGAAATGCATCGCCACTACCTGAGTATGAGGTGCAGGTGTGTCTGGACAGTGGCGTCCATGGTGGGGTGGTCTCAAGAGTCAAAGTTTGGGAGCCAGCCATGCTGGTCTTGCTGTGCTGTCCGGTGATGACCAGATGGTCCTCCTCACTCCAAGGTCCGTCTCTAGATCCTTCAAGAGGGAGGCCGTAGCACGGTGTCTGAACCTCCCCAGGTTGCCCTTTGGGTACAGATGCTACCAGAGCACAGGTCTCCTTGAAAGCCGCATTCCTCTCTCCTCTGGCAAGGGTGCTTTGGTGTTCTTCCCTGTGAGCTTGACACCCTGGCCTTCATGGCCTGGTCCTCAGTGTGCCTTGTGGTCACTGTGTCCTCCAGTAGGCCCCGTGCTTCAAGGGGAGGTGCCGTGCTCCCAGCCTGCTTCCCAGCACAGCTCTGGGACAGACGCCATGCAGGCGAGCCGTTGAGTCGACCAGTGTTTATGGGGTGAATTCTGGTGTCATTGTCGTAAGGTGACGTGAGGACCACCAGGAGGACGGTGTTGTCAGTGAACGAGGCTTTTTCAGGTGGGACGGCCTCAGGCTGTCACATGGGAGACTGTCCTAAAAAGAGCCATGCAGTCACTCTGGCCTGAGCTCAGCCTCCTATGGAGGAATGATTGTGGTGATCAGACAACACAGATGTCACCTGCTGTCATCCGTCCACATGGCCAGGAATGGAAAGAAGCAGGAGGCTCACAGCAGAGTCACCGTGGGAAGGGGTGACTGAGGCTCAGACCTCCTCCTCTCGGCCACGCTGTGCCGCCTACATTCAGCAGCCACGGTCCCTGCCCAGCCACCTGCCCGACTCCCTCTCCCTAGGTCTCCCTGTGCAGCATGCAGTCTAGCTGATGCCTCTGTGTAGCATAAGCTCCTCTGGGCTATTGCCTACCCCCCAAATTAGATGGCAGGTGAGGGTTGAACCCGGGCAGGCCCTTTCAGAAGTAAGTGCTGGTGGACGACCCTGTGCCCTAGCTGACCGGAAGTGCCCCTCCCATGCCCATGCCCTTGGTCCCTGAAGAGGTGCCAGCTGGAGCCCCAGACACAGCCGCCCTTCGCCAGCAGAGGGCAGTGCGGCCCCAGCCTCCTCCTGCAGCTTCACTCACAAGCAGTGTCTTGAAGTCCTGGACTTGGAACAGCGTGTGAAACTGCCATAGCCCACTTTCAGGTGTGGTTCGAGAGTTGTTTTGGCCTTGAGTGAACCGTCTGCTCCTCACCGAGGACTATGCTGCTTGTTCTTTGCCTCTATGGTGGAGGGTCCTTCCAGGGACTGCGGTTGGCTGGCTGGTGTCTACCAGCAGCCCTGGCTCCTAGCCTCTGGAAAGTGCAGCCACTAGCCAGGCACCTGTGAGAGGTCCTGCACACAGATGCCCACCTAGGGCCTTCCCTGTGCACAGAAACACAGACCCCCCCCCCGCCCGGTGACACTCAGTGGTCCTGAGAATGGGTGAGTGTGGCATGCCTCTGTGGGCACTGTGCTTGGCTACTGCCTCTTAGCTCTACTGTGGAGCTGGGCACTGAACCCAGGGCTTGCACACATGGGCATGTCTCTACCACTGAGCCATAGCCAGCCCCCACCAGGGCTCTTCTAAGAAAAAGAATGGAGACCCAGTCAATTGCACACAAAGGACATGGTCCAGGTTTCTTTCTTCCTTTGTCTGATGTGCTTTGACTTTTTCTCTGATGATAAAAGTGTTTGAAATTCTTCCTGACAAAGGCGTCTCTGGCTGAGGGGATCAGGATGCGCATGGCTGCTTTGCAGGGCGTGAGGTAGAGTTGCCGAGGCATGGTGGCATCCTTTGGGCTCTGGTTCCTTATGCATGGGTCTTCTTTTCCAGGTCTGAGGAGGCTACTGTTAAGGCCTCATTCTGTAAGGAAACAGTACAAACCCATGTTTTCTTGGTGACCTGGTGGAAGTGACCCTCAGAGCTTTCTTGTGTCTCCACATGTCTGGATCCCATGCCAGCCTGGTGGTACACGCCTGTGACTCTGAGGGCACTCCTGTCGGCGACCCATTGGCAAGCTCAGAGCTGCAGAGGACCAGAGGGAAGCGAGATGGCATGCCCCGACCAGAGAGGCCTAAGGAGGGCCCAGGCTGAAGCCGTGAGTGCAGTGAGGCCAGAGAGGGTCAGAGTGTTCATGGAGGCCAGGTGGGATTCCCAGATCTGCCTTCCTGCAGCCAGGCGGCCTCTGGAAAAATGCGAAGGTTTGATTTCTTGGGAAGGCCACAGAGGCTAAGAGAGTGAGCAGAAGTCTGTGTCCTTGCTCCGTCCACACCTCCATGCCGTCCCCCAGGTGTGTAGGCCGTGGTGCCCAGGAAGGAGATTGGAGGATGCTCTTTGACAGGCAGCCCGCGCACAGAGGGCCCACAGACCCCTGTGGGTCCCCATCCCTGCATCCCGGTGGACAGTGCCGCTCTCCAGCCCCAGGCCAGGCCCCCTTGTTCCTAGAGCCTCGCGGACCTGTGCGAAGCAAGCTCCTAGTGTGAACAGGAGAACAAGCCCATGGAAGAAGAGACGGTGGGGGAACTGGTCATGGAGGCCGGACAGGAGAGACCGATGCTAAGTGAATGAGCATCAGTCATGACATGTCCGTCTGTCCATGTGTCCGTCTGTGCACAGCATATGGTCCGGTTGATCCCAGTCCCCGTTACCCCTCCCTCCCCTCCCTCCTCACCCTGCTCCCCCTCTGCTCGGACCTCCTTTCTAATTTACAGGGCACCCCCTCCTTCCCCCTTTCTCTCTAGCTTCCCGTGAGAACACACGTACTCTTGGCCCTCCACCTCCTGAGTTGGGCTTATTTCTCTTACGTTCTCCAGCTTCACCCATTTTCCTGCAGATCACATCCTTTCGCTCTTCCTTACGATGGTGTAGGTCGGGCTGTGCGTGCTTGACGGGTTTTCTGTGTGGTGTGGCTGTGGATGGACGCCCGGCCGCTCTGTGGCTTGGCTGCCCTGAGCAGTGCTGCTGTGAACCGGCTGTAGCTGCTGCCTCAGCTCCTCGGGAAGACCTCGGAGGAGCGGGTGGGCACAGGCGGTTCTGTGCCCGGTCTCTAGAGAAGCTCCGTGCTGGAGTGCAGTCACCTGCACCAGGTGTGTCCCTGTGACCCCCGTCCTCTCAGCAGCCCTTGTTGCTGTCTGCCTTCTTGACGACTGCCAGCCTGGAGGATCGAGGTGAAACCTCAGCGGGTTTTGGTCGCCTCCCCGACAAGGTTTGGCGAACCTTTGGTGATTCCTGCTGGGCAGAAGCGGTGGCCAGGGCAGCGTTTTGAAGACAGCTGGTGTGTGCAGTGAGTTAGTCTGGAAATTGACTTTATAGCACATGTAGGCAGGCTTAAAATGGCCTGTGTCTTGTGACTGCCCCTTAGGTCCACCTCGGACCTTCAGCCTCAGCACCGAGTCAGAGCTGGGCGGAGGCGGAGGTGCAGGGTGCTTCGGGGTTAGTGGGCGAGGGGGAGGGATGGATGCCGAGGTGGTTCTGTGAAGGGCTCTGGGTACGAGTGCGGTTGGGGAGGGTTAGAGGTGCGGCCCTCTGACTCCAGGACAGCTTGGGGGTCTTTCTGACCCCTGCTCCGTGTTTTTGGATCCCTTTCCCACTCTGGGAAGCCAGCCATGTGTCCTGCTATAAGGTTGTGCAGGTTGTGCCCTTTGCCCTGACCCACCTCCTACCTGCAGCGTCTGCACTCTGCTGGGGGCTGCCCTGGACAGGTGGCAGCTGTGCACCATCCCGACTCGGCTGTGGCTCTCAACACCCTTGCCCTCTGCTTCCCACCGGATTTGACCAGGAGCCTGGGAGGCAGGGGGAGTGTGCAGCTGGGGCCAGCAGGACCCTACCGGAGCTCTCTCGTCAGCTGCCTGTGGCACGGGCAGGTGCCCCCGCCTGAGGACCGAGGACTGCTGTCGCTAGCCTACGACCACCAGTCTCGGCCGTGCAGGACAGCCTCTCTGGATCGCCCCAGCCCTGTGCTGCTTAGGTTTCCGTCTCCTCAGGGTCAAGGCTGACGCTGGAGTTGCGGTTAAGAACAAACCTCCTGGAGTGTCACATAAATGCTCGCGATATCTTCTTTTGGTGTCACCGCAAGCCATTCCACGTTGGTGTGTTCTCACCACATCCACTGCCAGAGGGGGCGGGGCTGGAGTCGAGGGTCGCACTTGTTCAGGGCATTTATTGGCTTAAGGCACACAGCGTCTTGAGCTGAGCCGCCCGCACCCGCAGTGGGGTGTGCGGTCAGGACACTGCTCATCGCGGGCTCACGCTGGCCACAGGTGCTTCCGTGTGCCCTTTCCCCCAAGTGTCTTCCCTGGCAGGCACGGCCCGGAGTGCTCCCTTCCCCTCGAGGGTGTGGGCCCTCCTGGGTGTGCTGGGCCTGGCCCCGTCCTTTGCTGTGGTGGCCACTCTGCTACGTACATGCCATTGTGATGGCGACTTCTGAGTGCTGCGGTGCCGGTCCCACGAGTGCAGCCTTCCCACGACTCTGGCCTTGGCACCTGAGGTGTGCTTGGCTGCATTCAGTCCCAGCGTGTGCCATCGGCTGATGGGACTGTTAATGATGCCACCTTCACACTTCAGAAAGGTCCCCCTACGCATGGTGAGCCACGTGGTCCCTGTCCTTGGGAGTCAAGCGGACCTGTGCTTCTGTGGCCACTGGCCTGTTCTGCGGGCTTGAGGCTTGGTGCCTCGGGGCTCGTTGTCTCCTCGTCGTAAACAGTGTCACGTGCTGCGCTGGCTTCAGGAAGCAGAGAAGCAAGGCGGGGACCAGGCGGCTCTTGGGCTTGGGGTGGAGGGTGCTGGGCACAGCCTGCACGAGGGCAGCCAGGAGCCTGTGCCGTGGCCTGCCGGGCCAGCAGGAATGAATGGGCCATGCTGAACCCCCTCAGAATGTGCCCTGCGAAGGCAACAGTGCGGTACTGACCGTGGAACCAGATTGGAAAGCAGGGGGGCCACGAGGGACGGAGGGGCTGGCTGCCAGCAGAGGCTCTGTGCACAGGGCGCGTCCCGCCCAGGAGGTGGCTGGGTTTCCAGGCCACAAGGCCCTGATGACCCTTTCCCACCTCAGGGGCCCTCGGCTCTGCCTTACAAGTGAAGACAGCAAGCATTTGACCCCGTCTGCTGCTGAGCCGCACCAGCGCTCGCCTGGGCGCCAAGACAGCCTCCCAGACCGCCAGCTTCTGCCCCGGCTGTCTGCAGTCTGCTCTGACCAGCAGCCAGGTGGTCTTGCTACAGAGGAAGTCAGGTCTTGTGCTTCGTCCAGAGCCCTGGCATGGCCACCACCTCACCCACAATAGACACCAGAGTCCTCAAAATAGCCCCAGGCCCCCGCAGCCCCCACAGCCCCCACAGCCCCTGCAGCCGCCTCACCTCTCGCCCTGGGGGCCGCTGCACCCCTGCAGTTCCCAGCTGCACCGCCTCCCAGCGGCTCTCAGAAGAGGCCCGGCCCCTCCCCAGGTCTCCAGCCTTCGCCTCCTTGCTAGAGTCCCACCTTCCCCTTCTCCACAGGGCCTGGGGCTGGGCGAGCTCCAGGGCAGTGGTGGGGTGCTGGAGCAGAGGGCAGGGTCGCGGGTTTGACAGACACCATCCAAACGGGCGCAAGTTAAGAGCAAGTGCACGTGTGGAACAGAAGGGACAGTCCCTACAGCTCGGTGAAGAGTCGCTCAGCAGGAGGGCAGAGGGCAAGACGGCCTTCCACGGGAGGGAACGGAGGGAACGGCCTACGCACACGCAGCCAGGTGCAGTGGTGTCAGGGACCGCCGGAGCTGCAGCCGCCCACATGGGGATGGGCTCTGCCTCCAGATCTGCCCCAGGAGGCAGAAGTCAGAACACACAGGTGACCCACCCCATCCACATAAGGGTCACCAGCTGGAGTTGGCCACCACCAGGAGGTAGGGACGTCTAGTGGGAGTCGCTGGACCTCAGTGTGGAGATGCTGCAGATAGGGGATTCACTGGGATACATCGTGATGGACAGCACAGAGGACAAAGCACTCCGCCATCTCCAGTTACCTCTGCAAGACTCGCAGTTTTTAAACACAGGGGTATGTGTTACTATTTAACTATTGTCAGGCAAAAAGGGTGGGGGCGGGGGACGAAGCCACTGCCCACTGCCGCACACTAGTGCCTGCGGCCACCTTGGAGGACACCTGGATGGTGCTCTGCTGTTGGGCCACACCTGCGTGCTTCAACAGTTTTTTCCTTGAAAAAGTTCTGCAGGGACCTGTTAGGCCTTTGGAGAGGGGAGGAGATTGGGAGTCCTGCCCAAAGCATGGTGCAGGCCATCCCTGTAGCACCGTGGGGGCTGGTGTCCACACCTGAGGACTCCAGCCCATAGACACTCCCCGGGTTAGACGGGTCGGGCCTTGCCAGGCAGGGTGCCGAGAAGCACTCAGTGAACGCCACCTTAGGACCACCAAGGAAGTTCCAGGCGCCCCCCCCACTTCCTGCCAGGACACCCAGGAGGCTGTGGAGGAATCCAGGGAGGGCAGAACATGTGCACATGGCGTTGAGATGGGCAGGGAAATTGGCAACCAAGTCTGCCCGTGGGGACTGGTTAGATACCAGCTGCCCGCCGTGATCAAGGAGCAATGCAAAAATATCTGTTACAACTAAAATAGGTGGTGGTAAGCAGCCCGTGGAGCACGTGAGGCTGTGAGAGGCGGGGTGCACACACAGAGCCTGGAAGACAAGAACCCGGGAGATGCTGGCCGTGGGCAGCACGGCGGGGGTAGGGTTAATGTGTGTTACTTTTCTTACTGTTTTCTGATTTTCAACCATGAACGTGTTTTGTGAACTAGATAAAACTACACAGAATAAAACCACTTTGAAGCAACACATTTGAAATTAGAAAGGGGATGCCACCCAAAATGTTTTTCACATTTGTGTGGTTAGCATCAGATCCCAGTGGCTGCTGAGCTCCTGGGGATCCCTGCGGTAGAGAAAGGCACGTGGCTTCGTTTGTAGTCAGCCCTGGGCAGCATGTGACCCAGGCAGGCCACCTCGGCCCTTATCCTCAGTTACAAAGACTTGCTCCTAGGAAGTCATCTAATTCCATCTGCCTGTGGGTATTCCTAATTTAACCTGACCTCTCAGGGGGCAGGGAACATTTGTACACTCGGGGATTGGCACCCAGAGTGTCTAAGAAACCAAACTCAATAGCAGAAAGACTAAAACCAACAAGCAATCTGAACAGGACACCTAAGGACGTGTGCATCTGAAGGGTGTGGCCTGGATGCCACATCCTGTGGCACCCTGGGGGAGGACCCCACAGCCAGCGCAGCCCTGAGCACACGGCAGGACGGGGCTTCAAGGCACAGCGCAGGGCAGGAGCACCACAGCAGTGTGGTGCTGGCCCGGAAACGGCCCGTAGACGGGAACCTAGGGGAGCCGAAAGTCACGTCTTCAGCTGGTGTTCAGTCAGGGCACACACGGGCTGGAAAAGGTACAGGGTGCTGGGGACCCTGGCCGTCCACACTCAAGAATGAAAGGGGGGCTGGGGATGTGGCTCAAGCGGTAGCGCGCTCGTCTGGCATGCGTGCGGCCCGGGTTCGATCCTCAGTACCACATACAAACAAAGATGTTTGTCCACCGAAAACTAAAAAATAAATATTAAAATTCTCTTTAAAATAAAAAAAAGAATGAAAGGTGACCCCCCCACACCACGTAAAAACATCTCAAAATGGATGAAGACCTAAGCGGACCTAGGAGAACACGGGACACTCTGGACACTGGTTAACACCGGGTTTCTGGGAGGAGACCCCGGAAGCATAGGGAACAGGCGGAAATAGACACTCAGGCCTATGTCAGCTGAGACTTGGTGCACAGCCCGGGAAACAGCAGGGAGCTCTGCAGAGCCCAGGGCCGGGCTCAACAGCAGAAAACCCACCCCATCAGAAGTGAGCAAAGATGGCCAAGTACATTGAAAAGGGAGACGCAGATCAAACCTGCCGTGCCCTGCCTCTCCCCGGTCAGAATGGCTGCTGTGCTGTGGAGGAGCAGCGCAGGGCTGTTGCTGGAACGTAAAGCAGAACAGTGCTCATGGAAGACAACACGGAGCTTCCTCAGATTCTACAGACAGACCTGCCCTGTGAGCCTGCCGTCCCGCTGGGGTGGGACATTGGAGGAGCAAACCAGCATACTGAGGAGAGGCCGGGACTGCCATGTTTACTGCAGCAGTGTCCATAACAGCCGAGAGACGTGATGGACCAAGGTGGCCCTGACAACAAAGGGTGAAGAAAACGTTACATGTTTCAATGGAATATTATTTAGCCATAAAAAGAACAAAGTCCTGTCATTTTTGCAACTTACAGGAAATTGGAGGACAAGGTGAAGAAGCAAGGCACAGAAAGAGAAATGCTATGTGTTCTTCCTCATACACAGAAGCTAAGGAGTTGGCTTCGTAGAAGTCCAGGAGTGGTCACCAGTGGCTGGGAAGGGGCCATGTGTGGCGGGAGACTGCATGACAGGTAGAGAACACAGGAGGAGCGAGCCCTGGCCTGCGGCAGCGCGGAGGACGAGGACAGCTTTGCAGCAGTCTGTTGTGTTTCGCATGAAGCACTGTGGTCGGGGGGTCCCAGCAGTGGGAGGAACCCAGTCACCCCGGGATCATTGCCACTGTATGCGTGGGTGGGATCCTCACGCTCCACCCCATAAATGTGTGCAATCGCCGTGTATCAGTTAGGATTAATAAAGGCTTTAGGATGGACGTGGCCCACGGGGTTCTGGCTCCGAAACCTGCCTCCTTCCCTGCAGCTCATGACCTCATAACAGGGTGCTGGTGCCACCTTAGTGACCACCTCGGGAAACGTGCTGTCTTCTGGTGGCCAGGGGACCAGCAGTGTAAGTGATTCTGTCCCCAGTACCTGGAGAGCCTGGAGGGAGGCAGTGGCGAGCCCCGCCTGGCTTTCAGGCAGGAAGTGCTGCGGCTGAGCCAGGCCAGGGGATGGTTCAGCAGGGCGGCCGGAAGGTGCTCCCGCTTCACTCAGGAGCTGGGTGGTGGCTGTGAGGCTCCTGGGCGGCGGCAGGCCAATTGGCCCTGCACCGGCCACTCCTCAGTCACTCAGGAAGCAGCTCCCACCCGTCCCGGGGCGGACAGCCCCCGTGTTTCTGGCGCCACCCAGCCAGAGCCGCAGGAAGCTTTGCTCTGAGTGAGCTCCACTTCCTGGAAGGCGAGGGCAGGCCTGAGAAGATGGTCCTTAACACCCCGCAGCAGGACGGTGAGTCCCAGCCCAGGAGGGGAGGGCCAGTGTGTGGGCCGAGTTCCGGGGACACTTTGACCACCTGTGGTCCTGTGGGGTGGACCTGGGGACTCACCCAGGCGGGGTTGTACCTTCTCTTTTGGGGAGACACTACGGAGTGATGACGCCGAGGTGCTCCCGATTCTGTGGAGAAACACGGAGCAAGTAGGGCACAGGGCCCCACCCGGTGTGACTCAGCTGTCCCTGAGTCACCCGGTGGCTGGTATTCCCTGGTGGCACGCCGCCTCCTGCCAGGCCTGCTGTCCTGTGCCTGCTCACCTGAGGGTCAGAAGCCCTGGCAGCTGCACACATGCAGTGTCCCTTGGCTGAGAAGTGACGCTATGGACTAGACTGAGCAGGGCGCCGGGGTGGCGCACCCCCCTCATTGTGCAACAGGAGCCGGGGACAGGAGTGCTGCTCCCTCTTGCAGTGGGTGCAGGCAAAGCCCCGTGTCTGTAGAGCACCCGTCCACTCCACACCCACACGTGCATGGAGGCTGTGAGTGAGGATGCTCCCAGGAGACACCATGGCAGCCAGGCAAATGCAAAGGAGAGGGAAGGGGTGGGCCTTCCCCTGGCTGGACCCCAGACCCAGGGGTGAGGTGAGTGAGTGTCAGCAGTGTGCCTGGGCCAGACCCTCTGCCCTGTGGCCCGTCTGGTTGGCTGAGTGGGGGTTTCGAAAGAGTTCTTTGGAGGAGTCGGATCCCGTCCTACTATAGAATCTCAAACCCACAGTCCCTGTTGAACATGCTGCTTTCCGTCTCCACCCTGCCTGGCACCTGGCTCGATAGTTCTCGGGCCAGCACCGTGTGCTGCACGTAGGACAAGCCCGTGTCGTTACTTGGATGCTATTCTCTAATTGCCACAATTTTTTTTTTTAACCTTTTTAATGATGCCCCGGTGACTTGCTGCTGAGCCCCCCTGGCTGCAATGAACCCAGCTCCTCAGGGTGGCTCCACGGCCTTTCACAAGCCGATGCCCATGGGCCCTGAGCCCTGGGGTCTGACCTGTGGTGCACCCACATTCTCAGTCTCCCTATAGGCTTAGGACCCACACTCCCTCTGCCTCCCTGTTTGGGGAATCTGCTGGTCTTTCAAGTCCTAGCTCAGAGGCTGGCCCCTCCAGTGTCCTGGTGTGTCGGTGCCATGGCCACTGTGCCCAGGTTACTGCTTCCTTGGTCTTGCACACCTCTGCCCACTGGCTGGGCAGGGGCTGGCACCGTTTCAGCCCCAGCTGAGACACAGGCAGCGGCTCTGGCAGATGCTTAGCCAGGTGGCTGAAGTTAGTCTATAGATCTCAGCAGAGGACTGTAGGGCCAGGGGCCAGGGGGCCAGGGCTCTGACTGAGCAGCTGGCCTTGGGGTTGCTTGTGCCAGTGGAGCGTCACACCTCAGCTCTTAGCAAATACGGAGGCTTCAGAGTTGAGCTTTGCCGTCAAGGTTGAAAGCGGCCATGGAACAACATTTGAAACCATGGGTACCGCGTGGGTGTAGAGAAGCGTTATTTATGGGAAAACACGCCAAACAGGAGGGAGTACAATGTCTCTTCACCAGGACGTTGGTCTCGGGCCGTGTCTAAAACGCCCTCCTGGTGTCATCGTAACCTGTCACTGTGTTCTTGGAGACCATGCAGCCTGGTTTTGGACAAGCTGCTCAGGCGGGTCTCAGCAGGAAGACCCAGGGTGGCTGTAGTTAACACCCTGCCCGTGTCACTCACTGCCTTCTTGTCAATCATGTCTATATTCTGCAGAATCAAAAGTGGCTGCGTCTTTGTTTTTAAGTGGGAGCATGTTGGGTGTTTTTAAGCACATCAGATGGGAAACCTGTTGCCGTCTGTGGTCACAGCGTTGAAGGGCGGCTCTGGTTTGAATTTTGAAGGCTCTCCCGTTGAGTACGCTGGAGATGGACACACAGTGTCCTGCAGCGGCCAGGGCAGCCTCTCCTTGAGAACAAGTTGGTTGTGTGGGAAGTGAAGCCTGCTCAGCACAGAGCTGTGCTGGAAGGCGCAGTGGGTCAGGAGAGTCCTCCCTGCTTGCTCCAGCCTTGGCCTGCTGCTGTGTGGCTGTGGCTTGGCAGGTCAGCAGGACTGCCCAGGACTTGGAAGGCTCAGCCCTGTGAGTGCCTCCAGCTATAGCTACACCTCTCTTGAACACCATCCTGGGCCCAGGACAGCTCTCATAAGGGACCGTCATTTTCTTGGAGGTGAGGGCAGAAGCCATGTCCTCTGGGGACCTCCAGGCCCTCCTTGAGCCAACGCAGTGCTGGTCAGGGCTGATACTTCACCAGAGAGCACACAGCCCATCAAAGTGGGAGGAACCCAGCAGGATCATGAAGATTGCTGGGGAGCCCAGGCAGGTCAGAGGGACCCAGGGGCTTTGTGCTTGTGGAGCCTGGGCCCTGTCGGTTAGGTACCTCTTGCCCAGAGAGGGCCTGTGAACTGACCTTGTGGATAGACCTAAGGTGGAGACTGGGCCTTGCTCCACGCCTTCGTCCTCAGGAATCCCTGAAGAAATCAAGAGGTTGCACCTTTGCCTGGCACACCCTGTTCCAGCTGAGCTTGAGCCCCAGGCAGACCAGGGAAAGGGTGGGAGCTGTGTCAGGTGGGGATGGTGGCGATGCTGTGAGCCTGAGTCGGGCAGGAAGCACCTCTGCACCACTCGGAGCCTCCTGTTGGGTCCAGCCCCTCTCCAGCCCTGCATGCTGCGAGCCCTCCAGGAGTCCCGCTGTCTCATGTCAGCCCCAGCTCAGCAGCAAGGTGCAGCAGCCCTGTATCAGGTTCCGGGTGCCAGCCCGGCTCCAGCTTGCCTTCCAGCCTCTTACCAGGGCCCTCACCTCTGCTGCCCTTCCTCCTGCACTCTGAGGCTGGACGCGAGGCCAGCTTCGTGTGCAGCTGCCTTGGACTGTTGGGGGCCATGCTCCTCTCTGCCCTGTCCCAGTGCACCTTGTGGCACACTGATGGGTCTTCGTTTTACAGGGCCCCTTACCCCTCTCAGGGAGCTCCTGGAGGCTGGAGGCCTGTCCTGTCCACCATGTGTCCTCCTTAGTGACTAACAGGTTTATGTGCAGTCAACTTTTTCTAACAAGATCACTGAATCCTAAGTCTGAGAATGTCCTTCTTAAGACTGCACCTCCTCTCTGTGAGTGGACTGCCCACTCACTCTGCTCCTGGGACTGTGGGCGTGCCTGCAGCCTTTGTTCTGGCCTGTCTTCAGCGCAGGCCTGCAGCAGGCCTTGTGCTCGCAGCCGCCCTCCAACCTGTCCACTTGCTGGGCAGGCCTTGCCGCCAGCTGCCTCTGGTCTGGACTCAGGCGCAGGCCTTTGCCCAGGTGGTGCACTGCAAGCCCAGGGGTGGGTCCATGCTCTGCTCGGTGGACGCTGGCCCTGGGAAGGCAGAGCTGTGTCAAGCCTGCACGTCGCACCAAGTCTCGCGAGGGAAGCGACAGGGCAGGATTCACCTGCTGGGGTCTTCAGTCCCTAGTGTAAGTATTTGTATAAAAACCAGGGATATTAAGTCAAAGAAAGCTGACATGACCCTTGGGACTGCAAAGTGAGACACCTCTGAGAAGTAGGAGCTTTATCTCACCTATGCGAGAGCCTGGGGTCAGGGGGTGTGGGACCAGATGGTGATGATACAGACAGATTCAGAGAAGACCGTGTGGACTGAGAGGCCCCCAAGGGATGGCCCACCCTCCGTGGCTGAGCCGGGAGCACCTGGGTGTTCCCTGTGGAGGCAGCCCTGGCCAAGCCTCTCCCAAGAGAGCTAGACCTCTGCATACCCGAGGCTGGCGCTTCCAGAGGCAGGAGGGAGGGAGACGGGAGGCAGTGGGTGCCCGGGAGGGACGCCCAGCCTGCAGTCTGTGGAAGCCTGTGTCCTCTGGCAGCTTGAGGCGGACCTGTCATACGTGGCTCCAGAGCTTGTTTCTCGTGAAGCCGGTGGCTCTTACTAGCCGAGTTCCCCCACTCTGACACAGGCGACGGTTCCTGCTGTGGCTGCCTCCTGACACTGCCTGGGGTTGGTGGGCACGCACTGCTGGATCAGACCCAGGGCTTGCTGCACGCTGGGCAAGGGCTGGCCCTGAGCACACCCCAGGACTGACACTGGCTGGAATTCAGGCCAGAGTATCTGGGTCAGGTGTAGGGGACACTGCCATGGTGAAGAGGACATCTGTCCACATTCCCCAGATGGCTGATCCCCAGAGAGAAGACCATGGAGGGGGGAGGGGCGTTGGGGCTCAGGATCCCCTGGTGGTTCTTAGTAGGGCACATCTGGCAATGTCTGGAGATGTTCTTGGTAGTGGGGGGTGTGAAGGGGGGGAGGTGGAGGGGCTGGAGCTCCTATCACAGATCGCTCCACCCAAGCGCACGCAGTGCCTAGGGCACTATTGAGGATCCCTGGGCCAGCTCAGTGGTTTCCTTCGTGTTTTCTCTTGTTGTTTGATGGTCCTTGTAAAAGGCACTGACTTCTCCCCCGCACTCAGAGCCTGGCCCTTCCTCGAGGTCTGTGGCATCTCCAGCCCACTCAGCACGGGGCCTGGGCCTGGGGATTGGAGGCTTGGGGAGGAGGGCCCCAAGTCTGCTTGTCTGAGAATGCCCTTGGAGACTCTTACGCCCCTGGAGTCTGCAAGCTGCTGCTGGAGACACGTTTCTTGTCAATAGCCATATCATATTGCCATCCGGTGGGCTCTCACCAGGGCGCCCTAGCCCCGGACCCCAGCGCCCCAGCGGGCAGTCAGGGTGGGGCAAGCCTTCTTAGTGAGGCGGCCTCCCGAGTGGATGGACCCGCCTCTAGAGCCCCTCCAGGAGCTTCTGGGTCGGCTGGGTGCCTGCCGGCCTGGTGAAAGGCTGGGGCTGTCCCCAGGGAGCGGAACTCCGCAGATCCAGCCTCCTGCGGGGGAGGGTGTGCTGAGAGAGGGTCAGCTTCCTCCGTGCGGGGCGCAGCCCTCAGGTTTCGCCTCTGCGGGAAGCGAGCGCAGCCGCGGAGCGGAGCTGGCGCTGGCGCTGGCGACGCCTCCCCTCCCGCAGGAGGCCGGGATGGGGCGGGGGCGGGGCCACGCGGTTGCATTCATGGAAATGAGCCTGCCGGAGCCGCCGGGTGCGCGCCGCGCGCCGAGTGTCAGCAGAGGCTGCAGCCTTCCCGGCCTCCGCAGCCTCCTCGCCAGGCTCAGCTTGCTCCACCTGCCCCTGGGCGGTGGGCTTCTGTCTGCCTCGGAGCCTCTCCCTGCCCTCTCTGCTGGCACGCACACGCTGTCCTTGCTTCAGCGCTCCTGCACCCAGGGCTGGGGGAGCGCCGGGGAGCCGGGGCCTGTGGGATCCCTGCACAGAGCCACCATGGCCTCTGACGCCGAGAGCTGCCACCGGCCAAGGCTTTGATGTCGCTGCCCACGGCTGGCCAGGATACTGGGGCTGCAGGAGAGGGGACTCGCTGAGGGTAAGAGGCCGGGAGGATGGTGCCAGGAGCCGGGTCTGCAGCTCCCCCATTATGCTCTGCTGCCGGCCTCTCCCACCCAGCTGCCGGCAGCAGGAGCCGCGGGTGCGGCTGATTCTCTGCATGCCCGCCCTTGGGTTCCCATCCTCTGCGCTCTCCCAGGGCTTTTCTCTGGCACCTTTGGGTAGGTGTCCACACATTCAGTGTAGTTTCTTCTTGACCTGAGACTTGGGAACAGGCCAATAACGAATTCCTGGGATCCAGCTTTGGTGAGGTCAGGAACAGAATGGCAGAAAGCAGGGGGACAAATTCAAGGCGAGTCTCCCCCTAGGCCCGCCCACCCACAGCTGCTGGGGCTCAGGCTGACTTGCTCAGGGCCTTGGAGCCTTCCCTGGGCGTGGGCAGCCCTTCCAGCGGTACACATGGGAAGGAGTCGGAGTTGGGCATCTGCTTTGATCACGGGTCCTTTCCATGGGGAGTCAGGGAGAATGTTTAAGGGTACAGAAAAATTCAGGGTTGTATTAAGGGCCAACATAAAGTGGACTTTAGGGATGGGGTGAAGTAAGAGAACTGACTTCTTATTTTTTTAAGATATTTAAAGTTTTTTTTTTTTTTTTTTTTTTTTTAGTTGTAGGTGGACCACATGCCTTTATTTTTATTTATTCTTTTGTGGTGCTGAGGATCGAACCCAGGGCCTCACATGCACTAGTGCTCCACCACTGAGCCACAGCGCCAGCCCAAGAGAACTGACCTCTTAAAACCCCCACACCTCTTGGACACAGAAGTGGTGTGGTGGCCCAACTGTGCAGTGTGACAGTGACCCAGCTGGCAGGCACAGAGCTTCAGTGCCCGGCCCTCCACCTGGTGGAGCAGGGCTCCAGGGCTGGGGCAGGAAGGGCCCCCCCAAGCCTGTCCAACTCTGCGTCCAGTGCCTCCTTCTCAGAGGGGCCACGGTACATTGCAGATGTGTCCTATGTTGTCCCACCAAGGTTTTAGGAAAGAACAAAGTCCTGGCATGTTTGTGTTTAGCTCTTAGCTGTATTGAGAGCAGATGTTAACTTTGTTTTTATTAACCACATTTTTAGAATAAAATTTTATGACTTGTTTCTGTTACTACCTTGGAATTTGACTTCGTTTCCCTTTGGTTAGCTGGTTAAGCCAACACGCAGGCCCAGTCTCGAGTTCTAGAGCTGTTCAGATGGAGTGTGGGTCTCCTTCCTACGGGACCCGATAAGACACCTTCCTTCCCTTAGTCAGTTGGTGGGGCTCCTTCACACATTTCCTCTAATTAAGAAGGGCTGGGATGGTGAGGAAGCTGTGCTGGACAGGGTCATGGTTCCCAAGGTCACAGAGAAGTCCACGGAGGCTGGAGCCCTTGTGTCACGGGGACTCCTGCCCTTGATGTGGGCCCCCCTGAGCCCTGAGGCCTGGCTGACCAGGTGGTCCTCAGAGAAGACATCTCCAAGGCTGCAAAAAAAACTGCCGTCTTCCTCAAAAATGCACAGTGTGGCAGGAAAGCCTTGACAGCTGACTTCCAGGCGGGGGCCTGGGTGGGCTTGCTGGGCACTGAATCAGGATGGCCTGAAGTGGCACTGGCAGGCGGCTGGCAGGCGCCTCTCTGCAGCCTGTGCTGAGCAGCACCATGCCTGCTAGTTTAACTCTTCCTGGGAACATGCTTCACAGGGTCCCAGGCTGTGTTGGGGGTGAGCATCTTACTTTCAAATGCCCTTCGCAGTCAGATGGTAGTTTCCTGGAAAAGGGGCCAGAGTGAGGAGAGTTGGGAGCTGAAGACTGTTGCTGTCACACCCTCATGTGTTTCTAGAGGACGCACCATTCTTAGCCATTCCTGCGGGCGACTGCCTCCAGGGCTGCCTTGCTGAGCTACGCCGGAGCTCTGGCCATCCCACGAGGCTCTAGAATGTGCCTGCCCAGGAACCTCAGTCAGTGACATGGGCAGTATTTGTCCTCCCCGAGTGTGTCTGCCGGCACCTGCCATCTAGTAGGTGTGGAACCTCCCTCCTGAGGTGGAGGGTCTGATGGTGGAGTTGGGAGGGTCCCAAGGCTCTGCAGAGGAGGAGGGCAGTGTAAGAGTGCAGCGTGACTCGGGTCTCGGGGTCCCAGACTTCACCATGCCCCTGTCCACGTCCACTTCCCTAATCTCTGACCTGACCATCTGTCCTGAGGGCCTGTGGGTGTAAGGTGGGAAGCCCCAGTTGCCGCAGCTTGGATCCTCGTCTTTGTGGCCTGTACCTGCGAGACACTCTGCCTCTTGCTGTCTCAGAGACCGTGCCCACAACCACCGCCAGAGTTTTGTGAATGGCAAGACCAATTTCTCAGCGAGAGCACTCTCCCAAGCCCACCAGCTCGCCACCAGTGGACACCTTCTGCTCAGAGCTGCACATGACCTGTGCCTCGCTCGCAGTTTCTGACCTCCCAGAGCTCATGCTCCTGGGGATGTAGGTGCCCCCCACACCTCCTGGAAGTGGCCGACCCTGCTGTGTGCCTGGAGGCACCAGTGGTGAATGTGGGCTGGGTTGGGGACCTGGGACCCCCAGGTGACCCCACGTCCGAGCCAGGCCAGTCTCACAGGTTGGGTGAGGCGCCTGAGCCATGGCTGTCATCCTGAAATTGTCTGTCTGTAGGTGTTTCCTGGGGCTGTCGCTCTATAGGAAGGGACAGGTGTGCTGTGCAGCTGAGAAGCAGAGGAGCAAGGCACTTGGTCTCAGTATGCCCCAGGAGAGACGTGGTTCTGGCCAGGCAACTCGTGTGCCCACTGTTGTCTCCCACGAGCCCCTTCCCCGGCCCCGGCCCCGGCCCCGCACAGCAGTGCCCATGGTGGAGAGCAGCAGCTCCATCTTCCAGGGCGTGGAACTCAGGCCCAGAGAGGTGAGGAGTTGCCCAGTGTTGGGACCTGGCCAGAGCCTGGGTTTGTCAGCCTTTTTCAGAAGACGCGTCACTGGATTTCCCTGGGAGACAGTGTGGCTTAGGCCCTGAGGTGCGTGTGCCTGCACCCTCTCCTTGAGGCCTCACTGGCAGGGTCCTTCAGGAGGACGGTCGGTCAGTGCCCAGTGCTGTAACTGGAGCCCCTGCCTTTGGAGTCCTGGGCCCTGGGGTGGTGCCTGGTGGGGGGCAGTCTCCCAGAGCCCTTGCCCTCAGTGGGGCCAGTTCTGGGGACTGGAGCTCAGGCAGGGCTGCTGGGCAGGGGTGCTGGGCAGGGCTCCCCGGGTTCCCTGGGTGTGTGCCCCCGTGTGCTGTGTTCAGGGAACGCCAGGCCCCTCCCCGGGCAGCCACTCTGCCTGGGTCACCTTTAGCCTCACTGGCCTCGCCTCTTGGTTGTGCAGGTTGGACAGGGACCTTCTTAGCGCAGAGAGGCAGAGGCTAGGAAGGGATCGGCTGATAATCACAGTGGAAAAGCCAGGCCGCTGGTACGTTTTAAAGCCCAGCTGTGGGACCTGGGGGTGGGAGGCCTCAGGCCCGACGGGTGCCAGGGCCCTCCGCTTCAACAGCAGCTGCCGAGCAGAGCCTGTTGTCACCAGAGCTGTGTCTACATGGGACTTCAGAGTGCCTCACTGGTCTGCTGCCATGGTGGCGGAGCAGGGATTGCAGGGCTTCTGCCTTGCGCTGGGTTACCCACCCCTGGCTGGGAGGGAGGGCGCTGTCCCTTTAAGACAGCCCTCCTTTGTATGCTGGCTGGATCTGCAGAGCCATATTTAAATAAATAAATAGGTGAAAGCCTCCCTTGTGTGCTCTGCTATTCACAAGGCACAATGGCCCTGGTGTTTCCTCACTTTAATCCCCTCCTGCACTGAGCCCTGGAGAGGCAGGTGGGGGCCTGCTGCTCAGCCTGACCCTGCCACCTACCTGCAGGTGAGCCTCTGCAGGTATCCCTGGCCCCTGAGGCAGGCGCAGGTGGGCGTGGCACAGCTCCCTCCCAGGTCTGCCCCACTGTGCTGGTGGCTCCCAGTGGCCCTTGGGGGAGGCAGAGCTGTGTGTGTCCCTGCCATCTGGCCTGCCCCAGCCACGCGCACTCGCACTCGTGTGCAGTTTAACCCTAGTGGCCAAGTCCCCGCCAAGCCTCCTGGCCAGAGCCGACAAGGTCACTGCTGCCGGCCAGCCTCCGTCCGCATCAGGTGCAGCCCTACCTCCAGCGCCAGCAGCAGCAGTGTCCACTGCCCTGTGCGGCAGCATGATCTGGGAAGCTCGGTGTGGTGCTGCCCGGAGAAGTTCGTGCCCAGGCAACTCCTGCCCAAGTGTGAGAGGTCCCTGTCTCAGAGCGACTTCCATCAGAGAAAGGAGATCCAGCGGCCTTCTTAAAAGTCCTCAGCTGATCTCTTGGACCAAAGGGGGAGGAGCACTGTGAGCCAAGGTCACCAAGTGAGGGTGGAGGGAGGAGTGGCTTCTAGGCCCTGTGGCCAGGGCGGGAGGCTTCTCTGTCCAGCTTCCAGTTGGCCCCAGCCTCTTCTGTCTGGCGCTGTCTTTTCCAGTAACCAGAGAGCAGGGTCTCTGACTGCGGGACGCACGCGTGTTTGCACTGAGGAGCCAAAGGCCACCTTTCTCCTTCCTGGACCTCCCCAGGGCAGTCCTCTTAATGACCTTTCCTGGTTTCAGATCTTCTGGGGTCTTCATTAATGTGTTGAAGTCACAGACTGCCTCCCCGCTTCCTCCTGTGAGGGGCGGGGGACACGCACGTCTTCTGGCTTCCATTTTTGATGGTTTGTCTAGACTCTGGTTCCTCTGTCACCTTTCAAACTCCCCTAAATGAACGCCCAGCCCCAGCCTGGATCTGCTGTAAGAGGGCAGCCTCCGCCCTCCCCTCCCCTGCCCTGCCCTCCCTCCCTCCCTCCCTCCCTCCTCCCCCCTCTCCTCCCCCTTCCAGGTTCCCACCCGTCCTTCACGGGGTGGTGTCCACACGGGGTGCGTGTCTGGGGCAGTGCCCTGCTGCCCTCCATCTCCTCTGGGCTTCTGTTCCCCTCTTCCCAAGCCCTCCCTGTCTTCTTGGGAGGAGACCATGGGGCCTGCTCCCCTCCGCTGCGCTGCGCGGTGGGCTGCTCGAGGAGGCCTCAGCGTCCCTGAGTCAGCCCGGTCCCTGTCCCTGTCCCTCGTCCCCCCAGAGTCACCTCCTGGGAAAGGGTGCAGGAGAGGCTCAGGTGGTTTCCACGGGAACCCAAAGGCCCCTCCCTGTCCTCCTGCCCGTCAGCCTCTGTGGGTGGCCACTTTCTCCTCCAGCTTCAAGCCTCTGGCCGCTGGCCCTCTTCACTCCTTGAACTGCTGGTTTGTCATGAGCGTTTGTGTCTCTGTGGCAGCTGACATTTTTTACTTGCGGATGAGTAGATTTGTTTCTTGTATTTTTCAGTTCTCTTCTTTTTGCTCTTTGTTCTACAAGAACATCTCAACTTCACCTTTCACTCCTTAATTGACTGTTGATTTGGGGGTAACCTGAGGGCGAGGGTGTGTTGGTTAGAGTGTGTTTCCCACAGTGTTCTTCTGAAGGTCCTGTTGCTCCCAGCCGTCCCCTTGCAGCTGGGTGGGTGTCTGTTCCCAACCTGCTCCTCGCCTGCGCCCTAGGCGGCCCCTGGGACGCGCAGTCTGGGGTGGGCAGGAGCCCCCATACCAGGGCCAGAGTCCGAGGGCTGTGGGGTACAGCTCCTGCTGGGGGCTTGCTCTGCAGGGCCGTGCGGTTCTGCTTCGGGATAAAGGGTGCTCCAGTCCTTGGGTGTGGCAGGCCATGGCCTGCAGGGTGCCTGCGCCCATGCGTCCTGCGCCCTGGAGGAAGGCATGGGCACCCTTCCTTTGCTCTCTGGGCTCTGGAAATGTGTCGGCCTCCCTTCTGCTGCCGGCCTTCTCCGCTGGGACAGTGGTCATTGGCAGAGTCCTCTTTTTGTTCCCTTACTGTTTCGAAGCAGATCATGGGCAGGTAGGGGACAGGAAGCTCAGTCTGACGTGTCATGCAGGTGCTGACTGTGGCTTTCTAGAAAGCTCTGTGTGGCGTGCTCACCCAGAGTGCCTGGAGTCTGAGGAGAAGGCCGCCAGAGGGGCCAGTCCAGGGCCAGCAGCTGCCTCTAAGGTGCACAGTTGGACCTCAGTAGGAATTTTCGTTTTGCGTGCTGTTTCCACCTGCCTTGTTAGGAAGACCTTGCCTCTGCTCGAATGAAGACTCACGATGATCTGATTAAGCCAGTGCTGTGGCTTCAAAATCAAGTCTCAGTTTTCAGTACCCCTGGAATCGCTGTTTAGAAAAGTGAGCTGTTGCTTCAAGAGCTCAACAAACAGACCATGTTAGAACAAGCGTTTATCTTCTAGAACATCGGGAAACCTGTTTCTCTAAGGACCTTCTAGTCCTTGTGGACGGGAGAGCTTTCCCGGAGCCCAGCTCACAGTGTGAGCCAAAGGCGGCAGCGGAGCTGCTCCCCCAAGGCTGGCCTCCACTGCGGGCAGCCCCCCCTGGCCAGCCTTCTGTGCGGCAGCCGTGGGGCAGCCCTCTTCTGGAGGCAGCCTGGGTTGGGGTTGGGAGCTGGAGGCCTCACGGAGCCCCACCCAGCCTCTGGAGTGGGACGCGTGCAAACCACAAGATGGGCACAGCGCCTGCTTCATGCCCCCCACCCCCGACGGTGAGAACAAGGTTGGTTGCTGCACCTCACAATGCAGAAGGAGTACAGTGCTCAGCAAGGCGGGGCCAAGTGTGCGCGGGCGGCTCAGGCCAGGCCCCGTGGGCTATGGGGTATGTCAGGGCCACCTGTTCTGTTTCACTTTGTCCCCAAACAGCCCTGTCCACTTTGTCTTGACCAAGTGTGGGCCACAGTGACCTGATGTGGCCTGTGGTGGTGGGAGTGGTTTTTGTACCCACCTGCCTAGTTCAGGTGCTTGGCCTCCCCACAGAGCCTGGCTCCCACGGCACACCGAAGGGTCGCCTGGAGGTCGTCTGTCCAACTCTTTGCACAGAGGAGGAGATTTGATCCTCGGTGGCTGGCAGGGTGTTCCTGGTGAGAACTATGATCTGGAATTGAGAGACCTTGCTCTGAGGCCGGGGCGCATGTGGACATTCAAGCCACCCTGGAGGGCACGGAGCAGACGAGATGGCCACCCCTCGGTCCTGGAGCAGAGCTCTGCCCAGTGTGGGGTCTCTCTCTCTGCAGTCATGGTCTCCTCACCCCCCCCCCCCCGCCAGCATGAAGCCTCCACATGGCTTCTCAGCTTGCCTCTGCTCCCCACCCAGGGCCCACGCCACCTCTCTGCCACAGCTATCTCTACCAGGTGGTGCAGTGCCAGCCCTGGGCACAAGGGACTGAGGAATGGGGTGGCCTGCAGCCTCTGGTTGTAGGGGTGGCCAGGCAGCCAGCCTGATGCCACCCTCAGCTCCTCCCTCCGGCCCCTGCCAGCTGTCTTCTCCCAGCTCTCCTGGGTGACTGCGGCCGCCCTTTGTTGGCACACCTGCCGAGAGCTGGAGCCCCAGTGGCTTCGTGCAGTCAGTTGTTTCTGAAAATGGCCTCTGGTCTTTCTTTTGCTCTGTTGCAGGGTCCTTCTGTGTTTCTGGGGAGGTGGAAACTTGCTCAGTAACATTTCCCTCCTCTTTGCAGTTCCCAGCGACCTGACCGCAGAGGAGCGTCAAGAACTGGAGAACATCCGGCGGAGGAAGCAGGAGCTGTTGGCCGACATTCAGGTAGGAGGGCTGCCAGGAGGCTGACTGTGGGCAAACGGAGACACGCTCCATTTGTGCACAAGTGTGTCCTTCGCAGAGTGTCACCTGGAGCTCTGGACAGAGCGGAGGACTGGTGACCCCTCTGCAGGCTCTCAGCAAGCTTAGGTGTGCAAAGGTCTGCTCACTGCTGACCCTCGGAGCGGGAGTGGCCCCGGGCGGTTCCTCTGTGCTGTCACCTCGTGGCTGCCTGGAGTGGCCTCGGGCTTGCTGGCTCTGGGTGCAGGGCCCAGCCTGGCCACACGCCAGATCACTTTTGGTTCCTTGAACTTGAGCTTCTTGTCGTGGACTCCCAGGCCTCAGAAGGGCTGAGGGAGCTGGTGTTTATGGAGCATTTAGTGTGATCAGGTCCCTAGAGACTCTTACTCGGGGACAGTAGTCTTAGTGTGTTTCCTGGCTCCTTTTCAAAACTGTCCCAGTTTTGTAGGAAGGAAGGCCTTAGAACCTGAGAGCTAGATGACCTCGCCCGGGGGCAGCAAGTGTTCCCTTCTGAATTTCCTGGACATCGTGAGGGGTGGGAAGAGGACAGGCCTGAAGCCCGGCCACAGTGTGAGAGCAGTCGCCGTCCTGCTCCGCTGGTTGGGGGCTTCCTCACTGGGCCTGATTCTGTAATTCCTGGTTCACTGGTGAAGGCGGGGAGGTGGAATGGCGCTCCCAGCCCTCCGTCCTGAGAGCCACTGAAGGGGACGGTGGTGGGAAGAGGGTGGATTTGGTCAAGGTAGAACTGGTTGAATGTCCCCTTTGCCAGCCATGGGGTGGGTCAGTGCCACCAGGCCTTGGGAATGAGAGTGCGCCCAGGACCTCTGTCACCCTGCTTGGTGAGCTGTAGATCTGTCCTAAGAATGTGCATCAGGTGGCCTCCTCCCGGTGGTGGGTGCTCCCCCGGGACACCTGAGCTCTGAGGCAGGAGCTGCATCTCCCTGCTGTACGTGCCTGGGGGGCGTGGCAGGCCTGGGGTAGCCGGCTTCCGGCCCTGCTCGTGGGGACTGCTGCAACCTGCTGTTCTGTGTTGTCTCGGGCCAAGGCAGCAGGTACGAGGCTTGGGAAGTATCCCTGGTCTGCCGCATCCCTCCTGGTAACTCTGGCCATCTCTTCACAGAGGCTGAAGGAGGAGATAGCAGAAGTTGCTAATGAGATTGAAAACCTGGGATCCACAGAGGAGAGGTGAGTCTGCCCTGCTCTGGGCGCCACGTTGCTCGGCTTCTCACGCACCCACCCGCCCTCTGGGAGGAGACAGTCCTTGCCCCGCACGGGCCCACGTAGGCCCGCACCTCTGCCGGCCAGTCTTCCCTGCGGGAGCTTTGCACAAGCTTGAGCCGTGCCGAGGCTTTCCCATTGTTGACGTGGCTTCCCCTCTTGTCCGCTACTTGTATTTGGAGTCTCGCTCTTTCTTTGTACAAAGGAAGCTTAACAAATGCCACCAAGAGTTTCGAGGGCCCTGAGCAAGGCTTTGAGCCTGTCTGCAGCTCCCTCCAGCCGAGGGGAGAGAGCACAGAAGTTGGTCAGGGTGTCTGACCAGGGCTGGCGCTCCGTCTTGCTCTGAGCGACATGATGCTGGTGGTGTGGTCCTGAGTGGGCTCCCGGCTGCCTTCTGATTCCTA
Source organism: Marmota monax (assembly GCF_021218885.2). Taxonomy (NCBI): domain Eukaryota; kingdom Metazoa; phylum Chordata; class Mammalia; order Rodentia; family Sciuridae; genus Marmota; species Marmota monax. The sequence goes on along the minus strand of NW_026692700.1, from coordinate 347,677 downwards.
ATGTGGCCGTGGGCTGTCTCCAGGTCCCTGCACGTCTGTGCTGTTCGGAGCCCGAGTCTGCCTGTCGGGCTTCCTCCGCCCTTTGCTCCCTGTTTTAGCCTGGTGTGGGCGGGGCCCCGGGAAGGGCAGCCAGCTCGTCACTTCCAGGCTCTGGATCCTCATTTTGGTGTTTTGGATTACAGCTTTCTTACTTTCCATTTGAAAAATTATAGCTTAAAAGAAATGGATAGGGGCTGGGGCTGGGGCTGAGTGGTAGAGCTCTCACCTAGCATGTGTGAGGCCCTGGGTTCCATCTTCATCACCACGTAAAAATAAATAAATAAAGTAAAGGTATTGCGTCCAACTACAACTAAAAAATAATACAAAAAAAAAAAGAAATGGATAAATTAGAGTTTATCAAAGTTTGAAACTGCTGCTCTTACAAAAGATAACTACGAAAGTATGAATAGGAAAGTCACAGTGGACGGGTATTTGTAGCGTGCCCATCCAAGCAGACGGAAGAGAACACGCACACTTCAGTAGTGAAGATGCCCAAGGCACAGGTGAGCACAGGTGGGAATGCCCTACACGAGAAGCTGTGTGTGTAGCAGCCATGGAGCTCAGCCCTTGATAGGAGCCGTCAGGGGAGGCTGCCGTGGCAGCCCCTTCACCCCCTCCTGGACGGCTGGGACTGAGACTGCTGCACTTGGCCTGGCGAGCACCAGCCAGAGAAGAGGACGCCCTCCTAGGAAGTGGTGCACACCCTTGCTGAGGCCCAGCAGCTCAACTCCTGGACGGTTACTCAAAAGAAATGGAGACGTGTCCACTAAAAGAAGTGTCGGGGACGTTGATTCCAGTCTGCTCAGGAATGCGGAGGAGCCAGCTGCTGTGTGCCGCTGTGAGGTGGAGCCCGCGTGCAGACCACTGGCTCGCGAGGTTCCAGGACAGACCAGGCTCAGCTGCGATAGTAGAGAGCGCAGGGCACGTAGAGGGCCAGTGGAGCAGGCTCCGGCTGGAGTGGTGGCCTCCAGCTGCACACGCGTGTCCAGACGCCTGAGCCGGGCGCTCAGGCATGTGGAGTGTGCCTGAGTTTACAGAGGAAACCATGGCTTTTTCCCGATTCTAAAAGAGAGGAGTGTTTCTCGCAGGCATTGGTAAGCACAGAAGAGCGCGGAGGGAGCAAACTTCCCCTCGTGCTGGTCCAGGATCCCCTGACCTCAGTGTGTTTTGGCATCTGCACAGGCATATTCAGAACACGGGCACCATCTGCTTGGTGAGTGCCTGCAGGTGGTCATGGTGCACCCAGGAAATGACTCCAGGACCCGAGTGGCTGGGCGCCTGCGACAGTCAGCTTGCCAGGTCCTGGGGACTGCAGCTCTCCACAGCTGCACCGCAGTCGAGCCGGGAGCCACGATGGGGTGACACGTTTTTCACTCTGGAACTTGAAATGGTTTTCTGGTGTCGGAAGTCCTAGGGGGAGCTGTCCTGCAGGTCCTGCTCATCTGTACAAAGAGGGTCTGGTGCTCCTGTCGAGGTTCTAAGCAAAAGCCTGATGCCGGCACTGTGTAGAAATGATCTAAATGTTCTTCATCAGAGAGAAACGACCTGCCCGTGTGCTGTAGGGTCCTAACATTCTGAAGTGCAGGGGTCGACCCATGTCTCAGGTGATGCAGAAGCAGCAGGAGCTGTTTTGTTTGGGATCCCACTGTGGGGGGACACTGGTATGGAGATTGGGGAGGGCCTCTTAGACACGGGGCGGCAGAGGACCTGTGCGGGAGCTGCGGTCTCGGTGCTGGGCGGGGGGCATGAGCTGACGTCATGGAGAGCTGCTGAGCCTCGAGTCTCTGTGAGTGTCCAGATAGCCATGGGCAGCGGCCAGTACCGCACAGGCCTGGGGGGGCGTGGTCTCTTCAACTAGGGACCAAACAGGCGCAGGACCCTGAGGGTCACCATGGTTGCGTGTTTGGCTCAGTGGGGCCTCTGTTACAGGAAATCACAAAACAGGGTTTTTCTTGTGTGGAAATACAGGGCCAAGTGACCTTCCTGGATTTAGGAGAATGACGAGAGGACCATTGAGATGCAGTAGGCATTTCTAGACACTGGGACTCAGCAGTCAGTTCCAGCTGGAGTGAAGCTGCACATGCCCTCTGCAGCTGTTCCTCTGGGGACCCTGTCACCTCAGGTCCTGGCCTCCTAGCATCTTGAGAGTTTTCTGTTTCCCTTTTAAAACCACGCCAGACAGGAGCCTCTGTTCCCTCCTTGGATTTAGCCAGGGAAAACGTGCTCCTGAAGGCAGAAGCTTTTATAAGTGTGTCTCTGAGCAGCGAGTTTGCTCTCTGAGACTGTAAAGGGCCATCTCATTGACTGCAGAGCTTCCCAAATTTGCATGCACACCAAAGTTTCTGTTAGAAGTCTTCAAAGTTGAGATTCCTTGGCTCCACCCTGGAACTTCTGAGTGACTCAGTGGCCCAGAGGCTGCCGCAAGGGGTCCCAGGAGGCTGGTGTGTGAGAGCAGCCTCCTCACACCTGTGTGCTCAGGTGCTCACCTGGCTCACTGGCTCAGGCTGCAGGTGTGTGCAGTGGGCTGTCTGAGGAGTGTCTGCAGGTCTGCACTTTTTGTTCTAATACAGTCAAAGAAAACTGCTGCTCATCTGAGCAGTTCCTGAGAAATTAAATGCAAATGCGCCCTATGACCCACTGGTGTCCACTGTGACCAAGAGAAACAGGAAGGTCCATGCACACAGAGAGGTGCACATGGTGCTCACAGCATTTCAGATGCAATGGCCCCTGCGGCTGATGCCCAGTGCCCACCGTCTGGAGGAGAAACACTGTGTCTGTGCGTGGGGTGGAAGGGACAGAGCACTGGTGCACACCAGGCGTGGGTGAGCCTGGACACGCCAAGCAGGACCGTGCCGAGTCAGATAGTGCCAGGTGCTGTTCGCAAGAGTCGAGAGTGGGCACACTGGAGACAGCAGGTGGACCCACGGTTACTCGGGGTGGAGGTGGGAGGGAGGGTGTCTGGAGTGGGCCTGGGGACATCCTGGGGCTGGTGACACAGTCTAGCACTGGCTATGGTGATGGGCACACCACTGAGTAAGCCGACAGTACCTCAAGCAGACTTCTAAAGTGCGTGTGTCACATGACATATGAGTTGTGTCTCGATGAAGTTTCTTTTTTTTAAATGTCATCAAAAAAGAGAACGGCAGGTCTGGGGTAGAAACAGCACAGAGCTGTGTCAGGGAGTCCCCTGCCCTCGCTCAGCAGGCCTGCTGCCCTCCCAGGGCCACCCAGCAGCACTGCATGAGGGGGCCGCATATGGGGACTGTCGTGCCTCTCAGACCTCCTCTGCCAGAGCGCTGAGGGCCATGTGGTTGTCTTTCAGGAAAAACATGCAGAGGAACAAACAGGTAGCCATGGGCAGGAAGAAATTCAACATGGACCCCAAGAAGGTAGGTGAAGGAAGCAGCAGAGCCTCGGCCTCCAGGCGGGTCTGGCTCAGGTGGACCACAGGCGTCCTTCCAAGCCGCCTCTCCTGACGAGTGTCCTGAGCCTGACCTTGACCCTCCGCACGACCCTCCTCCGAGGCCTCACACTCCCACGCCTCTCCCCAGGGGATCCAGTTCTTGATAGAGAATGACCTGCTGAAGGACACCTGTGAGGACATCGCCCAGTTCCTGTACAAGGGGGAGGGGCTCAACAAAACGGCCATCGGCGACTACCTGGGGGAGAGGTGATGCTGGGCATCGCGGGAGCCCTGGGTGGGAGGCAGCAGCGGCCATGTGGGCGAAGAAGGGAGCGAGTCAGATAGTGCCAGGTGCTGGGGAGTGGCAGCTGGTCTGTCGAGGAGGCATGGGGACACTTGTTTAGCCAGTAAGCAGAGTGACCCAGGCATCGCCCTGACTGTGTGGATGGCCTTCCTGGAAAGCCGGTGGCCCTAGGACTTGGTGCGGGAACGCTGCCTGGGGGGTCGGGGTCGGTACTGACCTCTGCTCCTGCCCATCTCTCACCTGCTCCCAACAGGGACGAGTTCAACCTCCAGGTCCTGCACGCCTTCGTGGAGCTGCACGAGTTCACCGACCTGAACCTCGTCCAGGCCTTGCGGTGCGTGTGCTCGCGGCAGGCGGCTCCGCACCCATCCTGGGCCCTGGGGGATGTGCTCAAGGGGCAGGGGATGTGGGACCCCCTGCATCTCCAACTTGAGGTCTGGGAAGTCGAGGAAGCCTCCCGTCGATTTTGAGATCTTTTCTGTTCTTTGGTTTAGAAACCCTTCGATATCTTGCCCAGATAGATAGCGTGCTCCATTCCATTTTAGAAAGGAAAAAGTCAACCTCACTTTTTCACTAATTTTTTTATTCTGGGACATCAGAAATTGTCCTTTGATATTTTCATTGCCATAGGCAGAACTAATCACATCATCGTTTGTCCTGTTACTTTAATAGATGAAAAGAGCACAGAGTCAGACCTGCCCTGGGTGGGGTGCCTCCAGCGGGTCAGTGGTGGGGCCCTTGCCCAGCACGCAAGAGGTCCCAGGTTCCGAAAAGAAAAACCTAGGGTCGCAGCTTCTCTCCGACTTTCAGGGGTCAGTTGTGGGTGTGCTGGCCTGTTCTGGAGTCGTTAGGAGGAGCTCATCTGTGTTTCAGTCTGGGGTCTTCTGAGGAGGAGAGTGGTTCTTTGGAACAGGAAGGCCAGGGTCTCCTTTTCTCCCGGGCACTGGGCCTCGGGTGGAAGTGGTGGTGGTGTGGGCGGGAGGTCCGTGGCTGCACAGGACTAGCACCTCGCCCAGCCTCCTTTTCCTGGGGTGTCGGAAGTCTTGGGCAGTGGAGCTGTTCCCGGGGCCCGGCCCTGTCCTGGACGCCTTCTCTCTGCCATGCAGGCAGTTCCTATGGAGCTTCCGGCTCCCCGGAGAGGCCCAGAAAATCGACCGCATGATGGAGGCCTTTGCCCAGCGGTACTGCCAGTGCAACTCGGGCGTGTTCCAGTCCACGGGTGAGCGGCCTCCTCCTGGTGTCAGGCTCTGCTCTGGAACAGAGGGCTCAGGTTCATGCAGACAGACACTTTTTTAGTGGTATTTATAATAGAAAATACTTGGAAGTGATCCCAAAGTCCAGCGTTACGGCCCTGGGAATATAAATTGTGGTGCCTCTCAACTATGACATATAGCTCTTAAAAATCAAGTGTGAGCCAGGCATGGTTGGCCACTCCTGTGATTCCAATGCCTGGGAGGCTGGTGCAGGAGGGTCACAAGTTCAAGGCCAGCCTCAGCAACTTAGCAAGACCCTGTCTCAAAGTAGAAATAGAAAGGGGTGAGGTTGTGGCTCAGTGGTGAAGAACCCTCGGTGAAGAACCCCCCTTCAAGGGGGAAAAATCAGATTTTTAAAAACTGGGCATGGGAACATGTGCCTGTAGTGCCAGCCTCTGAGGAGGCTGAGGCCGAGGCAGGAGCAGCGCTGGAGCCCAGGAGTCTGAGGGCAGCCTAGGCAATACATTGGAACCTCCCATTAAAAAAAAAAAAAAATCACATTTTTATGAAGAATTCTATTGATAATGGCAAATGACCAGATTAGCAGAAAAGCACTATGTAAACGCGTGTGTTTGTGTGGGGGTGGGTGCACACAGGTCAGTTTGAGTCAGACTTTGTTGCAGTTTGGGTCCCTGAGATGCACTTGCAGTATCACGCACAGGCACATTTAGTAGAGGAGGTAAAGCAACAGGTTTTTGCTAACCAGTGGGACTGCAGGTGTTTGTGTTCTCTGTTTTATACCTGGCTGGGTTTTCTTGCCATGTACGTGTTCTCCTTTCAGTCTGAAAACACAGCATCTTTTAGTCTCAAGGACGGCATGGACCTGTGTCCTCGTCTTGCAGGTGGCTGTGCCCAGAGGTCACTTCATGGCTCCCTGGGCCCTGGGAGCTGGGCTTCCCCGGGTGGCGCTGGCTCCCCTCCTGGGGGGTGTTTCTGATCGGGCTGTGCTTTCCCGCCAGACACCTGCTACGTCCTGTCCTTCGCCATCATCATGCTGAACACCAGCCTGCACAACCCCAACGTCAAGGACAAGCCCACCGTGGAGCGCTTCATCGCCATGAATCGGGGCATCAATGACGGGGGGGACCTGCCCGAGGAGCTGCTCCGGGTGAGCCAGCGGGGTGGCTCCCGTGCCCTTGGGCGGGACAGGGAGAGAGGGCACAGAGTGGCGTGCCCACTCGGTTCATTCCCTTGCTCCTGTGAATCCCACTGACGTGTTGGTGGGGATGCCACTAGGAGTGAGGAGGGGTGGCTTGCAGCTGAAGCTGCGGGTTCCGGCAGAGGCAGGCAGCCTCCCTTTCTCCCCCAGCCTCCACGGAGGGCTGCTTGCCTGTCACCGTGGGTAGTAGCAGTGCCCGTCTTGCTCCCCTAGTCCCAGGGCCCTGGGGGGCACGTGCTCTCTGCAGGCGCACAGTGAGTGCCTGTGGAGTGAATGGGGGGAGAGATCCTTCTAGAATCAGAGACATACAGTGTCGTCTTTTATCCCAGAATCTGTACGAGAGCATAAAAAACGAGCCCTTTAAGATCCCAGAGGATGACGGGAACGACCTCACTCACACCTTCTTCAACCCAGACCGAGAAGGCTGGCTCCTGAAGCTTGGTGAGTCCAGCCCTGGCCACGGGTCCGGGCAGGAACTCTGAGGACAGGCCACAGGAGGCGGGGGTGGGCACAGCACCCTGCAGAGAGTCCGCCTGGCTCTGTTCTGGCAAAGTCCCCCTCCAGAAAGGAGGCAGCTGGCACAGCCAGGGTCACAGAGCCACTAGGACAGGCTCTGCCACAAGGGCATTGCCCACACCTGTCTGGCCCTGTGCTCTAGAATTGATGGCCTAAGGACCTGGACCCCACTCCCGCCCTTAACCCTGGAGGGTGACCTGCCATGTCCATCTCTCTACTGCGCATCCCAGAGTTGTGATGGCACTCCCGCCCGCCCAGCACATCGTCACTTCCTGCTGCATCTGCTCCCACAGGCAGTGTGCATGGCAACCCCGGGCCTGGCCCCTCAGCCCAGCGCTCCTCCTCATCCTCGCACAGTGGCCCTCCCGCAGCCACACTGCCCATTCTGCTCTCAGCACCGCTGGCAGTCCTCCTCTCCCCTGCCCCAGAGGGCTCGAAGGGCCTTCGGCGGGAAAGCAGACACGTGGGAGGAAGTGCAGGGTTTCCTACACGTGGTCATCCTGTTGGTGGTTCAGCACAGACGATCTCCACATGACCGTGTCCCTGCTTGGGCCTCTGGAGACACTTTGCTGTTTCCTCCTGCTGGTGTTGCTGAGTTGGCTCCCACGGGAGCAGTGGGGCGCCTTAGGACCTGCGCTCCCACCCCACACATGGGGAAGGCAGAAGCAGGGGCTTTTGTTTCTGACCAGTCCAGATGGCAGCAGGACTTACATTCCTTGGGAGAGCCCAAGTTCTTGTGTTCAGACATGATGACTTAGTTCATAAGTCCCCAAGCACCACCTCACTGGCTGCGTGCGCCTTGCGGTTCTCTTGAATTGGCCAATGTTTCACAAGTCCTGAGGCCATAGAGTCTCTAAAGTCGCTAACCCCACAGGCAGCCTGCTCTACTTCCCTATCTCCAAACCACCAACCTGGTGGAGTTAGAGGAGGTAAAAGGGTATCATACTGGAAACTTAGGATTTACTTCCCCCCAGTGAGATTCGTTTAAATGCTAACACTGAGCGTTCGCCCTGGCAGCTTAGGTACTAAAGTTAGAACAAAGATCATCTCGGTTCTTGTACCAGGATGACATGCAAATTCATGAGGCACCCATACGTTTACAAAGAAAAAAAATAAAGCTGGGTGCAGTGATCTGCACCTTTAGTCCCAGCCCCTGGGAGACACGAGCCCCAGAATTGGAGGCTGGCCTGGGCAGCACAGTGAGACCCATCCCCCAAAAAAGCCATTTACCTGGACCTGAGGCTCGCTTTTGGGCCCTGCGTCCCACTCCCCCTCCGGGCTCAGGAGTTGTCACCGTGGCACACGTGGTTACTCCCTGGAGTCTGTGGGGCAGCAGGCGGGACCAGCAGCCCCTGAGGCTGTGTGCATGTCCGTGTGTGTGTGTGTGTGTGTGTGTGTGTGGCCATAAACATGTCTATTCTTGTGCACACACATACGTGCACGTGTATTCATGGGTACACACGTGTGCATTCTTGCACATACTTTTAAGAGAGACAGCATCTAAAGAAAGCTGTTTGATTCTCCCTGAGGTCACTTTCCCTCTTTGCTCTGGATTCTGGGCAGACTAGTGACCATTAGCCTTACAAAAATGGATTTGTGGCATCCTTGGGACCAGGTCCTCAGTGGCACCTCGGGTCTGGGCCTGCAGGAGGCCGGTTGCCCACTTGGCAGGGTCAGCTCCCTCCCCGGGCAGACTCAGCGCGGCCGATGCCTGCACTCTGAGGTTGAGGAAGTGGTTTGGTTTCTTTGTGTTAATTTTCTTTTCTCCCTCATTTGTATGTTCCCATGGTTTTGGCTCTCCTTTTCCCCGCCCCAACTCCAGGAGGTATGTAACCTGCACCGCTCGCGCTCTGCCCAGGCCACTGTCATTGCTGCAGCATTTTCTTATTTTGTTATTTTTGGTTTTTTTTGTTTTAATCGCTGGTGGTAGTGTTAATGCTGCTTCTAACTTATCGCACAGTCCCTAGGGAACGGGGCAGGCTCGGGGCTGGGGTCGCTCTCCATGTTCCCATTATGGGGATGAAGTACACTGGACAGCAGGTGCCCAGGTGCAGGCCAGCTTCCCCAGCACAGTGATTCGAGAGGGCGTGCTCAGAGAGGGCTTGTGAAGACAGAGGTTCCCACTGCATTTTCTTGAAATTATCCGCAGGCGTGTGCTGTGTTAATTCAAATTGATGCAGGGCAGGTGGTGCATGCCTGTAATCCCAGCAGCTGAGGGAGGAGGATGGCAAGTTCAAAGCCAGCCTCAGCAACTTAGCAAGGCCCTAAGCAATTTAGTGAGACCCTGTTTCAAAATAAAAAATAAAAAGGCCTGGGGTATGTGTCGGTGGTGAAGCAGCCCTGGCTTCCATCCCTGGCACAGAAAACAGAAGTGAATCCCCACTGACGTCCGTGAGAAAAGGAGGCACTCTCTCCCCGCCCTGGATGGTGCCAGGTGAAGCTTAATGCCCAGGGCTGAGAGCCCTGCCCGCAGCCCCGAGGCCTCTCCTCGCGGGAGGGCACAGCCTCGACTCCGGTGTGTGCTTTCCGCCCTCCTCCTTTCCCAGTGAGTCCTCCTTAGAATCCCAAATTGGCCTCGGAGCTATGTCGAGGGCATCTGCGCCCCATTTGCTGATTTGGGGAGACCCGGGGAGGCCGGGCACCCTTCAGCTCTCTGCCTTGGCCCGGCTCGAGCAGAGCCACAGCGGGAGAGACCCAAGGTTGGCCTCCCCACATGACTGGGGCCTGTCAGGTTGTCTTCAGTGTTGGAGGGAAGGCGTCCCTGGAGGGGACCAGGAGCGTGCGGGGGGGCCCTGTGAGTTCCACAGGGACTGTCCTAGCGCACATCGATCTGTCTGCTTGTCCCATGTCTGTTTTTCTGTCCACATGGACACGTTCCCCTGAGCCTGCAGCAGTGCTCCTGGTGAGGCCCCTGAACACCGCTGGTCAGGGTGACGCAGCCTTCTGGGGTCAGCCGGGGACGCCTGCAGCTCTGCTTCTTCTCCGTGATCTCCTTCCATCCTGTTCCTTTTGGCATCTGACCCACCTTTTTCATGGTTTGCTAAGTCCCAGTGTCACCTGGGGTGGTGTCCTATGACAGTGCACGGGCGGTGGCCTGGGTTGGTGGTTCCTGTGTGCTGAGGCCTGCCAGGGGCACAGTCTCCTGGGCAGCTGGAGCCCCGCCCTGAGTCTGAAATGGGGGAGGGGTCCTCTGTAAAAGCAAACGGTCTCTCCTGTGACCACATCTCCTCCTGTGACCTCTTTGTTGGCACCCAGGTCTGCCCGGCCTCGGTGGTGTGCAGGCATCCTGCCACATAACCCTTGGGATATTTACATATGACTGACCCAGTGCATGGGGTCAGCCTCTGCTGGCCGGGGCCTCCTGGCTGCGGGGCCTGTGTGCCTGTGGCCTGCTCCCTCTGGGAACCCAGGTGTGCCACGTAGAATCTGGCTAGAGCTCAGGACCACACAGAGCCGAAGTGGCCCGCCGGCCGCGCCCTGTGCTCTCTGGGCAGTGCTTCCTCAGGTTTCCTCTGGGCGAGCCCACAGACAGGTCCTGGCAATTGGAAAGAGTCCCCAAAAAACTGACCCGTTGTTGCAGGCCATTGGCAAGAAGGCCAGGAGAGTGCCCACCAGGTCCTGCCAGGGGCACACTGGGGACACGGCCCTCCCTAGGGATCAGGACTCAGTGACAGGGCGGAGCTGAGAAAAGCAGGCGCAAGGTGAGCCTTCACCTGACAGGCCTGGCCAGGGGCTGCAGGCCTCAGGTGCGCTCCTCAGCCAGGGGCTGCAGGCCGAGGGTCTGCTGCGAGAGGGCTCCGTCCAGCCAGGCAGTGAGCTTGGCCTTCCTTGGGTCTGTCCCAGTGTGACTCCAGGACCCACCTTCGCTCATGGGAAGTATTGAGAGCACTGAGTGCTCGGTCACCACGGGAGCCCCGTCTGGCCCCAGCCCTCTCGCAGCAGCCATTTTTGCTGCCGGCCCAGCAGACTCTCCATGGAGACGCAGACTGTGCCAGGCAACAACCCCACTCCCCACAGAGTCGCTTCTTTCTGGGTGAAGGAATCTGCGTTGATGCTCCCCCAGGACTCCAAGGGCTTTGTTTTCAGGACACCAGCCCAGAGGGCTTCCAGCTGGTGCGGGAGTTCGCCTCGGTCAGGGGGATAGAGGGTGAAGGGACGTGGTTCGAGTCCCAGGGAAATGGACCTCACTGACAGGTTGCCATGCTTCCTCCCCGTCCACTGCCGCCTGTCACTTCCGTGGAGCCTTCTCGGGGCCTGGCTGGTTGTCAGTGGCAGCCAGCTGTGCAGGGTGCAGGCCCCGCCTCCTCTCCGCGCTGCCCTTGTCCACCACGCAGGCTTTGGCTGCTCCTCCCGTCTGCGGCACATTTGCGATACATGTCATTGTCGCCCCTGGGGTCCTCCCCAGCCATGCTCTCTCTCATCTGCTGTCTGACCCATCTCGGGAGTCATCTGGACACGCTTGCTCTGCTCGTACCCATAGACTTTCACGTCGTGAAAGATGCTTTGTCTTGGCTGTGTCTCGTCACTGGTGTCAGCTTTGCCATGGTCTAAATGTTCCCCGACACCCTGCCCCGCCCCTCCCCAGAAGACAGTGCCGCGTGTTGTGGACCGGGCGCTGGGTCTCCTGTCCAAGCTCCTCTCTCTTTGCTCTGTAGGTGGCAGGGTCAAGACCTGGAAGAGGCGCTGGTTCATCCTGACTGACAACTGCCTTTACTACTTTGAATACACCACGGTGAGCACCTGCCGTCGCTCCTCGGGACGGCTCAGGCCTCTCTGAACACTCTAACCAAGCTCCGTCAAGGGGCATGGGAGTGGAGGGATTTGTCCTTCCACAACTCCTCTGGGGTCGGGGAAGGGTTGAAGCCACAGGTGAGAACTAAGGGGACCCCCAGAACGGGGAGCCCTCACGGGGATGTGGAGCCCCTGGCCCCAGGAGTACAGCTCAGCAGCACCTGGTTCCAGGAGGGACCCGAGAGAGCAGTGTGCACCGTGTCGGGGTGGGTTTGGAGCTGGCTAGAAAGAACGGACTTAGATCAGTTGCCAAGCAGGAGTTGGTGGCCTTGCTGAGAGGGACGTGTGGGGACAAGGAAGCGTGGTGAACTGGAGAATTCAGGTTTTTCTGGGGTAGCAGAAACTGAAGGATTTGTTTCTCTGAAACAGCTCAGGGCATAAAATTCAATGGAGAAAAGGAAGTGAAGTGAATCAGTAAAAGCTGACTTGAGACCATCTGGAGTTCTACGAAGCTCGAGTTTCCTTAAACCAGACAGGTTCTGTGGGCTTTGTTCCCTGGAGGAGGACCCAGCGATTCTGCGTCTGTCTCCTCCCTTCTGTGGCAGTGGCCTGTGGGGATAGAAAGCAAGGGGAAGCGCCAGAGAGCCCGGCAGGTGACGGTGTTCATGCCGCGGCTCACACCAGTGGCCTGGCATTGCCGACTCTGCCGGCCTCCTGGTGGACGCCCAGAAGTGTGGGCGCCCGGCAGTGTGAGGCGGGGTCTTGTGGCTGAGCTGGGAACGCTCACTGCTGTTCTTCCCCTGGCTGTCACTGCGTGAAGTCCTCGGTCCCACTGAGGTGGTGACTCGGGCAGCAGGGTCCTGCCGCCTGGCAGCTCATGGGTTGGGCCGCAGCACCTGGCTGCCCTCTGGAACTGTGGCTTCACCCTGCTCTCCGTCACTGAGAACGTCATGCAGATGTGGCTTCTCACCTGGGCCGAGCTGCCCACGTGTGTCAGGGTTACCTCAGTGTCCTCCCACGGGCTCTCTTAATGGGCGGGTGGTGGCCTTCAAGGCACAGCTCTGACCGGGGGTCCAGCAGCTGGCTGTGCTTCTTTTCTGTATTGAAGATATTCTCAGGTATCAGAGCAGCGCCCCTCAGATCTGTGAAGTCACAGAGAGTGAGCTTTCTCCTGGTGAGCCAAGGCCTCCGAGCAGACGAGCAGGGAAGGCGTTCTGCCACCTCTGGCCCCGCGCGCGAGTTGCCTTCTTTCCTGAAGATGCCTACACCTGGTGTCTGGACATCTGTTGGTCTCTGTCACTGTCCTCTGGTTAAGTGGCATTGCACATGTGCTGGACAGGTGCCTGCAGGGTCATGCGGTTCTGGACTCTCATGGCACTCGGTGATGCAGCCTTGGGGTGTCACTGGGCAGCCAGGAGGCCCTGCCTTGGGCATTCACAACCCAGAGGAGAGCAGTGCTCAGGTTGAACCATGTGAGCTTGCCTGCCACTCATTGTGATGGCATAGAAAGTGCTAGAATTCAAAATACCTGGGCCTCCATCACAGTTCAGGGGAGTGACCAAGGAGACACGAAGGACGGAGACTTGAGGGGAAGAGAATCTAGAGCCATTCAGACTTGCCAGAGCACCTGGAGGGCAGCGTGCAGAGCAGGAGTGAGGGGTCCTTCCAGAAGGTCAGCCTGCTGGCCCAACCGCAGCCACCGTCCCAGAGACCGCGTCTGAAGAGAGTGTGGAGCAGCTGGGGAAACAGCAGCCATGTGGGAGACAGGGTCTGCGCACAGCCCAGGACAGAGGCCCCGCCAGGCAGAGGCAGGACGTGCTGAAGATGAGGTCTGTTTCCCTGAGAGGGTAAGGGAAGAGACAGGGGATAGCAGGCCGCACCGCAGCAAGAGCTCCAGGGAGCTTCCTCACAGGGCTCGGCCAACAGGGATGGGCCACCGGCCTTGGCTGGAAAAGCAGCCGGTCCCAGCCGTCTTCCCTGGCCGAGGTGGACCGGCCCAGCGTGCAAGCTCTGAGGGGCTGGGGGGCAGCCTCCACCCCCTGTGCAGCCACCTTGCCATTCCTGCAGAGCTCACCAGGGACTGTATCAAGCAGCAGGGGTGGGAAACGGACACCTGACCCTCCTCGAAAGATGCCACTGGACGGTCAAAGCCAACCAGGAAAGAATGACCAAAAGAGGGCGTGGGGTGTAGAAGACCCCTGGGAGCCCTGAGCGCACCTCTTCAGTGTGGCCTGGCGCTGCTGCACACTACATGTGGGACAGCTGGCCCGGCGCTGCGCACGCTGCCGGTCAGCACTGAGGCACGCCTGGCCGCCGAGCTCACCCGGCCACTCCCGCACAGCCAGAGCACGTGCTGGTGCTGAGAACTGGCACTGGGACCAGGCGAGTGCCAGCTGTGGGGAACCTGGGACCCGCACCCAGGGCCCCGGGATGTGGGACTGTTGCCAAGGTAGAAACAGCCCTGGGCTGAAATGCGTTCATGAACTGGTGCTGAAATATAGAGTGGCCCTGAAGTCCACTGGGCTGGAACGGACTCACTTAAACAAGGAACTGCTGTGGACTAACTGTAGATGGTGGCTGCGGGACAGTCAGGATGGGATCAGCCTGGGCAACGGGAAGTGAAGTAAGCAACAACAGTCAGAGGTGGAACCAGAAATGACGCCCAGAACTCTGAGGGTGCGTCTTATCTCTCAAGCAAAGAGTCAGTAGGCACCAGTAAGCCCTTTCCAGTCGGTGCCAGGCGCTGGACACTCAGGACCACTGGCTCAGGGCAGGAGAGAGCCCACCACAAGAAGAGGAAGCCCAGGCTGGGATGCCTGCTGCCAGCACACGGATGGCCCCTGCCACACACGGTCCAGGAGCCAGGCGAGTGCCCTGCCTTGGGCTGGACGTGGGGAGCTTCTCCTTTTGAACTCACAAAACAGCGATCACGGGTGCTGTCCACAGTGCGTCCACTGGTGAGCTGGGCTGCACCAAGCCTAGTGAAGAGCTGCTTGAGGTGTACAGTGGTACCTTCCCTCTGAGCGCTGCACCCCGGGCCACAGGAACGGGCCAGGCTGGCCCAGAGGAGGAAGGGATTTTAAACAGAAAATGGTGAAAGAAACTTCAAAAGAAATAAGATAGGAGAAAGAAGAATGCCAAGGTCAGCACTCTGCTGCAGGTGCTGGTCCACCCGCAAGGTCTTCGAGGCCTGCATGGAGCCTGTGAGCTCCAGGTGATGCTCGGGGTCCTGCTGAGGGGCGGGGCCACACCGCAGGCAGGTGCCCCGCCTCCCGGAGCACAGAGTGTTAAAAACCTGCATCTGTAAGGATGACCACCACCTCTGAAGGTTCTTCATACTGTCTTTTAAACTTGTATAAGGTTATTTTAGCAGTTATCTCTTGTAGCAAAGAACACTTTACTTTGAAGTTTAACACTTCAGTTTTTGCTGCAGGTTTTTTTCCTACTAAGTTCTGTACAATTAGAATTTTTTTATGAAAACACCTTGTGAAATAGCCCACTTTCATGAAGCCTCTTCTGTTTCTTTTTCTTTCTCTGCACACACACAAGATAGCTTCAACTCCTGTCAGAAGTGATGATTTATAGTGGGTGCATTTGGGATGTTTGTTCTTTTCTGCAAGATTTTAAGCTCTTTATAATGAGCAAATATTATTTTTACAAAAACAAAGGCACTTGCACTTAAGAAAAACCAAATAAGCCAAAGACGTCAACACGGGTTAATTCTGTCTTCATGGGGACGGGTGACTGCTGGGCCTGGGTGGGCCTCTGTGAGGAGTGCTGTGTGTCTGTTCCCAGCTCACTCATTCATTCACCTGTTTTTGGTGCTGGGAATCAAACCCAGGACCCCTCGAATGCCAGGCTCTACCACTGAGCTGCACTCCCAGCCCCTGGATCTGCTTATGGGATGAGGACCCTAGAGGTAGGAGCCTTCCAGTACTTGGAACCCCACCCTGTTGGCCAGGAGCCCGACCTTCAGTGCTTGGATCACCTACAGATGGGAGAGCTCCTGAGTCCACTCAGGAGCTCTGGCCTTGTGTGAGGAGGAGCGCAGGGAGGTCTGTGGTGAACAGGGTGCTAGGACAGACAAGATGGGCACAGGGAAAGTAGTGACCACTGCTCTAGGCAGGTGTGAATCCTTCAATGTCCAGAACACACATCGTGCCACTGTGTCCCTGATAACTTGGGCCCAACAGTCTAAGAGGGAAAATGAGGTCACATCCCCATTAAGCCCAAATTATGTCAGCTCTTAGCCTGCCCACCTGCTCCCCGGCAGCACCCAACCCAGGGAACACAGAAGAATATTCCAGAGGCTCAAGCGCCAGCGAACCCTAGAAGCAAGAGCACGGGGGGTGGGGCGGGGGTGGGAGCTGGAGTCGCGCACTTGGCTGAGAGGTGCTGAGGAGGCCGATCGGCCATCACCAGCACCACACCCAGCTGCAGGGCCACATCTCAAGAGAGTGACACCAAGTGTCCCTGGACTGAGGGCCCTGGGCACAGTTGAGGGTGGGACAGCATACAAAAACAGGAGTATCCGAGCACCTGACCTCTGCCCATCCCCGTCCGTCTCTCAGAGTCCAGCTGATCAGGCAGAGAGAGAGGCCCCCTGCCCTCTGTGCAGGCTCCCGCACAGACGAGCCCCCAGTCCACCGCCCCGCCAGCTCTTGGCCCCTGCTCCCCACTGCACAGCCAGAGAGTCCCAGGACCTGAGGAAGGCTTCTGAACCCGGAGCTCGTGGGGAAGAGGACTCGTGGGAGAGAGCCTCCGGCAACCGCCAAGAGGTCGCGCCCAGCGCCCGGGAAACAGGAAGGGCCCTGCAGTGAGCCCAGGAGGGAGACGGGAGGCAGCATCGAGAAAATCTGCCAGGAAGAGTAAAAAGACAATAAAGTTCTGGTGTCTTTTATCGTTGTTGTTGTTTTTAAAATAAAAGCAAGAGCTAGACCAGGAGGCCCCACGTGTTCCAGAGAGGACAAGAATTCAACGTGGAGGTGGTCCTCAGCAAGACGGTGTTTAATAAACCTCCAAGATGAAGGCTGGGCCTCCAGGTAAAAAGACTGACCCAGTGCCCTGCACAGCGGCTGGAACGAGGCCCACCCCAGGGCCACGTCCTGTGGAGTCGCAGAGCAAGGAGGCAGAGGAGAGCTCAGCACCAGAGTGACTCTGAAAGCTGAAGACGGGGACACCATGCTTCAGAGCTCTGAGGGTCTCGTCACCACCCACCTGGACGGCTGCACCCAGCCCACTGTCCGTTCAGTAGCCACCAAGGCACCTCAGCAGTGGCCCCAAGCCTGCTCAGGGCCCAGTGAAGGGTGTTCCAAACGTGCCCAGGAAGAACAGGAGACGCTGTGGCTCCAGGAAGAAGCAGGGTCTTGAGTGGACAGGGAGGACAGAGAGGGAGGGAGGGAGGGAGGGAGGGAGAAGGGCACTTGAGGAGGAAGTGCCCGGGTGGAGGATGCCGAGGCCGGAGGGATCTCGCCTAGGAGCTGAGCCAGCAGGGGCCTGCAGGAGGTAGAACAAGAGAAGCTTCTGACAAGAGGGGAGACATTGGGGAAGATAAACAGAAGGAGCAGCCCCCCACTCACTCTGGAAAGGGAAAGCAGGTCACTCCGTGGCACAGCCTGCCGGGCAGAGTGGTGCTCACGCAGACCCCACGTGGCTGGGGCCGAGGCAAGAGGAGGTGACCCCTTCTGCAGGTGGCTCTCCGCAGCAGTCAGAGGCGTGCTCGGGGAGGTTGGAGGCCAGTGCCAGCCGATTGGCTGGAGGTGAGAAGAGCTGCCATGGGAGGGAGCGCGCACTGGTGGGCCTGGGAGTTTGTGCCTGTGTCACTGTGATCCAACGCAAGTGTGGACCTAGCCGGCTGGGTGCTGGCGGTGGGGGTGTGCACTGGGCGGGAGCCTTTCAGAACAGAGGGGCCGCGCCCGGGAGGAGCCGTGTGCTGGGTTTTCGGCTCTGTCTGGAGATGGGTCTGGGTGGAGCTGTTGGCAGACGTCTCTCTAGGGCTGTGCCGTCTTAAGGGGGTAGGAGGTGAGAGGAGGCTGAGGGGTGTTCAGCCTGAGGCTGGGGAGGCTTCTAGAAACTGCTGGCACCAGACTTAGGGCTGAGAAGAGGAGGAGAGCCAAGCAAAGAGACGAGGGGCAGGGCAGGTCCTCTCTCTGGGAAGGAGCTCCTGCAGTCCCCACATGTGGCCCCCGGGGTCACTGCCAGGCACACACCAGAGGCTCTGTGGGCCTCCTGGCTGTCTACCTGCAAGGGACTTAGAGGGTTCCAGATCCTGGGACTGTTCCACCCTGGAATTCAGGATGGCCTGAAGCTGTCGGAGCTTCATGTCCAGGAGGATGGGGAGAGGACGGCTGGCTGGTGAGGTCACAGTGTCCTCGTGGGGTGGTGACATCTTCCTCTTGGCACTGCCCTCAGGATAAGGAGCCCCGTGGGATCATCCCTTTAGAGAACCTGAGCATCCGGGAGGTGGAGGACTCCAAGAAGCCAGTGAGTATCCTGATGAGGTACTGGGGGCGGGCCAAGGAACGGAGTCCCAAAGGCCTTCTGAGAAACACCCTGAGAAGCGTCGCCTCCAGTCACCTTCCTGTCCCTTTCCCTTTAGTGTCCGGCCAGAGGGGCACTAAGCTTCCTTTGTCTTGTTCTGCTTGGGTGTCACCCTCTCACCCTCACATGCAGTATGGAAATCGTCCCTCAAATGGCAGCACCGCGCACCTGTGGCCTGGGCTGCGACTTCTTTGTGACCTTGGCGCGCCTTACATGCCTGTTTCCTTTGCTGGTGTGGCTTCATGGGGCGCTGCGAGCCCTGCAGCCCGTCCGCAGGAATAGGGGGCGCGGGCCAGGCCGTCTTCCCGACAGTCTGAGTGGCGTGCAGTGGGCCCGAGGCGTCCTGCGCTGGGCTGCTCGTCTCCATAGGAAACACCCAGCCCAGGTTTCCTGAAGGCTGGGGTGAAGGGTAAAGGAAGGGCCGTCCCTCTCGTCCCTCTCGTTTCAGAACTGCTTTGAGCTTTACATCCCTGACAATAAAGACCAGGTGATCAAGGCCTGCAAGACGGAGGCCGACGGGCGCGTGGTGGAAGGGAACCACACCGTGTACCGGATCTCGGCCCCCACGCCCGAGGAGAAGGAGGAGTGGATCAAGTGCATGAAGTAAGTGAGGCCTGGTGCCCGCTGCCTCCTGCCCACGCGCCTGCTGCTCCCAGAGCGAGGTGCTGGAGCAAGACCCCAGCCCACCCCTGAGGCCTTCAGGCGCTTGGCCGCCGGCAGTTTTAGTCCAGGTTGCCCTTGGGAGCGGGGGCACCCACTGGGCCCGTCCTGCTGTGGGGAGCGCAGCGCAGGCTGGCATCGTCTCAGTGGAGATGGGTTCACCCCGTGAGACGCTTTGCAACCACAGATGAGGAAACTGAGGTACAGAGGCTCACACAGCTGCTTAAAGCAGCAGTGCCAGGCCCCTCCCCAGCCTGCCCCCGGGAGGAAGCTGTGGGCCTGGGGGAGACTGCCCGCTGAGCACAGGGCCACGGGGCCCAGGCTCTGATGCTGCCACCACCATCCACCCCTTCAGGTCCTGTGTGGGGCCTGTCCTCATGCGGCCTGCCGGTCTCTCTCCTGAGACTGAGGCCTGACCCTCTGCAGGGGGCTGCCAGCAAGCATGGCTACGCGTCCCCATCACTCATGGCTGCCCCCAGGCCTCCACCCTCAGAGTCTACCCACGTGTTTTCCTTAGAAAGTCTCCCTATTACCTGAGCCTTGGTGATGTCACCTGGAGAGTGAGAGGATGTGCCCCAGGGACCCATGGGTGTGCCCATGTGCTGTCCTTTCCCACTAATGGAGCTGAGGGCCCTCAGGTCTATTTTTGGTGTTTCAACCTGTGTGGGCCAGGGTTACATCCTGAATAGTGACTGGACGGGAGGTGTGGCCTGGAGGAGGGGGAGGTCTCTATTCCCATGAAAGTCATCTCTGCAAGTCCCTGCAGCCCAGAGGCAGGTGCAGCGAGAGGGTGGGCGTGGAGCCTGCGCACCTGTCCTCCTGGTCTCTCTGAGTGTGTCTCCTGTGTGAAGGAGGAGGGTGGTGTGGTGGGCACGCCATCACCCTGTCTAGACTTGGTGGCTTCCCTGGGTGGCAGCTAGTATGGGAAATGGCCCTGGGCAGGAGCCAGAGAAACTCTCCGCTGAGCAGTGTTCAGTCACCTACCAGCAAGGAGGCTTAGAGCCCTGTCCTCTGGACGCTGCCCCTGTAGCTGGGTTGTGGATGCAACCTGCATGTCTTGTGCCCTTTTTTAATGTGTGTTTTCAGAAGTATTTAACTTTCATTATGAAATTTTTTTAGTGTATGATTTGAGGTCAGGGTTGTCACTTTGTTCTTCCAAGTGAATGGTTGACTGTCAGGATACGGAGCGTTGACAGATCTGCTCCACCCCCATTCACCTGCTCTCACAGATTGTACAAGTGCCCGTGCTGACCACTGTGTTTCTCTGTGTGAACGCGGCACTGCTCCTCACCAGAGTGGGCCCTGAAAGACCCCTTCCTCTCCCCCTCCCCAGCTCTTCTCCCAGGACAGTTCTGGCTGTTTGTCCATCTTTTTCACAGCTTTTGCTTCTGGGGTAGGAAAGTGGAGCACTCTGTAAAGTCCTGCAGAGGCTCCCCAGTCCTTTCACTTGGACGCCAAGCCTCCTGCCAGGGTTGTGAGCTCTCCTGGTGGCTCCAGAGCCAGCTGTGCTTTAGGACAGGATGGGCCCGGCCCGGGGGACCATTATCCTCACCTTGCACGTGAGGACCTAAGACCCGGCAGGCTAAGCACACAGGGCAAGCTGCTGTCCAGCTCAGCAGGGAGCTCAGGCCCTGCGCTGGTCAGCAGTCCGTGCTCTGTCTGGACCGGGCGCTTCTCCCAGGCACATGGTGGAGACAGCAGGAGGAGACTGACCTGGAGAACGTTCCTGATATCATGGGACGATTCTGTGGAAGGTTGGGTGCAGGACGTGCTTGTTTCTTATTACGGGTTCCAAGGGTCCCCAGCAGCCTGAGTTCATGGTGGTACTGGCATGCAGCTGTCACAACAAAGTCTCATTGAACAGAGTCCGGCTGTGTGCCGATGGCGGAGCGCAGTGCAGTGGTGCTGCGATCGTCATCGAGGGCTGGTGTGCTGGGCATGCTGATGTCACGCACAGTCCCAGAGCCCACTCGGGCTCCTCCATGCCAGCGAGCAGTTGAGGGATGGCAGCAGTGGTGCTGGCCCTGATGCCAGCCCGGTGCCCTCTGCCATTTCCAGCAGGTTCCCTTTAGACATGCGCATCCACGGGCATCTCTGAACAGGAACAGCAACTTCCTGAAGGGGTCAGGCCGTCCAGAACCAAGGAGGAACCAGCACCTCCCAAAAGTGAGACAGATGTTTAGAATGACCAGATTCCCTCATGAAGCCACTGGGTGGCAAGGTCCCCTCAGGACATGTTCCCGGACTGAGGGGACATCGACTCTGGTGAACAGGCTCCCAGTCGGCTCAGCAGCGCCGTGGTGGCTCCTGGCACCATCATCTGGGGCGCTAGCACAGTGCCTGCTGTTGTGTGGCTGGACTGAGCTCAGGACTGGTCACCCGTAGGAAGCCACTGAGCCTCAGGACTAGAGGATCGTATCTTGAGAAAGACAGCAAGGAGGGCCCGCGCCTCGGGCCTGTCCCGTGCTGCCCTGCTCTCGGCCAGGGCGACCCCCACTCCCCTCCCTGCCCAGCTCTTCGCAGAGCCCCCACCGTACCAGCCCCCCGCAGCAGCGCTGAGCTCCCTTGGGTGGTGCAGGCCCTGACAGCCTCTGACACACCACACCTTGGGCAGCTGCTCGTGACACATTTGATTGTACAACTCTCACGATTGCAAGGGAGTCAGAGGTCAGCGTGGGAACTTGGTTTCTCCTCTGAATTAGAATACAGCTATGAGAAGGGAAGGGCTCCGTTCCTGGGTGTAGATTGATCATTAGTGAAAACCGGCAGAGCCCATGAAGTTGTCTTGCCTCGCGTCCACCAGAGCCTGTTCCCTAAGCCACTGTGAGGACGGTGCAGGTGGGCGCTGGCCTGACCTGGCCGGACATGGAGCAGCAGGGCGCTGGAGCGCACCAGCTCTGCTCTGCTGGCCCTGACCCTCGTGTCTGTTTTGCCCTTTCTGTTCTCCAGAGCAGCCATCAGCAGGGACCCTTTCTACGAGATGCTTGCAGCGCGGAAAAAGAAAGTCTCCTCCACGAAGAGACACTAGCACTACCAGGACGTCACCTTCGTCACCCTCAAAGCTCCAGCCCTCCTCCCGCCTCATGAGGGCGAGGGGAGCCACCTGCCCGCCTTCCTGCAGACTAGCTTCAGCTTCTGCGGCTTTCTTTCAGGGGAGATGGGTGGGTGGCTGTTGCTGGGGAAGGGCCTGGCGCCTGCCAAGCATGGGTCCCTGGTGCTCCCTCCCAATGCAGAGCGCCCACTCCTCTCCGTCCTTCCCAGGAGCGCCTCCGGCCTGCGCCTGAACCTACTTAGGGATGTGTTAGTGCTTAAGAACGGAGGAAAGGAAGAGAAGCCACGAACTACAAAGATCTATTTTCTTCTTTTTTAACAACACAGTGCTACATTCTGCCCACCCAAGGAGGGCCCCTCTGCTGCTGCGGGGTCCTCCGGCAGGGCCAGCCAGCTGCCTGCCGAGCCTCTGGGAGCCTCTGCCTGTGGCTTCTCTGGGCAACAGGGCTGAAGCGAGGGCTGCGGCAGGAGGGCCCTGGGCACGGCAGTGCGCGTACAGGGCGGCCCAGGGCAGCGGGCATGGGCAGGCCGAGCTGCAGCCCCAGTGCCTGGGCACCGAGCAGAGGAGAGCGCTGATGGACCCTGTTGTCTTTCTCCCTAGAGTCCGAGGCTTGCTGGGCTTTAGTAGAAAGTCCGCATTTTCCTTGAACTAAATACCTAATAACCAAAACTGTGAGGAGGTCGTCCCATCGGTCCTGGATGGCCTGCCAGTTCCCGCCCGCTTTTTTTCTTTCTCCTTCCCCAAACTCCGCTCCTCCTCGTTCTAGAGGAAGGAGTAGGTCTTACCTGATCCCTGTTGGCCTTCAGCCTTTTCTGCCTCAAAACTGGCCCCAACTGGACTATTCTGGTGGCTCTGTGGTGGTCTCCAGAGGGGCAGGCCCTTGTCTGCTCAGCAGGGTGCAGTGGAGCGGGTGGGGCCAGCCTGCCTCTCCTCCTCCCCGGTGTTGTGAGTGGGCCTGGCGCCCCTGGCTCCCCTCGGCACCCTCCTGCCGTTCTCTCAGGGACTCTCAAGGGCAGCTCCGGCCACAGGCCAGGGCCAGCGTGCCAGTCCAGGCAAAGCAGGTGGCGGCCGCCTCTCCGCATGCCCCTCCAGGTGCCAAGGGCAGGCTGTGCAGAGCTGCCTCCAGCAGGCAGAGACAGGGACCTCTGGGGGTGAGGCCTGGCTCCCGGCCCTGCGTTGGGAGGGCTGTCAGCATCTCTGGAGCCCCGCTGGGAGCTCCAGGCACTTCAGCAGGAGTCTGTGAAGGTGACAGTGGCAAGGGGGGTCCAGGCTGGAAACCTGAGCTTTCTGGAGAACCGGGCAGGGCCCGCCAAAGTGGGGGTGGTCAGGGCCAGCGCTGGAGCTCCCCAGCAGGCCCAGTCCCCCGCACTGGCTCTCACAGATGTTTCCTGGACAGACAGGCACCTGGATCAGTATTAGTCTATTTATCAGAGGTGTAAATAATCCATGTATAGTTTTTCGCCTTTTAGATTATTTTGTATTTGTTTAAAAAAAGGTTTTGTCAAAATATAAAGAAATGACTGAAAGTTGTTGACAGGGTTTTTAAAAAAATAATTATTATTCCAATTGTTCTTGTTTGTTTTTGCCTTGTAAACTAGCGCCAAGGAACTGCAGCAAATAAACTCCAAACCTGCCCAAACCACCTCAGCCTCTGCACGTGTGCCCTGCGGCTTCTGAGGTGGGGTGGGCGCTCCTCAGCCCTGCTCCTGGCAGGGCACGCCACTGCCACCGGGAGGAGGGGTGATTTGAAGGGTCAGTTGGGAGGGGTCTGTCGGCTGTTAGGAGAGCAGAGCAGGAAACAGATCAGATTAGTGCTTGTCCCTTACTTTTCCCAAGAAAAAATAGAGGCGAAGAGCCCACCCTTAAAGAGGAGAAGTGAGCCTCGGTCAGCAAAGTCTCCAGTGTCACTTCAGCCTCCCCAGACACCTTGTGGTGCCAGGAGCAGGAGGGGCAGCCGAGCAGCAGACCCCAGGGAGCCACCACAGCAGCCAGGAAGGTCACTTGCTGCCCAGGTCCAGTGGCCAGCCAACCCTCCCCAGTGTCCCTGTGACCCCACCTTGCTGAGAAGACACCAAAAGACAGAGCAGCTGTTGGCCCCGAAGGCTAGGCTACTCTGCCTACTGCTCCTCCTATCTCGGAAGCAGGACCTGCTTTCTGCCCACCTTCCTGAGGTCCTGCCCGCCTTTCTGAGGTCCTGCCCGACTTCCTGAGGTCCTGCCTGCCTTCCTGAGGTCCTGCCTGCCTTCCTGAGGTCCTGCCTGCCTTCCTGAGGTCCTCCCTGCCTTCCTGAGGTCCTCCCTGCCTTCCTGAGGTCCTGCCCACCTTCCTGAGGTCCTGCCCACCTTCCTGAGGTCCTGCCCACCTTCCTGAGGTCCTCCCTGCCTTCCTGAGGTCCTGCCCACCTTCCTGAGGTCCTGCCTGCCTTCCTGAGGTCCTCTCTGCCTTCCTGAGGTCCTCCCTGCCTTCCTGAGGTCCTGCCCACCTTCCTGAGGTCCTCTCTGCCTTCCTGAGGTCCTCCCTGCCTTCCTGAGGTCCTCCCTGCCTTCCTGAGGTCCTCCCTGCCTTCCTGAGGTCCTCCCTGCCTTCCTGAGGTCCTCCCTGCTTTCCTGAGGTCCTCTCTGCCTTCCTGAGGTCCTGCCCACCTTCCTGAGGTCCTCTCTGCCTTCCTGAGGTCCTCCCTGCCTTCCTGAGGTCCTCTCTGCCTTCCTGAGGTCCTCTCTGCCTTCCTGAGGTCCTCTCTGCCTTCCTGAGGTCCTGCCTGCCTTTCTGAGATCCTCCCTGCCTTCCTGAGGTCCTCTCTGCCTTTCTGAGATCCTCCCTGCCTTCCTGAGGTCCTCCCTGCCTTCCTGAGGTCCTCCCTGCCTTCCTGAGGTCCTGCCCGCCTTCCTGAGGTCCTGCCCGCCTTCCTGAGGTCCTCCCTGCCTTCCTGAGGTCCTCCCTGCCTTCCTGAGGTCCTCCCTGCCTTCCTGAGGTCCTGCCCACCTTCCTGAGGTCCTGCCCACCTTCCTGAGGTCCTGCCCGCCTTCCTGAGGTCCTCCCTGCCTTCCTGAGGTCCTCTCTGCCTTCCTGAGGTCCTGCCTGCCTTCCTGAGATCCTCCCTGCCTTCCTGAGGTCCTCCCTGCCTTCCTGAGGTCCTCCCTGCTTTCCTGAGGTCCTCTCTGCCTTCCTGAGGTCCTGCCCGCCTTCCTGAGGTCCTGCCCGACTTCCTGAGGTCCTGCCCGACTTCCTGAGGTCCTGCCCGCCTTCCTGAGGTCCTCTCTGCCTTCCTGAGGTCCTGCCCACCTTCCTGAGGTCCTGCCCGACTTCCTGAGGTCCTCTCTGCCTTCCTGAGGTCCTGCCTGCCTTCCTGAGGTCCTGCCTGCCCGTGACTCCCTCTCTTGCACATGCCCTTAATTCCATGCCCTTCTGATTTCCTTCCCTCAAACCATAAGGATATCCAGATCTCATGTAAGAAGCAGTTCCCTAGGCTCAGGAGCAGACCAAGGTGCCGAGCTTGCCGCTGACTGCAGCCTAGTGTGAGTTCCAGTCGGGGTGTTCAGGCCAGCGAGAGGACAGAAGGCCTCCAGAGGGGAAGGGGGAGGATAGCTCTCCCCACTGCAGGAGCCTGGCTGGTGCAGGGATCTACCAAAAAGCATTGGAGCTAATGCGGGAATTCAGCGGGATGCAAGCCACGAGGCACTGTACAAAGTCCCAAAGTCCGTTGTATCCAGTGCATTAGCAGTGACCAAGCCCCCCAAATTTGATAATCCCATTACAAAAGCATCAGAAAGAATAAAATACTTAGAAATAGCTTTTTTTATTATTGTAACATGACTTATATGCTGAAAACTATAAAACATCATTGAAAGACATTGAAGACCTAAATAATATCAAGATCTTGAGTTCATGAATTGCAAAATTTAATATTAAGATAATGCTTATCAAATTGATGTACACATTCAGTACAGTTCCCATCAAAATATTAGCTGCCTTTTTTGGTAGAAATGAAAAGCCTACCCTAAAATTCACATGGAACTGCCAGGGACGAAGCATAGCCAAAACCATCTCAAAAAAATAAAAATTGGAGTACAAAACTGATATCCGAAAATCAGCCTGAACTCAGCCAGTCCAGAGCTGCACAGCAGACTGGACGGGGCAGAGCCAGAGCCATCTGGGGTGACCTAGCAGCTGCTGTGGAGCTGACCCTGCAAGTACCTAACGGGGCCTAGGGTACAGCTAGCAGAGCACAGGGGGGACGGGCACAGAGAAGACTCTGCCGGGGGATTGAGTCCGGAAGGTGAAGGGAGCTCACCTCACTCCATCTTTAACCCGGTGCTTCTGTGACCGTCTGCACAGGCGACTCAGCCTGCTAGGGGACTAAGCTTGGGGGCTGTTTGTGGGCAACAGTGTGGGGGAACTGGCTCCCCTGCCCCGCAAGCAGAATTCTTGGGAGGCTCCTGAGACCAGACCCCCAGCAGAGATCAGCATCTACTGATCTAATCTCTCCAGAGCAGACACCAAGGCCGTAAAGCCTGACTAGCCCTGAGCCCCAGCCATGGGAGCCACCCGCTGCAGCAGGACCGCTCTGGGAGGGCACCGTCTGGTCTGGGTGGACAGCTCTTCCCACCCACCCCCTCTCACACCGGAGAGAAGGGCACCTGGGAGCACGTCCACCAGCTTCAAGCTCAGGCCCCCTCCAGCGGCAGCTCAGTGAGGGACGCGGAAAGAGGAAGGGGTTGACAACCCACAGCCCCGCCGTCCCTCAGCACATGGCCCAAGAGGAGAAGAACACGGCGGGGCCCAGACAGACCGTCAAGCTCACGGACTTGCTGACCCCTCCGTGGAGACGGTCCCTCAGTTTGCATGGAGAATGTTCTTCTTTTTTCTTTCTTTCTCTTTTTCTTTTTCCTTTTTTCCTGTACTGACTGGTTTGTGAACCTATATCTACAAATACACATGTGTTTCTTTTCCCCTCATTTCTGGCATTTTTTAATGTTATTATTCTTTGCCTTGTCTTTTCAGGGTTAGGGTTTTTGATTTGTTTATTTGGTTTTTATTTGTTTATGACTCTTGTTTCTCTTCTTTTTTCTGCTAACAGTCAGATTTCTTGTTTTCCTGTTTTTTCTCCTTTTTAAAAAAAATTTTATTAGTTGTTGATGGACCTTTATTTCTTTGTATGTGGTGCTGAGAATCCAACCCAGGGGCTCCCACGGGCGAGGTAAGCACTCGACCCCTGGGCCCCAAGCCCAGCCCCTCTCTCTTTCTTTATAACCCTCTTCTGCTTTCTTCTCTCTGTTCACTTTTTGAACATTGTAAAAATCTCTTCTATCTTCCTATTCCATTTTCTTTTGCCTTAGTGAACTGCATTTTACCACCTTTTAGACTGTTTGGTTCCTATCACCCCACCCCTCCATTCCTGTGTAGTCGTCAGTACGGTGGATGACACGGTTGACATCTGGTGTTACTTGAAAGCAGACCTAGTTTATGGTGGTTTACTGTTTTGCTGTTGCGATTGCTAACCCACAGTCCTGTTTCGTGGTTATTAGTGCTGTAGATGTCATAGTAGGCACCTCAGGTAGTTGTTTGAATGCTGTGTGTGGTTTGCATTGGTCGTTGCTATTTCTCTCCCTCTTCTGTGAAGAGCTGGGAGTCTGTGGGGACACAGGTTCACAGGGTAGAGTCTGCTGCTCAGCCAAAAGACAGTGTGTCTTGCTCCACACCAAATTGCTGACACTCAGACTTTAGCTATATATCTTTTTGGGAGGGGTGTACCAGGGATGGTATTCAGGGGTGCTTAACCACTGAACTATACCCCAGCCCCTTTTTATATGTTATTTAGAGATACGGTCTCATTAAGTCGCCTAGGCCTTCGTCGAATTGCTGAGGCTGGCTTTGAACTTGTAATCCTGCCTCAGCCTCTTGAGCTGCTGGGATTACAGGTGTGTGCCACCACACCCAGCTCAGCTGTACTTTAATACAGAGAATGAAAGAGACAAACCCCAAACTAATTACCAGGTCACAAGTAGGAATGGCTGGGGATGGACCCTCAGGTAAAAACAGAATTAATTTAAAAAGCTATGGATACTACACCCATGAGGGTTCTCAATCTAGGTCACTCTAAGACACTTTGGCAACAGGAGGCCATGCCACAGCAGGCCATGCCCTAAAAGGCCCACACATAGAATGGAAGATAAATCCACCCCAACAGATGCATGGAACCCAACACAGGAATACAAGAAATAGGAAAAAACAAGGTAACACAATGCCTCCTAAAGCTCATAATTCACCAGCAACCGACCCAGAGGTAATGAAGTGGATGAAATACCAGATAGAGAATTCAAAAGAGTGATTATAAATATGATCCATGAATTCCAAGAGAACACAGAAAAAAACAACAAGTTCGTTTGAAAGTCTCTCTAAATTAGAGTAGACCATGCTGAAGACAGACTCTCAGAGCTGGACCACAAAGTGACTGACCTTGAACATTCAGACAGTATTAAAGAAAAGAAGTAACCATGACCAACAGGCACACAACCAATAGGACTGAACGGAGGCACAGAGACAGACCTACCCAGACATGGGCAGCCGGTCTTCAACAAAGATGCCCAAAACACCTACCGGAGAAAGGACAGTCTTTTTAACAAATGGTGCTGGGAAAACTGGTCATCCACATTCAGAAGAATGAGGGTGGATTATTATCTCTCACCCTGTACAAAAATCAACTCAAAATGAATCCGAGACCTAGGAATGAGACCAGAAAGCATGCACCTCCTGCAAGAAAACAGAGGGCCAGCACTCCAGCACGCGGGCCCAGGCAGCAACTCTCCAATAGGACCCCTGAAGCTCAGGAAATATGGCCAAGAGTTCACAAATGGGATGGCATCACTTAGAAAGCAGCCCAGCAAAGGAGACCATCAAGAACGAGAAGAGAGAACCTTCAGAATAGGAGAGAGATTGGCTGGCTACTCTTCTGACAGAGGATTGATGTCCAGAATATACAAAGAACTCAAAAAACTTAACGTCTAGATAAATGAATAAATAAATAACCCAATTAGTAAATGAGCAGATGGACTAAATGGATACTTTCCAGAAGAAGAAATACAAATGGCCAACAAATAGATGAGAAATGTTCAACCCCATCAGCAATTAGGGGAACACAAATCAAAACTACACTGAGATTCCACCCCACACCAGTCAGCATGGCTGCACCCAGAATGCAAACAGTGGTGAGGGCTGGGGAGCACGTGGGTTTACCCATCAGTGCCACCATGTGGAAACCAGGAGACTAGGCAGGGGACCACCCTCCGCACGACCCAGCTGCAGCGCTCCCTGGTATCTACCTGAAGAATGAAAGTCCGCCTGCTACAGGGACTCCCGCACACCCAGGGGGACAACAAAGGCAAGGCTGGGGACCCGCACAGCTGGTGTCTGGGTCAGGCCTTGGTCGGGTTGGTCACTCTCTCAGGAGTGGCCATCTGAGCCTTGTCAGAGGTGATAAAAGACACTGCTGCGTCAGTCGTTCCAACTCTTATCACAAGATGTATGTCGGTCTGACCGGTTGTTCTCGGAACCCAAGGTGATGGCAGGAGAGAATGACTCGGAGAAGGCACTAGTCGGAAGGACAACACGGAGCTAATTAGGTGGAGGGCCGTTGTAGGTGCCACTCCAGCAGTCTGGAGCAGAACATGTGTTACGGTTTGGGTGGGCATTGTCCCCCAAAAGCTCATATGGTGGAAACGTAGCAATGTTCAGAGGTGAAATGATTCGACTCTGGGTCCCATAACCTAATGGGTGGGCCACTCCATTTATGAGTTAATCATTTGAATGGATCACTGGGTGGTAACTGGGGGTGGTGTGACCACTGGGGACATGCCTTGCGTACTCTGTTTTCCTGGCCTCTTGCTCAGCTCTCTGCTTCCCCAGGGCCATGAGCCACGTAGCCCTCCTCTGCTGTGTCCTCGGCAGTAATATCCTGCCTCACCTCGGGCCCAGAGCAACGCGGCCGGCCAACCAGGGACGGAACCTCTGGAGCTGTAAGCCCCAAGTCAACACCCCCTCTAAGTTTTGTGGCCAGGTATTTTGGTCACAGGGACACGAAGCTGCCAAACACAGAACATGGTGGCTCAGTCCAACAGGCCGGGGGTCTGGATGGGCAACTGAGGCAGCCCAGGCAGATGCCAGCTCAATTCTTCCTGAGCGGGTGCTTGGACGGCTGCAGCCGTGGCCTGGGGACACTGGACTCCAGCTCCTTCACTCCTCCAGACAGAAAAGCCTCCTGCACTGGGGCCGCATCGCTGGCCCTTCTGGGGATCTCACTCCTTGGGCTGAGCAGCTACTGCGTCCTCCAGCTGTCCAGCCTGCAGACAGCCATGTGGGGCCATCCAGCCTCTGACCCTGCAAGCCAGTGTGATGAGTCCCCTTCTTGCAACCACACACACACACATCCTGTGGTTCTGCCCCTCCAGAGAACTCTGACACAGAGTTGTCAAAGCTGCCAGTTGACAATGTGTTGATTAGAATGTCCCTGCAAACCTTGACAATATCTACTTGGCCTTGTCTTTGGCCTTGGGGAAGGCACACCAGTGTAGACAAACACTTCTTAAATGACTGACATGTCAACGTGCAAAGTTGAGCAGGAATCGGGCCCAAAGTTCAGGGTGGTAAAAGGAGACAGAGGCAGTGTGAAGGCAGAGATGCTGAGCTTCGTCTTGTTTGGCAACCCATCAGGCATTTGTAGGTCCAAGTGAAGGGTCAGTGCTTTTAGCAAAAGCAGCCTCTGGGTCCCTGTTATAACAGTGTCAGGGGAGTTCAACACCATTATCGTGGAGAGAGGAGTGGGTTCACTCCAGCCAGCTCTCTTCCCACGTTTCCTAACCTGACTCTGCTTAGGGTCATGTGCCTGCTTGAGGACCTCGGGACCCCGTGAGTCCATCAAAGTTCACAGGAACTGGATACCAGATGCGTGTCCCAACCAAGGCAGGAAGAGGCATGGATGGGAAGTCACACTGGGCCAGGGTTCGCCGCTTCCTGGGTCCAGCCCCTCCCCATCCTTCACTATGTGGAATTTTATGGAATCTACTTATGTCCTCTGGGCTGTGGTCCTGGTACGTTTCAGTTGAAGCAAACCTGTACTCTCCTCTGACTGCACTTCAGGTCACGGTTTTGGTTGCCGTTTTCGTGGTCAATTCATGATAACGAGCATGATGTCAGGTCTCCTGTGTCCGTGTCCACTCAGACCCTCCATCCTCAGGAGCTGGGCTTGCTGTGGGGTGATGGTGTTGGGAGGTGGGGCCTCCGGGAAATCCTCAGGCCCTGAGGGCTCTGTCCTCTTGGACAGTGAGTGTTTCTGGCCTTCTACCATGGCTGGACAGGGTGCATCCTTTCTGTCCTTTCTGCCCCTTCCACATGAGCAGCCAGCATAAGCCCTCAACCGGAATTCCATCTTGGACTTTGGCCTCCAGAACTGTCAGATATAATTTTTTTTAATTTTGTTTTTCTATAAATTGCCTTTTCTAAGTTGTTTTGCTCAGAGCCCAGGGGACTAAGGCCTGGCGGGTCCCTTTTACCCAGGAGACTCTAATGAACATCTGTCAGTCCCATGGGGCAGGATTAGGGACTCTGTCTTGCAGGGTCACTGAAGGGCTCTTTCTCAAGGACACCCAAGGTCTCCTTCAATCAATGAATGCTGTTAATTCAGATATCAGCGGTAGCGGGTGGGGAATTAAAAACACACACAAACATTGAGAGAAAACTCTGGGATCAGGTGGGACACTGATCTCTGGTTGAGAACAGTGACCCAGAGCTGGCTGCACATGTTTACTATATAGATTTTGTCATCAAAAGGTTATCTGTAGGAAAATTTCTGCAAAGCAGTCAGGCTTGGAGGTGGCAGCACTGACTGGACTTATCTTGCACTGCTCAGAATCCCCCGTCCCTGGGCGCTCGTGTCTGCCTTTCAGGGTTGACTCATGATTCTGAGCCTTTGCACAGAGTTTCCATGGGTAGGTCGTCACTATAGCAACTGGGCAATTTTAACCTGGACTTTGCACAGGGGGTTCCCAGAGCAAACAGCCCACCCCAGCCATGGGGCCATGGAAAACCTTGATGGGCATCACCACTCCCATGATGGGGTCTGTCTGTGAAACTGGCCCAACATGATGTTCTCCAGGCAGGTGTCCGCTTCCTGCTCGCCAGCTCTGGATGTTCTTATTTATTTACGCAGGTCAGGCCACCCTAATTCTCTGCTCATCCCGAAGAACACTGGTGAAATATCATGGTACTAATTATGCCTGCCTGTCCACTGGCACCTGCCCTCTCCATTCTGTTACTCTGTCAACTTCAGGGACCCTGAAGTTGCATGGCTGTCCCTCCTCATGTCAACCCCAAACCACAGTGGACAACCACCCTGAGCATCTTAGATGCATTGATGTTCCTCTCACCAAGACGGTAAGGGGTGACCTAGGGACCTTCCTGGGGAACACCGTCAGGTGCTGACTTCCCTGACCCCACCGCCCTGAACCTGCTGGCTGGCCTCCATGCTGTGCCTCTGCCTACTTCACTGGAGGTCGTCAGGCTGGGACGCTCACGGAGCCACCCCTGCTGTGCAGAGACAGCTCCAGCCTGCTCCGGGGCACCTCTGCCCGGCCTCGGGAGGTGAGGCAGCCCCCAGGTTCAGCCTGTGCCAGGCCCCACACCCCTCAGGCCTCGCCCCAGGGTGTTCTCCAGCTCTTGCTGCTACATCAAGCTGGTTTGCACCCTCTGGACGCCTGTGCCGTTCCCTCCAACAGCAGGTTGGTCAGGCCCCCCAAGAGCAGCCACACTTCAGTGACTCACCACAGGACTGGGGAGCCTCGGCGTGCAGTTTGACCCCCAGCTGAGGTCTGCCCTGGTGAGCAGGAGGACCCGCAGGAACACAGGCAAAGGCCAGGGTATCCAAGCGCACGCTCTGCTCTTCCGTCTCCTCTAGAAGGGCATGCGTCACCCTCCTTTCTCCAGCAGCGAGAGGCTGGGCGACGTCTGAGAGATGAGGCTGAGAACACTGGATTCCCAGCCCAGCACGAGAAGCCGCTGCCTGGGCGCCCCACTCAGCAAGAGCCTGTCCGTGTGGCGGATCTTCCAGAGACATCCTCAGCCCACAGGGAGCCAAATGCCTCCCTGAATCTTACCGCTGCAGCCTTAGGAGCGCTGTGGAAGGAAGAAGCCAGGTGGCCTCCGGCTTTCGCCCACGGGTGCTGGCTACCCTGTGCTCTTCTCCTTGCCTCGTGCGGGGTGGAGCCCAGGGCCTCGTGCATGCTCACAAACCACTACCACTGGGCCACGTCCCCTCAGGGCTTGCTGTGGTTGGGATAGGACTTCAGCGGGTCCCCCAAGGGTCAGGTGTTGGAGTGTGATCCCCAGGATGGCAATGTTGAGGGGCCTAGTGGAGAATCTGGGTTGTTGGGGGACCACCTCAGAAAGGGTTAAGTTTGTTCTCTTGGGACCCCAGGTTCATTCTCAGAGTGAACTCTGTTGCCAAGAACAGCACCTGGCCCCTCCCTGCCTCCAGCTCCAGACTCCCCGTGTGCTTGCTGATGTTGCACAAGCCGGCCATGATGTCATCTGCCTTGATGCGACAGCTGGGGGTGGCCTTCACCGGAGCAGGTGCCATGTTTCTAGACTTCCGGTCCTCCAAAACTGACAGATAAATCAAACTCTTCTCTTTGTAAAGTATTCAGCCTCACGTATTTTGTTACAGGGCCCTCTCTGACTCTTAGTCTTAAAGACTAGGAAGAAGTTCAGGTCAGTAGGCATGATTTGGAGACACAGAACCTTTCAGAGGCTATTTAAACTAACCATCAAGTACGTGAGTCATAAATATGTATAGAATTTTGACCTCAAGGAAACGGCTACATCAAAACATTGGGCAGGATGTACTCTGAAATGGTGAAGTACACTTGCTACATATTACAAGCTCCAAGACATCCTTGCTTTTGTGACTCAATTCCACCCTGTAAGAGGTGTTTGCACAAGATCAGTTACTATGTATCAGATTCAGCTGAGGGAGTATGGAGAGTGTGTCTCCCTGATTCTGGGGAGGAAAGGTAATGGTAGGAGGGCTCTCCTAAACAAGCCAAGATGAGTCTGAAGTTTTGGGTCCAGACTTGCTTGAACACCTTAACCACCAAAACTATTTTGTGCCACATGTGACCCAAATCCAGCACAGCATCACCTCTCTAACTGGGACAAGCTATAGCTATCTGGCACACCGTCTGCAGACCTGCAAGATGTCCGGGGCACAGAAGTGCTACAGTTGATTTCCCCATTATGTTTTTACACCTGCTGTCATGGGGGCATCCCCCAATTGTAACAGGATTTTGTGAGTATAGAGGAAGGCTACTGATTTTTGTATACTTATCCCTGAGCATTTCTGTGATAGTCTGATTGCTGTCTAGATAAGCAATCACAGAGCGCCACGAGATACGTCATCTCATCTTTTCCAACATCCCACCCCAGCGCGGGACAGAGAGCGAGGCTGCAGAGAATTCCTGGAGAGGGCGATGAGAGCCAGAGACCTGGCTGGGAATCTGCCCGCGAGGCTTCCTGTCGCACAGGCTGGGCTGCGTCAAGGTCTGGGAACTCGGATGCCGCGTCCTGTTGGGAGGGGCAGCCGAGCCCTGACGCGAGGGACCTGTTTCTTCACGCTACTTGTCAAGTCCTGCTTCCCTCTGGGAAACCTGCTGTACATTGGCATCTCAGACACGGGGCCCTGAGCCCTTGGCAGGCGCACTCCTGACCTCAATACCCAGACCTGCCTGTCCTGTTCCTCCCGCCTCCCCCCCACCGTACGTCCACTGCCACTGCCCAAGGCCGGCTTTCTAGGTCCACAGGACACTGTGCCCTCTCCTTCCTGAGTCTGCTCTTGTCGCTGCCCTTCCACCACACGGCCCTGAGGGCGTCCTTCTCCTCCCTGCCCTGTGCGCCCCTCGTCTTCTGGAGGAAGCCCTCCAGCGGCCACCTCTCCCCCACCCACTTTGGCTTTCTGCCCTCTACTGTCATGTTAGCTTTTCACGTTTGCTTCCTGGAGAGTAAATGGATGAACCTGGCAGGGGGTCGGGATGGGACCCAGCTCAGCTGCATGGGGGCCGTGGCAGTCAGGATAGGCGAGGTCTGCCCCAGTAACAAACTAAACCAGACTTGAGCTCATCATGGTGTGCGCTTCCACGACTTTCTGGCCACAGAGGGATGTGGCGAATCACACCTGATTCCGAAGGCTTCCACCCAGAAGTGACGCACACACTGAATCACATTTCACTGACAAAATGAGTCACGTGACCACACCTGCCTGGGGGGTGTGGGGGGGTGATCTTCACAGATACCCAGGAAGGAGGAATGCAGTCTCTGTCAACAGCCCTTGTGACTGCCACCGGGGCCTCCCTCTCCTCACCCACAAAATGGAAAACGTAACATGCATCTTACAGGACCCGTGTAAGGATCGGGGTCACGACAGGGATTCCCCCTAATAGGAGCCTGGCAATCCCTGGTACGCTCTCTGCCCACCTCCCAAGAGGGCCCCATAACCCTCCAGCCGTCTCCGTTGGCTTCTCTTGGGGCAGGATGAGCCTTGGTCCAAGCCCCCGTCAAGTCCTGCTGCTCACACGCTGGTTCTTCCTTGGTGTGGAGTCCCCATCAACCAGTCCCCTGGTGTCTCCAGCCACCCTGAGAACCCTGCCTTTCAGGAAACCAGGGGACACTGGTTCTTTCTCTAGGTGACCACAGTGCAGCTCTGGTCTCAGACACACATGGAGGACAGGAAGAGTCGCACAGCTTTAGGGGAGTCGTGGAGGTTCAGTTTTGGAGTCAGGGGAGCCAGCCACTGACCCGGGCTCAGCCAGTGGCTGTGTGACCTGTGGAGGGTGTTTGACCTCTCTAAGCACCTCCCTTCTCCTCCCTGCCCTGTGCGCCCCTCGTCTTCCGGGGGCCCTGACACCTGTCACAGAGACACGGCTGTAGCCCGGGACCTGGCTGGCGCAGCTCTGGCAAGCAAAGGCCGACTACAGAGTCTTGAGATACCCTGGTGGGCGCCATCGGGGTCTACCGCTTCCTTTTCCGCACTTGAGCGATTCAGAACCAAGAGCCTGGGGCTCATCGGAGGAGGGCGCCCCGATACCCTCCACCATGATGACGGCAGGCTGTCCCGCAGGCCCTGGTTGACAGCCAGAGGCGCCCCCTCCTCCTGGCTTTGCAGACAGCTGTGTTCTGCTCTGCTTCTCCCCTCAATCCCCGCCTCACAAAGGAGTGCTCAGAGCCCTGGGGGAGGCGACCTCGAAGCTCGGGGTCCTAAGAGTGTCAGGCAAGACCAGGCCAGGAAAACCACGGGCAGGAATTAGGTTTCCAGATCTAACTTGAGGCTTCCCCAGACCCTTGACCCAAGCCTGACCCCGGGTGGGAAAGAACCGGCTCTTGTTGTAAAGGCCCCGCTGTGTGGTTTGCCCTCCCCTGTCCTCTGGGTGGACCAACGCCTGTCTTCCTGCCCTGAAGGTGACTCCTCACTGAAACACAGACCAGGAGGCACCTCCAGGCTCAGGGACGAAATCCAGCACCCTCTGTGGGTCCTGCCTCCCGTCCCTCCCACCTGATCTCTGTCTGGAGTACTCCAGGGCCCAGGCATTTGGTTTCCTTTACCTTCACCTGGAAGCCCAGCCCCCTCCTAGGCATTGTGTGGCGCTGGGCGGGCACCTCCCTGGACCTCCTTCCTCAGCTTTGGAGATTTCCTCTGCATTTCATGGTCTGTGCCAAGTGTCTGTGCAGCTTAAAGCCGGGGGATAGATAGCCTGGTCCTCTTAAAGCCGGGGGGTAGCCTGGTCCACGCCGACGCTCCCTGTCTAGCTTGAATTCCCCGATGTTTTCAGTGATGCTGGAAGTGGAGCCCAGGGCCTTTTCCTGCTGGGCAAGCGCTGCACCCCTGAGCGCCACCCCAGCCCTGATCCACCTGATCTGGACGTTGGTGCAGCGATTACTTAAGACCCTCAAAAACCAATGAGGAGATGGGGTAAGACACCTTCCACCCAGGGCACCATGGAGGCCTACCTGGGAGTCCTGGGGAAGTTCGCGGGAGTCCTGGGCAGTGCCGTGGCTCTCCGAGACGTCTCTGGTCTGCTGTTCTGCAGGTCAAGGAAACCCTACTAGCCACTGGCAAGTTTCCCCAAGGCTTTTGGTGGGTAGACATTTCCCAGTGTTTCTTGGACGCCTTGACTTGAATGTGTCCCCAAAATTCATGTTGATGTGATAGTCTGAACAGGTGGGGACTTCCCGGGGTGATTACGTGGGGAGGGCAAGTCCTGGGTGGGATTAGAATGCTTATAAAAGGGCCCGGGAGGGCGGGTTCACCCCTCCATCATTCCTGCCATGTGAGGATACAGCCTTTGTCCCTCCAGAAGACACAGCAACAAGGTGCCCTTCTGGAAGTAGAGGGCAGCCCCACCCAACCCACCCTCCATCCTGCTGGCACCGTGACCTCAGCCTCTCCATCTTCTGGAACTGTGAGAAATACGTTTCCATGGCTTACAAATCACCTGATCACACACACACACGACCCTGGGCACAGACTGGCAGAGTGCCGGATGCCAAGGTTGAGTGGAATTTCTCCCCTGTGTGTTAGACAAACCCAGAGAGACCCATGGGCGGGGTCTCAGGTGTCCAAGCATCAGAGGGAGTACAGGGCGGCTTTTTACCTTGCCAGTCAAGGTAGGAAGGTGGCCGTAGGCCCACCCCAAGCCAGGGGCTGAGAGTCCTCAAAGCCCACTTGGTAATCCCAGAGGAGACAGGTCACCCAGGAATGCAGCTCACAGAACAAGACACGGGGCCTGGACAGCTGCTAGGTGGGGTGGAATCTGGCGTCTCACAGATTAAGCCACAGGATGCACGGGTGGGAGGAAATTGGGGGTCACCCAGTCACTTTACTTCACAGAAAACTAAGGCAGAGTGAAGGGCACTGGGCGAGCCTCAGCTGGGACACTGTCCTGCTCTGGCAGCGTTGGGCTGGTGCCAGCATCTCCTGCGTTCTCTTGCCCATGTGTCCCCTGGTCTCTTCACCACTCAAGGGACAAGAGGGGGTTTGTCTTGAGAAGAAGGGAAAGGTCAGTGTTCCCTGTCTCCTTGCATCTGGGCATCTCTTTTCACTGAGCTGCTGAGTAGTGGCCTCAGGGCCCCTCGACCCAGGGTTCCAGCCCACGCACAGGTCCAGGTACCCCTGTGGGCGTGGACCAGCCTGGCTGCCAGCTGTGGGACCCCCACACAGGATGTGTCCTGGGAACAAAGGAAGACCAGGCTCAGCTGCCAGGGGTCAAGGAAACAGACACTTAGCCGCTGTGTCCACAGGGAGGTGTCCTGCCCACGGTGACACTTGGACAAAAAAAGTTCAAGTTCCTGATGGTTTTCTGAAATTCCAACCAGGCCAACCAGCGGCCCCCGGGCTGGTAAGCACCTGTTTTCCTACATCTTCAGAGGTCAACACCACCTGACGCCACCTCTGGACTCGAGTACAAGGACCCTGTGTAGACTGATGGCAAAGACCTGGTGACATGACTGCTGGGCCTGGCTGGGCCAGGCAGAAATCACAGACAGGCCATCAGGAGGGGCAGCTGGGAGTCCTGGGTGCTGGCCGATGGCCAGTGAAGGTTTCCCTGGGAAAGAAGTCGTCCATCTGAGGTCAATGCCCTTGGCCAGTGGTGCAGAGGGGCCTGGTCCAGAAAGAGCAGGTACCATCCTGCTCTGTGGGAGGACAAGGCACCCCTGCCTACCTGGTCCGCTCCCCTCTGGGCCCTTCCTCCCTGGCCCCGCACAGCACCCTGCACCCAGGATTTTGCCTGACTTAGGAACGTGCTTTTCTGGTGATTTTGACTTTTATTTGCAGCCCTGGTATTCTCCAACCGTCTGCTGAAGAACCAGTTTAGTTTTGTCTTAATTTCCAACCCATTGTGGGACAGAGACCTGGAAAACACCATAAAGAACGGCCAGAAAATGACTGCCCTGAGAGGTCAGGGCAAAGTCACGTTCCTCTGAGTTGGGCACTTGCCCTGGCGTTCCATCCTCAGCCACAGCCCACAGCAGCCAGTTCTCAGATGGTTGCCGGGGCGGGGAGCACAGGTGGCCAGCTGGGTGACTGACGGATTCAGGAGTGTTTCCTGCGCCCTACGTGACGGGATCTGTAGCAGCTCACGGGGCCGGCTGGTGACGGGGGACAGACGGTGCACATAATAAATAAGTTAATCAACAGCACGTAGAAGGCCAGGTGTGCCCTGAGCACTGAAGCCGATGACAGGGACCAGAGAGGTGAGGGGGGATTCTCGCCCGTGGGTGGGGATGGTGCAGTTTTAACGGAACCTGAGGACGAGGGCCATGAGGCTCTTCACCCTCCACGTGGTCATCCCTGGGGGTGAACACATTTTCCCTTTAACAAGCCTTTCTTGACAATCAACAGACGTCACCCGGGTGGAGAGTGTGGACCAGCTAAAGGTTCCTGTAGGTGGAGGCGGGGCCTGGGAGGAAGTTTAGGAGAGAGGAGGAGACAGGGAGTGGGAAGAGACACAAAATAAGAGGAAAGACTAAAACACCAGGCGGGGAGCCGGGGGCAGGAGGTGGGCCAGCAGGCCCCCAAGGCCCATGGCCTCACTGACTGGGAAACCCTGCATCTTGTGGCGGTTCTTTACAGCAGTACTGTGCTCGTGACCCTGACCCTGTGGACCACGTGTCCAACCCCGAAGGGAGGATCGACCCAGGGAAGAGGGTGCCCAGGAGGCTGGGATGGGGTGTGGAGGGGGACTACGGGCTGTGGAGGGGGACTTTGGGCTGTGGAGGGGACTATGGGTTGTAGAGAGGGACTTCGGGATGTGGAGGGGACTTTGGGCTGGGGAGGGGTCAGGGCTGCTCTTTAGCTTTCAGGGTAAGTTCCAAGAGGCCGTGTGTGTTCCGGCTCCCGGGGATGGAGACAGGCTTTAAGAACTGGGAAGACTTTGGCCAGGACCCTGGAGGTCAACTCCCTTGGGAGGGAGGCACTTTTGATCCCCATTCAAAGTGGTCACACAGGTGCCACAAGAGGGTGACTTCCCCGAGGCCCCAGAGATGGCGGTGGGCAGGCTGGGACCTCAGACCCTCCTGCACCTTCCCCTCTAATGTGGTCGTGAGGTCTCTTTCTGGACAGTGGCCATCAGCCAAGAGGGTCGCTCTAGGAGGTCCCTGACGTGGGAGAGGCAGACTGCTGTGTGTGGTCAGGCGAGACCCCGAGGAGGAAGCTCACAAACACAGAATAACAGAGGCCCTAGAGAGGGGGCCACTGGGAAGTCCAGTCAGTAGAGAGCAGATGGACAGTGTGGGGAGGGGACGTGTAACAAAGGCCTTTACTGGGTCCCTTACACCAGCGGGCACAAGCTCTGGGGACATCCATTGGGACTGAGCAGTGGTCCCTGTATCCGCCAGCACGTGCCTGTGGGGTGCCAGGTCAGTGGCTGTGTTGTCCGTGTGTCCCACCTGGAAGTGGCCATGGCCAGGCTGCTGTGAAAGGCCGTCTGGTTGGCCACCTGGAGGAGCTGGCAACTGGAAAGAGTGTCCAGGGTGTCCAAGCCCCGTTCTGGTGAGAAAGCCAACTGCCCGCCAACCTGGGCTGAGGCAGCAGGCCGTGGTGAGAGCCCCGCATCTGGTGGTTTGGTGTCGCGGCTGTCACTAGGGCGCCGTTCGCCTCAGAAGCACTGGGGAGGTGGCCCACGGGGCAGGACCAGTCCTGCTTCCATCCAGAGACCCCCGAAACCTGGGTCCTCAGAGGTGATTTCAGAACCCAGGAAGGCCCAGCCCAGGCCACTCAGAGAGAGGAGCCCCAAGCCAGGCTCCTCATGCCAGGGAGCGAGGCCAGAGCTTCAGGGCACCTCCCATCGATCTTCCCACGTAGCCACTGAGCCCAAACCAGCAGGGCAGGGACAAACGCACGAGTCCTTTTGATTGAATGAGAACAAATGATTCCCAAGACCGTAGATAAGCTCCCGTCCTGCCCGGGCCTCTGCTCCCGCTGCCTCCTCTTCTGTGGGAATGAAGTCCACCAGGCAAGGGAGTCGGCGCCACCCCGTGCGTACGTATGGAGGGTGCGGAGGCCGCAGGGCTGCAGGTGCGCCCTTCGGAGGCTGTGGAGGGCAGCTGGCGGCCCATGCGGTTGGGTCGGGGGCATGTCTGCTTTTTCTGCTAGTCCTGAGTTGGAGACAGGCCACCAGCTGTCACCGTCCATCCCTGGCCCTTGTGGCCTTGGTGCTGCAGAGGCTGTGGGTCCGTGCTGCTGCCATGGGCCATCGGGCTGTGGTCTCCATGTGCCAGTCTCCTGCTCTGAGGCCCCCGTGCGTCCCAGAGCTCTGTGCTCTCTGATGGACAGGTGATCCCCGGGAACCAGAAGGACCACAGCAGCCCTGGAAATGGATGCACAGCTCCAGCTGCCAGGAGGCTCCGTGCCTCAGGAGGAAATGGGGGGCCTCATCCTGGTCACTCCCTTAGTGACCACAGACCAGACCCGCCCTGTCCTCTCTGTGGAGACTACATGGATCCCCGGAGGCCTGATGCAGAGGCCCAGGGCTCTCGGCAGAGCCAGGGAGCTGGGAGAAGCTAGAGGGGAAGGAGGCCTGCTTGGGGCCTCATCCCTGGACTCCTCTGCCCAGATGCTCCAGATGGGTCTCCTGTGCTGTGCTGCAATAAAAGTCGGGACTGTGCCCGGGTGAGGCTGAGCTGGTCCACGGGGCCAACCGTCTGGCTTTATGAATGAACTCCTCCCTTCTCTGACCTGAACTTCTAAAGCTGAGGAGTACGCGGCACGCACCCCGTCTCCTGCCCTCCTCTATTCTCACCTCTATGGGAGCCCTGGGGTCCAGCACCACCTCTGGGCCTAGAGGGTCCCTGGCTACCACCTGCCATGCGAGGGAGGTGGGGTGCCTTTCCTCTTGGCCTCAGAGCCCCTTCCATCAGGGCCAGGGCGAGGCAGGGTGCTGTTCTCCTTGGATGAAAAACTGGCGTGGGGGAGGGTCTGAAGTGCCGATTCTGAATCTCTTTGGCCCCTGCCTCTGACACGGCTCAGCGTGGGACCCTTGCTCATCCTCTCTTTATGTAAAATTTGGATATTTTCTTGGGATGAATCTTTTGCATGAACTCTATTTTCTTCAAAACTTGCATTAAAGCGTCACGATTTATCTTGGTTGATGAGCATGAATTTCAGCCCCGAGGCCAGGATCTCCGTGCCTCACCAAAGCCCCTTGCTGCTCCCATCCCTGATTGGGAAAGCAGCCCTACACATTTTTTAATGAATTTTTATGTTTCATTCATGGTTTCTGCTTATGTTTGTTAATTAATCAGTAATTTGTTGCATAAGTACTTCTTGTTCCAGGCACTGGGCTGGGATTCTATGCCAGGCAGCCCCCCCCCACCCCCGTGGGTTTTGTCCCATGAAGCTCACACGGCACGTTGGACAGGGTCACCCTGTGGCCCCTGTCCCAGCTCTCTCCATTCCCTTGTGTGGGGTGCAGCCAGGGGGCCTGCAGCAGCTCTGCTCTGCTGTTGGCAGGTCTGGGGTGCAGCCTGTGTGTTGGGGATGAGCGAGCCACATGCCTCTGCCCTCTGGGACAGGCTTCGACGTCACTGGAGGAGGAAAAGTTTCTCCACCCCAGGGGTTTCCTCCGCCAAGGAAATGACCCTCCTAACCGGCCTACAAGACTCCTCACCAAGAAAGAGCAGAGGAAGCCGCACTCCTGCCCTCTCTCGCCCAGACGCGTCCTGGCCCCTGGCACACATTCCAGCCTCCCCCGCCTAGGACCTCATAGGCAGCTGGCCCCGTGTGTCAAGAAACAGGCACAAGAAGGCAGCCACAAACAGCCCAGCTGAAAAACCCAGTGTCCCCTGTCTTACAATCAGAGAAATCCTGTCTGACCGTGACTTCCTCCTGTCCTGCAGGAGGGCTACCCGCCATCCTCAGCCTGAGTTCCTGGGGGCCTGGCGCTCTTCCTCGCGCAGAGCCAGGGTGTCTTCAGCACCAAGGCTGGTCCCCATGTTCAGATGACCTTAGATGGACCTGTGTCCCTCACCTGATGCCCTTCTCACTACAGCTGCTCCGCCCGGGGCAGGTTCCCTGGCAACTGGGTTACCTAAGGGGTCACCTGCACAGCCACAGCTCCTGGGGGACTCCCGGCATCATGAGTGGCCAGAGGGGACAAGACCCTGCTGCACCTGCTCAGATGCACTTTCAGAGCACCTAGAGGTTGGAGCCACAAACCAACCAGGCTCACAGGCCACAGGGACAGTCTAGCACCTGCTCGTCTAATGAATGTCATTCTGGGTGGCAGACTCTAGTCTGATACTTGCTCCTTGTATGGACTGGTTGTGAGGTCACGTCCACCTCTCCCAATCAGGCATCTCAGTGAACAGAACTCTCTAGTGGTGAGCAGTGTGGTTTCATCAGAACTTTCTGAGCCTGCTGGGCGCAGTGGTGCAGGCCTGTAATCCCAACAATTCCGGAGGCTGAGGCAGGAGGATCACAAGTTCAAGGCCAGCCTTAGCAACATAGTGAGGCCCTGTCTAAAAAAAAAAAAAAAAGTGGATGTACCTCAGTGGTAGAGCACCCCTGAGTTGAATCCCCAGTAAGGCGAGCACGCACACACACACACACACACACACACACACGCAGGGCTTGCCGAGACCACACGGGTGGAGTCACGTCATTGGTTCTGTTAATTAAACCATGCAATTCACTTTCCAATCTCATCTACCAATAGTACATTTTCCCCTGAAATCTAACTTGTTCCTATCCATCTCTCTCTGAGTCAGTCAAGGGAAGGCATTGCATTTTTGAATGATTATTAACAAGTTGGTTAGAACACCACTAAGGGACCATTAGAAAATTAAAGTGCGCAAATATGAGAGTTTTTAAGTAGGTGAAACAGTCATGTTATATTTGGCAACAGACTCAACATAACCATGTAGCTGATTCCCAACATCTATTTTTAAAATAGTAGAATCTACAGGAAGACTTTACTTCAAATTTAGTTATATTCTTATTCGCTGTTGAAGTGTTATCTTTGTATTGCAGAAGGAGATCCTGTGAGTTTGTGCGTGTGTGAGTGTGTTTAAATATATGCCAGGTAGTGATTTGTTACGTAAACGCTGCAAAAATCTACTAAGAGAATTTTTGAATGATAATCACTATATGAAAAATTAACAAATTGAACCTGATCAAAATTAGAAACTTTTGATCTTGGAAAGAAACTATTAAGAATGAGAAGTGAAGCCACAGGCTGGGAAAAGTGCTTGGCCATGAGCCATCTGATAGAACTGAGGTGTGGAGCACACAGCGCTCAACACCAGCCTGCAGGAAAACAAATAGCTTAACTCTGGATGCACAAGAGGTTCCAGCCGACCCTTCACCAAGGAGAGATCCAGGTGGTGAATACACACAGGAAACAACGCCCACCGGGGTCGGTCACCCGGGAAACCAGATCCCACCGAGACGCTGTGTCTGCC
Source organism: Marmota monax (assembly GCF_021218885.2). Lineage (NCBI taxonomy): Eukaryota > Metazoa > Chordata > Mammalia > Rodentia > Sciuridae > Marmota > Marmota monax. The sequence continues at coordinate 303,526 of NW_026692700.1, read as the reverse complement.
AGGTTTGATCCCGCCACCCCCGGAGGATGGGTAGCACCCCGAGAGGCTGTTCCTGGGAACGTGAAATGAACAGCCCTTTAGAAAATGTTTCTTTGAAGTCACACCTGTCCCTGCTGCAGACCCAGCAATCCTACTCCTAGAAGTGAAGACAGGCCCTCCCAGGACCCTGGACAAGTGTTTAGGGAAGCTTTAGTGAAGATAGCCCAAAAGGGGGCTGGTGTGGGGCTCCGCGGGACAGCGCTCGCCTGGTGTGGCCCCCGTGCCATCCCAGCACCACAAGACACCAGAACAGCAGCCCGGCCTCCGTCACCTGACAACTGGGTGGTGAGTTGTGGTGTGTGCAGCAGAACACCGCTCAGGCACGAGGAGGGGCTACTGCTGGACACAGCCGTGGTCGGAGCTCCCCAGCACCAGTCAATGAAGGAAGGTGGACTCCAGGGGCCGCCCGCTGCAAGGTCCGCTTACATGTCATCCTGGAAAAGGCCACGCTTTAGGGACAGAGAGCAGGTCAGTGGTGGTCAGGGGATGTGGGTGAGGGAGGGGACTGAGAGGGGCAGGAGGGAGTTGGGGAGGTGCCAGTACTGATGGGTCACAGGCACGGCAGGTGGCCACTGCACGCATGTGTCCTCTCCCCGAACTGGGTAAAGGCTCCTTCATGCAGCCTGTACCTCAGAGCACCTAAACTAAAAGGCCCAAACCAACTTAGGCTTTGTAGTCGGAAAGGGCTCAGCGCTCTCTCTCTCTCTCTCTCTCTCTGTCTCTCTCTATCTCTCTCTATATATACATATTAGTTGTTGGTGGACCTTTGCTCTATTTATTTATATGCGGTGCTGAGACTTGAAGCCAGGGCCTCCCACAGCCAGGCAAGAGCTCTCTGCCACTGAGCCACAACCCCAGCCCCCCACCTAATGACAAAGTCTCTTGCACTGCAGCAGATTAGATCTTAAAATTAGGAAATGCTTATCACCTTTTTGAACTTTCCACTGTGTGTTTCATCAGTCCATTTCAGAACACAAAGATGATTCACATTTACAAACCTGTGGGCAGCTGAGAGGTGGCCCAGAGCCCAGCAGAACCTCCCTGCAGCCCCAGCTCTGTCAGAGTCCTGGCCAAAGGGGGTGCTGAGATGGGGAGGGCTGAGGCCGGAGCGCTCCCTGCTGGATGAGGATGCATTCCCCCAGGGGGCTGTGCACACCCACGGACTGGGAGGCATGAGCCACGCATCTCCTGAGAGTCTGAAGTCCTGCCACCAGCAAGACGGGGAACGAGGAGGCTCTCTAGGCCCCGGGGCTGAAGACCCGGCTGGAGAGAGGAGTGCCTGGGGTTAGACGTGGGCTGGGGAGCTGGCCCACGGCAGGGCAGTGGATGCTGGGCAGGTTTTCCTGCTCACGTTTCCTTGTGCTCGGAACCCTTGCCCGCCCCGATGGCACCCAGCTTGGCTCCACAGCTGCCCAGGCAGAGGGGCTTGGAGCAGGTGAGGGTGGATGGGGAGCCCCTGGCAGGGGCTGGGGAGAGAAGGGGAGGTGCCTCATCGAGTCAGCAACCTGGAGGGAGGAAGAAGGTGGCAGCTGGCCAGAGGTGGCCTCTAGAGAGAGTGGCTTTGTCTTGTTGTTGAGGCGGCAGAGTCTCTGGTATATCTGCATCTTGGTGGGATCAGCCGGCAGAGGGAGGGTAATTACAGAAAAGCAATTCTGAGGCAGCCGAGGGGAGGAATGGGTTAGAAGTGGCCGCTGTCTCTAATTAGGGTGAGGGAAGTCGCCCCGAATCTGGCCTCTGCCCGCTTCTCTAGGTGAAGTCCTGTCTGAACACAGCCTGTGTGTTGACACACTGCCTGTGGACGCTGCTGGCCACAGTGCAGCGTCCCACGGTGGTCACACAGTCTGACACACCCTCTGGCCCTTGACAGAAACTCTGCCGACCTCTGTGACCCAAAGGCAGGCCAGCCAGGTGCCCCTGTGAAGTCCCCGAGGGGCTGGGGGCAGCCTGTGCTCAGGGTTTCTGTCAGCCACAGCTGCTGCCATGGCCGTGGGCACGTCCCCCCCTCATTTGCTTGAGAGCAGATGTGACCAGAAGGCCTGTGAGTCACAGTGACGCAGCGGGCTCTGTCCCCCCAGGGACCCTGACCACACCCTCCACAGTGGGGAGGTAGGAGAGGAACAGGGCACTGCGGGGTGGCCCACAGCCTGGGCGGGGGTAGGACCCAGCATCGTTGGCCAGCTTATGCCGGAAGGAAGGGCTGGGGCACGGGGTGCCGAGGTCACCACCCCTGTCCAGGGCTGGCCCGGGCGGCACCCCACCCCCCGGCCCTCAGCAGCACCTCTGTGAGAGGGGACTGTGAGCCCGTCCCCAGGGTGCTGGTCATGGAGGGCACTAGTGAGGACCCGCCCACGCTCGTCTTTCAACTTCTGCCTCATGAAAGCAGCATTTCTTTGATTTTTCCGGAACTCTTAAAGGTGGAATTCCGTTTCAGCCATTTTCTAGGAAGAATGGGTTAGGTAGAAGCCGAGCCTCCCTCTCCCCGCTCACGCCTCAGGGCCCTGGGTGGAGCCAGGGAGGCAGAGGCTGAGGGGGGGACCCTGGAGAGCAGGTGTGTGGGGGGGTGCCCAGCTCTGTGGCCAGACCGGGTGGGGGGCCGACGGGAGCCCCTGAGGCCTCTCCCTGCACAGACGCCCCGTGGAGAGCCGGAGGGTGCCAGAGAGCAGCGCGGGGCCCCCAGGTCTCGGGCTGGGCTCGTCTCAGCTCCCCGTCCAGCGCCCTGGACCATTTAGCATACGAGCACCCAGGTGAGACCAGCCTCACACTCAGCAGGTTCCACGGGCCCAGATGGCACCAGATCTGGGGAGAACTGAGCTCTGGACACCGAGGCGCCCCCCAGCCCACGAGCTCAGCACCCCACCTGTCCCCGTGGTCTCCCTCCTTCTCAGCACTGTTCTGTAGTTTCGACGACGGTGCTTCCAAGCGAGGGCGATTTTGCCCCTGTCTGAAGATATCCCTGGTTGTCAACTGGAACTGGGGCGGGGGCTACTGGGAGCTGGTGGGTGGAGCCCAAGATGCTGCCCAGACCCCCACGGTGCCCAGGACCGTCCTGCTGGGAGGGCCCACCTTGCCAAGGTCAAGGGACGCTGGCACAGAGGTTTGCAAATATCTTGTTACGTACTTCCATAAATATTTTTGCCGCAGTCTGGCTGGGCACAATTCAGGAGCCACTTACCAAGCAGAAACGAACTTTATTTTTAGAACCACACACGCCACACCACACAGCTCCTCAGGAATCCCCTCAGAGCCCAACTGCCACCACCGGCTTCCAGCAAGCCTCTCAACCTCCCCCCCTCCTCCTGCTCTTGAGGCCCATTGGCTGGGTCGAGTGGGCGGAGCCAAAAATTCCCCCAGTGAGCAGCTCCATGGTCTGAAAGGGCTGGGAAACAGCCCAATGAGCATCACCGCAGAGGAGCCAATCAGCTGGCAGCTGGAAGTTTGCTGGGGCGCTGTGAGCCAATCATCAGCCGGCAGCTGGAAGTTTGCTGGCAGCTGGAAGTTTGCTGGGGCCCCTTCGGCTGTGGCTCTCAACATATTTTATCATCTTTTTAAGAAACATTGGCATTGACGGAATTTTTAGTTTACATCCCCTCTGCTTATTGTTACATATAGAGAAGTAACTGATTTTTGTATATTGACTTATTGACTAAATTTATCCAATAGTTCTTAGAGCCTTTTGGCGGATTCCTGAACGTTTTCTAGGGACAGGATTAGGTCATCGGTGAATAAAGGCAGTTTTATTTTCCCCTTTCCAATGTGGGTGCCTCAATGATCACTCTTTTTTTATTATTATTTGTAGATGGACACAAGACCTTTATTTTATTTTATTTTATGTGATGCTAAGGATTGAACCCAGTGCCTCACACCTGCTAGGCAAGCACCCCACCACTGAGCCACACCCCAGCCCCAATAACCAGTCTTATTGAGCTGGAGTTCACATACCACATAAGTCACCTAATGAAAGTGTATACTCGATGGTTTTGAGCATATGAACAGTCACGAACTCATCACCATAATCATATTAAAACATTTCACTGGGTGCTGTGGTGCACACCTGTGATCCAGCTACTTGGGAGGCTGAGGCAAGAGGATAGCATGTTGGAGGCCAGCCTCAGCAACTTAGTGAGACCCTCACTCAAACTCAGATTTTTCAAAAGGACTCGGGATGTAGCTCAAAGGTAAAGTGCCCTTGGGTTCCATCCCCAGCACCAACCAACCAACCAACCAACCAACAAAAAATATTTCCCTCATCCCTCAAAAATTCCTGCTGCCCCCAAGCCTTTGCTCCCACGCAGTCCCCACCTCCCCAGTCCTGAGAAGCCATAATTCATAGAGTGGCCTATTCTGGATGTTCCCTATAAAGGGAGTCACACAGACATCAACGTTTGGCACTGCCTTAGCAGAGTGTCTCTGTGTTCATCTGTGGGTGAACTTCTTCCTCGTGTGGCTGAAGAATGGTCCGTCACAGCTGCAGCGCCTCTGACCTACCGGCTCGTCCCTGGACGGACGCGGGTTCATCCACTTGGGGTGGCCGGGCAGAATGCGTCTCTGAACCTGGGGTCTACCCCCACGCATCTGGGCTGTGCACCTGAGAGTGGCCTTGCGGGCTCCCTTGATAGCTCTGGGTCTGCAGGGGCTGCCAGCTCTTCTCCAGGGCGGTGTCACCACTCTGTGCTCCTGGTCACCAGTGGGACACGACACTCCCCTCTTTCACACCCCCGGTGACACTTTGTTATTGTCAGAGCCCCTGGATGGCTTTGGCCTCTCTTTCTTAATGGTCGGTGGAAACTCGGGCACAATGTCAAGCGGAAGTGGAGAGGGGACATCTGGCCTCTTTCCCCTTCTTGGGGACAGCCTCCTGCACGAGGGCACTGACCTGCTAAGAAGGCACCGAGGGCTGGGGGTCTGGCTGGGGGTGGAGCCCCGCGTTCCGTCCCCAGCACCGGGGCCAGGGTCAGGCTTCAGCCCGCTTTGCGAGGCCCTCACTGTGACCCCCGAGCTCCAGGACTCAGGGTCAGTGTCCCGCAGACCCTTGACTAAGGCCGCTCCCCCTTCATTCAGAGGACTGGGACGGAGCACACGAGGGCAGACCCACTCTTTCCCCCTTCTCGTGGGCACCGCAAGCCATATCTTGTCCTTCTCAGGGCCAGAGCTTTCTGTAGCCCCAGGGGACCCTGTTACACAGCAGTCCCCACCCCTTTGCTCTCTGTCTCTGTGGGACACCTGTTGGGACATTTCCTATAAATGGAACCATATACCACGTGGCTGTGGCTTTTAAAAAAACAGATTGTTTTTAAAGATATTTTTCATGTACTAAATACTTGCTGTCCTCCTGTGCATCCAAAGACACCGGTACAACCTGCCGGGCCCAGAACCGAGCTGGCTCTGTTAGAGCTCCTGCCGGTAAATCAGCCACGTGTCTGCGGCTCCTCCAAACCTCCGCAGCACTCCGGCTCCCACCGCTCCTGCGACTCTCCTGGGAGCAGACACAATGTGGGTCCCACCCAGGGGCCAGGCAGGGCTGGAGACCCAGAAACTGGAACACCTCAAAGTAAGACTGCGGAGCCGGGGCTGGGGCTGGGGCTGGGGCTCAGCAGGAGAGTGCTCACCCAGCACACGTGAGGCCCTGGGTTCCATCCTCAGCACCACATAAAAGTAAATTAAAAAATAAAGGTGTTGTGTTCAACTACAACTAAATAATAAATATTAAAAAAAAAGAAAGAAAGACTTTGCCCTCCAAGTGACCCTTGAGGACTGAATGGAAGCATTTGGTGAACTGGAAAAATCAGGTCCCAAAACCAACCCCATCAGTTTCCAGATCGCAGGAAATTCCCTCTCAGAGCTCAAAAAGGAATTGGTCTTATTTGCTGACAGGTCCCCAGGAAACAGCCAGCCCCGGTCTCCCCTCCCCTGCCCCCACTCAGCACAGGGCTAGCAACCAACTGTTCACCCACCAGCTTCACCTTGAACCCCCGCCCCGCACGGCTCCGTCCTGCCCGCGGCTCAGCCTGCACTAGTCTGCCCCATCGCCAAAGAAAGACACCAGGGACAGGGAGAACCCTTGAGACCCGGGTCCCTCATTTCTAACGAGGCCTTTGGAGAAGGAGGCCGGGCTGGGTGGGATCCTGACTTGGGTAAGGAGTCCCTGAACCTGGATTGTGCCATTGCATTGGGTGGTGAGGGGACATGGTCAGCAGCCCCGGCTGTGCGGCCCCACCGGCCTCCTGCCTGCCTCCGACAATCCTCCCTCCCCCTGGATGAGGCTGGGGCTCTGTCCCAGTGGAATGAATGTCCTTGGGGTAGATTTAGAGACAGACAGTCATGAGTCAAACCACAGGCAGGAAATTTCATTCCCAGACCTTGTTCAGATCTGTTTTTCCTGGCTCATCACATTCAAGGCACATTTAGTTTTGCAAACAAAGTAAGAAGGCCTTGTGGGGGGGGGGGGAGGGCAGCCCCCAGGCCACGTAGCTCCTGCTCTCCCTTTCCTGAAATTCAGAATTAAACTTGAATTCCCCCTGAAAATGGGCCTGAAGGTCGGTAGCAGGGCAGGAGGGAGCCACTCACGGGAGCTGGGAAACCCAGGCTCCCACTGGGATACCAGGGAGCACTGATTCTCAGCACTATGGGGTACTATGGATTAAGTCCCTGAGATGAGATTATTCTATGACAATGTAGGTCTTTAAAGAATATTCCCAAGAGACAGGGCCTTGGGCTGGGGATACAGCCCAGTTGGTAGGGTGCTTGCTCTGCATGCCCAAGGCCCTGGGTTCAGTCCCCAGCACCACCACACTGAAACAGGGTCTTTGCTTTCTTTTTTGTTTTTTCACCTCTATGTTTTTATTTATTTTTATGTGGTGCTGAGAGTTGAACCCAGTGCCCCACACATGCTAGGCAAGCGCTCTGCCACTGAGCCCCAGCCCCAGCCCCAGCTCTGGGGGACTGAGCTGTAACGTGGGGTGAAGCCTGCGAGGGACATTGATCTGAAGCCCGTGTGTGCCCCGAGATGGGAAGGGTGCAGGAGCTGGCGGTGAGCTGGACAGCTGGCATGGAGGGGGAGGCCAGGACTGGGTGGCCCTTCCTCCCGCAGCAGAATCAGGCCACATGGGCTAGGACTGGAGGCCACGGCAAGGCTGTTCTCTTAGCGACCAGCCACCACGAACAAGCCCAATTACAGCAGGACCCCAACGCCAAGGGACGGACTCCCTTTGTCTCTTTGACCTGCCTTTCTCTGAGTCATTCTCAGTTTATCTTATAGTCCAGGGCCACAGGTCTGGTAGACAAATGTCCTGCCCCAGAAGTCAAAACCACCCCAGGCACTGGCCGTTTCCAGGATCAGACTCACACGGCCAGTCTCGGGATAGTGAATGAGCCACATCCACCGACCTAGGCTGCTGGCCATGGCTCTGCCTTCCCCAGGTGACTCCAGGCTATTGTTGGCCCCCCAAATCTGTCCTTAGACCTGTCCTCCTAGGGCGGCCACCCTGAAAATAGCTCTTTTTTCCTTTACCATCTGGTTTTCTTTCAGGGCGAGTGGCCGGCCTGGTCTGTGGGGACCCTCCTGAGTCCTTCAGCCTGGACTCCAGCCCACACGGCAAGGGCTTGGGTAGAGGTGCTCTGTATTCTGAGTTCCTTGGAAACCACTTGGCGGGCACCCAGCGGCACATCGAGGAGCGTTTGTCTCTGAGTTAAACCTTCCAAGTGTCTAATTCCTTTTATCAGCGATTTCTTACCTAAATAGGCCAAGGACAGCAGAACTCACCCTGGAGAGGCACTGACCCCTGGACCAGGAATGCCCCATCCCACTGGTACTCAGACCCCAGCGGGAGCTCGGGAAACCTGACACCCGGCTCTGACCCCCTGCCCTGTTAGTTCTGGAAGCTTCTCAGGTGGTTCCACGGCTGCCAAGCAAAGAAACCAGGCTTTACGTTGCCACTGGTTACGGTTTGGAGGTGAGGTGTCCCCCCAAAGCTCACGTGTGAGACAGTGGGGAAGGTTCAGAGGAGAAGTGATCAGGTTGTGAAGCCTTGACCCAGTTGGTGACTTACCCCCTGAGGGATTAACTGGGTGGCGGCTGGAGGCAGGTGGGCTGTGGCCGGAGGAAGGGACACTGGACGCGTGCCACTGGGGTGTCTGGTGAGTGAGACCTCTCTCTCGCTTCCTGATCTCCATGAGAGCAGCTTCCCTCCACCACACTCTTCCACCACGTTGTCCAGCCTCACCTCCAGCCCCGAGGAATGGAGCCTGCTGTCCACAGGCGGAGACCTCTGAAACCGCGGGACCCCAAATAAACGTTTCCTCCTCTGACATTGTTCTTGTCAGGTCTTGTAGTCACAGGAGCAAACAATCTGACTAGACCACAGCTGCTCCTCAGGTAGACAGTGGGCTTGCTGAAGTGGACTCGGGACGGGGCGGGTTTCCTGCGTGTGAGCAGCCGTCCAGAAAGGAGAGGCAGGAGGGTCTCACCAGCTGAGGACAACTGACCACTTAAGTGAAGTTACAGAAAAAGTTCTCTCAGTGGCTCTCAAGCTTGAGGCCTGTACTGACCCTCCTAGGATTGCTGTCCCCGTCCCTGAATCTGCCCCCGCAGACCTGGGCCCGAGACTCTTCACCGTGACATCTCTCAGGAGATGCCCAGCCTGCTGGTCCCAGGGCCCTGCTCTGAGAACCGCTGTGCTCAGGTGGAGGAACACAAGGGCTGGGGTGGAACTCAGGCGTAAAGCGCTGCCTTGGCCGTGGGAGGCCCGAGGGCGAGCCCCTGCACTCAAATGAATAAATACATGAGAATGATGGAGAGTTGAACTTGTGTTTAATAAAGAGGCAGGTTGCAGGCACCACTGTCCTGAACAAACCCAGCACAAGTCGAGTGTGTGGCTGAGATGACAGGAAGGTTTGGGGACCAAAGACGGCAGGCCCTGAGTGCTGGGCTGGAGGCCTCAGTGGTCACAGGCAGATTCTTCCCTCTGCCGGGTCTGAGGGACGCGGGGAGCTGGAGGAGGGACCTGCACCAGGACGACCTCTTCTCTCACCACAGAGGCCCAGTGTGAAGCCGAGGGTCCCACTGACGCCTGAGGATGCAGGTGCCAGCCCCCACCCCAGCAGATCACACCCTGGGGAGGGGGCACCCTCGGCCTGGGGGACAGACTTCCGGCCCTCTCCTTCAGGCTGAACTGGACAGAGGCTCGCTCCTTCGGGCTGCTTTGACCAGGCCCGTCCTCGGGCTTCGTCTTGCCCTGCCTGTCTTAGCTAAGAATCCTGCCAAGTCACCCCGACCCTAGACACCTGGGCCTGCCCCGAGGGAGGACCCGTGTCTCCTCTTCATCACTTCCCGTCACTGACCCTCCCTCCACTCAGCACCTTGTACGTCACCTGCACTGGACCTGAGCTGGGCCTCCCCGTGGCAGCAGTGCGGACGAAGTCTGTGAGGCCTTCGCTGTCTGCTGAGTCTCCCTGACCGCCTTCGTGAAGGGAGGGGGACCTGCCGGGCCGCTCGGCTGCTTCAACTCTGCCCCCGTTTCAGCCCAAGGCCAGGGGCAAGGACAGGACAAAGGTCTCCAACTCAGCACGAGGACATGTGGCCTGGCCAACACCGACAGAGGGAAGCTGCAGAAGGAGCCAAGGAGACCCAGATGGCCCGGCCCCGCTGACCGCGAGCAGACGCTGCAGGGGAAGATTGTCCTGCCATCCTCCTTAATGACGGGGATGTCTTTTATGGAACTCGCCTTCCAAGTCCTCTCAGCACAGGGGAGTGACCGGGCTGCAGGCAGGGGGCCCTTTCAGCTGCTCTGCCCCATGTGGCCGTGATGACAGACACAAAGAAGGGAGTGAATGACAGCCCAGCTGTGACCCTGGAGGGAGCCATCACTCTGCCCCGCTGGTCACCCAGTTAGAAGGTAGATGGCCCAGCTCCCTACACGCAGCTCTGGCCTCTTCCTGGGGCCTGGGGTTTCTGCCACGGTGTGGATGGTGTGTCCCTAAGGAGAGGTCGAGGTGCCCTAGAAAAGGGGGTGCTTCTGCCTCTTCGAGCATGATGTGGGAAAGCAGAGGTCACCACCACTCAGGACCGACGAGGCCCTTCACGGACACGACAGGCCAGGACTCACTCAGGAAAGCAAAGGGACATGCAGGGGAGGGCAAAGTGGGTCTGGACACACTCAAGGGGGGGGTGTGGCCCGTGTCCAGAGGGGGAGACGGCCAGGGCATGGTCTGGCTGTTAATATTTGTAGAAGGCAGTGAGGGGGCCGGGCCAGAGGAGTCAGGCAGAGCTGAGAGCTTGGGGCCGGTTTCCCTAGTGCTTGGGCACTGCCCTCCTGTTACCTTGTGCAGGCAAGGGTCAGGGTCAAGGGTGCAGGCTAAGGGTGCAGGCAGGTGGCTGAGGAAGGCGTGCTCTGCACTTGGTGGGTTCATGGGCATTCCCTGCAGCCCAGCAGCCACTCCTCCTGAGACTCGGTCTGCCTTTCTCTTTGTGTATCCCCAACTCCTACCTCAGAACAAAGGCGCAGGGCCTGTCCCCGCTCCCTCCCAAGTCTGCCACTTCACCATCAGGGGTCCAGTCCTTGGCGTCTGGGGCTCTTGGACTTAGAAGTCTGGGGAAGTGCAGTTTGGGTGGAAGTGGGACCAGCACAGTCCCACGTGTCCCTCTTCCCTGTAACAGTGACGGGCTCCGAGGGAGGCAGGCTTCCAAGGCCACACACCTTGGGGGAGACGCTGCGTGGGAGGCGCTGTACCGGACTCCCTTCAGCAGGACGTCTAGCCTTTCTTCTTTCAGTGGCCTTCATTGAAGGCCTGCACTGGTCAGCCACAGTGGCCGACTCTGGAGGGACCATGCTCATCAAAAGGGGTGGGAGTGTCATGGTTTGGGTCTTGACGTCCCCGAGGCTCATGTGTTGAAGGCTTGGTCCCCAGTACATCAATGTTCCAGGTGGAGCTTTGGGTGGTGACTGGGTGAGGCTCCGACCTCACCGCTGGATTCACCACGGATGGAGTCGTCATTTGAACAGGTCATCGGGAGGTGGTGGAAATTGTGGGAGTGGGACTTCATTTAAGGGGGGGGGGCCCTGGGGCCTATATCTTGTCCCTAAGCTTCCTGGCTGCCACAAGGTGAGCTCTGATCCTTCCCCCACGGCCCCACAGCAAGGGGCCAGGTGACCAATTACCGGAACCTCTGCAGCAGGAGCCAACGAACTCGTCCTCTCGGGTGCCTAACATGGGAGGTGGGAGCCCCTAACAGTTGTGTGGTGGACGCGAGCAGCTGTGCTGGGTGCTGCACGGGAGAACGCGGTGCTGCGGAGAGAGATGCAGCTTCCATCCTGAGGGGGAGAAGGCGGGCAGCTGTGCGTGTGCACGGAGCAGGGTCCTGCAGGGGCCGGGAGAAGGTTGTTCATCCTCGAGCACAGAAACACAGTTGAGATGCTCTCACAATGAGCCAATCCTGCGGCTGCAACATCAGGGAAGGTCCCACAGCTGTCCAGAGACATGTGGAGTCCAAGGGATCTATTCCATTCCTTCCCCCTGCAGACTGGACTCCCAAACTTGCCTAATTGGTGAGAGAAATCAGATAATTGAGAATGGTCGATGGTCTGTGTTGGTTGTCCCGTCGGGGTGCGCACACTGGGGGTTTTATCTGTGCCAGCTGAAGCTTGGACCTTGAGTGGGTCATTTTGTGGTACCACTATCCCCCGTATGGGCTTGAGGAAGCTGTTGGGGGTGAGGTGAGCTGTGGTTGGTCACTCATCTGCTGCACTGCCACTGGTTATTTGGTCCTAAAGAGAAACTTCTAGAAGCCCCGGGTGACCTGAGACTTCCAGAAGTTCTGTGACAGTTGAAGCCCCTCAAGGGACAGGAGCCATTTTCTTTCCTGTTTGGGGGAAAGGCTCGTCCTGCTTGAGACAGGAGCAAACGTTTGTGAGAAGCTGGTGAGCAGCCACGGACAGTTAGGTGGTCTAGGAGAGCAGAGGGGCCTCAGGGCACAGGGTGGGAGCCCAGGCCCTCGAGGGCAGCAGACCCCACTCAGCCAGCAGAGGCTCTGCTCCTGTTTGGAGCTGGTCAGGGGTCTGGCTCAACCTGCAGGCGGCCTAGGACCTGCCCAGTCCCTTTCTGGATCCCTAGTGCCCGCCCCCCAGCCGCTCTAAAGCTAGACTCGCCTCCACCCACTGGCTTCTCCCAGAAGCCACCTCCCTGAGAAGTTGTTCCTGCCCCAAAGATGGCCACATCTGCCTGCCTCCCAAAGCGTCGGTACCGGGAGGGGAGACAGCCCTACTTACTGACTGCCATCTGTGGGTTTGCGCCCCAGGGGATGGCAGACCAGCAGTCTGGGATGAGACCAGCTGACTGGGAGAGGGACTCGGGGGACCACACAGAGAAGAGCTGGAGAGGGACCCCATTCTGATCCCATTCTTGGAAGAAAAGTTGATTTTGTCAAAGTCCAAGTCCATGAAATCAGAAAGCAAGAGGACATTCCTCCAACCCCAGTAGCACCACCAACGTGGCCAGACTTATGGGAGGGGCCTCCCCCAACTTCCCTTTGCCACTCTGTCTCCAAGGCCAGTGGAGACAAATTCAGCAACGTGCACAAAGCCCTCCTGGGCCTCGGACGAATGGCATGTGATCTGTTACTGCCACATGTGGCTCTTCCTATGCAGCCGAAGGGCCTTGAGTGTCCCCTTGTTGGTCATGGGTGGGCCTGAATCAGATGGGCATTGCTTGTGGGCCGTTACAAGTTTCTTCTGTGTATGGCTCTGCGCTCTCTCACAGTGACACAAACCCCAGGCCATTTGAAGAGCCTACTCCTGCCCCTTATGACACAGTTGTCTTCTGCGACGCAGGAGCTGAGCGAAATACCACCTTTTCCATAGCGTGGGCCTGTCGGGACCTGCAGACCGTAACCCATAGCTTTGGGCAAACAAAAGGCCGGGATCTGAGTGACCCACCCCATCTGTCAGAGCTGCACTGTGGCAATTGCAAGAGAGCAAACACAGGCCCCAGGGCCCCCTCACTGCTGTGGAAAGACTGCGCCAGACTTCCTTGTCCGTCCACAAGTGCAGGGCAGGCCCCACTCTGCCCTCGAAGACCTCACCTCCCTGCACCCCCAACCCAGCCCCTTCATGGGAGATTTTGATATTTTTAAATGAATTGGTTTGCACTAATTTTGATATTTAAGAATATTTTCATGCTAAATATATTGATGTCCGAGAGCTTTGGCCTTTCCTTAAACACCGTGCTCACAGTGAGGCCCTGGATGTCTCACCTTTGGGCCTCCGGTGGGTTCTTTAAGGAGCTCCCTCACCCCAATTCTCTAGTATCCTCTTTTCTTAAAGGAAGAGCCACAGGGGAGTCACCCTGGGCATCTGAGCAGTGGCTCCAGGGTCCAAAGGGACAGGGTGCAGAACAGGGCACAGCTGGGCCCACGGTGGCTGGGGTCCAATGGGGACAGTTGGACTCTGCACCCGGCGTGTGGTCTGCCGCCCCTCCCCCTCTGCTTCTCACATGCACTGGGGTGAGGTGTCTTCTGTCCCTTCTTTGGGCCCTTTCTACCACCCTCTGTCCTCTCCTCCCCGGTGCCTTCAGAATGCCTGGGGAGGTCACCTCCTCTGTCTTCCTCCAGTGTTCTTCTCTGTCTTTCTTAACCAACTAACTTGGTGGCCACAAGTGACTCAAGCGCACACACTACTCCATTGGTGACACCCCACAGCAGGGCCAGGGCCGGTGTCCAGCCACAGCACCCGGACACCACTTCCTGGCCCGTCCCCCGCCACAGCCCATCCACAGCTAAACAAGGCTCCGTGGGCTGGTGGGAGAACTCCGTTGGCCCAGCAAGGGGCGGGCAATGGGGGCCTGGGAGCGCATCTGACACCTGTCTGTTCACCGCACAGAGGCCAGAGGCGTGAGTCAAGACCAAGATGACCATTACACCCGACGTCAGATTCGAGTACTTGGAGGAAATCGCCTCCCTCATCCTCAAGTTCAAGCCGGACAAGTGGAGCAAGCTGATCGGAGCCGAGGAGAACTTGGCCTTGTTCACAGAGTTCTTTGAAAAGCCAGAAGTCACCGTGCTGGTGTTGACGCTCAATGCCACCGGCATGATCGTCCCCTGCCTGGGCTTCCCAGAGTCCCTCAAGACCAAGGGGGTTTACTTTATCAAGACGAAGCCAGAGAGCATCAACAAGCTCAACTACAAGACGAACCTGCTCTATGGGGACATCAGCCCTCTGCCCGTGGACCAGCTGATCGTGGTGGTAGAAGAGGTGCGTGTGTCCAGGAGGCCGGGAGGGGCTGGGTCCCACACTCAGGAGGGACAGTCTGTCCCTCACACTCGCAGTGAGGAGCCTAGAGACACTGCGGCCGCACGTGGAAACTGGTCAGAAATGCAGACAGACCTGCATCCTAACAGGACTAGGTGGTGCAGTCTGAGAAGCCCTGCCCACCACCTGGTTCTCCAGGCCACGTTAGAGTCTGCCGGACGCCTAGAGTGGGCCACCAAGTACCAGCAGGAAGGTCTCCCCCATTCTGAGTTAGGAGGGTGGGCGGGCATTTTCTGTACCCCTCTGCCACCGTCCTGCAGCCTCCCTGGCCCTGTCAGCAGGTGCAGTATGGCACAGGGCATGCCTGGGGGTCAGACCTGCTACAGTCATTGCAGAATGAGAACCTGGGTCCCACCTTGTGTACACTCAAGGGAAAATAAGATGCCCAGTGGCCACTCAGCAGGGCCCAGTACAAGGTGATGGACAGGGCTTCCCAGCCTCGAATCCAAGAGTCGCGAGCACAGTAGGCCCGACGGGAGTGCACGGTCCCTGTCCCAGGCAGCAGGGCCAGCGCATCGCGCACCTGGGCTGGGCCTCAGCAGGCCAAGCTCCACCGTGGTCCTGAAGACTGGCGCTCTGAGGGGCAGAGCTGGCTGGTGGCTCCTGACACCTTCTGGCATGTAGAAGCCACCTCTGCCCTATTTCTCACGGTCATCCTTCTCTGCCTGCCTCCGTCCCAATCTCCTCTTGTGAGGACACCAGTCCTCTTACCTTAGGGCCCACCCTGCCGACCTCATTTTACCCCTAATTACCTCTTTAAAGACCCTTATATCCAGCTAATGTCACATCCCAAAGTGCTGGGGGTGGGACTCTGCCTTAGACTTGGGGACACAGCTCAGCCTGTCTCTGCAATTCTGGACTACATGGAACAAGTGCTTCGGGCAAGATGCTACCATTTCAAGGTGGGCCTCCCTTTTTGGAGGTGGCTTTGCCACAGCAAAGTCAAGGCAGCTGGGCTGTCATTGCCAGGTCAAATGACCCATGGCCCCCGCTGCCTGGTGTGGAGGAGGACTCCGTCTCCCCAGGGCTGAGGCCCAGCCTCCTGGGGCAGCTGGGGTGAACGACAGCAGCTTTTCCGTTTAGGTCCTCTACTCTCTGCTCAACCAGAGCGAGAACATGGAAGGCTGGCCCCGGGTGGTCTCCGAAGACATCGTGAAGCAAGTCCACAAGCTCAAGAACGAGATGTTTGTGATGGGCGGCAAGATCAAAGGGAAGACCCTGCTGCCCATCCCAGAGAACCTGGAGAACCTGGACGGTGCTCTGGAGTCCATGGAGAGGTACTGGCTGGACAGGAGGCGCCTGAGCTGGGGCAAGGGACAGCACTTCGTGGCAAATGCGTTTTGTGTTTTGCAGCTGTTGAAACACCCAAGGACAGGAGGGTACCTTGGGTGGCACCAAGTCGGGTAGATGGCACAGGGCAGGGAAGGAAGAGCACAGGAGTCCCTGGGATTCCGACTCCAGCCACCCCCACCCCTTCACACACTGTGGCTCCCCAGTGCAATCCGCACACACATGTGAACGAAGCCTCAGCGTCCACACGGCCGAGAGCCAGCGTGCTCGGCTTTAGGATTCAGTGCTGAGGGACAGGAAGAGGCAGCAGGGGGTCCAGCAGGTGGATGTTAGGCTAGGTGGAGGCTGTGGCAGGTGTGTGGCCGGAAGAGCATGTCCTCCCTTGTGCCTGGCAGGATCCCCTCCTCCCCGGACAACTCCCTCCTGCACGCCATTGAAACCATTATCATCGACTGGTCCCACCAGATCCGGGACGTGCTGAGCAAGGACTCGGCCCAGGCCCTCCTGGACGGGCTGAACCCCCTGCCCCAGGTTGAGTTCCAGTTCTGGGACGCCCGGCTGATGAACCTCAAGTGCATCCACGAGCAGGTAGGGCCTCTGCTTGGCTGCGATGGCCGAGTCCCTGCTGGGCGGCTTGGCCCGGTGCTCAGCCCCTCAGTGCTGACTGCCCAGAGTCTCCCAAGACCTGCCCAAGCTCCCCTTCTCCAGCCGCCTCAAGTCGGGCTGCCCTCATTTTAGGGTCTGCAAGTTCACTTGAAGGGCCCGAATCTTCTCTCCTTTCAGCTCAACAGGCCCAAAGTGAACAAAATAGTGGAGATCCTGGAGAAAGCCCAAAGCTGCTACTGGCCGGCCCTGCAAAATGTCTACATGAACGTCACCGAAGGTGAGCCCGGGACACCTCCCGTGAGTTCCCCGAGGAAGCCAGCTGTGCCTCCTGGGAGGGGCTGGACAGGACCCTTGCCCACCAACTCCAGAGGGCATACATCTCCCCCATGAGCCGCTTTCCCGGCCCTCTCCTTCCAAGAATGATCCTGTTTCTTGAAGGAACAGGTCTCAGGAAGCCCAGCCATTTTGGCACGGTGCCATTTTGACGGGATCCCCCCCCCCCATGACCAGAGCTTGTTCCTGTTCCACTCAGGGCTGAAGGAAGCCAACGACATCGTCCTCTACCTGAAGCCCCTGCGGATCTCGCTGGAGGAGATGGAACAGGCCGACTTCTCGGTGGTGTGTTGGCAGGGGAAGCTCACGTTGTGTGTGATGATGGGGGCTGTGTCCTGGGGGAGCGGGGGGCTGCAGGCTTCTCTCTGTCACAGATGTACAAGGTCCTCTGGGACCCTCCCCTGGGTGCCCAGTGCCAGCTGGGGCAGTATGACAAAGCCAGTCCCTGTGTGCCTGTGCCCGTCTCTCTCCAGCTCCCAAACTTCATTGCCAAGGTGCTGGACACCATCGCCTTCATCTGGGCCACCTCGGAGCACTACAACACACCCTCCAGGGTCATCGTCATCCTGCGGGAGTTGTGCAACCAGATCATTGAGATGGTGAGCCTCGCCTGCCCGCCCGGCCAGGCCTGGCCCCCTCCGTTCCCCAGCCACTGAGAAAGGGCTGGGATGTTGGCTTGAGCATCCTGAGGCTGAGTCCTTCTGGAGGTCTCCCAGAGCCTGGGAAGTACGTTGCCCACTCCGCTGCAGGAGCAGACTCACCCAGGAAGTCTGCACCCCAAGACCCAGGCACTTCCTGTGTCCCTCAACACACACCCTTAGCCAGTCATCAGTACTGGGTTGAAGGCTGCAGCCCTAGGCTGCCTGCGTGCATGCAAATCAGCCTTCAGTTCCCACTCCTGGAAGGTCCCTAATCATCTGTGACCCAAATTCATTTTGACTGCAGCTTTGGCACAGGCTGAGGGGACAAGTATGGGAAGCCACTCAGTCCCCTGAAAATGGCTCAGCAGTTGGCATTTGGGTTACGCCAAGTGCCCAAGCGACAGTCCCCCGTCAGAAGAAGCAGACCCCCGGCCTCGTGGGGATGGCTCCTCATCCTGAGCATCTCTCCAGGAGTCTGTCTTCTGTTCTGTCCAGACGCGGACCTTCCTGAGCCCCGAGGAGGTCCTGAAGGGCTTGCAGGGCGAGATCGAGGAGGTCCTGAGTGGCATCTCGCTGTCTGTGCACGTCCTGAAGCAGGTCTTCCAGGCCTACGACTTCTGTTGCACCAACATGAAGCTCTTCTTCAAGGTACCACTCCCCGCCCCGGCAGGGCACACTGGGAACACCCACGTCGGCCACACCCCGGCAGGCAGTCGGGTAGGTGGGCATCTGAAACAAACACGGCTTCTCTCTCTCTCCTTCCCCCCCAAAGAACAAGGACCCCGTGCCCTGGGAGTTCCCATCTTCTCTCGCGTTCTCCAGAATGAACTCTTTCTTCCACCGCATCCAAACGATTGAGGTAAAAATGAAGCTTTGTTGCACCTCACCTCGACTTCCCACATGGCCTTTCTAGAATGACCCCCAGGTGGCTCAGTGGTGGAGCACCTGCCTAGTATGGGGGGACCTGGCTTCCATCCCCAGAATTGCAAAAATAAAAAATAAAATATCCAGAAAAGTCTCCCAGTAAGGAAAATACAAGTGAAGACCAGTTGTCTGTGTCCTGGGGAAAGGAGAAACTCAGTCTTGGGGGCCGCTGAATCTGTCTGCCAAGGTCAGAAATGGCCCCCACTGGGTTGCTTCTGCCCTTAGTTCACTCCGCGAGCCGGTAGCTACAAGTTCAATGACCACTCACAGTCAGGAGGCCTGGAGGACAAGGGCAGGTAGTGACTAAATTATCACAAAGGAAGACTTGAGAGGCCCTGGTGGACCCGCAGAGTGACACACAGCAGATTAAAACCTAAAAGTGGGTCAGGATGGCTTTCCCTGGGGAAAGAGGGGAGAGGGTCCAGATGGAGGGGTAAGGAGGCTTGGCTGTCTGCTTTGCCATCTTCTGCATGGCTGATTTTTTTTTTTAACTGTGCACATGTGACTCAAAAAAATGGGGAAGGGGATAATCCTGGAACCACTGAGCGTTAACTGTAGGATTTTAGGAAAGACCTGACCTTTCTCAGCCACACCTCTGGGAGGCAGAGCGGGGAAGCCCCCTTAGAACGCAGGATGGAAATCCCTGTGTGTTCATTCAGACGGAGATCTGGTCGGGTGGCTGTGGGTTCCTATGTCGCAGATTCTGAATCAGGATGAAGGCTCTGGGGGTGAGGAGATCTTGGAAGTGACGCCAACCCCACAGGAGCATCTGCGTTCTAAACATTGCCTGGCCCTGGGCTTGGCACTTGGTTGTCCTTTAGGGACCTTGGGGACCTCTTTTGGGAAACAAGAACATCACACACAGAAGCACCAGCCAACAGGTTAGGGTTAGGGTTAGGGTTAGGGTTAGGGTTAGGGTGGGTGAGATGCAAAGCAGAGAGCACAGAGGGAACCAGACTCAGGAAGGAAGCAGGCTGCGGGGAAGGGCAGGTGCGGAGGCCTCGGGAAGGGGCAGGTCCACAGACAGAAGTCCGCAGAGGAAGTGGGATGTGCACACCTGCCAGGGGCCACCTGCTGCTGCTCAGTGTGGACGGTTCCAGAGAGCAGAGAACCTCAGCGGGCGAGAGCCTCAGGAGCCACCCAGGCTGGGCAGACGGAGGTCTCTGTACAGTGCTGTTTACCGAGTGACGTATTCCACCAGCAACGGTCAGGACCAGACCCCAAACTTCCCTCCCCCTGCTTGTCCGCATTCCTAACACGCAGACGATGCGCACACCCCTTCCTTCCGACTCTCTCTCTCTCTCTCTCTCTCTCTCTTCCAGAGACAGCTTCAAAGCCCATCACACAGGTGGACACAGGCCCCGATGGTCTTGTCACCAGGGTGTTTTGGTCCCTGGCCCTCCCTGCTAGGGTCAGAGTGGGCTTAGTAACAGGACCCTTGAGTTCAGCTGGAGATGAAGGACTAAGCTCATGGGGGTTTCCCTCTCTCCACCAGGATCTCTATAAAACTGCCATCGAGTTTCTGAAGCTGGAGAAGATCGAGCTCGGGGGCGTGCGGGGGAACATCCTGGGGAGCAGGGTGACTCAGATTTACGACGAGGTCTTTGAGCTGGTGAAGGTTTTTGCGGAGTGCAAATACGATCCCTTGGACCCTGGAGACTCAGTAAGTCCTCAGGCAGGGACTGGTGCGCTTGGGCCCAAGGAGCAGAAAGGTGTGTGAAGGAAGCAGGCCACCTGCAGTCCACCACCTTAAAAGTTGTCAAGGAACTGGGCACGGTGGCACACACCTCTAGTCCCACCTACTCGGAGGCTGAGGCAGGGCCGATCAGTGAGACCCTGTCTCAAATAAACTTTAAAACAAAAAAAAGCTGGGGATCTGGGTCCGTGGCAGCACACTTCTCTAGGATGCGGGAGGCCCTGGGTTCAGTGCCCAGTACTGCCCCCCCAAAAGAAAAAGGTGTTACCCAAACCACACAAGGAGCAGACCCACACCAATGGGCACCCTGGCTTGGACTTCCCCCCGAGACCTTCTCACCAGGGGGAGGCTCCACCCACTGCCCTGCCTCACGAGCCGACTACCCACCATTTTCTTCTAGAGTTTTGACAATGATTACGCCGACTTTGAGACGAAGATTCAAGATCTGGACAGGAGGCTGGCCACAATCTTCTGCCAAGCGTTTGACGACTGCAGCTCCATTGAGTCCTCTGCGAAGGTGAGTGAGGAGCTGGGCGCTGCCCACTGAGAGTCCCGCATGGGCCACATCAGCCAGCAGGACAGAGGCGCGGCCAGACCCCTCCCTTCAGACTCCCAGCAGGGCATGCGAGGAGCCCAGGCTCAGGGCTGATCTGAGGCTGATCTGCTGCCTCCAGAGAAAGGCAGTGTGACGGAGAGGGAGGGGTACCCAGCACCAAGCCGCCTGTCCGAAGGTGACGGCCTGCGCCTGGCTCTGCCTGCCCAGGGCTGCTGAAGTCTGCAGAGCATCTTTTGTGGGGATATTATCTGCCTTGGGCAGGTGGGTCTCAGGGTACTTCTTCAGTCTCGAGAATGGCCCATTCTGGAACCGACGTGAGGTCACCGAGTCATCCCAGACCTGTGACTCTAACAAAACGTGACGGTTTTGATGTTTGCTCTTGAAGGCCTGTGGTCTGGTTTCCCCCACGTCCAGTCTCTGTCCCTCTCTCAGATCTATGCTCAGGGGGGCTCATTTGTCTTCCTCTGCTCTCTGTCATGGAGAAGAGTTATCTCCAGAAGAGGGTCCCCAGGGGTTCCCAGCCAGAGTTCCCTCACCCCCCATGTCCCCTTCGGGGGCCTCCACTGAGGACTGGTGGTGTCCTTGATATACATGAAGATAAGAATTTCAATACCTCTCAGCAGAGATTCATTTAGAAAAGCCAGGAATACTCACTGGAGGGAGGATGTGGCCACTCCAGAGCCAGGACCTGCTTTGGGGGTTCCCAGCTCCTCTTCTGAAGGAAACTTGGCAAGGCGTCACTTGTGGGGTGACACTGCCCGGGGATCTCGAGGTGGTTTCTGGAGGTCTGGTCAGTCTCAGAATCCTCAGGCTCACGTGCCTTCTCTATCCGAGCAGCAGGTGGCACTGGAAAGCCCCCTAAATCATAGGTTCCTCAAAACGTCACACTGCTCTTTGCTGGAGCTCCATATTGGAGGGCTGATTAACACTGCACAAGGTAGATTTCCTTAAGTTTGGGCCTGACAGGCCTGGGAGGGCCACAGCTCTGAGCTTGGCTGCGTGGGCTCCCAGGACCGGCCATCTTTCTGGGGCATGTCAGGGCTGGCTTCCTGGAGCTGGGCTGGGGACCCAGGAAGCCCCCTGCCCCTGACTGAGCACAAACATCTCTCCTAGCACACGCCAGGATGTGCCTTTGTCTTTTAACCATCCTTTGTAAAGATGCAGATGCGTGGGCATTTGCAGCTCTGCAAATATGATGACCAATTAAGTCTTGGATTGTTGGCACCCTAAGCAAAATACCACCGAGTGCAAATCAGTGCTGTCTCCTTGCTGTGGTTAAAGAAAAAAAATTAAAGTCACAGTAAGGCAGAGATCACTGGGGCCCATAGCAATGGCTACAGGGCCCCCTGCAACAGGATCTGACAGTGGGGGACAGAAATGGGGTCAACTCTGAACACAGCGTGGGTGAGTGGAACCCATAGCCAAGGAGCAGGAGGGGTCAGGAGATGAAAGCTACTAAGAGAAGGAACATCGTGGTAAAGGGACTCTGTCTAAATCAACTGAGCAGGATTCCTGCTGAAGCCAGGCCTGGGGACCAGGCACCACCTGGGGTCAGGTGGAGGATGCGGAGCCTGATCGGATGTCCAGGGTGGGGACTGCTCGCTGACCACACATGGGGTCTAGCTGACGCTGCTGTCACAGGGACGTGCACTCATGACCTAGGAGGGGCCTCAGGAGCCAGCTCGAGTTTAGCCACCAGAGAATCTTGATCACCGTGCCGCGTCCTGGGACTCTCCCTAGAGTGCTCCCCAGGTCCTTCCTTCCCTCCGAGCACCACCTGGCCCCTCCCTCCTCCTCCTCCACCGGGCTCCTTCCTCCCTATCACTGGCTGAGGCTGAGAGCCGAGCCGGCTTCTCTTCTTGGGGCACCCCCACCCCCGCCGCTCTGTTCTGTTGTGTGTTGACGTCCTTATGGGATCTTGACCTCCCAAGAAGAATAGGACGACTGCCCCCTGCTGAAGGCGTGTGATTGAGGGTCACTTCGGACCAAGCCTAGCACCCAACAGCAGCCTTTGCTATGTGACCCAGTGGCTGTAGCTGGGAGAGCTTGCTCCAGGCTGCGTGGGGAGGTGGCTCACTGCAGCCTAGATCTTTACTGTGGAGCCGCATCAGGTTACTAACGCAGAGGTTCTGAGTCGGTCCTTTAACGTGGAGAGCCCGAGGTCGGGGTCTCCAAAACAAAAGGGCAAAGAGGAGAGTGCAGGATTGAGCCGGCCAGGTGGCTGGCTCGTCCCCTCTTAGAGTAGTTATTCCTGGGTGTACAGGGGAGGAAACAGGCTCAGGGAATAGGAAAAAAAAAATTCCCCCCTGTGAGCCTTGCCAGCAACACAGACTCGACATCTTTGTGTCTTTCCACAACATTGGAATTTATTGAATAACGATGATTCACAAGCTACGTGGCTTTCACCGGGTTTAATTCGCCGAGTCCTCACAGTTCCCTGGAATTGAGACCACGGCAACCACGCATTCTGTTAGCCCACTCCAATCTCAGTTCCTCTATCTGCAACCCGCACGTCACACGTCCCACTTTACACAAGGGTACAGCGGATGCAGAAGGACTGGGCAAGTGTTCACAGTGGCCACGGGGTTGATGACAGGTGCCAAGGAGTCGCTGCGGCTGGCCAGATGAGGCGAACCCAGCCTGAGAACTCCAGAGGCCTGGGGAGGACCGGCTACTCCAGCACGGCCAGGGCCAAGGCCAGGGCTGGGGGAGCAGGCAGGGTGGACCAGGTCACTCAGGAGATGACCAAGCTGGAGTCCTGGGGACAGTCAGGAGTCCCGGCCCCTGTATCTGGGGATGCGTTCACCAGGTGGTCTGAAGGATGACAGGTTGGCACACTTAGGTGCCCCTTCTGCTGTGTCCTAGGTGAGGGGCTGCATCACCGGGTGGTCTGGTTTGTCTGATAGGCTCACGGGCCTCGTTTCCCTGATGTGGCTTCGATACAGCCATGGGCCCATGTGCTTCTGATTTGATGCTTTCACGGGGCAATGAACTTGTTTCGGTTTGTGCCTTCTGGTTTCGCTGGGCAGCTGGAGTTATGTCCAATACCTGGTGGCTACCTACTTGCCCCGACAAGTTTCCAAGCCCTTCCACTTGGAGAGGGAGTCGCATGGAGTGACTCATGGCAAACTGTTGCTTTGTAACGTGGGGTAACCAAGGGCTAGGCCCTGCTGATCTGCACAACGTGGAGTGACTCGGAGCAGGGCACCGCCGGCTCTCCTCACACAGCCAGGACAGGACGCTCTCCTGGATGGCAGTCTCTCAGGCCCCAAAGGCACCCGGAGATTTCTCCCCCATAAATGTGGTTTAGAACAAGAGGAGCAACAGATAGGGAGGACCATTCGGATGGGGGCTGAGCCCTGCCTAGGGCGTTTTTCCTGCGGTGGGCAGGTGGGGAGGAAGGGAGGGTCACCTTTATGAGCAACACCCAGGAGTCCTGGCCTTCTCTGTGTGGAGCAGGTGGTCTCGGAAGCACCCAGGTGCCTAGATGTGTTCCCGGAACCACCAGAGAGCTGTCCTTGCCCTGGGTCCTGGAGGAGGCGCCCGCCCTTTAGGGCCCAGACGCAGCTTCATGCTCTCATAGGAAGTCACTGTCTAGTTTCACTTTATCATCACGCTAGGTCAGAAAGGGGGAAGGAGAAAGGGTTCTGGGAGCCGCCTCGACCTCCAACTGTCCCCATGCATCTTACACAGAGCCTTCTCCCTGCCCTTGATGGCCCCGTGCCCTGCCAGGGTGGGCCTGGGGCCCCTCACTCCAGCCCCTCCACTCCCCTGTGCCCACGCGGCCTGGGTGCAGGTTCTCCCGTGAAGAACACCTGTGGGTGCAGGTGACTCCTGGAAGGAAATAAGATGGACTTCCCTCCCAGAAGCCAGAAGCCAAAAAAAAAAAAAATCTGTGACCACAAAAAAGAAGGAAGAGAAAGAGGGTGGGGAAGAGCCACTAAGTGGCATTGTCCCCGACTGTCACAGGTCGACTTCTTTAAAACGTGAAGGTGGTGCCCACCTGTGTCTGCAGGTGGCCGTGGAGAGCAGGGCCTGGCTGGCCTGAGCGTCCTCTCCTCCTCAGGAGCCGCGGCTGCTGCACTTGACTTTTTAGAGAGCCTGAAGGTCTTCCATTCAAGAGGACGTTGTTGGGGACAGTAGTTGTTATTTTTTTTCAAGCCCAAATCTGGGACTGACTGGGACTCACACAGGCCTGCCTGCAGGGCCCCACTGGGTTCTTGGTGGCTGCTGGCAGCTGGGTGAGCCCAGAGAGTAGGGGCCCCTGGGTGCCCATCTTTCTCCTGCTCTCTGGACCCTCCCCCCTTCACCGTCCCTCCCCCGCCCGCCACCATTGCTGCTTTTCAGAGTGAAACCAATTTTCCGACGTCGATGTCGTTTTCCTTGCCTGAGCCTGGTCTTCCCAAGAGGAAGGACCCTTAAAAAAAGCCTCTCTCCTCTGGCTGTCAGAGCGAGCCCCGGTTAGAGGAGTGCAGGCTTGGGCCGCTGTTCATGTTGACCTGTGTTTTTAATTGTTCTCGTCTCCCTGCCCACACCCTTGTCCCCCTGGCCTGGGATGAGCTCTCCTGGGCCTCAGAGCCAGTAGGCACACTGGTCTATAAGCCGAGCACGTTGGGGCTCCGCAAACAGAAACACGGGACCATGCAGGTGCCACAACCAGATGCAGAGAAATGTCCAAATGGATTTTTTGCTTGGACAAAGTACGTGTTTTCTTGATCGTAAAGCTTGGCCCTGCCTGTTTTGTCAACAACCCTGGGCTGGGGACAGGGCAAGACGTGGGAACCCTGGAGAAGACGTGCTCTTGCTGTCTCCCCAGCTCCTGTACATGTGCGGCAGTCTCCTGGAGCGGCCCCTGATCCTGGCCGAGGTGGTGCCCAGGTACTCCACCATGCTGGAGATGTTTGATACCGAGCTGGACAATGCCAAGCTCTTGTACGATGCCCAGATGGCAGCCTCTGCAGAGGGCAACATCCCGCCCATCCACAAGAACATGCCTTCCGTGGCCGGGCAGCTCAAGTGGAGCCTGGGGCTGCAGGAGAGGCTGGAGGTGTCCATGAAGCACCTGAAGCACATCGACCACCCGTGAGTGCCAGCTGGCGTGGCCCCGGGCAGCCTCAACCGCAGGGGACGAGGCCCTTCCTGAGCCCACGCCATCCCAGGCTGCCCGCCCACCAGCCTTCACTTCCAAAACAAAGTTCCAGAGAGGCCCCTTCAGGCCTCCCCCGTCCCCAAAGGCCCTCCCAGGCTGGTCCTCACCCTTGACCACCAGCCTGGGGAGATTTCCAAAATGCCCAAACGGAACAGACTGAGGCTATTTCTGCCATGGGCCAGGACAAAGCAGCCACCAAGCCAGGGCCACTTGCCCTTGGCAGAGGCTCTAAGGCTGGCTGCAGTGGAGGGTGGCCGCAGGGTGGGGGTACAGCTGGTTAGAAGCAGTCACCTGAGGATGGCTTTTCTCTGGTTAGGGAAGCGGTTATCCGTCCAACCCTCGCCCTCCGTGGTGATTGCCACCTGGGCTACTGTGGCCTTCCTGGACTTGGGGCTTCAGATGGTGGGCTGGCTCCCGGGCTGGCCGTGACAGATTGTGGGTCTGAGTTCTGGTTGTATGCCGGGGTCTGGCCACTGTCCACCTGAACATTCAGCCCATCAGCCTCGAAGAAGCAGGGGGCTGGCTGGTGCTTCAGCCGGAGGCTGGCAGAGACGAGCCATCCCAGGGAAGCCTGGTGACTTCCAGCTCCACCCAACTCTGATTCCAGGGTCATGTCCAGCATGGAGACCAAGATGATCTACCAGAAATACGACGAGATGTTGGAGCTGCTGCACAGCTACCGCGAGAAGGTCTACAAGCAGTGGGTGGATAAGGTGGACGAGGACTGCCACTTCAACCTGGGCCAGCCGCTGATCCAGCGACATGCCACCACCGGCCTGCTCCAAGTCAACTTCAGCAAGGCGGTGGGTCCCGGGGCAGGCAGCGGGGAAGCCGTCACCCAGGAGCTAGGGGTCCAGCTGGGGGGACAGGAGGAGCCCAGGGCCCACCGTGGCACTGAGGTGGCCCATCCCACCAACAGCGTTCATTTGTGAAGGTTGCTGTTGATGTCATTGGCGGTGGCCACTTTATTTTTGAAGCATTTTTAAGTATGTCCAGCATATATTTGAGATATGAGGCAAAACAGTAGTGTCCTCAAAAATGCCCCTCTTTAAAGCTTGGTCACTTTACATTTGATCCCAAGAGGAAACATCAATTTGAAAATTTAATAAAAGGGTGGGGGAGAATTCACCCGAGTGAGCTGTAACCTGGTCAGCTTGGGTGTGCAGAGGACAGAAGTGGGGGCGCTGAGCTCCTGCGGGGGCCTCCTGGGGCCCGTCCTGTCGGGGTGTGGGGGTAATACCAGGGAGGCAGGGAAACTCCCCTTCACTAACATCCGTTGGTTCTTTCATTCCACAAAGATTTACTAAGCACCTACTGTGTACATGTGTTTGGGAAAATTAATGAACCAGAGAATCAAAGGTCTCTGCCCTGCCCTCCTGGAGTTTATCTGCAAGAGGCGAAGGGAACGTGGGGGGAGAGAGAGAGAGGGGGAGTAGCACAAAGAGGCAGGGATACCACCCACGTGTCAGCCGGTGACAGCAGGTGCACGGGGAGGGCAGTGAAGAAGGTCCACAGGGCTGGAGGAGGGGGCTGGGGAAGAGGTACAGGAGGGCTGGGGGTGCAGGTTTAGGTGTGGTCCAGGTTTGCCAGAGGTGCGGGGGCTGGCCAAGCAGAGGTACAGCCAAGGGCCTCTGAGCCAAGGGCCCAGCAAAGCCCAGAGGCGGGAGTGTGTCCGGCATGCTCTAGGACCGGCAAGGAGGCCAGTGGGGTTGGGGAAGAGTGGACAAAGGGGAGGCGGTGGAGAAGAGGTGAGGGAGAAGCCTCAGGGGCCACTGAAAGATAGGGTCAGGGTTTGAGCCAGATGGCAGAGAGGCTTGACCTGATTTATATCTGTGAAAGACCCCTCTCCACGAGGGCTGGACAGAGACTGGGAGTCCTCTGCTTCAGTGCAGGTGGGAAATGACAGCCCAGCCCGGTGGGTGGTGGCTTGGGCACATGGCGGCAAGGCAGGTGGTGAGGAGTGGCTAGATCCCACGGCGGTGCCCCGAGGTTCTGGAAGGCCTGGATACAGAGTAGGAAGGAAGAGAGAGGTCAGGCCCACTGTTTGGGGCTGGGTGACCAGAGGATGGAACGACCATCAGCTGACCTGGACCACAAAGGGCAGGCAGAGCAGGCTGAGGGAAAGCTCGGCCGTTCTGTTTGGCCCATTGAATCTGAGGTGTCAGACATTCGAGGGCAGACGTTGACAGGTGGGTCTGAGGGTCTGGAGGTGGGGAGAGAAGCTGGGGTTGGAGACGTCCCTGTGGGGCTCATCGACACGCGGACAGTATCTTAAGCCATGAGGTCAGATGAGACCAGATGAGAAGGATCACACTCTGGCTCTCCAACATGGACATCCCCAGATTTTCAAGAGAGTGATCAGAGTGGCCAGGACAGTCTGGTGTCCTAGAAGCCACGGTGGAAGTGACCCGCTACTGGGAGGCCATGTGACATGGCGGATGGAATCAGCAGCGTGGAGATGTTATCCAGTCCTGATGGGGGATGGCTTTGGGGGACAGAGCAGTAGTGGAAGGGTCACCCCGATCCCCCGCATCAAATCCAGGTGGGAAGAGAAGGGGAAGGACCCCAGGAGGACCCAGGAGAAGCCCTCAACGAGGCCTTGCTCCAAACAGCCTGGGTGGGCGAGGGGGAGCAAGAGGCCAGAGGAAGGGAGGTGGGCATGGCCAACACGGCCTCCCGCCAACGCCCCCGGGCCACCTCTGCTCCCGCTGCGTCCAGCTTCCCTGCCAACATGGTCTTTCATCTTCATTTGCCATTTAGTTGGTGGCCGTCCTGAGAGAAGTCAAGTATTTGAATTTCCAGCAGCAAAAAGAGATTCCAGGCAGTGCGGAGCACCTCTTCTCTGAAAACGAGACCTTCCGGAAGTTCGTGGGGAACCTGGAGCTCATCGTGGGCTGGTACAATCAGGTGGGCTGCGACCTCGTGTGCTTTTCCGGCCAAGTCTCGGCTTTGGTTGAGAACAAGCAGGGGGTGAGCTCTGGACGCAGAAGAGAACAAACAGTGTGTCTTAATAACCACGCGTGGTTCCAGCCCTCACGGTCATGTGTGCAAGGACGGTGGGGACCGGAAGCAGCTGGTGACAGATGCAGGGCTTCGGCGGGCCTGCGCAGTTCATGTGAGAGGCTTTCCTCTCCTAAACATCTCCTGGATAACGTGAAGGCCACCTACTTCCATTCCTCTCTTAAATTGGGGGAGGAAGGGGCTTCCGGAACCCAGGCTGGGACTGTCGGTCTTCCGGGGCTTTGGCCAGCGGGGAGGTGCCTGGACACGTGGCCAGTCCACCTGCAGCTCTGTGTTCAAGAATTCCTGGACCCCTGATGTCAGACCTGGGTCCCTGGCACACAGTCACAAAGAGGCTGCCATTGCGGTAATCGGTAGGCTGGCAGATAGTGCCTCCTGGTGACAGGGCTGTGACAAGGCTGTTTGCTCAGAGCACCTTCCTCCTGGTGGAAGGACCAGAGGGATTCAGAGGGAGCCTGGGACGCCTGGGGGTGAAGCACGGAGCAACACGCCTGTCTTTGTCCTGGGCACCCCCTCTCTTAGAGACCCCAACCGCAGGGTGGCAAAGAGACATTATGGTTTGGATCTTAGCATCCCCTGCTCAACCATGGGCTACACCCCCAGCCCATGGCGCTATGGGGGTGGTGGTGGTGGGGGGGGGGGGAACGGAACCTTCAGGAGGTGGGGCCCACCGGAAGGAAGCTGGGTCACGGAGTGTGCCCTTGAACAGTGGGCGTGGGACCCAGCCTCTTGCTCTCTCCCTTCGCTTCTTGCTGCGAGGTGAGCAGCCTCCTGCCTCCCTACGGGCCCAAAGCAGCTGGGTCAACCCAGGGCTGCAACCCTAGGAGCCATAAGCTGGAATACACCTTTCCTCTGGCCCACACCAGTAATCCCAGCAGCCCAGGAGGCTGAGGCAGGAAGATCCCAAGTTCAGGGCCAGCCTCAGCAACATGGGGAAACCCTGTTCCAAAATTAAAACTCAGGAGGGCTGGGATGTGGCCCACGGTTGAGCACCCCTGGGTTCAATTCCCAGTCCCACAAAATAACAATAATAATAACAACAACTACAATAATAGATATTCTTTAGTTGGTTTTTTTCCCCAGGCATCTTGTCACCATGAGGGAAAGCTAACACAGGTGCCCCCTGGACCCCAGGTTTGACCCCCGCCCCCCACAGCAGACGGCCAGGTGCAAACTCAGTGTGGGTTTGCTACGGCTGCTGTAGCTCAGCACCACGAACCAGGTGGCTTGAAACAGCACAGACCCCTGGTCTTCTGGGGCTGAGGTCAGGAGTCCACAGCCTGTACCTTCTGCAGGAGTCAAGGTGCTGGCCAGAGGTGGCTCTGGAGACACGGTGTGTCCCTGGCTTCTCCAGCACTGAAGGGCGGCCATGTTGCTTGGCCAATGGTCCCCTGGGTGGGTTCTCCTGAGAGCAGGGGCAGTGGGACAGGGAGCTGGACCAGAGATTCATGGCAAGGGATTGTCTCCCGTCGCGACAGAGGCCAGGACCTCCCCACTCCTGCTCTCTGCGAGCTGGTGAGCCTGGAAGCCAGTGTGGTGATTCAGTGTGAGCCCAGGGCCTGAGGGAGGGGGCAGGTGATGTCCATCCTGCCCGACAGCAGGAGAGCAGAGGCGATGTCACAGACGAGCAGAGAGCCAGGAAACGGGGGCAGAGCCCACCACCCTGCACCCACCACTCAGGCCTTCAAGAAGTCAGATGAGGCCCACCCTGCTGGGGAGGACCCCTGAATTCCTGAGTCCTCCACTCAAACGCTCATCCCATCCTGAAGTGGCCGGATGCAGTGTTCAGCCTGGGCCTCCCCTACACACAGCTCAGCGAGTGACAGGTGAACTGACTGTGCAGCCACACCCTAGCTTCAAGGCTCTGCATGCCAGCTCTGCTCACCTGCCATGGGCCTCCTCCTTAGCTCTCCTGCCTCCCTCCCGAGATTGCATATGGCGCCGACAGCCCAGCCCCCCACAGGCTCCCTGCAGGCTCCCTGCAATTCCTCTCCCGTCTTGCAAGGCCACAGCTCCAGGAGTCCCAGGGACTGGGGCTGGGCATCACAGGGAGCCGTCATTTAGGATCCCACACACCTCACCACGAAGGAGCAAAACAGATGCCCTCCCTTGGGTTCCTGGGGATGTGGAGTGAGTCCCAGAGAGCAATGTGTCTGTGGGTGCTGGGGCGCAGGGAGGGGAGAGGCAAGCCCCCGTCCTGTCACCTGGGAGGCACGCAGGAGCAGAGAAGGAGGGGATGAGAGGAACCGGTGCCCAGGAGAGGGGGCCCTTGTGTGGACTTTTCCCCAGCCCCCTCTCTGTGGCCACTTCCTGTCCCGCCCTGTGGGGTCCCTTGCTAAGCCTTGCCTGAGCCATAGCAACAAATGGAGCTGTGCCACTTGCCTTCCTCCTGTGATAGAAGGAGTGGCAAGGGTGACATCGTGAGATAAAGGACGTCTCTCCCAAGGGGACTCACTGACAAAGTGCCACGTGGAGGAGATGGAGACCACAGACCCTCAGGTTTCCACGGTGCCCCCAATCCAGCACTGCGCTGGGTGCCCCAGAAACCAGGAAGGCCAAGGCTGAGGCTGGGAGGCGGGGAGCCGCTCTCATGGGTGGCAGCGCCTTCGGGAGCAGTTGGGAAGCCCGGGGCAGAAGGAAGCTTGGCGGATGGCTGTCACAGAAAGTGGTCAAAATACCAACCACCGTGAAACCGCCACAGAATGAACCACGGCCGAAAGGTGGCCTGCCACGTGTTGAGCACAAAGCACGCTGATGTCGGCTCTTCAAGGTCGAGTGGGACGGACTGTCCTCGGGCACTGTGGGCTGTGAAGGGAACTGCCCTGAATCCACATTCACCAGGACCATTCCCTCGGTTCTCTGGAGCAGCTCCCAGCCAAGGTGCAGAGAAAACAGAAGCCAAGTAGGGGGCAGAGAAACGTTCCCGGCCCTCCCCCAGGGCCAGAGGTCTCCTACAGTGACCGTGCACGGGGAAAATCAACAACAGTATTTAAAATAAAATAAAGAAACTGACCACCTGCTACTTTATTTCCAACAGAGCCAGCCAAGCTCACGACGTCCAACCGGTCCACTGCAGGCCATGGGGCCCCAGACTCTGATCAGCCAGCAGCCCCCCACCCTGGTCCAGGGCCAGTTATTGCAGGCCAGTGGTTGAATTCTGTATCAGGGCCCCTTCTTGAATGCCACACACAGAGCTGAGGCTGCAAACCCAGGAGAGGTGTTAGCTGTCCCGCACGGACGCATCTTCTAAGTGACAGCTCGGCCACTGTCCTTGCAGAGGGCAGTGGAGCTGGGCCCTGAAGGGTGGCCCCTGCTCACAGTCCTGCTTTGCCACCCACAGACGCTCCTCTTAGCGCTGCCTGGTCTTCCATGGGGAACGGCCTTGAAGCTTTACTTCTCTGTCCTTACCCACCTGTTCTAAGAGTTCACGGCCTGAAAACATTAGGGACATCAAGGGGATCACCATTTAAAGTTCCACGTTTATGCAAAAAATCATTCTGAAAGGCAAACTATCAGCGTTCGGTGTTTTGTTGTTTTCTTGTTTGGGAACCAGGGCTTGAACCCAGGGGCACCAACCACTGAGCCACTTTCCCACCCCTCTTTATTTTTAACACAAAGCCTTGCTAATTTGCTTAGGGCCTCTCTAAGTTGCTTAGGGCCTTCCTAAGTTGCTGAGGCTGGCCTCGAACTTGCGATCCTCCTGCCTTAACCTCTGGAGTTGTTGGGATCACAGGCCTGCTCCGCTGCGCCCTGCTGACTGTCCAGTTCTAACCCTGTGTGACCCCTCACTTCACTCGGACCCACACATGAAGCAAAATGCTGCTCGATGAAAGGCTATTCCAAAACTCAGGAGGCGCTGGTTATTTAAGGGGATGATTTGTAAGAACTGGGTACCGGCCTGGGTTGGGGCTCAGCAGCAGAGCACTTGCCCAGCACATGTGAAGCCCTGGGTTTGATCCTCAGCACCACGTACAAATAAATAAAATAAAGGTATTTGTCCAACTACAATTAAAAAATAAATATTTGATACAAAACAACAGAACTGTGTACCGCCTTCCTTTCCTTCCTTCCTTGTTCTGATTTTGTCTTGTGGATTTGGGGTCTCGAGTGTTCGGTAGTTTCTTGAGCAGGGCAGAGCCGAATCAAGACCACAGAACCCGCCTGGCATGAACCCGGATCTGCTAACTATGTGAACAGCTTTTCTGCAGGTCCGGATCCCCTGTTCATAACCAGACTTAGACCCCCGAGAAGGGGGGTGGCGGTCAGAGCCCAGAAACGCTCCCGTCATCCACGTGCACGTCTCTGGATTTTTCTAAGACTCTGTTAAGCTTTGGATGCAAAGTGTCCCCCAAAGCTCCTGTTCCCGCAGGAGTCCTCAGAGGGGGAGTGAATGGACTGTGAGGCTGCAGCCTAGTCGGTCCACCCTAGTTTGAATGGACTGGCTGGTGGTAACTGGGCAGCTGGGGTGTGGCTGGGGGAGGCGGGTCCCCTGCAAGGGAGCATCTGCCCTGGGCCCTTCCCCTCTCCCTGCTTCCTGACCCCGCCATGAGCTGAGCAGCTTTCCGCTGCCCCTCCCCTCGCCTCAGGCCCGGAGCAGTGGAGTGGGCGGCCATGGACTGAGGCCTCGGACACCCGAGCCCCAGATAAACCCTCCTTCCTCCAGGTTGTTGTTCTCGGTTGTGTTGGTCACAGTGAGGCTAAGCTGCCTAGCCCAGACTTAAGCCAGTTACACACAGTCAGGGCAGGCCAGCCTCTGGCTTCACACCGCAGGGCGCATCTCTTCCCAGGGCGACGCAAATCCTTTGTCACAAAAATCACTGTAAAAACCGAAATCTCCTGAAGCATAAGTTACATATAATTCCCCCCAAACAACATGCTCGTGACCAGCCGGGTGTGGAGAAGCCCGAGTCCTCGCCTTGCCTCTCCCTCACGGGGTCCAAGTCCCGCCCGGCTAGGAACAGGCCCTTGTCTTGCAGATCAAGGCGACGGTGATGGACGTGGAGTACCCGCTCATCAAGTCAGAGCTGGAAGCCATCGACGACAGGCTGTCCAGCGCTGAGACCACGCTGTTCTGGAACAGCGAAGGTACCCAGGCCACCCACTGCCGGGCTCCACGGGGTCCCAGCTGCCCACGCGGGTCCTGAGACACCCCAGGAGCGGCACCGGCACCTCCTGGCCTCCTGCCGCAGCTGCAGCTGTGCCAGGCTGGGGTCCAGAGCCCAGGGTCACTCTACCCACTGCCCTGACCCAAAGGGCCCATGGGTGTCACTTACACACAGAACTGGGCACAGGCCTCTTGGGGATTGTCGGGGGAGAGAGAACAAGCCCACAAACACGTCTCAGCCGGCTGCAGGCGGCCTGGAGATAGAGGAAGGGCTCACCTCTTCCCCGGCTGCTCCGGCCCCGGTGGCTCTGTAAGGAGGCTCAGGTCCCTGGGATTCTGCTCATGGCTGGAGGGGCCGGAGCCCAGGGCCGGGCTGCAACCCCAGGAGTCCTGGGTTCTGGGG
The DNA here is from genome assembly GCF_021218885.2 of Marmota monax. Taxonomy (NCBI): domain Eukaryota; kingdom Metazoa; phylum Chordata; class Mammalia; order Rodentia; family Sciuridae; genus Marmota; species Marmota monax. The sequence goes on along the minus strand of NW_026692700.1, from coordinate 269,467 downwards.
GGAAGGCAGTCGGCTGCTCTCCTCTGCCGAGCAGGAGATGGGCTTGGGGAGCCAGCCGTAGCCCAGGGCCCCTGGAGAGCTGTTCCCGTCACGCTGCTGTCTGCTTGTCTTCAGATGTGTTCCAGTACATCCAAGAGATGCGGGAGATTCTTCACGACCTGCAGAACAGGATGCAGAGGGCAAAGCAGAACATTGAAGGGATTTCCCAGGCCATGAAGGTGAGCGGACCCGAGGGCAGGACCGGGGAAGGAGACAGGGCGCGCAGGGAGGCCCAGGGCCGGGGCCGCGTGTGGCAGAAAGCAGGGGAGCCTGCCATGGAACGCCCTGGACGTGCAGCATGTCACTCCGGAACTGGCTTCTGTTCCCAAGTGCTGAGCTCAGCACAGGGGTGAGGACTGACGGTGCCGGGCTGGCACTAGAGAGAGGGATGGGACAGGCTCTGGCCCTCAGGAACAGGCCACGGCCCAGTACAGCGTCCGCAGCACTCCGCCTCCCGTGAGCCGCAGGCCGGACTCTCAGGACGTCCACCTCATCCCGTGGATGGCGGGCGATGGAGCTCAGCTCCCATTCCAAGTCTCCCGTGGTTGGTTTGCTGTGAGACTTGTTTTCTGCTATCAGTCACCTCTGTCACTTCCTCCCCCATCAGACGGACCCACTGAGTCCTGGGCGAAAACCACTACCCAGTGCCATGTTGGTGTTTGATTCGGTTATCATTTGGATGGGTAGGCCCCCAGCTAACCTTGTCAGCAGTCAGGCCGAGACGCCCAGGGCCCCACGTAGGCGAGAGACCTGGGCTCCCGCTGGCGGAGTCACAGCCTCTCCAGGTCCTGCGCCCTCTCGCCCTCCCTCCAGGACTGGTCGGCCAACCCCCTGTTTGAGAGGAAGGACAACAAGAAAGAGGCCCTGCTGGACCTGGACGGGAGGACGGTCAACCTGAATAAGCGCTACACGGCCGTCAAGGAGGCGGGCGCCAAGATCCAAGCCATGGTCACGGTGAGCGCGAGGTCCTGGGGAGCCACTGGCCTGCCCCTCACAGGGGGCGGGAGAGAAGGCAGAGGTGGAGAGCTCGTAACGCGGGCAGCACCCGCCGTCAGTGCCACCGCAGCCCCGGTCCTTAACCTAAGACAGGCTTTCCCTAGGACAGCCGGCCTTGGGGCTCTGGGCTGGGAAGCCTGACTCTTGGGGTGTCTGCCCTCCTCTGTCCAAGGGAGCGGAACCCATTCCTGCCCTGCCCAGAACTGGCTCAGGGAAGTGACCTCCCTCTGCACCAGCCTGTTCTCCAGGGTCAGGCTGCATCCCCGGGTTTGCCATCTATGGGGGTGGGCAGCAGAACAGGCACGAGGTGCTTCCAGCCAGCACAGTTAAAGCCACGCGAGGGGGTGACACAGGCACCACGGGACGCTCCACCTGGGCACCAGGCCGGGGGGAGCCATGAAAACTGGGGCTTTGCATCTGGAAAAGAGAATTCCCCCCTGGAGTTCCAGACAGTATCAGGGCAGCTTGGGGCTCCCCGGGGCGTGTGCAGATGAACGGTGTGGGCTCTGATGGCAGGTCACATGCAGGCCCCCGCCGGTCCCCTGGGAAGGTGGCCCGTGTGGCTCTTCTGGTGTCTCTTCCTCGTGGCTCTGAGGGCTGCTGCCCCAGGGAACGACTCAGCTGGACTGCCTGTCCTTCTGTCCATCAACCCCAGCCCCGCCCACCCACCTCCCTCAGCTCCTGCTGGCCCATGCACACGGCCAGGTCCGGGGGTGTGGTACTGGAGAGGACAGCCAACCCTGCTCTTCTCAAGTTGGGCCTCAAAGTGGATGCTGACCAAGGACAGAACCATTCAGAGTGGCCGTCTGTGCCACTGTGGGAATGAACAGATGGCTAGAGGGATGCCGGGGGGGGGGGACAGGGTGGACACCCAGCAGAGATGGGTAGGGGGTGCTCCAAGAGGGCCTTAGGGGAGGGGGTGTCAAAGCTGATCCCTGACACCTGGCTGGAGGGGGAGGGAGCGGCCTGACATAGTCAGGCACCTCAGAGACGCTGAGGACAAGGACGGAGGTGGCCCAGGGAGTCCTCTGAACTGAACCGTGAGCTGACACCAACACGCTGTTGCAGGAAAACACAGAGCTGTTCAGAGCAGACACGTCGAGCCAGCCCTGGAAGGACTACGTCTCCTACATCGACACCAAGGTCCTGGAGGAATTCGAGTACTTCATCCGCAAGTCTCTCAATTACCTGATGGACAACATGGCCTTGGATGTAAGTGGTCAGGACCAGCCCCGAGGTGTGGGTGTGAGAGGGTGGGGGCGTGCACACGCTCTCCCCATAACACAAGGTGAGGTCTGGCTGGGAGACCATGGTGTGGAGTTTATTTTTCTAGATAAACAGATTTGCCAGGTGCGGTGGCGCACGCCTGTGATCCCAGCGTCTTGGGAGGCTCAAGCAGGAGGATCGCGAGTTCAAAGCCAGCCTCAGCAACTTAGCGAGGCCCTAAGCAACTTTAAGAGAACTTGCCTCTAAATAAAATATATTTTAAAAGGGCTTGGGTGTGAGTCGCTGGTGAAGTGCCCCTGGGTTCAAAAAAAAAAAAAAAAACCCATAGTTATAAAAATCTGCCTATTAAAATCAGAATACCCAGTCACCTCAGTCTGCCCATAGCACAAATCAGCTGGAAAAAACCTAAATGGATCCGAGAGAATGGTCCTACCTGTGGCCAGGAGGGGCAGAGCAGGCACTGCTATCCCCTGCACGTGTTGGTGGGGACCAGGATCCTGCCAGCAACACTGGCCACGAACCTGCACATCCCCTGTTAGGTGGTGTGTTAACCAGGCCAGACAAGAGGGAGCACTGGTTCACTCCACCAAGAGACGCCCCCGGGTCCTCCAAGAGGGTGACCCTCTCCCCACCCAATTCCCCTGTGTTATGGTGACTACCAAGTGACTCTGAGGCTGCCAGTAAGGCAGGTCAGAGCCCCCAGTCACCCACAGGAATAGCATGGCCCTGAGATGCTCGAGCCACCGAGGGCAGTAGGATGAGCGCAGGTCCCCAGTGCTGGTTCGTGACTTCCTCGGTCCATTCTGCTGTGACAGGAGGCCAGACCAGGGCTTCCAGGAGCAGACAGGGCTGCGGCCACCGGGGAGCTTTGGCAACAGGAGCTGGGGGACGTGAGGGTGGCCAGCAGGGCTGAGTCCTCTGGTTCAGTCTTAGTAACCTGGGGACAGGGCAGCGACTGTCCCCACCCTCCACACTGATGACCCTTGCTTTATACATTCATGGAAACTGAAACTTAAGTGACCTTCTCGAGGCCACACAGCGGATGGTCAGCAGCTGTGGGCTTGGGACCAAGTGACCGTCTCCCCAGGCACCGCCTCCCCACACAGCCTGCTCCTGCGATGTTGGGTCCCAGGGCCTGCGCTTGTCCCCTACTGAGAAGGGCATTCCCTCAACCTCACCTCGGACAGTGCCAAGGACGGTGCTGGGAGAGCCACGGCCCTGACCCTTGTTTCAGGAGAGTGTGGCGCCCCTGTTTGAGATCCACATGGAGCTGAATGATGAAGGGCTGACCTTTAACCCGTCGCTGGAGGTGGGCTCTGAGCGTGGCTTCCTGGCGCTGATCGAGGGCCTGGTCAATGACATCTACAACGTGGCCAGACTCATCCCCCGGCTGGCCAAGGGCAAGGTGAACTACAAGGTCAGTCCTGGCTTACTGTGGCCTGCCCTCTCCCTGTGTGGGCAGCCCTTGCTCTGGGGTTTAGAATGGCGCCCCCAGCTCAGCACAGTGACAGCAGTGGCCCTGAGGAGGGGCTCCGGCTTTCTCTCCCGAGGGTCCCCAGGACTGCAAACTCTCTCTCCCTCTCTCCCTCCCTCCCCTGAATCCGTCCTCCCCAAGGGGCCTCTGGTCCCCTGGGTGTCACTCCTAGCCGGATGTGGGGAATGTGGTCTCCGCTGCTCGTGGGTCCACTCTGGGGATCGCCCCGCCCTCGGGCATTTCCAGTCTGTGTGCTGGTGTTTGTGAACGCGCGTGTGCATTTTTGCCTGTGTGGTGAGGTGAGTGGGGACACAGGAGGACAGCGCTGACTCCCGGGGAAGCTGAGAACTCTTCCCGACGGGCGGGAGGATCTTCCAGACGGAGTCGGGCTTGTGACTTCTGAGTCGCAGAAAGGTGGCATGCCTGGCCCCCGTGAGCACAGCAACCTGTCCCAGAGTTCAGAATGGCTCGCCACAGTTTGGCACACACAAGACAAGCAAGTGCCCTTGGAGGTGGGGTGCCTGGGGGCTACCCTCCACCCGCACCCGAGTTTCCCCAGACCAGTAGCCGCTGTGGACAGAGCTAGCCGCCCCCACCAGGGCTCTTATGGCACCCAAACACAGGATATCCCAGAGACACTGGGGACACGAGGACGGGATGTTGCAGAACTGAAGGGCTCTGTGGTACCAAGGGTCTCTCAAAGCCTGCCAGCTAGGGGCAGAGACAGCCTGAGTCTGACCTGTGCCACACGGTTGGCAGATGGCGGCAGGGTCAGGCACCCAGGCATGGGTGGCGGAGAATCCCAGGGGTGCTTCTGATGGGGCAGCCTGGAGGAGTTGGGGTGAGGGCAGACAGGGACGGAGCAGGAGACCTTGGAGCTGAGAGCATGGTGGGGTCCAGGCTGCCAGCCTAAAGTCCTAGGGACCTAGGGGACGGTGGCCCTGCAGGGGGACTGCTAGGAGGGAGAAGCCTGTCTGTCTGGGGAGCTGGCGCCACCTGGCGGCTGGAGGGAGCTCCCACTGGCCCAGCTGACCAGTGGGGTCCCCAGTGCTGGCCAAAGTGTTGGGCTCAGGTACAGCCGGGGACCAACACAGTCACTGAGAAGCAGACCCAAGACGGGTGCCCCAAAGCTGAGACACGCACCCTGGGGCCCAGGTGGAGTTTCACACCCGAGGACAGACTGAGGACTGGCCCGTTACTCAGGACAGACCACTCCAGGCCGTGCCTCGGTGGCTGTAGGAACTGCTCCCGGAGGAAGCCTCTCTCCACCAGGGAGGTCGTGACACTGCAGGACACCAGAAGAGACAGAAAATAAAACCTGGTTCACGAAGACACACGCACCACCTTGGGACTCAATGGTCACGCGATCCAAGCGTCTCTTTTTGCATACCACTTGAGTTGGATCTGTCACTTAAAACTGAAAATATCCAGTCCAGCACAGGCCTCCTGAGCTCTGCTCCAGGCTCCAGGGGTAGACGGCTTTCCACTCCCCACTCTGCTTCTTCCCACCACAGGGCCCTGGCACATGCTGGGTGGTTGCCTGGAGAGCTGCTTCTCTTGCTGTCTGTCTGCCTGCCATCGGCTCTCCTCCCAGCGGTCATTTCTCAGGGGCATTCCCTGACCTCCTCCGCATCACACCTTAGAGCAAGGGTCAGAGCCAGCAGGTGTTGTTTCTGTGCTTCTTTGATGGAAGTCTGTGCCTGCACCTGGACAGCACACCACATGTGGGCCCTCCTTTGCCCCGTGTCCACCCTAGCACAGGGCACACAGCAGGGGCTGAGTAGAATGGAACGAGGGAATTGAGGTGGGAGTCATCCGGGTCCTTGGGGCAGAAACCACACTGGCAAGTCTCCCAAGAGAACGCGCCGTCGTCAAAACCGTCCCCAGCGGTGGGAGCTGGGCGCCACTGCCCCACCCACAGCTGCTTCCAAGGCAGGGAGGGACATCTGTCAGAACCGCGGGCGGGAGGGCAGGCGGCTCACCCCCCGTCTCCCCCGCCCGCTTTCAGACGGAGCTGGAAGACCAGACGGACCTCATCGAGATGCGGGAGGAGCTGTCCGGCCTGGTCATCAACGCCATGAAAGAGGCGGAGGAGTACCAGGACTCCACGGAGAGGTACTCCTACCTCTGGACGGACGACCTGCAGGAGTTCATGCGGAACTTCCTCATCTTCGGGCACGTGCCCACGGCAGAGGAGCTGGACACTCGGACAGACATCACCACGCCCAAGACGCCACCGGCCCTCACGCAGTTCCAGGAGCAGGTGTGCCCAGGCCTCCAGAGTCTCCCAGTCAAGGACGCCAGGGCTTGGTGTAAAGCCTGGTGTCACCCTTGAAGACATGGTCTCGCTGTCGTTCAGGTCTGCTGAGGCCCCTAGATCAGGGGACAGTCACCACCAAGAGGGTAGTGTGCAGAGGAGGGGTAGGCGTACCACGCAGGCCCCAGGCCCCAGGGCAGGTCAGGAGGTGGGGAGCACGGGTCACGTGGGCAGAAGAAGCCCTGCTGCAGTCTGTGGGAAGGACCCGGCAGTCGGCAGGCCCAGGGCTGGCCAGCATCGTCCCCCACAGGCAGGCCCAGGGCTGGCCAGCATGATCCCCCCACAGGCCCAGGGCTTCAGTGGCTGTCTTGAGTGGGCTGGGGCCACCCTGGGGTGCTGAGGGCAGGGGTCAGTGTGCCTGTGTGGTGTTGGGGATCAACCCAGGCCTCAGCAAGCGCTCCGCCAGAGCAGGGGTACCCATCCCGAGAGCCAGGCCCTGGGAGAGCCCGGGAATGGCTGCCTGCAGCCCAGCGCCCTCCCATGTGGGGAGCACGGGAGGCCCCAGAGGTCAGAGCACCAAGAGGCACAAGGTCAGGGATGTGCCCAGCAAGGAGCCCCTCCCCGTGCCATCCCAAGGCACAGCGAAGAGGCAGCCTGTGAGCAAGTGCCACCTGGCCCTCAGGGGGGCTGCAGCTGTGTGGTTAGAGAGCCCCAAGGAGGACCCGGGGTCCCTCGGAGCCTGTGACCACCTCTGAAGCTCCCGGCCCTTCCTGCTCCTGGTGTATCCGACTCTGTCCCCTGACAGGCCACCCTGAATGTGGGGCTAGAAGGCCCCCTGGGGAGAAAACACCTTGTCACCAGGATCCCCCGTGAGCACGCCTGCCGGGCAGCTGCCCTCTGCAGCCCGACCAGGAGGCTGCGCCAGCTCCCAAGGTCAAGGGCGGCCGGCATCCTGATGGCCGGCGGCTGGTTTTCCAGATCGACTCCTACGAGAAGCTGTACGAGGAGGTGTCCAAGTGCGAGAGCGCCAAGGTGTTCCACGGCTGGCTGCAGTGCGACTGCCGCCCCTTCAAACAGGCCCTGCTCAACACCATCAAGCGCTGGAGCCTCATGTTCAAGCGGTACCTGAGCGACTACGTCATCAACAGGTGGGCAGGCGCCCGGCCCGCCCTCCGCTGCCCACCCCGGTGGGGAGGCTGGGAAGGAAGCCAGGACATCCCGGGCGGGCCCTGAGCCACCCAGCAAGGGCAGGTTCCTGCAGGTGGTGTCCCCGCTGTCAACCCCTGTTTATGGAGCACTACAGTGTCCTCGTCGGACGCCAGGGAAACCCTGGGGGGCCCAGAGGCCAGCAGTGAAAGCTGACGTCAAGCCGACGCCCAGGAACTGAACTGCTGGCAGCAGTCGGGCTGTGACGGGCACGCTGCCCAGAGAGGGCGTCCCACAGCCAGCCCACCCAGGCGGCCAGCAAAGGCCCCCGAGCTGCGGCCTCCAGCTGGGACTACCACATCAGCTCCAGCTACTTTGGCGGGGCCTGGGTGACATCAGGGGACCAAAGGGGGCCAGCAGCCCTCCTGCTCCAGGCAGGGCCTGGCGTGGCAGCCAGGTCCCCTCACCACTGTCCCCTCCTCTGGAGGGCCTCCAGTCCCTGACCAGTGTGGTGCCCCGGAGCTGGGGGCCTGTCACCGAGGTTCCCCTGGTCCCTAGCCTCACGGACCTGGAAGCCTTCATGAAGGTGTCCCAGTTGGGCCTGAAGAAGCCGCTCAAGGAGGGAGACTATGACGGGCTGGTGGAGGTGATGGGGCACCTGATGAAGGTCAAGGAGAGGCAGGCGGCCACCGACAGCATGTTCGAGCCCCTGAAGCAGACCATCGAGCTGCTCAGGACCTACGGGGAGGAGCTGCCCGAGGAGGCCCACCTGAAGCTGCAGGTAGGCGCCCTGTGCCCTGGCGCCCGCCTCAGTGGAGACAGTGTCCCAGAGCACCAGGCAGGGGCACTCAGACCCCGGGGGAAAGAGGAGGCTTCCTGGAGGTCAGGGCCTCCGGGGCAACGACCTCCAGGGTCCAGGGGTCCCATCTGATGGTCTTGTTGGGCTGAAAGTGTCCTCGTGTCCCACACCTTCTCCCGACACTGGGTCCACCATCAAGGAGGTGGAGGGAGACTGCGGCCACAGAGGACCCCTGGAGAGGAGGTGGTCAGGGAGCGGGGACAGAAGCTGCCCTCACACAGCACTTTACAGCCAATGGAGTGGTGGTCAGTTGTCAGCATCAAAGAAGGTGTGAGCAGCCTGGGCCAGGAGCTGGCACTGCCCAGCCTCCTCAGAGACCACTAAGGACACCAGCCTTCCCAGACCTGCCTGTGTCTCCTCCTCTCTCTCTTCTCTATGTCCCGTCCACCAGGCACCAACTCTGCCGGGCTGAGGCCTGCTCCCAGGAGCCACAGGGGAAGGACCCTGTAGCCCCGTGGGGTTGGTGGCCAGGGCCACCCTATGCTGTTGAGAGCCTGCCATGGGCCTGTCAGGTTGGGACTACAAGTGGTGCTCTGCCATCATGTCCTAGGCCCTCCGGGACCTTGTGAATGGGAGCACTTGGTCAGCCCCGCGGGGCTCCTAGGCCACACATGGGGCCCCTGGATGTGAGGGCAGTGCCTGAGCCCCTGCTGCAGCAGACCCTAAGTGGGTCCACCCGGGGAAGCAGGGCGGCCCCTCCGTTTGTAGGCAGCGTTCACAGGCCAGGAATCTGCTTGCTTCCTTTAAAACCTTTTATGGTTATAAGGGCAGCGTTTGCCAGGACAGAGAAGAGCCGTCCTGGAGGGGTGGGGTCGGGAAGGAGGGCAGCTTCCTGGGTGCCAGGCGGCAGGTGAAAGGGGATGGGTAAGTCCTACCTTGATGGTGGTGGTCACCCAGATCGCCACCTGGGGCAAGACGGCAGAGGACCACACACCCCCAAACACGCATGCTCACACACGCGCGTGTGCGTGTGATTCAGATAGGAAGGGGGAGGGGAGGGGAGGCTCCGACACCCGGGCAGCAGAGTGCACGGCCCAGCGTCCACGGTGTCCACGGGGCCGCTTACGCAGCTTCTCATGAGTCTGCGATCATTTCACAACAGCAAGTTTAGAAAAAAAGCAAAAGGAAAAGACCCCCTGCCCTGGCCCCGCAGGAGCTACCCGAGCAGTGGGCCAACACCAAGAAGCTGGCCATCCAGGTGAAGCAGAACGTGGCTCCCCTGCAGGCCAACGAGGTCAGCATCCTGCGGCGAAAGTGCCAGCAATTCGAGGTATGGTGACGGGGTCAGGGCCGCGCTGGGGTGGGGGCAGTGTGGCTGTGGCCCCTCGGGGATGCCAGGCTGGGGTGGGCCTGGGCCAGAGCGTCTGCACCGCTCTCCTGCAGATCAAGCAGCAAGAGTTCAGGGAGAAGTTCCGGAGAGAGGCCCCCTTCTCCTTCAGCAGCCCCGAGCCCTACAAGGCCCTCAACAAGGTAGGTCACGGGGAGCCGGCTGCCGGCCTGGACCAGCCCCGGCCCTCCTCCAGCTGGCACTCCTGCACGTCCAGAAAGAGCCTCAGCAGGGCCTGCCTCGGGGCCATGCACGCGAGTGTGCGCGCAGGTGCATGAGTGTGCATCTGTGTACGTGTGTGTATGCGTGTGCATGTATGTGTACATGTATGTAGGTGTGTGCACGTGAGGACATGTGTGTGCATGTGTACATGAGTGTAGGTGTGTGCGCGTGTACACGATCGTGCATACATGTACATGTGGACATGCAAACTGGAGCGTGCCCCCCCCACAGGCCTCCACGCTGTGTGGCAGTGCCTACAGCTGTGCTTCAGGCCCGTGCCCCAGGCCGTCTCACAGACCTGCTGTCCCTCAGCCTGGCATCACCTTGCTGGTCCCGTGTCTGTCCCGTGCTGGGCCTCGTCACCTGGGCCTAACACTCACTTTCCATCCCTGACCCCTTCCTCTCTCTGGCCCACCATGTCCAGCCAGATGCCAGGATTCCTACATGTCCCCACTGCATTCCCACTGCCCAAGTCCATGGTCAGTGTCCAATGTAGAAGTTCACAGGTCCGTGGGGCTGGCTACCCACTCAGCCTGGGGCTCTGTGGGCAAGAGCAGGTCAGGTGCCCAGGGCCCAGACGGCTGCCTCGCTCAGCAGCAACTCGAGCTACACAGACACGGACGCCAAGGTGTCCAGTGGTCACCTCGCCTCCCCTGCCCTGAGCCCTGCTCTTCTGCTGCCCAGCTCTGAGGCCCGTCCTTCCAGAGGGCTGGGGCGCTCCCTCCTCCTGGCATCTGCTCACACTCTTTCCCTCCGACCCCCAGAGCGGTCCATCTGCAGGGCCCAGGCGGAACTCACTGGAGAGATCTGGGGGAGGGGGCACTGACAGCCATGTGATCAAAGCCACAGCCTCCAGTGAGTGACAGGGCAGGCTGGGCCCTGACATGCATGTGCCAGGAAGGCTGTGCAGGTGGTGTGCCCACATTCAGGAACCAGCTTTGTCCCTACCTGTCCCATGAAGCTGTGCACCGTGCAGATGTGTGGCGGACACACACACACACACACACACACACGATCGTCCCTCAGTACCCAGGGGGATGGGTTCCAGGGCCTGTGGGTGCCAGATTCAACAAGGCCAAGTCCCTCGTAGGAACCTGCAGTGTTTGCACAGAACCCACGCACACCCCTGTAAGTCACCTCTAGACTAGTGATCAACCAGATGCTTTGTAAGTGCCTTCAAATAGTCGTCACACTGCAGTAGATAGAGAACTGACCAGGAAGCAGTAAGTCTGGACACGGTCAGTGCATGTCCAGGTTCTCTCTCTTTTTTCCAAACATCTTCAGTCTGCACTTGGTTGAATCCCAGGGTGAAAACCTGCGGGTGTGGAGGCTGGCGAAGACAGCCGGCACTTGGTGCCAGGGTCTGGGGCAGTCTTTCTCCTCCCTGGCCTAACTAGACCTTCTGACTGTCAAGGCCAGCCAGCATCAGTGCGTCATTTTTAATAAGATAAAAACACAGTATGGAAAGGGGGGCCTGGGAAGTCAGAGGGGACCTCTGAAGAGACCAGGCACCTGCACGGTTCGCCTAACGCCCGGGCCAGGCCTGCCGAGGTGGCCCCTTCCCGCGCTCCAGAGCCAGGGCCGGGGCTCGCAGCAGAGCACAGTGTCTGCTGGGGCCCTGAGTGGAGCGCTGTCCTGGAGGACAGTGTCAGGACACGGGGGAGGAGAGGGGCAGGAGAGGGGGCTGGCACCAGCCCTGACGGCCCCCGCCGGCCCCTCCCTCCCCAGCAACAAAAGCTCATCGCGGCCATGGAGGACATCATGGAGGCGCTGTGCAAATCCGGGAGTCTGTTTGAGGTCACTGTCCCTGACTACAAGCCGCTCAAAGCCTGCCACAAGGAGGTCCGCCTGCTGAAGGAGCTCTGGGACATGATCGTCATGGTGAGTGGCAGGGGAGGCAGGCCCAGAGACACCAAGGGGGGTTCCACGTGGGGCTGCCCGGCTGCAAGGGGCTGCTCTGGGGCCTCGGGTGGCAAGAGGGCGGCAGCTGGTCTCCGGGTCCCTGGGACGGATTGTCCTCCAGGGCACCCTGCTGCTTATGGGACAGGCGTCCTCTGGCCTCTCTCTACTGCTGTCCCTCCTCCCGCCGCCACCTCCTCCTCCTCCTCTCCCCCCTCCCCCCTTTCCTCCTCCCCCCTCCCCCTTCTCTTCCCCCCTTCTCTCTCCCTCCCTCCTCCCTCCCTCCTCCTCCTCTCATTCTCCCTCACATCTCACCTCTTTTTAAAAGCGTTGTAAAGGTAAGGAACGCTGCATGTCTTGGTCCCTTCAAGCTGCAGCGGCCACACACTAGGTGGAATGCTGTGCTCATGCACAACAGTTAGTTCTTCCTGTTCAGAGGCTGGAAAGTCCAAGGTCAGGGCAGATTCAGTGTCTGATGAGGGTGGCTTCCTGGCTCATAGATGGCACACTGTCACTGTGCCTGGCACGGTGGAAGAGGTCAGGTCTCTCAGGAGTCCTTTATTAGGGCACTCATCGCACTCAGGAGGGCTCCACCCTGGGGTTAATCAGCCCACCCACCATGGCCTCGGGGTGAGGTCTGAACACTTGAACCTGGGGTTTGGGGGCGGCGGGACATAGGCATCCTGATCCTAGCACGCCAGGTCTATTGGAAAGACCTGTGACTTCCATCTGCGTTTTTACCAACTCAAGATGATGGGCCCCTTCCCATGTGCTCACTTGCCCTCTCTGTCCTCTCTGCAATGAGCTGCCATCGGTTTTTCCACTTTCTAATTGGACCTTTTTGTCCTTGTCTTTTACTGCTGAGTTTTGAGAGTTTTTGTTTATTCTAGAAACTGGCCGTGGGTCGGATGTGTGGTTTGCAAAGATTCCTCTCAGTCCTGAGCTCACCTTTTAGCTGTGACAAAACCTATTTTATCAGCCTTTCCCTTCATGGATTGTGCCTTCAGTGATCAATAGGTTGATTCGTTGCCTCCATCCCAAAGACATTCTCCTGTGACTTCTTCCAAGAAGTTGTCTGTCTTACACTTAGGTTGAAGCTCCAGATGTAGGTGGACCCTCACAGATTGGCATATGGACGTGTTGGAGCCCCAGGACTGTTGGTGAAAAGCTATGGGTCCTCCCTCCCCAGAGCCTGACTCAGCTGGGCGTATTGGAGTGGGACTGTTGGCGGGGTCTCTGTTCTGTTGTGCTGATCTTCATGCCTGTTCCTCGGCAGAACCACCCAGGGTCGATTACTGTACCCGTCCAGCCAGGCTTGATACCACGCAGAGGAAGTCCTCCCACTTGACTTTCTCTGCCAAGGTTGTTTAATATTCTAGGAAACTTTGGAATCAGTCTACTGTGCCGAGCCTTCCCATCCATGAACATTGTATGTCTCTCCATTTATTTGGCTCCTGTTTCATTTCTTTAATCTGCATTCTGTGGTTTTGACATAGAGACCCTCTACATGACTTGTCACGTTTACACCTCAGTGTTCATGTTCTCTTTGAAGGGATTGTGAATGGCACTGTGTCCTAAGTGTCTGCTCCCTCTTTTGATCTGGCCTATGCAAATGGGATGAAGTTTTGTGTTTGTTTTCACCTGGGGAACTTACTGAACTCACTTTGCAGTTCTAGGGGTTTTGGTAGATTCCTTAGGGATTTTCTACGTAGACAATAATGTCGTCTGCACCTAGGGACAGTTTGGTTTTCTTTTCCAATTTTCATGGCTTCCTATTTCTTTTTCTTGCCTTTTTGTGGTGTCTGGAACTTCCTGTGCTATGTTGCATAAGAGTGCTGGGTTCAAACATTCTTGCATGATTCCCAGCCTTAGGGAAAGCACTTTACTATTATGTGTGGCGTTAGCTGTAATTCTTTAAGTCATGAAAGTTCTTCTCTGTCCCTGTTATTTTCAGTGTTCATCATGAATAGGTCCTGGATCCTTTCAAATGTGCTTTCTGTGTCAATTCATGAGGTTGTAGGACTTGTCTCCTACGGTCTATCTGTAGCCAGGCGAGTGCTCCATCTCTAGGTGTCTGTCCCCAGACGTGCCTCAGTCCTTCTAATAGCGTGGTTCCTTTAACTCCCTTACCCCTCTGTGCTCGAGAGGCCACCCCGCCACACAGGAGCAGCGGTGGCATGGGGACTTCTTCCCTACTTGGTTGTCTGTGATTTCCTGCGTCCCCAGCCTTCCTTGAGCTCCCCGAATTAAGCTCCAGGAAAGTCCCCCACCCTTTTTCTCACCGCCCCCCGCCCGCCCCAGCTGGGAAGCTGCCTGTCTGCTCTCTGGGTCTCATGCCCCAGAGCGGCCAGGGAAGTGGCCTGCCCTCTCCTGCCATCGGAACCCACCTCAGCGACCTCCTTTCACTGCTTATCTGCCGTGACGCGCCCAGGGGCTCTCAGCTCTCTGACGGCAAGGGAACCCGCAGGGCTGCTCCACCTTGGGAGAACTGGGGAAACGGGCAACTTGTTAAAAACCATAAACAGCCTTTTTCATGTGATGCCAGGGGAGTGGGGATTTAGAGCGGCTGGGGAGGGGTGGTATTTGGGGGGAAGAGGCCATGCAGGAGCCTGGAAACCCGCCACAGGAGCAGGTCCAAGCGGGGTCTCCTGTGGCAGCTATGTGGGCTGATGGGCAGCAGGAAGGCCGCGGTGAGGCGAGACTCAGCAGGTGAGGGAGTCAGGCCCAGCTGGAGGCCTCTTAGCCCACGCGTTTCTCCGCATGTGTATGCGCGGGGGCTTCCGCCATTCTCTCTCCTCTTTGCTCAGCTGTTTTCACAAGTATCGGAGCTCTCCTCTCATCCTTCTGATGAGCTTCAGCATCAGTCACCTAACCCTCCGCTCCTCCGACAGGCGGCTGGACATGAGATGGGTCGACTCTGCCAACCCCGCGGGGAGACCCTCTCCTGCTCTGCCTCTTCCTTTCTTTCATTTTTGACAAACACCACAGTCAAGGGTCGCAGGCGCCTCCATTCTCATCATGCAGGCCGGCATACCTCGCTCTGTGGCCATCAGGCCTAAAGAGAGGGTGCGAATCCAGGCCCTTGACCCTCCTTCACCACTAAGGGACCTCGAGCCTCTTCCCTCCAGCCCCGGGAGAGAGCAAAGGGGCGCTCTCCAGGAGACGACTGTAAATATTAATGGTCAGACTGGTTCTCCAGAAATAATGAGCCAGGACGTCGCGGGGTCACAGGATACAGTGCCAGCCTGAACCCGCTGGAAAGGCCGTGACTCCTGGGTGGAGGGAGGGCTGGCACTCGGTGCCTTCAGGGCAAGCATCTTACAGACAGTCCCGGTTTGGCCTTCAAGGAACATGGATGCGGGGCAAGCCGGGCCTTCCCGCCTCAGGCACCCGTGAGAACAGTCTCTGATTCCACCAACGACTCGCAGTTTCCAGCTTCATAGCCAACTTCAACCCACCCCAAGTTTCAGAATGCAGGGTTCATAATCTTCTGTTAACCCTCTTGGTAGGGCTTTCTTCAGGTGGTTTTATTTATTTTGTTTCACATTGTCAAGAATGAAGCTTCTTCTAAGATATTTTCATCAGTCAGTATAGGCTAGGTTACTGTGCAGTAACAAACAGCCCTACAAATCCCTATGTATCAAACAACAAAAGTACATTTCTCATTCATGTCAACTCCACACCCTCATTCCAAGCAGCTGTCCCTGGGGCAGCTGTCTGCCAAGGGCCAGCTGGCTCCGCACTCCAGGCTGTGAATCAATGGTGCACTTTGGTGATTGCCAAGGCAGGCAGAGAACACCGAGCCAAGTATGGCCAATTAAGACCTTCTGCCTTGAAGTTCAGGACGGCTCACATTTCCCAGCCAAGACAAGTTACATGGTCCTTCTCAGAAGTAAGAGAAAGCTGGATCGCGTTCAGCAGTCGCAAGGCCCCAATGCAGGTTTTTGCCAAAATACATTCTAATGACCAACTTTTAAATTTCAGCTTTTATGATACGCTGGGTGGGTTTTTTTTTTTTCCTTTGCATCTAACCACTTTCCCAAACTCTGGTTTTAGTTCTCAGCTTTCCTTACTGGAGCCTGGGGACGCAGCTCTGTGGCAGATGCAGGGCCCTTGGTTCGATCCCCAACACTGAAAGACAGAAAAAAAAAATCTTTGCTGGAATTTGCTCCTTAAGAGCAAGTGCAGGGAGGTGACGGAGGTGCCCCCGGGCGTCCCTCGAGAGAGAGGAGCTGAAGCCAGGCTCCCGTTGCAGGTGAACGCCTGCATTGACGACTGGAAGACCACCAAGTGGAAAGACATCAACGTGGAGCAGATGGACATCGACTGCAAGAAGTTTGCCAAGGACCTAAGGTCTCTGGACAAGGAGATGAAAACCTGGGAGGCCTTCGTGGGGCTGGACAGCACCGTGAAAAACACCATCACGTCCCTGCGCGCCGTGAGCGAGCTGCAGAACCCGGCCATCCGTGACCGCCACTGGCAGCAGCTCATGCGGGCCACCCAGGTACCACTGTCGCCATGGGGTGGAGGGACGGCTCCTTTTCATTCTCTGCTCTCAGCATCTTGAAAGTCGGCGGTTTTCCAACAGAGGGCTCCGCGGGTCTGTTCTGCACGGGGCCCTGCCGGTTTTGCAGCCATCCTCGTGGTAGGATGCATGTCCACAGGGCTCGGGGAGCAGGTGAACAGCTCCCTCAGGGCCCCGGGATCCTCGTCACCCACAAAGACCCTGTCTCCAGACAAGGTCACACTCGGAGTCCGAGGTGCACTCTGCTGTCACATGCTTCCACAGGGAAAGAAGGCGGGGCTTGGCGCCTCGAGGGGCAGAGGGGCCGAGCAAAGCGTGTCCACTGCGTCCCTCCTGCTGCTGGAGGGCGAGACCCCTGGCGGAGCACGGCTGCTTTTCCCTAGGTGAAGTTCGAGATGTCGGAAGAGACGACCCTGGCCGACCTCCTGCAGCTGAACCTGCACAATTATGAGGACGAGGTCCGCAACATCGTGGACAAGGCCGTGAAGGAGTCCGGCATGGAGAAGGTGGGCAGCCACTGCCGTGGTGCCGGTTCTGCCTGGCAGCCTGCACTGACCCACTCCAGAGGCCTCGGCAGCAAGGGGAGTCCAGGAGCCCTCTCTCACCGGGTCATGACAGAAATGTCGTAAAATGCCCGTGTGCAGTAGTGTGGGCACGAGGCAGGGAGGACCCTCCACCTGGGCATTCATCTCCTGCTCTTAAGGAACACGGGGAAGGTCAGCGTGACCTTGCACCCCCTGCTTTAATGTGTTTTTAAATCAAAATCACCCATGTGTCAGAGGGGCATCCCTTGGCTGTGGGGTCCTCATACTCACCATGGGTGGCCTCTTGTGCCCAGCCTCCCTCACTCAGCCTCAGGTCTACCTCCTCCTTCCCACCTAAGGCTGAGTGACACCCAGATGTGAACAGCCCACATTGCCTCTGTCCCTTCATCAGGGGCAGGCGGGGGGCCTCTGAGGTCCTCCCTCCCGATGGCGACTGTGAATGGCTTGACCACAAACGCCCTGGCCTCATGCCGTGGCCTGGGAACCGTGAGTCCTCCCCTAGCCCTGCGTGCCACACGCTCAGTGCCCTTTGTCCCGTTCCCCTGAAAGGTGCTGAGAGCCCTGGACAGCACGTGGACCACCATGGAATTGGAGCACGAGCCGCACCCACGCACGGGCACCATGATGCTCAAGGCGGACGAGCTGCTGGTGGAGACGCTGGAGGACAACCAGGTGCAGCTGCAGAACCTGATGATGTCCAAGTACCTGTCCCACTTCCTCAAGGAGGTGACCAGCTGGCAGCAGAAGCTGTCCACGGCAGACTCGGTCATCTCCATCTGGTTTGAGGTCCAAAGGACCTGGAGCCACCTGGAGAGCATCTTCATAGGCTCGGAAGACATCCGGGCCCAGCTCCCAGAGGACTCCAAGCGCTTTGATGACATCGACAAGGAATTCAAGGTGAGCCCAGCCTGCCCGCTCCAGGGCATCCCCAGGAGCCGCTACCTGGGCCACGCGGGGCCTCCTAACACCTTGGTTGGTCCCTGCTCCTCCCAGGCCTTGATGGAGGACGCCGTGAAGACTCCCAACGTGGTGGAAGCCACCAACAAGCCAGGTCTCTACGATAAACTCGAGGCACTGAAGAAGAGGTGGGTCCCCAGGCGGCCAGACCAGGGGCACTGGTGGCAGAGGCCCCGGTCGGGATGGTGCAGAGCCACGGGTTGTGAGCTCCTTCACCAGGGAGAGCCCGCGGCCATGCGATGGGGTGGTGCCCTCCTGTCTGGGCAGGCGGAGGTCGGCCGGCAGGGAAGCGAGAGCCACAGGCTGCCCGGCTCCAGGATGGGTCCAGCTGCCGTGGCATGGGCTGGTGGGACCCGGCGAGTGGCGCTCCCCAGCCTGGTCCCCGCTCCTCTAGCTTGGCCATGTGTGAGAAGGCGTTGGCAGAATACCTGGAGACCAAAAGGCTGGCTTTCCCCCGCTTCTACTTTGTCTCCTCGGCCGACCTGCTGGACATCCTCTCCAACGGCAACGACCCCGTGGAGGTAGGCAGCGCCTGGAGGGGGCCTGGACTCCACCATCCAGGGGGACGCCGGCTGGGAGCCCCCTGGGCGGGACTCACCTGTGTGGCTTGGGCCAAGTTGACCTGCCTCGGGGCCTCCTTCGCCTGTTCTGCAAAGTGGGTGACGGCAGCGGCCTAGGACACTGCTCCTGAAAGACACACCTGCTCACCGGCCATCGTCACCACCCTAATAACCACCCCGGGAGCCAGGAAGAAGGTCTCCCAGGGCTCTGAGAGAGAGGGGGGCGTTAACTAGGCGAAAGAAAAGTGACCACACTTGACCGCAGCCCTGAAGTTTGGGGACACACACAGGGGGCCTACTGCGCCACCCGGCTTCTCATCGTCCCTGGCAGCTGTTTTCATAGGGTTCCTCCAGGTGGCCACGCCACGGCTAGTGAGCCTTGACCAGGATGGGGGAGTGTGCCCAAGAAAGGGGAGGAGGGAAAGAAGGAGGAAGGAGGAAGGGAGGGAGGGGGGAGGGAGAGGGGAGAGAGGGAGGGAGGCGGAGGGGAGGGAGGGAGGGGGAGGGGAGGGAGGGAGAAGAGAGAGGGAGGGAGGGGAGAGAGGGAGGGAGGGGGAGGGGAGAGAGGGAGGGAGGGGAGAGAGGGAGGGAGGGGAGAGAGGGAGAGAGGGGAGAGAGGGAGGGAGGGGAGGGAGGGAGGAAGAGAGGGAGAGGGGAGGGAGGGGAGAGAGGGAGGGAGGGGAGGGGAGGGAGGGAGGGGGAGGGGAGGGAGGGAGAAGAGAGAGGGAGGGAGGGGAGAGAGGGAGGGAGGGGAGGGGAGGGAGGGAGGAAGAGAGGGAGAGGGGAGGGAGGGAGGGGGAGGGGAGGGAGGGAGAAGAGAGAGGGAGGGAGGGGAGAGAGGGAGGGAGGGGAGAGAGGGAGGGAGGGGGAGGGGAGAGAGGGAGGGAGGGGAGAGAGGGAGGGAGGGGAGAGAGGGAGGGAGGGGGAGGGGAGGGAGGGAGAGGGGAGAGAGGGAGGGAGGGGAGAGAGGGAGGGAGGGGAGAGAGGGAGGGAGGGGAGAGAGGGAGGGGGGGGGAGGGGGGAGGGAGGGAGGGAGAGGGGGGAGGGAGGGAGGGGGAGGGGAGGGAGGGAGAAGAGAGAGGGAGGGAGGGGAGAGAGGGAGGGAGGGGGAGGGGAGAGAGGGGGAGGGGAGGGAGGGAGGGGAGAGAGGGAGGGAGGGGAGAGAGGGAGGGAGGGGGAGGGGAGGGAGGGAGAAGAGAGAGGGAGGGAGGGGAGAGAGGGAGGGAGGGGAGGGGAGGGAGGGAGGAAGAGAGGGAGAGGGGAGGGAGGGAGGGAGAGGGAAAGGAGGGAAGGAGGGGAGGGAGAGGGAGGGAGGGGGAGGAGAGAGGGAGGGAGGGGGAGGGATAGAGACCTTAAAACTGCCCCAGGAGAGTCTGGGCCTGGGGTACTGCCCCTCCACCCACCTGACCAGTCTAGGTTCCCTCCGCCCCAGGTGAGCCGCCACCTGTCCAAGCTCTTCGACAGCCTGTGTAAGCTCAAGTTCCGACTGGGTGCTGACGAGAAGCCCCTGAAGGTGGGCCTAGGGATGTACAGCAAGGAGGACGAGTATGTGGACTTTGACCATGAGAGTGACCTCTCGGGGCAGGTGAGTGACAGCTTCCTGAGAAGAGCCTTGAGGGGAGGGTGCAGCAGAGAGAGGCTGCTCAATGTCACGGGACTTGTGTGTGGCCAAGGGGACCACATCATCAGAATCGCAGGTTTCACAGGCCGCCAAGAGAACTGGCTGCACTGTTTGGTGGACCTGGGCAACCTGGGGTCCCCCTCCTCTCCCGCCCACGCGCTGGCTGGCCCTTCCCCAGGCTCCCTGCCCAACCACCCATCGAAATCAGAGAGCACTGTGACATGGGCCTAGGAAAACGCAGGGGCACATCAGACCAGGGAGAGAAAACCAAATGAGGTGCCCAGGCCACTGTGCAGGACACTGTCCTGAAAGACAGGAGGTGCTGGGCGGGCAGGGCGGGGCACAGATCCACCAATCAGAGCTGGTTCCCGATCCCACGGGCACTTACTCCCCACAAGGACCTGACCCGTACTGACCACTCAACCAGAAAGCCTGCCATGATCCCTTTGGGGACCCTTCCCGCAGCAGCAGTTGGTTGAAGGGTTATTTTTTGCTTTCTCTGTTCCGATTTTCTGCTGCTGAAATGGAATCCAGGGCCTCAGGCCTGCGGAGCACCCCCATTGAGCTGCACCCTCAGCCACAGCATTGACCTTTCAAAATACAAATAAGACTTGCCAAAGGCCTTGTGGACGGCATGTCCTGTGGCCCGTCCCTCCCGCCCCCGCATCCCTTGACCAGCAGGCAGCAGCACCAAGTCAGAGCCCCTAGGCTGGCGGGGGACCTCAGCTCTGCTCAGCCCCTGAGCCTAGCCGCGCTGTCTGCCCTGTTCTCTGACTTAGAAACAGTCCGCCTGCCCTCAATGCTTCGTGCAGCGAGCTTGCCAGGGTCAGAGTCGGCCGGGCTACCAGCCAGGGGTTTGAGGTGGGCAGTTTTGTGCTCCGTAGCCTCCTTGACATTTCCACCCCAGGACGAGGAGGAGGACAGATGGCCCTTTCTTTTTGCTTCCCTTGTGTGTGTGTGTTAGTCAAATGTCTACCACAGAGCTCTGTCCCCAGCAGTTCTCACTTCGAGGCAGGTTCTCACTCAGTTGCTGAGGCTGGCCTTAAACTTGGAGTCCTCCTTCCTCAGCCTCCTGAGCCGCTGGGTCTAGAGGCACAGGACACTGCACCAGCTGCTTTTTGGATTTTTTTTTTTTTCTTTACACCAAATCAAATCCTTGGAACTGATGTGCTCAAGGCTCCGTGAGGTCAGTGTGGCTTCTGTCCCCAGGTGGAGGTCTGGCTGAATCGAGTGCTGGACAGAATGTGTGCCACCCTTCGACACGAAATTCCAGAAGCCGTGGTGACCTACGAGGAGAAGCCGAGGGAGCAGTGGATCTTCGATTACCCGGCCCAGGTCCGGGGCCCAGCAGGGTGGGCGCGGTGCCGTGCCTGTGCCTAAGGGCTGGGTTTCGAAGGCGCTGAGCCCCTGGGCTGATGGCGGCTCCTGGGGAGAGAGCCAGCAGTGGGTGGCATGGTTCCTGATGAACCGCAGGCGCCAGCGCTCACCAGGGCCACTGCGCCCCTCTGCTTCCAGATTGCGCTGACCTGCACCCAGATCTGGTGGACCACCGAGGTGGGCCTGGCGTTCTCGAGGCTGGAGGAGGGCTATGAAAACGCCATCAAAGACTACAACAAGAAGCAGGTGGGCCAGGCTCCGCCCCCAGGGCCACTGTCCCCCAAGGTCGCACACAGGGGTCAGAGTGGCCAGCTCCCAGGGTCCCGCCTCCGAAGTGCAGGACCCAGTAGCTCCTCTGGAAATCACCAGATACTACCCCAGACTTTTTTTTTTTTAATATTTTTAGTTCTAGATGGACGCAATGATACCTTTATTTTGTTTACTTATATTTACGTGGTGCTGAGGATGGAACCCAGGGCCTTGCACGTGCAAGGTGAGCGCTCTGCCACTGAGCCCCACAGCCCAGCCCACAGACTTTTTTTTTTTTAAGATTCTTGGTTAGATACTTAGAAGCTACAGATGATTTTTAAAATAAAATACAGGGAATTTACCCGCAGTCCCATGTCACAGCAATACAACTGTCCACGTTTTCTCACGGTCTCCTCCTGTTCTGGGTTGCATACAGTGGTATTTATACGCCAAAAATATACACACTAGCCGGGCTGGGTGGCCCTGCCTGCAGCTGGTGGGCGCCACGCGGGTCTCAGGGAAGGTGCCGGTCCCCCTGCAGATCAGCCAGCTGAACGCGCTCATCACGCTGCTCATCGGGAGCCTCAGCGCTGGCGACAGGATGAAGATCATGACCATCTGCACCATTGACGTGCACGCCCGGGACGTGGTGGCCAAGATGATCGTCGCCAAGGCAAGCTCAGCCCTGCCCTGGGCGGCCCAGCCCCTTCCTGGGGGGGGGGGGGTCCTCGCTGCCCCTGCCCTCTCGGGGACTCACCAGCAGCACAAGTGCCGACCGGAGCCGGAGCCGGCCGGGGCAGCGAGGGCAAGGTGGCTGTGGGTCTGGAGGGGAAATGGCCGGAAGGGTCCAACCGAGGGCTGGCTCCCTGCAGGTGGAGAGCTCCCAGGCCTTCACGTGGCAGTCGCAGCTCCGCCACCGCTGGGATGAGGAGAAGAAACACTGCTTCGCCAACATCTGCGACGCCCAGATCCAGTATTCCTACGAGTACCTGGGCAACACGCCGCGGCTGGTCATCACCCCCCTCACAGACAGGTGAGTGCCCGCGGCCACCACACTGCCCCACGGCCACTCGTCTGCTCCCCACTGCTCGGCTTGAGTCAGGCAGACCCGCCAGCTGCCCGGTGCCCGACTGTGGCTCTGCACCCTTGGTGGGTGGCTTTGGGGGAGTCACCTGGCCTCTCTGAGGGCCTGCAAGGTGGGTGCTGTGTTCTGTGAGTCCTTGTGAGTTTGTCGAGGATGCAGTGAATTACAGACTCACTCAGACCAGAAGCTGCTTGGCGTAAACCCCCCCCCCCCGTTCCGACTGTGGTGTCCGCAGGAGGGCCTGGCACCTCTGCTCCATGAGGCCCTTCCTGTCCACTCCCTTTTATCCCCCGGGGGCTGAGCAGGTGCTGCTGTCACTCAGCTGGCTGAAACCACACGCCAGGTGAGCAGGACAGCAGGGTCACTCAAGGAGGGAATGGGGTCTTCGGCAGGTGCTACATCACGCTGACCCAGTCACTGCATCTGATCATGGGTGGAGCCCCCGCGGGCCCTGCAGGCACTGGCAAGACAGAAACGACCAAGGACCTGGGCCGAGCACTGGGCACCATGGTGTACGTCTTCAACTGCTCCGAGCAGATGGACTACAAGGTGGGCAGCCGTGGCCACAGGTGCCCAACTAGAGCCAAGGAAGGGCTCCAGGTCCCAGGCGGCCCCCCAGACAGCTCTGAAGGTCCCAGCAGCTGTGAGGACCTGGGAGGAGGCTCCTAGGGGCCTTGAGGGCCCCGTGTGCTACAGCGTCCCCTGTGTGGCCTGTTGGAAGAGGCTCCCAGAGCTGACAAACCCAATATCCTGCCCCTGTCCCCAGAGGCAGCCTTAACAGAGGCTAGAGGCTGCCAGAGGAGCAGCCCATTCTTGGTGTGCAGTGCAGGATGCTGGGTGGAGGCCGGGGCCAGCTGGGGAGGACCATAGGTCATGGAGACTGCAAGGTCTCATCAGAGCTCAAAGGGCCAAACAGGAGAAGGGGGCCTCAGTTTTTGCCCAGCCACAGTAGCCTCTTGCAAGAGGAGGTGGGCAGTGGTCGGGACTCCCCTGCCCAATTGTGTCTGAGCCCCACCGCTGGGAGTCCCTCTCCAGAGGCTGAGGAGGGGTCCACTGGCCCTGCTGACCACCAAGGTGGTCACCAGCCTCCCAGGTTCTAGAGAAGTGAAATTGAAAGTCAAGGGCCCCAGGAAGTGAATGCCATGGGTGAGTGTCCCCAAGACTCACCCTGATGATCCGGCTGGACCAGAGTGGCCCAGAGGTCCAGGGAAGTCCTGGGAGAGCTGGGGCCCGGCTCCGCTCAGAGAGACCCCTCCTTTGCGTACAGTGAAGGAAGGTCAGGACAAGGGGAAACGCAGAACCAGTCGGTCGTCCTTCTGGGGAGGGATGCAGGAAGCCGCCCTCTCGGGGGGCCGGGGTGCAGGATGCCCCTGCGGCTCCCAGCCCTCTGCCCGTGAGCCTGTTGTGGGGAGTGGCCTTCCAGAGGCCCTGTGTGGTGGTGGTGGGGCCTGCAGCCCTGCCCTCTGCCTCTTGCCGCCCTCTAGTCCTGTGGGAACATCTACAAGGGCCTGGCCCAGACCGGAGCCTGGGGCTGCTTCGATGAGTTCAACCGGATCTCGGTGGAAGTCCTGTCCGTGATCGCTGTGCAGGTAGGCCCTGCCCCAGCTCTGCTCGGGTGGGTAGCTGGCAGCTCTGCCAGCTGGGGGCGTCTCAGCCACCAGAGGGACCCTCCTGCCCATGTGCAGCACTCGAGGCGGGTGTGGCAAGATGCCCAAGGCCACCCTGGGCCCCTGACCTACAGCCTGCCTAGGCGTGCGGAGATGGACACAGTCAACAGACCTGGCCTAGAGGACCCAGGACGCGCAGGGGTCTTCACTCGGGGCGGGGGGGCGGGGTACTGGAAGAGGAAGCTACCAGGAATCTAGCTTTATAGCTCTTAACTGGCAGCAGTGGAGACCAGGACGGTCCCCATCAGGCCTGCCACATGGGCAGGTTATAGCCAGAGAAAAGGAAGGGAGGTGGAGACGCTGGATTGGTCACAGCTGGCGCCCGTCTTGTTTGAACACAGTTTGGACAGTTGACTGAGGGTGACTGGCTGAGACTCTGCTTCCTGTCACCGGAGTAGGTCACCGTGGGCACGCATCATGTTAAGGTTCACTGCTCTCGGTACCTATGCAGGGAGACACCTTTGAGCCAAACTTAAAATGCACATGGAGGCAGCCATGGGCCAACAGCTCAATCTAACGGGAGAGGAACCAAGGGTTTCGTGCAGTAATGGATTAGGGAGCTGGGCTTGGAAGGATGCACAGGAGTTTCTTAGTTAGACAAGTGTGCTGAGAGCCTATCAGGGAAGGAAGAGGAGGAGGGAGGGAGGGAGGGAGGGAATGTGCCCCTGTGTTTTGGGAACACCCCGGGAAAGCACAGGACGAAAGTGCAGAGCCTGAGGCAGAAAGCAGGGTCCTCGGATCAGGGCGACGCCAGACACCAGAACTTCTGGCCTGGTGAAATGAAGCCGGGCCGAGGACCAGGAACACACAGGCCAGCTTCGATGGGGGTTCACTCCAGGAGGCAGCCCAGGATGGGAGACCAGGCTGCTCCCTCAATGGGGAGGGCCAGCCTTTCCCGGGTGGCTGGGTGGCTGGGTGGCTGGAGTCTGGGTGATGGTCCTGGTCCTCAGGGGTCTCCGGAGGGCGTGACTGCAGGTTTAGGGCAGTGACTGGGGACCTCTAGCTCTCTCCAGGCGTCTGGACGAGGACATTGTGCGGTGTCCTTGGTGCTGAGGGGACGAGGCGGGTTGGGAGAACCAGGGCGATGGCTGCATCACCAGGCTGTAAACTGGCCCTCCTTAAGTGGGGCGCGTGCCTGCGCAGAGCCGAGCGGGAAGGCAGAGGAGCCGCCTCGCCCGCCTGAGAACCCGGGTGGGCGGGCAGGCCCCGGTGAGAGGGGTCAGCAGGGCTGGCCCCTCGAAGGCCCCGGCACAAGGGGGCTCAGGCTCCTGCCGTGTCTGTGGCTCTTTAGTGTCTAACGGTCTTGAGGGAAGGCCGCGGGAGTGCGTCTGCCTTGGTCCCTGAGGTGGCCCCAGCTGCCTGGGCCGGCTCCCAAGTGTGGAGGAAGGTTCCGGACCACAGACATAAACAGAAGCCCCAGTGGTCCTGAGGCTGTGGAGGCAAGAGCCACTGCACCCTCGGGGCCGCCTGAGGCCAGCCCCAGCCCCAGGATCGACGCTGAGATTCCAAAAGGAGGGGGAAGCAAGGAGGGGCAGGCGCTGAGACCCCTCCCCACCCCCCAGCACAAGAGAGCCAGGCCGCTCGGGGCTCGTACTCAGGGCAGTGAACCCCAGCTGTCTGCACAGGGGCCATTTAAAGTCTTTGCACCCCGTCTCCTAATCTGTAGGAGCTGATGACGTGGGTTTGCCGGTGGGATTGGAGCGAACGCAGGCAGAGGCTCCCTCCTCCCCGTTCCTGTGTCCACGCTGACTTGCCCAGCTCTGAGGCTGGAGGCCATCCGGCAGAGTACATGGGCAGCAGAGACCTGACCCATGGCATGGTTGGCCACCTCCTTGGGGACCCTCCCCTGGCCCCCGGGGCATTGAGCAGTGTTCCTGCCTCTCGCCCAAGTTGGCAGACAATCCCCAGAATATTTAGGCAGAGTCTGATTGAGGTACTGAGTGTTTGGAGGCACAAACAGAAGCAGGGACAAGAACAGAACGGCAGGAGGGGCATGGTGCTAGGCGAGGTGTTCCCAGACCTGACACCACTGTGCGGACAGCAGGGACGAAGCCCCAGTGCCCCTGGCAAAGGCTCTCTCTGCTCTGGGGTGAGCGAGGCTTCAGCCATGGGCGTTGGGTGCCCTCCAGTGGTGACTCAGAGGTTTGCAGCCAACTTCTCCAGTTTCTGCAAAAATCCAAACGCAGACCAGATCCCTGGAGTTCTGGATTTAACCTGGTAAACGGCATCAGATGGTCTCAGAGGCTCTGTGACACAGAGGGGGTGGCCACTGAAGGACCTCCCCAGGGAACAGATTCAAGAAGGGCTGGGGCTGGGACAGAACTTGGCAAGGGCCAGGAGCAAGCTGCTGACCGCAGCAACCTGGACGCCCCAGGGAGCTTTGCTGAGCCACAGGAGCTGCCTCAGGTCACATTCTGCATGACACTTCTCCAAGTGACGGGCAAATTAGGGCACTGCCATGCTGACGTGTCTGTGAACCAACCATTTAGGTAAAATGTGTCCAGGATGCAATTCGGGCCAAGAAAAAGACGTTTAACTTCCTGGGAGAGATGATAACGTTGATCCCCTCGGTCGGCATCTTCATCACCATGAACCCTGGGTACGCGGGACGCACAGAGCTGCCCGAGAACCTGAAGGCCCTGTTCAGGTGTGTGACCCTGGGGAAGGGTGAGCAGCGTCCCAGGGCTGAGGAGGCAGTGGAGGAGGAGCAGGGCTGAGCTGGGGACCGCAGGTCGGGGCCTGGCAGGCAGGCAGTGGGAAAGGCCTCCTCCAAAGCTGTGGGTCCTGCCGGAGGCGGGAGGTCCCAGCCGGAGAGTGGGTGGTGAGGGCCTGGGGCATCGGGCGAGGGCAGAGGGCCTGGCAGGGAGGAGAGGTGGGTAGGGTGGGGCTGGGATCTGCTCCTCACCAGAAGGTGGCCAGCGCAGTGGGCCGCCTGGAAGGGGAGGTGGGCTCTGCCAGGGGAAGGGGCAGGAGCCGGGTGGGAGGAGAAGCCCAAAGCCCACGCCATCCCCCCAGGCCCTGCGCCATGGTGGTCCCCGACTTTGAGCTGATCTGTGAGATCATGCTGGTGGCCGAGGGCTTCCTGGAGGCCCGCCTGCTGGCCAGGAAGTTCATCACACTCTACACCCTGTGCAAGGAGCTGCTCTCCAAGCAGGTGTGTACCCTGGGCTCCTGGGGCTCACCCACGGCCCCGGGGGGGGGGGGTCCGTGTGTCCCAGAGCCACACTGGCCTCCATCCCCGCCCTGCCCCCCACACTGGCCCCAGAGCCACCCTGAGCCTGGCAGCACCCGCTGGCCACGTGGGGAAGCACATTCTCAGCCACCTGCCCCCACAGGATCACTACGACTGGGGCTTGCGAGCCATCAAGTCCGTGCTGGTGGTGGCCGGCTCCCTGAAGAGGGGAGACCCTGCCCGGGCAGAAGACCAGGTGCTCATGAGGGCGCTGAGGGACTTCAACATCCCCAAGATCGTGACCGACGACCTTCCCGTGTTCATGGGGCTGATCGGGGACCTCTTCCCGGCTCTGGACGTGCCTCGGAAGCGAGACCTGAACTTTGAGAAGGTAGGTGGGCCCTCCTGGGCCCTCCTGTCCTGGGGAGCCGCCTGGACGGGCCCTTCTCCCTGCTGTTCGCTGGCCGGAAGATCCCTGGCAAAGACAGCCCCGGTGGGGGGGTGGCCCGAGTGTCTCCCATGCCTCCCTGGGTGGCCCCCTGGCCCCTCTTGCCCTGCAGGCCCCAGCTTTTTCAGGGCCCAGGTCCCAGGAGGAGTGGGGTGGGGTTCGGGCCGAGCTGGGGAACACATCCACGGCGGGGGGGGGGGGCACTCCCCGGGTGTCCTCTTGGCCGCTGAGCCCGCTCTCCGCCCCAGGTCATCAAGCAGAGTGTGGTGGAGCTCCGGCTGCAGGCCGAGGACAGCTTCGTGCTGAAGGTGGTGCAGCTGGAGGAGCTGCTCCAAGTCCGGCACTCGGTGTTCGTCATCGGGAACGCAGGCAGCGGCAAGTCCCAGGTCTGCCCCTGTGGCCTGCAGGGACACAGCCAGCACAGCCGGGGAGGGCTGGGCCCAAGGGTCAGGGACCCCGCCTCGGACCTCGTGGTGTCCTGGCCCCAAAGGCAAGGGGCCTGCGCCAGGAAGGAGGAGGGCACAGTCCCGGCCCTGGTCCCTGAGGACCTGCCCCTCCCGGCTGACTCTAGTCACCCGCCCCGCCCCCCCCCCCCGCAGCCCCCCCACCCCCCAGGCAAGGGGGAGGGTGACATTACCAATGTCGGTGACCCTGGAAGTCCTACCCAGGCCGGAGGTCAGCGGGGTGCCCACAGGATGAACTGTGTGCGGCTATCAAACTCATTTCTAGGGCTGGGATGTGATAAAGCACTGGCCTAAGCATGCACAGGTCCTGGGTGCAATCCCCAGCGTCGCAAAAATAAAAATAAACTTAAAAGTCATTTCCAAAGACTGATGACATGGGGGGACCTCAGGGCAAGTTGCTTTTTAAAAGGCGGAAACGGTTTCCTGAGCGGGGCCTGCACCAACAGGGACGCACAGGGGACGCCTCAGATGGCCTCGGAGTCTCCTTTCTGGGCCCAAGGGGGTGGGTGGTCTCCTCCCTGGAGGCTGCTTGTTCTCTGTGCTTCCCCGTGAGCATGCACTACTCGTAGAAGGAAGAGGAAATGAAGCGGGTTTTTCTGGACCTGAGCAGGGTCCAAGGGTCCCAGAGCTCTTGCGGTCTGCACCCGTGAACAGGCCACCTCCACCCCAGCCGTTGTCTGGGCTGCCGACTCACCCGCACCCCACTCCAGAGCAATCCAGGAGCAGTGGGTGTCGAGTCACACCTGAGTGACGTCTGCCCTTGCCAGGTCCTCAAGTCCCTCAACAAAACCTACCAGAACATGAAGAGGAAGCCGGTGGCTGTGGACCTGGACCCCAAGGCCGTCACCTGTGACGAGCTCTTTGGCATCATCAACCCAGCGACCAGGGAATGGAAAGACGGTAACTGACGGGAGCTGTGGCCTCAGGAGCGGGCGGTGGGAAGCTCGGCCTGGCGGCCCTGGTCCTCTGGGCTGGTCACCAGACTCAGTGCCGTTCACCGAGACTCTGTCAGGCTTGTGCCCAGTGGGATGATTCCCACCCTGGGAGCAGGGAAAGAGCCTGGGAGGACAGTGGACCACCAGCAGGCGGGGAGGGAGCTGCAGGAAGAGAACCTGAGGCAGGCGAGGGCCCGAGGCTGGACAGGCAGGCTGTTTGGTGGCCATGCCTCTGTCCCTGGGCTCTGGCAAAGACGCTCCTCCCCACACCTCAGCCTCGGCCGGCTTCCCAGGCTGGGAGCCACTCCGCCTGGCGCCCTCCCCACCTCCGCCTCTCGCCCACTCTGCCCCTCGGGTGCTGCCCAGACCTCTACAGTGACAGGGCTGTGACCATGTGCGGCTCTGTACCCGGTCCCCACAAGCCCTCCCAGTCCCGGCAGGTGGGGAGAGCACAGACAGGAGGCCACCTGGGGCAGGGGACAGGGAGTGAGCCGGTCCCCTCCTCGCAGGCCTGTTCTCCACCGTCATGAGGGACCTGGCCAACATCACTCATGACGGCCCCAAGTGGATCGTCCTGGATGGGGACATAGACCCCATGTGGATCGAGTCTCTCAACACGGTCATGGATGACAACAAGGTGAACTGTCCCCAGGCCACCTTAGGAGGGGCCATGAGGACAGCCAGCCATGCACACTGAGCACTGCCCAAGGCTGGGACCCAGAATGGGCACAAAAGTCACGAGGGGCAGAGGCCACCTAGTCACTGCACAGACATAGGACGCAGTTCCACGCGCCCCTCGTCCTCGAATGTCTTAGCGGCAGTGAGGACGGGGACAGCTCTCCAGCTCGTCCCTGGCAGCTCATGGAAAGGACAGCCGAAGCCTGGGAGGAGAAGTGGTCTTCAGAGTTATCTGAAGCAGTTTAAGGTGCCTCTCAGCCGGGCACAGTGGCACACACCTGTGATCCCAGCAGCTCAGGAGGCTGAGGCTGGTTCAAGGCCAGCCTCAGCAGCTTAGCGAGGCCCTAAGCAACTAAGCAAGACCCTGTCTCTAACAGGGTGCAGCTAAGTGGAAAGGTGTTTGCCTAACGGGCACGAGACCCTGGGTTCCGTGTCAGCACCACACACACACACGCACACACACACACAGAGGAAGGAAATGATTCTCACCGGGTGGAGGGAATGCAAGAACTTCCGGGATTGCAAGGGCCACGGTTCTGGACATTTCTACTCCTGTGTCTAGAGCTGCCCAGGGGGTCCTCGTGCCAGGCGGGGGAGAGGGATGTGGAGGCAAGGCAGGGCTAGAGGGCGGGGAGACCCGGGTGCAGGGTGGGCGTGCATGCTTCCATGCGGCTCCTCGCCTGCTGGACCCAGTAGGGATGACACGCAGCTGTGCTGACCCCAGGCGGGCTCCCATCTCCTTCCAGGTCCTCACCCTGGCCAGCAACGAGCGAATCCCCTTGAACCGCACCATGAGGCTGGTGTTTGAGATCAGCCACCTGAGGACGGCCACCCCGGCCACCGTCTCCAGAGCCGGCATCCTCTACATCAACCCCGCGGACCTGGGGTGGAACCCGTGAGTGGGGTTGGCTGTCCCACCCCACCTGTGCAGAGCAAGGGGAGGCGGCCAGCTGTCAGAGTATCCCACCTGCCCCCACCCCGTCCGTCCATGGGACAGTGGTCATGTCACTGCCTCCCATCCATCCATCCATGGGACATGTCACTGTCCCCACCCCATCTGTCCATGGGACAGTAGTCATGTCATTGCCCCTTGCCTTCATCCATCCATGGGACAGTGGGCCTTGTCACTGCCTCCCATCCGTCCATGGGAAAGTGGACCATGTCACTGTCTCCCATCCATCCGTCCACAGGACAGTGGGCCATGTCACTGCCTCCCATCTGTCCGTCCATGGGACAGCGGGCCATGTCACTGCCCTCCATCTGTCCATGGGACAGTGGGCCATGTCACTGCCCCCCATCCGTCCATCCATGGGACAGCAGACCATGTCACTGCTCCCCATCCGTCGATCCACGGGACAGCAGGCCATGTCACTGCCTCCCATCCGTCCATCCATGGGACAGTGGGCCATGTCACTGTCTCCCATCCATCCATCCACGGGACAGCAGGCCATGTCACTGCCTCCCATCTGTCCATCCACGGGACAGTGGGTCATGTCACTGCCCCCCATCCGTCCATCCATGGGACAGTGGGCCATGTCACTGCCCCCCATCCGTCCATCCATGGGACAGTGGGTCATGTCACTGCCCCCCATCCGTCCTTCTACGGGACAGCGGGCCATGTCACTGCCCCCCACCCGTCCATCCATGGGACAGTGGGCCATGTCACTGCCCCCCATCCATCCATCCACGGGACAGTGGGCCATTTCATTCCTTCCTTTTTGAATCGTCTCATTATAACTGTAATACGTGCACTTCATTCCATGGTCACAGCAGTGAAAGGGCAAGACATGGACGTGTTTAGGAAGTGACCAAGTGTGCAGTGGAGCCATCTGTCTGCACAGATCTGGAGCCCCGAGCTCTAGGGAGGGGGAGAGGCTCAGCCTCCAAGGAGTCCTCCAGAGGATGAAGTCAGGGCTGCACCCAGGCAGGGGAGCCCTGGAGGTGGACAGAAGCCGGGTCAGCATCCTGAGCATCCTGGGCGAGAGCCAGCACTTACAGGGGAGTGGGGCCATAGAGGGTGACCTGAAGAAGAGAGCTGGCCATGCCGATGGACGATGGGTGGCCGGGGAGGGGAGAGGAAGACACAGATTTAAGAAATGCTTGAAATCGTGAAAAACCGAGGACTCAATGTTGGTCCAGGGGCACAACTTACTGCTTGGACATGTGGCCAGTGATGGGCAGAGCAGTGGAATTTCAGGGACCCAGAAGTGACAGCTCGGAGCAATGACCCAGGGTGTGTTCCGGAACCAGAGGCTCAGGAGCAGTGCCTTGGCTGGAAGTGGCCCTTCAGTCCTCCATCCGCCCCTCCTCACACACCCCATGTTGGACCCTCGCCTGTGCCACGCCGGGGAACTGGACTCTCTAGGAGAGATGAGGAGTGGGCAAGGGATACTCCCTCTCTGGGGAACACGGCCTGTGCTGGGGAGGCAGAGGAGTCCAGGCATGGTCCTGAGAAAGGACACACACCGGGGAGGAAGACTAAGGGAGGAGGTCAACAGGAGCGTGTCCAGGGACATGGGACTGAGGACAGGAAGGTTGTCCAGGATTCGATGGCCAGGAACCGCCCCATAACTCCAGGGAACATGTTGCAGCAGGAAGGGGCTGGGGGCGGGTGCTGGGGAGCACTGGAAGGAGGCTCTCTGAGTTGGGAGGAGCGTTGTCACAGTGAGAGCCAAGCCGGGCACGGGGAGCAGGCACAGGAGCACCCAGACACACATCCCGGCGGGAGACAGAGGGAGATGGAGCCCGAGCGCCTCCCCCACCCACTGCGGGGAAGCAGCTGGGTGAGGCCAGGGCTCCAGGAGATGCGGAGGAGAGTGGCCCTGTCAGGGCAGGACTCGAGTGAGAGGCACCGTGGTGCCAGCCTGTCCAGGGGCCCTTGCCCAGGAACAGGAGTGTCCTGGGGCTGCCGTCACTGGGCCACAAACGGGATGCTGCCACCCCAGGTGCACACCCTCCCAGTGCCGCCGGTCGCAGAGCAAGGTGCAGGCAGACCTGGCTCCTCCCCGGCTCTGGGGAGCTGTGCCCAGCCGCTCTTCCCACCCCCAGGGCCACCGCAGCCCTGGGCATCCTTGGCTTTAGACATCGTCACTCCACCCCTGCCTGGGCCTCCACACCCTCTCCAGTGTCTGTGCCCACCCTCCTCCTCACAAGGACACAGGTGCTAGGTCTGGGGCCCGCCCCAATCCTGGATGACCACACCCAACCACACGCTCCACGCGAGCTCACGGCTTGAGGTTTGGTGGATGTGTCCTTGGAGGGACTGCCATTCTGTCCCTGTGGCACATTTGAGTTCTCAGGGTGGACAGGGCATCAGGACCATGATGAGGCAGGAGCTGCTGAGACCAGGAGGTGGCAGGGGGACAACAGGACGGCGGGGGCAGGGAAAACAGTGGAGTCAGCGTGGGCAGAGGTGGACCCGAGGGCCCAGGGCAGCAGCCGGTCTTGCTGGAGGAGAGCAGGCACGGGGCCAGACGGTGGCAGCAGCCCTCCCAGACTGCTGCGGGGGAGGCAGGACTCCAGGCCAGGAGCTGCCTGGCCACAGGGCCTGACATGCCCCAGCAGCTCCCAGGGAAAGACAGGAAGCGCCTGGACCCAGCTGAGAGGGGGAGCCGTGCTCACACGTCCGTCTGGGCCTGCCCCAAGAACCCAAGCAAGTGTGCGCACCAGCAGCACTAACGGCACTCAGTGTGACGGGCACCCTCAGCCAGGAAGCAGAAGCCGCCCTGTGCAGCTGCAGTGTCCCCCACGAGGACACCTGGACGAGGAATGCAGGGGGACACCGTGGGCTTGGGGACGCAGCCCTGTGCATGTCTGCCTTGCTGCCCTGGGTACCCAGGTGCAGCGGGCGAAGGTTCCAGCTCTCTGTTCCGGGTCTGGCCGAGGTGCAGGGAGACGGAGCAGCTAGGACGGGAGCGCACCACGGACAGACAATGCCCTCTGTAATGTGAGCTTCCTGCTTATGCCCTGGGCACCATCCTGGAAATGACGCACCGGCTGAGCTCACGGACCTCAGGGAGCCCGAAGCTATTTACGCTCTTAGCAGACACTTATTTGGCACTTAGCAGGCTCCCTTCTGTGTTAAAAAGACCAGCCCACGCATCCTCGCATCCTCGCAGAGGGGGTGGTGTGAGCATTGCCCACTCACCGATGAGAAGCGGGACCCAGGCCCCGGAGAAACTTGCCTCAGCTGCAGCTGGCCACAGTCCCACCCTTCCAGCCCAGGCAGGCAGACTGCAGCACCCAAGCCCCTCACCACTGAGGCAGGGAGGGACTGTGAACCAGGACACCCGCTGGTTCCTCAGGGGACTCTGAACTAACTGCAGCCAAACACAGAGCCACATGCCCAAGTCTCTAAGCGGACGCTTCAGGCATGGCTGGATCTGGAAGTTCAAACACCATGATGAGCTGTCCCTGCTGTCCCCCGCACACACCCGCCTCTCCTCTCTCTCCCTTCCCATCCCCACGTCCTCCGTCCCCTGCAGGGGATGTCATGGCAGCTTTCTCCCATCCCATCTCTGTCCAGCCCTCGGTACCATCTTCGTGTGTTCCCGGTTGTTAGGGGCTTACTGAGCACCCCCAGCCAGCAGTCCGAGGAGAGCACTGACCCCTGGCCTAGCATCCCCTCAGGCCCCCTTGGGGTGTACAGCACAGCCTCGGTGGTACCCCGATTAGACCCACTGTCACACAGGAGTAGCCAGGCTGTCCCGGCCCTGACTGTGGCCACCCCAGCAGAACCCCATGGAGGGTGTGGTGCGTTTCCCACAGGGAGGCCGCCCGGTGGGCCCCGGGAAGTAGCTGCTGACACCCAGGCCGCCCGTCTCCCCAGGGTGGTGAGCAGCTGGATCGAGAGGCGCAGGGTGCAGTCGGAGAAGGCCAACCTGACCATCCTCTTCGACAAGTACCTGCCCACGTGCCTGGACAAGCTGCGCTTTGGCTTCAAGAGGATCACGCCGGTGCCCGAGATCACCGTCATCCAGACGGTCCTGTACCTGCTGGAGTGCCTGCTCACCGAGAAGAACGCGCCGCCCGACTCCCCCAAGGAGCTCTACGAGCTGTACTTCGTCTTCGCCTGCTTCTGGGCCTTCGGGGGGGCCATGTTCCAGGACCAGGTGATGGGCGTGCCGGGACCCCGCTGTCTGAGCGAGAGCCAACCCCCCTCTTAGCTGGGCCTTTTTTTTTTTTTTTTTTTTGCGCTTTTGGTTTTTAACAGCTTATAGATTACCGACTCGAGTTCAGCAGGTGGTGGATCAATGAGTTTAAGACCATCAAGTTTCCCTCTCAGGGAACGATTTTTGACTACTACATTGATCCTGATACTAAAAAGTTCCTGCCGTGGACAGACAAAGTGCCTGCCTTTGAGCTGGATCCCGACATCCCGCTGCAGGTAACCCCACAGCAGAGGCCGAGAGCGGGGCGCAGGGTCCCTCCCCAGACATGCTCAGGCAGCCCGTCCAAATGCAACCAGTTTTCCCCCGTAGCCCTGTTTAAGTGATACAGGGAGTTCAGAGGTCTGAGAGCCGGGTGCCCTACTGTGATCCCGGCCACTCAGGAGGCTGTGGCAGGAGGATCACAAGTTCCAAGCCAACCTCAGCCACTTAGCGAGGCCCTAAGCAACTTAGCCAGACCCTGTCTCAAAAGAAAAAGAGAGCTGAGAATGTGGTTCAGTGGTCAAGTGCCCTGGGCTCAATCCCTAGCACCAAAGAGAAGAAAGAAGACTGTGGAGATCTGCAGGCTAGTGAGAGGTAGGACTGGATTGGTTTGTGGTCTGAGGCAGGCTCCCAATCCCCTGTGCTCTGCTCCCCTCCCTCCTGTTCTTGGGCCTCTCCGCCCCAGGCCTCTCTGGTCCACACCACGGAAACCATCCGCATCCGCTACTTCTTGGACCTGCTCATGGAGAAGTCCTGGCCCGTGATGCTGGTGGGGAACGCGGGCACGGGGAAGTCGGTGCTGATGGGCGACAAGCTGCAGAAGCTGAGCACAGACGAGTACCTGGTGCAGTCAGTGCCCTTCAACTTCTACACCACCTCCGCCATGCTGCAGGGTGAGGTGCCCGCTGGGCGCACTCTGCATGCTGCCCGCCCGTGTCCTGTCCCACCTCCCTGCAAGCATGGGGTCAAGGAGAAGGCTACCGGTCCTCCTGGGAGCACCCGTGCCAGTCCCAGGTGGTGGCTCCAGCTTCCTGCCACTCCAGCCTCCCAGGGTTCTGTCTGCTCTGGGACTGGGGGAGCCGAGGCTGCACGGCAGACCCCTGCCCGCCTCTCTCGGGGTCCCTGAGGGCCACTCCCTGGGCAGCTGCATTCAGCGATCATGACCCTAGCCAGCTCCCACCCCGTTTCCTCTGGGAAGTGGGTAGGGCCCAGGACTGGGGCAGTGGTTGACCCTCTGCCCACCCCAGGTGTGCTCGAGAAGCCGCTGGAGAAGAAATCGGGGAGGAACTATGGGCCACCAGGCACCAAGAAGCTGATCTACTTCATCGACGACATGAACATGCCTGAGGTGGACAAGTATGGGACAGTGGCCCCGCACACCCTCATCCGGCAGCACATGGACCACGGGCATTGGTAAGGGGGGCTGTGGGGCGGAGCCAGTGGGTGGAGCCAAGGGGTACATGGGGCGGGGCCAAGTGACAGGGGGCGGAGCTACAGGCCACGTGTGGGGGACTCTGTGAGCCTGGGCACAGGCAGAGGGCCTCCCCCAGCCAAGGGGCATGGAAGGCGAGGGGTATGGTGCAGTGACAAAGCCACAGAGGGGTCCCCAGGACCTTGGGGCAGACTGGACAGAGCGTGACATGCTTAGGTTTGCGATTTGGAAAGATCCATACATTCAGTTCCTCCTATCTCTCAAAATGGGCAAGTGGCCCAGGCCATGCCCAGGTGCCAAAGGAGCCTGATGCCAAAGGAGTCCAGGAGCCCGCGGAGGGCTTGGGCTGCCGACTCCCATCCCTGCACTCCTGAGTGTCAGGGCCAATTCCAGGGTTGCCTTCCCCGCAGAGCAGCAGTGGCTCTCAGAGCACCCTCTGGAGGACCGGCAGGATGCCCCAGACCGTGGGTGCTGCAGGCTGGCCTGTGGGGCCAAGGGAAGTAAGAGGGATGGCGCCCTGGGGAGCCAACACAGCCACCCGAGGTGGCCGCTCCACGCGCACCCTGAGCACAACATCTCTGACGAACAGAAGGTGGTGTCGGTGCGGAATTTGAGGGCACCAAGACAGGAGTGGAGAGTCGGAGGAACGTTGGGGCCAGCAGGCTTTCGGGGGGATCACCGTGAGGCTGATGAGGACTCAGCCCTCCCGGCTCCAGGCCCCTTCAAAGCCCTTGAAGAGGCTCCACAAGGTCAAGCACTCCAGGAAACTCTGCTGAGATTATGGCGTTCTTCAGGAGGCCCCAGGCGGCTGCGCACGGGCCACACCTGGGTCCACGCCTGGGTCCACACCTCCCCGGAGTTTAACCTGAAGAACCCTGGGGGGCGGGAGTCAGGCTTCGGTTTTCAAGATTCCTCTGGAGTTTCAGGTCCAGGTGGCTCCATGGTGACAGGGTGGGTGTGTCAGGAGGCAGCAGGAAAAGACACTCAGGGACAACAGGGAGTGCAGACCCCCCTGGCGGGAGGTCAAGTGTAAGGTTCACGGAAGAACACACCTCTGTGAGCCTAGGAAGGGGGGCAGGGAAGGCGCAGGCAGAGCCCAGGGCCGGAAATGTGAATGCTGTGATTGACATCCACATCCTTCAACAAGGGAGACCATGAAGAAATGGGACGGCCAACAGGACAGGAGGGTCCACATCGGATCCACAAGGGCTTCCTGTAGGTCAGCACGAGGCAGCACCCCCACCCCAGAAAGAAAGGAATGATGGAGGAGAGGGAAAAGTAAGAGGGATGGGGAAGACAGCCCAGGCTGGCCCCGGAACACACCCGTCAGAGCCGGGGTAAGGAGAGTAACCAAAATGTCCAGGGACAGGAAGCACTTATCACTCGTGGCTGTGTCCCAGTGGCCTGCCCCCCGTGTCTTTTCACGCACTCACTCTCGCAGTCCCCACAGGGACCCACTGCACAGATAAGAATGTCAAGGCCCTTGCCGGGCACCATGGTGCACTCCTGAATCCCAGCAATTCAGGAGGCTGAGGCAGGAGAACTGCAAGTTCAAGGCCAGCCTCAGCAACTCAGGGAGACCCTAAGCAACTTAGAGAGACCCTGTCTCAAAATTAAAAAGTCTGGGGCTGTAGCTCAGTGGGAGACCACCTCTGGCTTCAATCCCCAGTACCCAAAAAATAGAATACCGAGGCCCACAGAGGTTAGCCAACTTACCCAGCACCCTGTGGCACCTAAGGAAGGAGCAAGGATGTGACCCCAGGCCTGTACTGCGGAACATTCTTCTGCCGCCTGTTTCAGATTTTTTTCTTGAAGGCCAGATGTGGAGCTGCACACCTGTAATCCCAGCGACTCGGGAGGCTGAGGCAGGAGGATTGCAAGTTCAAGGCCAGCCTGGGCAACCTACTGAGAACCAGCCTCCAAATAAAAAATCAAAAGGGTTGGGGGGTGTGTCTCGGTGGTAGCACACCCCTGAGTTTAATCCCCAGTATAAAAAAATATTATTTTTTTTCCCTTGAAAGCAAGAGGTAAACTTGGCTGTTTGTCATCCAGTTGGTATTACTGAGATTCTTTCTTCAACCACCTTCACGGCAGTCCTGGGGGCCGGGTGGTCATGCTGGTCTCCCTGGCACAGGTACGACAGGCAGAAGCTGACCTTGAAGGATGTCCATAACTGTCAGTACGTGGCTTGCATGAACCCCACCGCTGGATCCTTCACCATTGACCCAAGACTGCAGGTGAGCAGGAACCAAACTCATCTCGGCCACGGCCTGGGGTCTGAGGCTTGCTTGAGAATAAAAGCATTGGTTCGGGGTGTTCTCGGGGGCTCCCTAGCCTTTCAGAATGTCAGGAGACTGAGGGAGGCTGGAGAACAAGCCACCAGCCAGCCCTCCTTAGGACCCCCTAGCGCTGCCATAATTAGCAAGTAAACATGCAGACACCCAGTGAAGTCTGAATTCCAGCCAGGCCACAAATGCCCTTTCTAGTACAAATATGTCCCAAATATTGCATGAGACATAATTAAACTAAAAGAGACCTTTGTATTTGTGGCATATCTAAAGCTTGGATTTAGTAGGACACCCAGCATCCTGTCTGCAATCCTGCTCAGACAGCTCTCACCCCTAAATCACGGAGGCATGGTGGAGACCTGAACTACAAACCCGGGCCCCCTCTGAGTCACATCTCTGCCCCCACAAATGCTTCTGGACAGCAGGAAGTGAGTGGCTGTTTCATATCCAATCAATAGTTAATGTGACCTCACCTGCAAGGCACAAAGAGGGAAACTGTCCATCCTGACCATGTCCCAAAGGTAGATGATGTTAGACAGTGAGGACGGGGGTCTCCTCTCCCAAGAAGGTGGCCCTGGCCACCAGCTGGACCCCTAGAGCTGCCTGACAGAAGACTCTGGTTCTCCCGGGACAGCGCCACTTCTGCGTGTTCGCCGTGAGCTTCCCTGGCCAGGACGCCCTCATGACCATCTACAGCACAATCCTGATGCAGCACCTGTCCTACCGCTCGGCCTCCATGGTGGTCCAGAGGATGAGCAGCCAGCTGGTGGCTGCAGCCCTGGGTAAGCTGCCAGCTGCCGCCCTCACTGCTGTGTGGGGCTGGCGGTTCCTCATATTTCCCCTGGTGAATGTTTTATCTATACCTTGGAATCAGTAGGTCTTAAATGATGCCGCATTGCAGCAGGAGATACGTGGCTAAACTGCTTCAGGGGACGCAGAGCACAGAAGTCCAGGACGGGGCCACGAGCCAGTACAGCAGCAGCAGGCTGCCCCGCTCCTCAGGAAGCTTTGCAGCTTTCTCGCTTAAATCGTCACCATTTCATGGTCCACTTGCTGGAGAAACGTTAAGCTCTGTGCTCCCCGAGGCCATGAGGCGCACATCACAACGCATGTCTTTTCCCCTAACAGCCTTGCATCAGAAAGTGACCTCAACGTTTCTTCCCACGGCCATCAAGTTCCATTATGTCTTCAACCTCAGGGACCTCTCCAACATCTTCCAGGTACTGGTCACGTGCTTCACCCCTGGTGCACTCTTCCTCTGCCTCTCTCTGGAGAGAAGGCAAAGTGAGTGCAGAATGATGATGGTGATGGTGACGGTGATGGTGATGCTGGGGACAGTGACTGGGTTGATGATGGTGATGATAGTGATGGTAATGATGGTGCTGATGCTGATGATGGTGGTGATGGGGAAAATGATGGTGGTGGTGGTGATGGTGATGGTGATGGTGGTGGTGGTGGTGGTGGTGATGGTGACAATGAGGGTGGTAGTGATGGTGACAATGATGGTGATAGTAAGGATGGTGGTGATGGTGACAATGAGGATGGTGGTGATGGTGGTGGTGATGGTGACAGTGATGGTGACAGTGAGGATGGTGGTGATAATGATTGTGATGGTGATGACGGTGACAATGAGGATGATGGTGATGGTGACAATGAGGACAGTGGTGATGGTGACAATGAGGATGGTGGTGATGGTGACAATGAGGACGGTAGTGATGGTGGTGGTGATGGTGACAGTGATGGTGACAGTGAGGATGGTGGTGATAATGATTGTGATGGGTGGTGATGGTGACAGTGAGGATGGTGGTGATGGTGACAATGAGGATGATGGTGATGGTGGTGGTGATGGTGACAGTGAGGATGGTGGTGATGGTGACAATGAGGATGATGGTGATGGTGGTGGTGATGGTTACAGTGAGGATGGTGGTGATGGTGACAATGAGGACGGTAGTGATGGTGGTGGTGATGGTGACAATGATGGTGACAGTGAGGATGGTGGTGATGGTGGTGATGGTGACGATGGTAGTGATGAGGATGACGATGGTGGTGATGATATTCCTTCTTATTTATTGGCTGCCTGGTCTGAGTCAGGCATTAGGTCTGGTCACTTACACTCCATTTTCTCTCCAAGCAACATGCAAAGCTGGGACTCTTGTTCCAGGTTTACGGAGGGGCCTCTGAGGCTCAAGGAGGCTAAGTCCTGCCTGTCTCCTCGCGCTGTGCCACCTCGCTGCGACCCACACCTCCACCTCCTTGCCCTCCTATGACATTCCTAGCACACACCGTGACAGGTCACTCCCTTGTTATTTAGTTCACCTGCCTCTGTGTCTTCTCTAGATCATCAGCTTTTCAAACACAGGGTCTGTCTGCCATCACTGTAGCTCCAGGGCCCAGAGGGTGCCTGGTGAGCAGCCCTCGCTGAGCTGGCCGCAGGCTGCTTGGCCAATACGTGGCTGATCCAGGACTGGACCCAAACACTGTGCCTTTGATAATCTGGCTCCTTGTCAATCGTGCACCCACTGGAGAACGAGCCCCTGACCTGACGGTGAGGGGACTCCCTCATCTTCAGGGGCCAGACCCACGCTGGCCTGGATGTACATGGCCTCAGGGGCAGGTTGCTTCCCTGGGCCAGGGAGAAGCTGTGCTGCAGCTCAGCACGTCCTCCGGGAAGCAGCCACGCTGACAGTCCACCTGTGTCCAGCACGAGCGATCCCTTCCCAAGGCAGCAGAAGACGCTGACCACCCTGCTGTG
This sequence comes from Marmota monax, assembly GCF_021218885.2. Taxonomy (NCBI): domain Eukaryota; kingdom Metazoa; phylum Chordata; class Mammalia; order Rodentia; family Sciuridae; genus Marmota; species Marmota monax. Next base: position 228,117 of record NW_026692700.1, on the reverse strand, counting down.
GGGCAGGGACTCTTGTTCTCCACAGCAGAGATCCTGAAGGTCCCCCTGGACCTGGTCCGCCTTTGGCTGCATGAGGCTGAGCGAGTGTATGGGGACAAAATGGTGGACGAGAAAGACCAGGAAACCCTGCACAGGGTCACGGTGGCCTCCACCAAGAAGTTCTTTGATGTAAGTCAAGCCACCAGCTCCCTCTGCTGAGCCCAGGGAGGCTCCAAGAGGGACAGGGAGTGCCTGTGGCCAGTGGGGACTGCAGTCCTCTGGGAAGGGCCCCTGGGGTGGGGATGGCCACGGGTGGTCCCACAGGATGACTCAGTCATGTGACAGTGGACCCAAGTGAGAAGGAGCTGACCACTTGGGGTGGAAGGGCGCCCTCCATCCCCCCTGGCCTCGTTCCTCGTGCCCTGCTGCGTTTCTGTGTGGACCCCCGGTTTTCATGGGTGCACCCTAGTTGTGCACACTGACGGAAGTGCTGTTACACACTCACACACACAACACAGCGGTATAATCTGGCCAAGGTCACTCCCTGGTGCAGCTTCTTAGGACCGTCCATTCCTTCCACGAATGGGGGATTGGAGCATCCCACCAAGGATGCCCGTGGTTTGCAGGGCCAGCGGCAGCCATGGTTTGGGTCCCTGGCGTCCTAAAGCCTCTAGGCCACCTTAGCAAAGTCCTCAGGACACCAGTTCATACCTGTGCCGCGGAGGCAAAAACGCAAGTATCTGGTCTCTGGTTTCCAGGAACTCGGTGAGGAGCACATGTTTGCCAAACCGAATATCTTCTGCCACTTTGTCCAAGGGATTGGTGACCCCAAGTACTTCAACGTGACCGACGTGGCTCATCTGAACAAGCTGCTGGTGGACGTCCTGGACAGCTACAACGAAGTCAACGCCGTCATGAACTTGGTGAGTGGTGCCAGGGCTGTTGGCACAAGCCAGGGACGCACGGCAGAGACTGGCTTTCCTGTCTCCACACAGCAGCGCCCCCAGGCACAGGTGCCATGAGCCCAAGGCTGCCTGAGACCACCGGAGTGCACACAGGGTTTCTCCCCGCGTGCCTGTGACAAGGCCTCGTGTGTAAGCCAGAGCTGGGAGCGGTGGCACCCCTGGAATCCCAGCTGCTGGAGCCAAGGCAGGGGGAGGGCAGGTCAAGGACACTCTGTCCCAAAATAGAGATAAAAAGGGCTGGGGGTGTAGCTCAGTGGTGAAGCACCCCGGGTTCCATCCCCAGCACCAGAAAACAATAAATTAGGCACAGTAAGAGACTAATAATAACAACTAACAACAAAATAGAATCACTGTGACCATATACTCTAATGAAAACTATTTAAAACATATTAATTAATTATTTCTGGAACTTTCCACGTGATATTTTTGGAAACTGAAACCGTGGCAAAGTGAACCCACAGCTGAGGGGGCACAGCTGTGAACGTCTGAGGGGCATCCCACGGGCTGCGTGACTCCCGGTGGGCACCCCAGCGTGGCACCTGCCGCCCAGGGGCTGGTGAGGGTTTGCGTGCCAGGCGGGCCCTCCATGAGCCTGGTCCCCTCCACAGGTGCTGTTTGAAGACGCCGTGGCGCATGTCTGCAAGATCAACCGCATCCTAGAGTCGCCCCGCGGCAACGCGCTGCTGGTGGGGGTGGGCGGCAGCGGGAAGCAGAGCCTCTCGCGCTTGGCCGCCTACATCAGCGCCCTGGACGTGTTCCAGATCACCCTCAAGAAGGGCTATGGCATCCCGGACCTCAAGGTGAGGGTCACTTGGCAGCTGGCTGCCCTCAGAGTGTCACCCGTCCTCCTTGGAAGTAAATGCCGCAGTCTGGCTGGGCACAAATAACCAAGCCGCCAAAAAGCCTTGTAGGTTCAAACAGCAACTCTTTATTCCCGAACTCTCACCGGCACTCTACACACACTTCCCGGGAACACACTCCCTCCACCGGGCTCCACGTGCCAATTCTCCCGGAACCCGTGGGAACTCAACTCCAAAGCAGCGGGCGCCCGAGGCAGCAGGATCCGCCCTAATCCTGGAGCCGCCCTATTCCCCACCCCAGGATCCACCCTAATCCCCCGAGCCCCCTAATCCCAGAGCAGGGTCACCTTTCAACCATTCCCTCTAGCAAAATGCCAGGCGTCATTCCGACTAAACTGTGGCTCTCAACAAGTAAAGGCCAGGAGGTATGAGCTCGGCCCTTCAGGGGGGTAACCCAGGGGTGTCACCCCAGTGGGAACAGGCCTGCTCCCCCAGGGAGCCCCAGCAAACACGGTCAGTCCAGAGCCGATGGTTGATGTGCTCAAGAAGAGACCCGGGACTGCTCTGAGCTAGACTCCATCTCCCTGCCCTTGTGCCAGGGGCAGGTGCTGGCCAGGTGGCCTACATGGAGCTGGTCGGGAGCCCAGCCAGAGGGCACACGTGGGGTGCAGGGTCTGCTGGCCGAAGCCCCAGTGAGGACACAGGAGGCGAGGCGCAGGCTGCACTGGGACAGCCATGTCTGGGTGACCCCAGCTCCCACCTCCTGGCCCTCCACCTTCGGGGGCCTTCAGCTTTCTATGTGAAGGAGATGCCTATTATTGGAGGCCTTCTAAATGGTTTAGCTTGTCAAAAGATGTGGAATTCGAGGCTTGCTTTTGACCCCAGGCGGGCCCCAGCCAGCTGCCCCACGAGAGGAGCTCTGAACAGAGACTCGAGGGAGGGGGAGTAGCTCCTCAGGAGAGGACGGGTCACTCAGGTGCCTGTGATGGACGTGTTCAACACCACAGATGCCCGTGGGTCTTATCAAAAAAAAAAAAAAAATGAAGGCTGGGGTAGCGGCCCACCTGTGACCCCAGCAGCTCAAGAGCTGAGCGAGGCCCTGTCTCAAAAACAAATAAAAGGGTCTGGGGATGTAGCTCAGCAGTGGAGCTCCCTGGGCCCATCCCCACCAGCAAAATCAGTTACTTGGGTACTGCAGAGAAGCAAGTCAGTGAGGCCCTGAAGATTCACACCAGTGCTTGGGTTCTCCCGGCAGGCATTTCTCAGTGGGCACACGCAGGCCAATGGGCAAAGATTTTCTCAAAGATGGCAGGTTGTTCGTACCCTGCAACCTGCTTTCTGTTGGGATTTCTCTTCACTGAGACTTCTGGATTCGAGCTGCTGGTCTTCTGTACACCTGCTGGGCCGGGGCAGCGTCAGGCCGCACGTGGCCCACTCAGGGCCGTCCACGGGTGGCAGGGCTGGTCCCCAGTCCCAGCCTGGGTGTGCCTGCTGAGGGCCTCCCCCAGGGTTTCCCCGTGAGGTGTCGCTGGGCTCCTGCCTTTTGCGTGTGTGGTAACCTACACGTGACAAATGATTCACCCTTTGGTGGCCTTTGGTGGCTTCACAGTCACCCCCACTGTCACCTCACCACCGGCCACTGGCAGGACTCTCTGATTTGGAAACAGACCCTCTCCCTGTTACACGGCACCCCATGTCCCCCACGGCTCCTGGCTGTGCCTCCTCTGCTTCCATCTCTGTGCCAGGGACCTGCAGATTCTGTCCTGGGTGGCTTGCGCCAGCAGCTCCCTTGGCATGCCATCCTAAGGATTCACTGTGTTGTCACAGGTCTCAGAATGTCCTTCCTTGCCAAGGACCATGCATTGTGTGTCCCCTGCCCATGGATGGGCACCTGGCGGTCCCAGCAGCAGGCTGTGTTCCTGTCATGGATTTAGGTGTCCCTCCAGAGCCCTGCACCTTCCCAGGACGCTCTGGGTGGCTCTGGAGGTGTCCAGCTCTGGGTGGCTCTGGAGGGTGCTTCTAGCCCAGATGGTCAAGGTCTCCCAACATGTCCTCGTCTGGCCCAGATGGACCTGGCCGCCCAGTACATAAAGGCTGCTGTGAAGAACGTGCCCTCCGTGTTCCTGATGACGGACTCCCAGGTAGCCGAGGAGCAGTTCCTGGTGCTGATCAACGACCTGCTGGCCTCCGGGGAGATCCCCGGGCTGTTTGCGGACGACGAAGTGGAGAACATCATCTCCTCCATGCGACCACAAGTGAAGTCCCTGGGCATGACGGACACGCGGGAGGCGTGCTGGAAGTTCTTCATTGAGAAAGTGCGCAAACAGCTCAAGGTAGGACCCACCTCGGGCAGGAGCCGCCCGTTCCCTGTCCCCTCCAGGGTGGGTCCTTGTTCCCCAGGTCACGGGAAGCTGTTAGCCATGTGCAGGTGGCAGGGAGGGGACAGCCTAATGAACTGCAGCTGAAGATTCATTTCCTGGGGGCTGGCGGAGACACCCCAAGACATAGAGAAACACACCGCGGCCTTCAACACCGCGTAGGGAAGGCCACAGACTGAGAGGGGCCTTTGCTTCCTCTGCCTGGGAACTCAGGGTGGCCGCGGCGGAGGGTCCACCCACAGCCTGACAGTCTGCTGCTGGTCCTTCTCCCCTGCTTGGTGCAATAGAGCCAGGTTCTCCGGCTCCCCTCTGGGTCCCTCTGGCAATGGAGGCTGCTGTGGGGCTGGAGTCCCCGAGGTGCTGCAGGCTCCGGGCTTCCTGACCAGGCCCTGCCAGTCCCGGGGCCAGGAGCACCCGTCACCTCAGGGAGAGCTGGGAAGTCAGAGGAGCATGAAGCCAGCTGTGTTCAATGGCACGTCCAGAGAACCAACCTCCTCGCCCCTGAGAGAAGGGACAGAGGATGAGGGGGACGGCCCCTTCCCCAGCTGGGGCCCCAGGAGTCCCCATCTTGTCTGGGAAAGGCCACTGTCCTTCGGGGCCTGCAGGAGCTCTGTATCTCTGACTAAACCCAGGAGGGATCAGGCCTCCTGTTCACAGTCCTCCCCCTTCAACGTGGAGGCCACTCCCTGGCCCTTCCTGGTCCAGCCTTTCCTTCAGAAGGAGGAGGTGCTCAGGGAGGGGGTCAGGGTCGCCCCACACCCTCACGTTGCTAGTGAGTGCCGTGACGTCCGCTGGGCGCTTCTCAGTGTGGTGCCCAGTCACCATGCAAACCCAGAACCAGGATGTGCTCCCCAGGCCTGTGGACACCGAGGCCTGCTGACCACGGCGCTTTCCAAAGGAGCTCGCTGGAAGATGACAGGACAGCCGTGGCACTGCCACCCCAATGAGCCACGGGCCTGTGTCCCACATCTAGGTGATTCTGTGCTTCTCCCCCGTGGGCTCCATCCTGCGTATTCGAGCAAGAAAATTCCCTGCCGTGGTCAACTGCACGGCCATCAACTGGTTCCACGAGTGGCCGGAAGATGCCCTGGTGTCCGTCAGCACTCGCTTCCTGGAGGAAACGGAGGGCATTTCGGTGAGGCGGGGAGGGCACAGGTTCAGGTCTCCAGTCCCCAAGACGTGGCCCCCAAGGAGCAAGGAATGGCCTCTAGCAGTCCCCAGGACCACCTCGTGGGGGCTGAGGGAGCCTTTGTTGAGGAGATCGTTTCCAAATTGACCACAATTAAAAGTAGTCTTGCTGGGGCCATTTCTAGGGCAGTGGCCCTGGGTGGGAGTCTTGCTCCCCTGAGTCTCTTCTGATGGCTGAGAGGGGACTTGGTGCATCTTGTCCACGGCCCAGGCTGAGTTCAGGAAGCCCCACCCGGCTGATCTGCCGTGGCCAGCAGCTGTCCCTCTTCCCTGGGCCCTCAGAGCAAGGCTAGGGACCCCAGCAGGAGTGGGGACATGTGGATGGGGCCCGGGGGTGCCAGCCTGTCCCCTCCTCCCCATAGCGGGAGGTGAAGACCTCCATCAGCCTCTTCATGTCCTACGTGCACACCACGGTCAACGAGATGTCCAAGGTGTACCTGGCAACCGAGAGGCGCTACAACTACACCACGCCCAAAACCTTCCTGGAGCACATCAAGCTCTACCAGGACCTGCTGGCCAGGAAGAGGCTGGAGCTGGTGGCCAAGATGGAGCGGCTGGAGAGTGGCCTCAGGAAGCTGCAGAGCACAGCCTCTCAGGTGGGCAGCGGGCCTCGGGCGACCCCGGGGAAAGTCCCACACAGGCCAAGTGCTGCGGGACCGAGACCAGGGACAGACGTGTGGGCCAGCAGAGAGCCCGGGCTGCAGGGTCTCGCGGTGGGCGCCTGGCCCACACAGTGCTGCCCACCCTGCGGCCCAGGAGGCTGGATCTCAAGGCCAGCATGACCAGGGAAAATGCACCCGGGGCCCTTCGCCCACGGCCCCTCCACACCATGACCTAGGGGACCTTTTTCCCCAGTCGCCTCGGCTGTGCCTGAGAAGCAGGGGTGCCTCACGCCTGTGACGCCTGTGACGCCTGTGACACCTGTGACACCGTGGGCATCACTGGTGAACTGAGACTTCCCCCGAGTCCCTGGGAGGCGGAAGCCCCCAACCCACTGCTGTGCAGGCCCCATGGCTGCCGCCCGTGCCCACCCGTGCAGGGCAGCGTGTGGGCCCAGCCCCAGCTCGCCGTCCCCGGTCTCTCCTTCCCCAGGTGGACGACTTGAAGGCCACGCTGGTGGTTCAGGAGGCTGAGCTCAAGCTGAAGAACGAGAAGGCAGACAAGCTGATCCAGGTGGTCGGCGTGGAGACCGAGAAGGTCAGCAAAGAGAAAGCCATCGCGGACCAGGAGGAGGTCAAGGTGGAGATCATCAACAAGGTGGGCGCCGCAGGGCAGCGGGGGGCTCCTGGGGGCCAGACCGCACCACAGACTCGGGAAAGCCTTGAGACCCGGCCAAGGAAAGAGCTTCCCATGCAGGGGACAGCAGGGGGCAGCTCTGCCAGGGGCAGCTGGCCCAGAGGAGGGCTTTTAGAGACACGCCTGCCCCACAGCTGAGATCCTCGAAGCCAGGCCAGGCCCCTGAGGTGGCATCGCCAGGCGCCTGAGAGAGACGGAGGCCACCGGCCCCAGCCAGCTCTCCCGGGTGGCGTCCCTTCTGCACTTGGACAAGATGCAGAAGACGCCCCTGGAGCCTGGTACTCAGACCTGCTGCTCCTTGAAGATGTGGAAAAGACCCCCGGAGCCTGGGGCGTCCCTGGCCTGGCAGCAGCTGAGGCAAAGACCACTCTATGGCTCGAGGTGTCTCCAGCAGAGACCCTCATGGCCCCGGGGTCCTGCACTGTGGCTTGTGGCCCTCCCCACACGCCTTTGTGTCGTCAGGGTCGGGTCTGGGCAGGGGTTTCCAGTAGTCTTCCAGCAGCGGCCACTCCCTCCACATGGCAGGGGCTGCTCCCTCGGCAGGTCCACCCTGGAGGACAGGCTGCTTCCCCGGCTGGGAGGAGGCCAGGCAAGGCAGCCAGGAGCTCGGCCCCTTCCTCATGTCAATAGCTCAACCGCACGCCTATTAGGCAGACAGGAAACTGAGGCTTCGGGGTGGCCAGCCCCCTGCCCAAGGTCGCAAACTAGCAGGTGGCCTAGTTGAGATCCAGGACAGGACACAGACCTCACAGCCTGTTCTCTCCCAGCTCCTCTGGTCTCTAGTGGGCATCTGGAGGTCAGAGGGTCCCGGCTGACCCAGAGATCAAGTGTAGACACACACGCACACGCGCACACACAGGCACGTGAACCAACTCAGGCCTGAACGAGGAGGCCCTGCTTTCCGAGGGGGCCGTCCTGGGGGATCACACTGTGGCAGGGTTGGTCCCCCTGCGGGATTCGACCCTGTAGGACCCCCACTGATTTTTCCTAGAATGTCACCGAGAAACAGAAGGCTTGTGAGACGGACCTGGCGAAGGCAGAGCCAGCCCTGCTGGCCGCACAGGAGGCCCTGGACACTCTGAACAAGGTATCGGAGGAAGCGGGGGTGAGGGACCCGCAGGAGACACCTTGGCCCCGAGCTGGGTGGCGAGGCCCGGGCCCATCTGTCCTCTGCAGAAGAACCTGACAGAGCTGAAGTCCTTTGGGTCCCCCCCGGACGCTGTGGTCAACGTCACGGCTGCCGTCATGATTCTGACGGCACCCGGAGGCAAGATCCCCAAGGACAAGAGCTGGAAGGCAGCGAAGATCATGATGGGCAAAGTGGACACGTTCCTGGACTCCCTCAAGAAGTTCGACAAGGAGCACATCCCCGAGGCCTGCCTGAAGGCGTTTAAGTGAGTCCCAGACCCCTGCAGCTCCTCCTCACCTCGGGACGCCTGCTCGGGACGCCTGCAGTCTCCCTGCTGAAGCCATCCCCCAGGGGCGGCCCCTCGGAGACCAGCCCCTGGGAGGGAGGCCAGCCTCTGGGGGACAGACCAGCCCCTGAGAGGGAGATGAGCCCCTGGGAGACCACTTCCTGGGAGACCAGCCCCTGACCCAGACCAGCCCCCTGGGGACAGACTAGCCCTAGCACAGCAGCCCCTAGGCATGTGCTTATCTGGGGGTGGGGTCTTGGGGTGAGCTGAGTGGGGAGAACCCAAAGACTCAGGTGACCTCTGGGCAGATGGGGCCACCCCTGAGGGTTAGGGATCCTGGGGGGTAGCGTGGCCCAGGCTCCTTGGGAACCCCACCACCCTGTCTCCCTCACCTGAGGAAGCTGGGGCAGATGGGGGCAGCTCCCTTCCCATTCAGCTCCGGGGCCAAAGCACATGGCTGATGAGCTCTCAGCAGGAAACTCCGGGGCCCAGCCTGACCCTGGGACTGGCTGCCAGGCCCCACAGAGGCCCGTCCCTGCCACAGAAGCCTGTTACCCATGCACACATGTGCACACACACTCATGCACACACAAATTCAGAGTGTGTGAGCACACACACACCTGCCTAACGTGCACACAGGTGCACGTGCACATGAGTGGTCACTTGCAGGGGCTGTGCCTGTGTCTCTCTTTCCTTCCACTGTCCTCTATTGAGGCCATGTCGGGAGGGAGGCCCCCACAGGCTCAGTGGCCTCCCTCAGGTGGCGCAAGGACCTGGGGACCCTACTTTACTTATTTATTTATAATGTTTTAGAATTATAAATATTTTATTTATTTTCATGTTGTGCCGAGAATCAAACCCAGTGTCTTCCACATGCAAGGCAAACGCTCTCCCACTGACCCCAGCCCCAGCCCTGGGACCCCACTTTAAACCCATGATTTCAGACAGTAGGCTCACAAGTTGCCCCATTATGTGAGCACTTCGGCTGGTTTTCTACCCCCCATGCCCCATGTTCCTTGTCCAGGGGCCCCCTAAGAGGCCACCAGGACCCCAAGGGACCCCAGTGTGTCCCAACCCCCACTGGTGAGGGATGGTGTTGAGCTGCTGTAAACCCTTAGGTCAGTCTGAAACAGTTTAAAGTGTAAGAAGGAAAAACAGCCAGGCACAGTGGCACACTCCTGTAATTCCAGCCCCTTGGGAGGCTGGGGCAGGAGGATCGCAAGTTCAAGGCCAGCCTCAACAACTTAGTGAGACCCTGTCTCAAAAAATAAAGAGGACTGAGGATGGGGCTTAGTGGTTAAGCACCCCTGGGTTCCATCCCCAGTACCAAAAAGAAAAGAAAGAAAAGAAAGAAAAATGAGGTGAACACAGCAGGTCCTCGCAGAACCCCAGGATTCTTGCCTGTGGGGGCAGTTGAAGAATTAAGATGGCATCAGCTCTGTGACACCTGACACACTCTAGTTTCCTTTCCATCTAGAACATGGGACTCAAGTCACCTCTCTCCATTCTCCACCCCCAAAACTACTTCAGAGGCCAGATCCGATGTCATATTTTTCTCTGTAATCACTAAGGAACAACAAAAAAAAACAATGCCCCCTCCTGTGGCCATCCCGTGCCCTCGCCCCACACAGCTAGGGCGCCCCACGCTGCAGAACCAGGGTTGGGAGGCAGGCATGGGCCCGTCCTGGCCAGCCCTGCCCAGCGCCCTCTGCTCCCGCAGGCCCTACCAAGGCAACCCCACCTTCGACCCCGAGTTCATCCGCTCCAAGTCCACGGCGGCCGCGGGCCTGTGCTCCTGGTGCATCAACATCGTGCGCTTCTACGAGGTCTACTGCGACGTGGCGCCCAAGAGGCAGGCCCTGGAGGAGGCCAACGCGGAGCTGGCCGAGGCGCAGGATAAGCTGACCCGGATCAAAAACAAGATCGCGGTGAGCGCCCCGTGGGCCCACGAGGCCCCACGCCGCCTGCCCACGCGGTCCGTCAGGCCCGGTTTCGGGACTGGGGTGCAGCTCAGGGTAAAGCGGTGCCTGGTGTGTGCCAGGCCTGGGCTCCCTCCCCAGCATGCAGGAAGCGCACCTGCTTCACATGGGCGGCACGGCCTGGGAGCAGGACCCCGGGGACCGGTGCATGCCAGGGCCGCGTGCTCTGGGGGGCTCCAGCCAGCCCTTGCCCGGGGGTGGTCCAGCTGTCCCGGGAGCTCTCCACCTGTTTTGGCAGGAACTCAATGCCAACTTGAGCAACCTGACGTCAGCATTCGAGAAAGCAACTGCGGAGAAAATCCAGTGTCAGCAGGAGGCTGACGCCACCAACAGAGTGATCTCACTGGCTAACAGGTAACGGCTGCGCCCAGGGACACCCCACCTGTCCCTTGGGTCCCCCAGAAGGGACCAGCCCTCAGAGGCCTTGGAGGGAGGAAATGTTGTGACTTTCTGAACTTTGGCGGAGGCTCGCCGGCCCACCGCCCCCCTTCCCTCTGCAACCTTGAGGAAACTGGACCTTTGGCAGAGCTGCCTGGACACTGTGTCCACAGGGGCTCGCTCTGGGGCAGCATGCTCCCTCACAGTCCTCAGGAGACTGACGGTTCCGTGGTTCTCCCCATGGACACCCAAGTCTGCGGGTGCAGCACATAACCTGCACACGTCCTCCCGCAGAGTTGAGGCCCTCTCTAGGTCACCCCAAGGGTTCCAGAGCCAGAGGTGGTTACTGTGCTGTATGTTCAGGGACTAGTGACAAGAAAAGAGCCTGCGCGTGCTCGGTGCCTACGCTGCCCGTGCTCGGTGCCTACGCTGCCTGTGCTCGGTGCCTACCCTATTTTTTTCCCAAACATTTTCCATCCGAGGTTGATTGTATCTGCAGAAGCAGACCCTGCGGGGCGGGGGGCGGGGGGCTGGCTGACGTCATCACAGGCCGCTCTCCCCAGGAGCTGGTGGGCCAGCTTCCAGGGCCCTGCCCAGCCAGCTTCAGGGATTGGGGCTCCAGGGCAGAGCGGCCACTGGGAAGCAAATGTGGCCCCAGTCCGTCACATTAACGCTCCAGCAGCCTCATCAGGAAAGTACAAAGAAGCATGTGACACTAACCCTGATCGTACGTCATTTAGCCACAACATCTGAAGCGTCCACCTTGAGCCCCGAGCCCCCCGTGTGGTGTCCCCCGTGGGCCCTGCCTCGCCTGCCGCACTCAGTCACCACCCGGGGCTCTCAGTGGCCATGGCGGGCGGAGTGGCTTGGGAGCTTGAGTGCCCGTGCCTCCGTGCTCACCTTTAGAGCCAGGCTCTTAATTGTGTTCTGCCCAGTGGCCAGTGACTGCCCAGAGTCAGCGTGACCTGGGAGCCCCCCAGGGTAGTACAGACACTGCCCCCGTGGGGTCCGACTGACCTCTGCTCTGGGGTCACTGAGAAATGAGGGCTGCCAGAGGACGCACCAACAGACCTCAGCCTGCTCAACCAGGCAACCTGGCTTGGAACACACGGGCCACAGCTGCAGGCACACAGGGCGCCATCAAGGCTCAGGGACCGTCCTCAAGCTGGTGGCCTGCAAGGTGACGCATGTGCTGAGTCTCCCGTCTCGCAGGGCCAGGTGCCCTCTGAATGCCACGTGGTCCTGTAGCCACACAGTCCCTGCCCAGACTTCACCATCCATGAACCAAGAGTGGGTGAAACGGTCCGGCGGCATCAGCATAGACAGGCCAGGGCACAGTGACGGGGGACACCACACCCCCAGGGTCCGTTTTTTGCTTCTCCAACGCGTTCTCATGGTGGAGCCCTGATCCCGGGGAGGGCTTGAGGGGCTGGAGACGGACAGCACTGAGGGCCAGGCTGGCAGCCCTGCCCCACCCGCGCTCATGCCCCACTCCAGGCTGGTCGGCGGATTAGCGTCTGAAAATGTCCGCTGGGCAGAATCAGTGGAGAACTTCAAGAGCCAAGGGATCACCCTGTGTGGGGACGTCCTGCTGATCTCTGCCTTCGTCTCCTACGTGGGCTACTTCACCAAGAAATACCGAAATGAGCTGATGGACAAGTTTTGGATCCCTTTTATAAACAGATTGAAGGTAAACACAGCCACGGCCGTGACTCGGGGAACGGGGGAGGCCCCGGGCAGACGCAGCCACACTGCACCCCACTTCCCGGCGGAGGCTCGGCCCTTCAGGGTTTCGACATGGTGACGTCACTTCTGGCCGTGGGGCCAAGCTGCTCCTTCAGGGTGACACCGGGGCCGTCTCCTCCAGCTGGCCCAGCGCGACCAGCGTCTAACCACGGAGCAGCGAGCTGTCCAGTGAGTCACAGGGCACGTTCCCCCGCCCTCACAGGTCCCCATCCCGATCACGGAAAGCCTGGACCCCCTGAGTCTGCTGACAGATGACGCAGATGTGGCCTCCTGGAACAACCAGGGCCTTCCCAGCGACCGCATGTCCACCGAGAATGCCACCATCCTGTGCAACACGGAGCGCTGGCCCCTGATTGTGGACGCCCAGCTTCAGGGGATCAAGTGGATCAAGACCAAATACGGGAGCATGCTGAAAGCCATCCGCCTGGGGCAGAAGAGGTGTGTGGCCGAGAGCCGAGAGCCCAAGAGCCCGGCCGGGCAGCGTGGGCTGGCCCTCCCGGCGCCCGCAGACACGTCCTGGGTGTGGCATGTTTGTCACATGCACAGGGGGACCTTCATGGATGCAGGCACACAGGCCCTGGTGTCCAGTGCCAGGGAAAAGCATCAGCAGGGACAACCATGGGCCCCTTCCTCTTGCCCACTACTGCTGCCCTGTGGGGAGGAGGCGTCAGGCTGGTCATTTCTCATCTCGTGGTTTATGTTCCTGCCCCAGATGAGAGTCAGTGGCTGTAACTGTGGGCTGATGACGAGTGCCCTGTCCACCCTCCTATGTGCTCGGCAGCGAGGGGCAGGGACAGGCAGGGACAGGCAGCGTTGGTCCTGCAGCCTTAAGCAGCCCCTTCCCCTCCGCTCCCCGGCCTCCAGCTCCTCCCAGGGAAGGATGAGGTAGCTGCTGGGAGGAGGAGGCTGCCGCTGGCTGCTGGGAGCCATTAGCCAAGTAGGTATGACAATTTCCTTGCCAGCGTACCCCATGTTGCTGACATGTTGCAGTGACATTGAATGTAAGTGACCTTGCTCAAGGACCAAGGCAGATTAGGGTGTTCCCGGTTTTAAGATAATCCTGTTTAGGGCGTTCCCAGTTTAGGTTCCAGGTTTAAGGTTTAAGATTATTCCTGCTGGGAATAGGGCGTATCCTGCTGCCTGAGTTCCCCTTGAGTTCTCACGGGATTCAGACAGTATATTTTGGAGATAGAAGCCCAGTGGAGGTGAATTTGGGCAGAGAACGTGGATTTGGGCAGAGAACGTGGATTTCCCCAGAACGTGATTGTAGACGGCTGGTGTGAGTTCGGGAATAAAGAGTTGCTGTTTGAATCTACAAGCTGTGTGGTGGCTCGTGATTTTGTGCCCAGCCAGACTGCGGCATTTGTGCCCAGCCAGACTGTGGCAGCTGGCTCCTCGGCTGCCTCCAGGGCACCCCTCCCCCAGGGCCACCTCTCAGGGACTGCAGCTGCCCCCTCACAGGCCCCTCTGCATTGACGTGCCTCTGTGCTGTGCCCGTAGCTACCTGGACATCATTGAGCAGGCCATTTCAGAAGGGGACACCTTGCTCATCGAGAACATTGGAGAGACCGTGGACCCTGTGCTGGACCCTTTGTTGGGCAGGAACACGATTAAAAAGGGAAAGTAAGTTGTGTCCTTCCTGAGGTTTAACTGGGGGGAGCATCCCATGGGAGGCACGGACTGCCCTGGGTGGACAGGGGCTTGCACAGACGCTGCCTGGTGTGAAGGAGGCCCAGTGCCTGGGGAGGCTGGAAAGAGCAGCCGTCCAGGGGGAACTGTCTGCACCCCAGGTACTAGAGAGCCCCTCCAGACGGGCCCTTTAACAGTGAAAGTTTTCTTCTTTCTTTTCTTACGCATTTTGCAAACCTGGAGAATGCCTTCCCTCTTTAGGAGCTCTGGAGAATCTGACCTAGTAAAGCGTGCAATGCGGTGCACCGCCTTTAATACCCTCGCAGTTTTGTGCAGACATCACCTCTGTCTAGCTCCACAGTGCTGCTGCCCTAAAAGGAGATGCCACACCCACAGGGCGTCTCTCCAGGTCCCCTGCCTCCCAAGCCCTGAGGAACCACTGATCTACTTCCTGTCTCTGGATTTGCCCGTGTGGACACTCCAGGGAAACAGAACCATGCATGCTGTTCTTTTCGGATCTGGTTCTGTTCCCTCGGCACTGTGTTTTCAAGTTCTTCCATGTTGTCGCACATCTCAGTACCCCGTTCCTTTTTGTGGCTGAATAATATTCTGTTCTGTGGATCTCTCACGTTCCGTCTGCCCACTCACCGGCTGATGCGTTGAGCGGGTGCTACTCCTTAGAGTATCAAACAAGTAACTCAACTGGACGTGTGCCATGTCAGGGCTGGCAGAAGCTACCCGTTGACACCAGGGTGTAGGCAGAACTCAGAGGGGGCAGGTCCACAGGCTGGGGCCTAAGGCTCTGAGAAGGGCCTGGTACGATGCAGGTGGGCAGGGAGCCAAGTGAGCTCCACCAGCAAGAGGGGGAGCAAAGACGGGGCCAGAGGGAGCCACCCCACAGTGGGTCAGCAGCCCTGGGGCTCCCGCACCGCTGCCCCTCAGGGGGCTGGCCGGGTGCACTGGTGTTCTGAACTGGGCCTGAGTGTTTCTGCCAAGGCTCAGGGTCGCCCCGTGTGCAGCCAGGGGTGCGTAAGGCACTGAGCAAGGACAGAGGTGTCCGGAAGGCCACGTTCCAGGCCGAGCAGAGCTGCAGCACTTTTCCAGCAACCAGAGGGGGGCGCTCGGGCAGCAGCTGGCCTGGGCACAACTCTGGGCAGGTATGAAAGGCCATCTGAGCTGGGTCCCCATCGCTGGGTTGACCCTTGCCTCCACTCCCCGCCAGGTTCATCAAGATCGGTGACAAGGAAGTGGAGTATCACCCCAACTTCCGCCTGATCCTACACACCAAGTACTTCAACCCTCACTACAAGCCGGAGATGCAGGCCCAGTGCACCCTCATCAACTTCCTCGTCACCAGGGACGGACTCGAGGACCAACTCCTGGCGGCCGTGGTGGCCAAAGAGCGCCCAGATCTTGAGCAGCTCAAGGTAACAGCCCCGATGGCTGGTCACACACAGCAGCACAGACATGGGCCAGGAGCTGGGGGTGGGGGGCGGGGCGCAGGACTTTGAGGGCACTGGGTTCCCAAGTGTCTCTTTGCTTCTCTCCAAAGCTGCCCAAAAATACTGGATGGTGCCTTCTCGCCCAGTAGCGTCCACCCTTCCACCACGGCATCTCCTCACTTGGCTCCTACACTTAGTTGTCGATCAGTGGAGCGCTTCCCCGAGGAGTGGGCGTCACAGCTGTCCCTGGCTGGCTCTGAGGCTCAGGGCTGCCCTCCTGCCCTGGCCTCTCCCCAGCTCTGTGTAGCCACACACAGCTCAGAGGTGTCCTGCCCCCATCTCCCTGTCCCACCCCATGGTCTCCAGAAGAGGAGGCCTTGGGCCTCCACCACTCAGGGGACCCCACTTCCATCGGCCTCCCTGCAGGCCTGCTGCCAATCCTCTTGCTGGGCAGTGGCCGTGGCCAGGCTGGGGCAGTCACTGGCCCGGCAGGGGTGAGGCCAGGCCCTAACTGGGTGGCTGCGGGGCCTCTGCTCCTCCTCCTGCAGGCCAACCTCACCAAATCCCAGAATGAGTTCAAGATCGTCCTGAAGGAGCTGGAGGACTCCCTCCTGGCCCGGCTCTCAGCTGCGTCCGGGAACTTTCTGGGAGACACGGCCTTGGTGGAGAACCTGGAGACCACCAAACACACAGCAAGCGAGATCGAGGAGAAGGTAGGGAGCCCTGCCCTGCAGCCCTGGGGCACCCGGGAGGTTGGGTCTGCTGGGATCACAGGTGTGCACCACCTGGGATCACAGGTCTGCTGGCTGCTGCAGGGGATGGGGACATCCGAGGGAGCAGGGGGCTTTGGAGAGGGTGGAGCACCTGCTGTGGCTTGTGGCTCCTTGTGGCTTGTCCACCTGCTGGTCTCATCCAAGCCCCTCCTGTCGGTGTTGAGGTTCAAGAGGCAAAAATCACAGAAAGCAAAATCAACGAGGCGAGAGAGAACTACCGCCCGGCGGCCGAGCGAGCCTCCCTGCTCTACTTCATCCTGAATGACCTCAACAAGATCGACCCCATCTACCAGTTCTCGCTCAAGGTCGGCTGCCCATGGGGATACGGGGGAGCCAGGGCAGGGTCAGTCCAGCGCCAGCACCCCAGGGAGGTCTGTGTGGGTCCCTGCACCCCAGCGCCCCAATCAGAACAAACCAGAGGCCACCACAGGGGTGGGAGGGCCAGAGTCCAGCTCCGCGCGCCTCTGTGGCCCCCAGGCCTTCAATGTGGTGTTCGAGAAGGCGATCCAGAAGACGCCCCCGGCCGAGGAGGTGAAGCAGCGCGTGATCAACCTGACGGACGAGATCACCTACTCGGTCTACATGTACACCGCCCGCGGGCTCTTTGAGCGAGACAAGCTCATTTTTCTGGCACAAGTGACATTTCAGGTAACGTCCAGCCTTGCTGCTTAGTGTGGTCTGTGGACTGGCCCCATAGGCACTGTGTGAGCTAGCTCTGAGTCGTGGTGACCAAAATACCCGTCACGAATAATTGAGGGGAAAGCCAGGCACGGTGGTGCACACCTGTGATCCCAGCGGCTGAGGCGGGAGGATCGTGAGTTCAAAGTCAGCCTCAGCAAAAAAGTGAGGCGCTAAGCAACTCAGTGAGACGCTCTCTCTAAATAAAATATGAAAAATGGCTGGGGATGTGGCTCAGGAGTCAAGTGCCCCTGACTTCAATCCCTGGTACCAAAAAAAAAAAAAAAAAAAAGGAATAACTCAGGGTAACCAGGCAGGGGAGAGTGGTGCATGCCTGTAATCCCAACAGCTCAGGAGGCTGAGGCAAGAGGATTGGGAGTTCAAGGCCAGCCTCAGCAACTTAGCAAGACCCCCGTCTCCAAATAAAATTATAAAAAAGGAATGGGGATGTGGCTGAGTGGTGAAGCACCCCTGGGCTCCCGGTACTACAATAAATAAATTTCTTAGGGGAGGAAAAGTTTACTTTGGCTCATGGTTCCAGAGACTCAGTCTACGGTGGGCCGAGTCCATTGCTCTGGGCCCAAAGCAAGGCAGGACATTATGTAGAAGGACAGCGAGGAAGCAGCGAGAGGGGAGGGCCAGGGCAGATGCCCCCTCCCAGGGCATGACCCCAGTGACCCCCTCCCCAAGCCACACACCCCCCCCCCGCCCGCAGTTACCACCCCGTCTGTCCATTCCAGCTAGGGACTGACCAGGCTGCGGCTCTCACGGTCCAGTGGTCCCACCTCTGAGCACTCTTTGGGGACACCTCAGACCGTAACGGGCATCTCCCTTCCAAGGAGCTTGTTAGAAATGCAGGTCCTGGGGCACCTCGTGAGTCCAAGCCTGGCATGTGGGGCTCTGTTTAGTGGACCTCAAGGAAGTAGCCCCTGTGTTCTAATAGGAGATGCTGAGGGGGAAATCGATACAAGGTAACTTTATAAAGAAATGTCATTTTGTTACATTTAAGTGGTGCTGAGTAGATAGCACCACCTGGGCTTTGCGTAGTAGGTAGGGGACATTTCTCAATAAGTTAAATGTATGACTTATAAGAAGGAATGTTTGTACTCCTGCATGCGCAGTCAGTCCTGCTGAAATACTTTTAAAAAGTTTTTTTTTAAATATTGGTCAAATGGCCTGTCTTAGCTGGGCGTGGTGGCACGTGCCTGTGGCCCAGATACTTGAGAGGCCAAGGCAGGAGGATCGCTTGAGCCCAGGAGTAGAAGACCAGGTTGGCAACACAGTACGACTCAGACTAAAATGAGAAGTCTTAGTCAGCCCGTGCTGCTGTAACAGAACGCCTGAGACAACAGAAAGTATTTCTTGTGGTCCTGGAGGCTGGGAAGTTCAAGATCAAGGTGCTGCCTCTGGCCCGGCCTTCTTGCCACATTGGAGAGCTAGAGGGACTGAACGCCCTCATTACAAGGAGTGCACTCCCTCGGCACAGTGTGACTCTTCACTCCGCCTTGGTGGCCCAGTCCCCTCCCATCAGCCCCAGCTCCTCACCAGTGCCCTGGGGATCAAGGCCCCTCTGTGATCCTGTTGTCACTGGTCAGAAACACAGCTTCACAGACAGCTGAGGCACAGGGCAAACCAGCTGTCAAACCAAACTCCAGGTGGGTCCAGCAGACCTCTTTCCTCCCGCGTCTGGAACCCCAGGTTTGCTCTGAGCCGCTCCAGCTGTGCGGTCCTCAGGGAGAGGGTCCCTCAGGGCTGTGTCACTTTCTAGGCTGGGAAGCATTGGCTTCAGGCTCCAGGAGCCTTTGTTCAACCAAAAGAAAGAGTCTGACCTGGGGAGAGAAAGGGGCCCTTTGTCACCTGACGGGAAGCTGTGACCCCAGCCCCGTGCTGTCCAGCTGAGACAGGGTGCCATGCGACCAAGCCTGCTGGAGGCCCAGGGAGCTGGCATGAGGTAGCAGAGAATAGAGCCCCAAATCGCACTCCTGGGCATGCACCCAGAAGGACTAAAATCGGGGGTCCCAACAGATTGTTGTAAGCTCTCACGGTCGGGCTTGTCACTGAGCCAAGGGCCAACAAGCCCCGCGTCCACCAGCGGGAGAGCGCGAGTCGGGAGCCCTCCAACAGCCGAGCGCTGCAGCCGCGGGAAGCAATGAAGCTGGGCTCGGGTGTGGCTCGTAGTCCGGCACCTGCCGAGCTCGCACGAGGCCCGGGGTTCAATCCCAATAGCACACACACAGGAAGGAGCCTCAGAACAGGCTAAGAAGGCAGGCAGGAAAGACACCATGATGGGCCCACCTACAGGAAGCGTCCAGAAGCAAATCCAAAGAGAGACAGTAGCCGGCTCTCCAGGGGCTGGGGAGGGAGGCGAGGGCCTGCCTTTGCGGGTGATGGAAGGCTCTGGATTAGGGGTGACGTTGGTAGTACAACACTGGGAAGGTACTAAGCGCCACTGAATGACACACCTTAGCATGACACCTTCGTGTCATGTGAATTTTACCACAATTTGAAAAACTCAGGTTTGTCCCCCACCCGAGGGGCAAGACCCTGGGAGCTCTGTTGACCTGGCCTGGTGCCTGGGGAATGCCTCTGTGTGGCCGGCCCCACTTAGGCTGTGCCCCTCACGTGCCCTCAGGTCTTATCCATGAAGAAAGAGCTGAACCCAGTGGAGCTGGACTTCCTGCTGCGGTTCCCCTTCAAGGCCGGGGTGGTCTCGCCGGTGGACTTCCTGCAGCACCAGGGCTGGGGCGGGATCAAGGTTGGTCTCCGGCCTGAGCTCTGTGTGGAGCCCTCTGCCCAGTGCTGCGGGTGTGTGGGGCCAAGCCACCAGGCACTGAGGGAAGTTGGGGACCAGAGAAGGAGAGGGAGAGCAGAGGGGTGGCCACGGGTGCCCAGAAAGCTCTGTATTCCTGTTTGGGTGTGACATCCACTAGGTCCTTGCAGGCCCGCCTGCAGCCAGCAGAGAGGTGCCCACCCAGCGAGAGGCAGGACAGGCCCCAGGTCTTCTAGGGCGGGGACACCCCCCCCCCCCCCGCGCACCTCAAAAGCTCCAAGCTAAGCTAAGGCTGCTCCTCCGAGTTCCAGATACGCTGCCCGAGACCTCTAGCCCCTGGTTTCCAGTCATTCTTTCCCCAGAGCCACCCGCTCCTCCCAAGGCCACAGCTGCTCCTCAGTGAACAGAGGGATGACCCGGGGCAGGCGGGCAGTCACCCCCACCACTGGTCTGCCTAGGCTCTCTCAGAGATGGACGAGTTCAAAAACCTGGACAACGACATTGAAGGGTCCGCCAAGCGGTGGAAGAAGCTGGTGGAGTCGGAGACCCCGGAGAAGGAGGTCTTCCCCAAGGAGTGGAAGAACAAGACAGCGCTGCAGAAGCTGTGCATGGTGAGGTGCATGCGGCCCGACCGCATGACCTACGCTGTCAAGTGAGTGTCGGGGGGCCCACCGTCAGGCCTGTTTCCTGGCTGGGGTGTCTGCTATTGGCTTGGTCCTGGGGACTGACCCCAGGGCTGCCCCACCTCTGAGCCCCGCCCCCAGCTCTCTTGACTATGTTTTGAGACAGGGTCTGGCTAGGTTGCCCAGGCTGGTCCCTAACTTGCCCTCCTCCTGCCTCAGCCTTGTGACCCGCCACAGGTGTGGCCACTGCCACACTAAAGTCAGTCCTTGACAACGTAGGTTTCAGTCATTTGCAAGTGAATGGCTGACCTTGAGGACTTGTCTGGAGCTGAACCCTTGCCTGGGGGAGAAGGGCTGTTGAAGGAGGAGGGCTGGGGAGGGAGCCCAGGCCGGCTCGGAGCAGGCGGCTTGGTCCGCTCCTGGCCTTCCCATCTTCCCTAGCAGCCTGAATGCCAGGAGATTTCCCAAAAGACACCCACGTCCCTAACAGAATTCCCCTCTGACAAAGCAGCGGCCTGACTCACCCTCTCTGATTATCCAAGACTTCATGTTTTGCTTTGTTTTCCACAAAGAGGAAAGGGGCCAGGAGTGGTGGGGAACAAGGGGAGGGGGCGGAACACAACAAAAGTCACCATGTTGCCGTCAGCCAGAGCAGAGAGGGGCCTGCACTCCACAGTTTGCGAAAGACCCCCATGAGGGGCAGGAGTGCCCCCGGCCTGGGATAGCTTGGCATGTCTGAGTGCCAACTGGATTCCAAGTGTCCGCCCTTAACATGCATCGTCCACACAGAAGGACCGCTTGTCCTGACTGAGGAGCTAGCTGAGGTGGTCTCGGTCCACCCCTACCCAGGCGCAGAGCTTAGCCCCCTCTGGAAGGCCCTTGGGCCGGGATCACAGTGTCCGTGGTCTGATCCATTCCCCCGGCCGGGGCTTGGTGACGAGGCACAGGGGTTCTGCCACCTTGCCTTCATTTTCTCTGATTTTCCATGTCCCCTGGTCCTTCACGCTCACCAACACCACTGATCTCGACTTCCTTCCCTCTCAAACTCGCACCCAGTGTGCTTTCAAAAACGGGCCGCCTCTCTCTGTACCTGCTGGCCCTGCTCGAGGGAAAAGCTGGCAGGGCCACCGGCAGAACAAAGGGCACCCTGACAAATAAACCCCGAGGAAAGCAAATCATGCTGAGAGATGTGCCCGAAAGGGCCTTGCTTTCCCGCCAGAGGCCTCTCTGCTGAAGGAAGCACAAGAAATGCCCCCTCTCAGGGCCACAGCCCAGCCCAGAATCTGGCCCTTGGTCCAGAGTGAGCTCCCGCCTTGGGTCTGACACTGCCTGCTGCCCTCAGGAACTTCGTGGAGGAGAAGATGGGCAGCAAGTTCGTGGAAGGCCGGAGCGTGGAGTTCTCCAAGTCCTACGAGGAGAGCAGCCCCTCCACTCCCATCTTCTTCATCCTCTCCCCAGGCGTGGACCCCCTGAAAGACGTGGAGTCCCTGGGTAAGTGCAGAGGGC
The DNA here is from genome assembly GCF_021218885.2 of Marmota monax. Classification (NCBI taxonomy): domain Eukaryota; kingdom Metazoa; phylum Chordata; class Mammalia; order Rodentia; family Sciuridae; genus Marmota; species Marmota monax. The sequence continues at coordinate 206,572 of NW_026692700.1, read as the reverse complement.
CAGTGAAGTCCTCAGTCACCAGGGAGCCTCCGCCCCCCGGCCATTAGGATGGTTGGCAGGGACAGGGAGAGAGAGCCCTTGGGCATCGCGGTGGGGGCCTGAGGCAATGCAGCCACTGCCGGGCACACACCCAGACCCCCAAAACCCACATCCAGACAAATATGATAACCGAGAGGTAGAAAATCCATCGCCGGATGGTCAGCTAAACACGAGTGGCGTATCCGCGCGGTGGAATACTGCTCTGCCGTGGAAGGACACGCCAGGGGGTGGGCGGGCTTGACAGCACTGCGCTCAGTGGAAAGCCGGGCCCAAAGCCTCCAACTGCCTGATCCCGTTTATACACAATGTCCCAGATAGGCCAGTCCACAGGGACAGAAAGCAGATTGGGGTGGCCGGGAAGGGGGGGGGGCGGGGCTGGCTGCTTGGTGGGCGGCGGGCTCCTGGGGGTGAAATGCTGGACCAGGTAGGGGGTTGCACAACCGGGGAGCAGACCAAACGGTGCTCTCTAGACGTGGAGCCTGTCAGATGTGCGCGATGAGCATTTCCCAAGATAAACAAGGTGGGAGCGTGGAATTCCCAGCTGTGCACCCACAGCCTGAGCCTCTCCACTGACTCATCGCTGTGCTTTTCCTGTTTTTCCTTTCTTTAGGAAAAAAATTGGGATTTACCATAGACAATGGGAAACTCCATAATGTGTCCCTGGGGCAAGGACAAGAGGTGGTGGCTGAGAATGCTCTGGACGTAGCTGCACAGCACGGGCACTGGGTCATCCTGCAGGTGAGAAGGCCTCACCAAGGCAGCGCAGGGGGGCCCGAGGCTGTGCCCAGGACGACCCTGCAGTCTTGGGTGGGCATCCCGTGACTCCTTAAGGAGGGGTACAGCCAGGGTCAGCTCGGCTGGAGTCAGTGGGAGCGCAGGGGCCAGACTGCAGAGGGGAAGCGGGAGCCCTCCCGACGGGGGACAGACACTGGGGTTTGTACCAGCTGCCCCTTTAAGACACGTTATTTGAAAAACCAACAGTCAACAAAGGCACCCCTCACCCCCTGGCCCCTTGCTTGGGCAGATAGCAAAGGCCACACACCCAGTGTGTGCTCTCCACAATTTGGCCACCCCGCCTTGTCCTGGAGCCCCTCCAGGACCCTGCCTAGCTCCAAGAGGACTGGGGACTGTGAATCTCCACCTTGTGCCGGGAAGGATGCGGGGGACTCGGCACAAGTTGGAAGTTTGAAACAGCTGAGCCTAAGAATTGCTAGAACCACCCCCACATGCCCGGCACCTGCTCAGGGCAGATGGGGTGGGGGAGCCCCCGGGGTGTGAGGGTGCCATCAGGGAGCCTGCCTGTGCCTGGGGACACAGCCAAGTGGCCTATCGTGGCCTTGACTGCAGAACATCCACCTGGTGGCTCGGTGGCTGAGCACCCTGGATAAGAAGATGGAGCACTACAGCACGGGCAGCCACGAGGACTACCGGGTGTTCATCAGTGCGGAGCCTGCGCCCAGCCCCGAAGCCCACATCATCCCCCAGGGCATCCTGGAAAACGCCATCAAGATCACCAACGAGCCGCCCACGGGCATGTACGCCAACCTGCACAAGGCCCTGGACCTCTTCAACCAGGTAGGGAGGATGGCGCACGCGGCCTCGCACGCTGCACACACGCACACGTGCACACACGTGCACACGCGCGCATGTGTGTCATGGTGTGCTCCTGGAAGGCTGTGCAAAATTAAAAAGGACCAGGCACCACGGTCACTCGCCCAGCAGTTAAACCAGGCCTGCAGCCAGCAGCCAGCAGAGGCAAGCGTGGGCACAGGGAACGCCTCCTCAAGGGGCCCTAGGAGAGGAGGCCAATGGACGGTCAGTCGGTATCTGGGGGCCCAGCACTTTCCTGACCTCTGCCCTCCAGAGCCAAAGACCAACTGCTAGTGGACTGGTAGAGCTGATGGCTTCGGCACCCTCCCCTCCCCACCTCCTCTGCAGCCTCCCACCACTGTCCACTGGGTTGCTGCTGCAGCCGATCTCTGGAGTCTGTGTCTCCCCTCTACACGTCATGTGCTCTGCCGTGCACTCATCTCCCATCTGTCGGAGGTTTTGAGACCCTGTATTGTCCTGTAACACCTAATGAAGATGGCGTGCCTATGGAGGACACTATGCCAGAATGGACCACTTCCAAATTTAAGACACTTAGGCTGGGTGCAGTGGTGCACGCCTGTAATCCCAGCAGCTCAGGAGGCTGAGGCAGGAGGATTAAAAATTTGAGGCCAGCCTCAGCAACTTAGCAAGACCCTGTCTCTAAATAAATAAAATGACTGGGAAGTAGCGTAGTGGTAGAGTGCCCCAGGACGCAATTGCCAGTACCAAAATAAACACATAAAGAGTTCTAGAGGACGGGGCTGTGGCTCAGTGGCAGAGCACTTGCCTAGCATGTGTGAGGCCCTGGGTTCATTTCCAAGCACCACATATAAAGACATGACAAAAATAAAGGCCCATATGTCTAAAAAGATTTTTTTAAAAAAGTTCTATGAAAATATCTGAGCCACCCACTAACAGTTCCCGACCTACAGTTAAAGGAAACAGCATCGTCAAAGTGTAAAGAACACGGGGAATTGAGAGTCATCTAAGCAGCCGTGGCCGAGTGCCTGGCACGTTGCAGGTGTCGGGATGGGTGATGCGTAGGGCACAACCCGTGTGGCCAGTGAGCAGAGTCGGGCGAGGGGCATGGATGTGCCCCGGAAGTGGGACTCCAGTGTGCTAAGCGCTGCGGAAAGCCCAGGCAGCAGGCCGGAGAGCTGCGGCTGTGAGTGGTGAGGAGCTCAGGGCTGCGATCCAGAAAGTGCTGAGAGCCGCAGCAGCTGGAGCTGCCGGAAACCGGGCTCTGGTCTGCTTTGCCCTAGCACCTCACCTTCACTGTATTGGTCTCAGCGTGACACCCTGGGGTGTTGGCACAGGAGGCCCTGACCTGGGGGCCTTCACCTCCCGCCAGCTCGGGCCCCCATACAGAACAGCTAATGCCCCCTGGCAGCCCGTGCGGTCTTCAGATGAGACACGCTGGGCACGCCTGCTCACAACTAGCCATGCACGTGAGGGTGGTGACAGGAGACGGGGACGCCCAGTTCTGTCACCGTCCAGTGGGACCGCAGGCTCGTGCCTGGTTCATGCTTGGTCAAAATGGTGGTCTGAGTCCGCGGCTTACTTATAGAGAGCAGGGTCAGTTTGACTTGTAATAATCACTTAAAAGCGACAAAAGTGCGTTTCTGAAAGGACGGAGGGAAAGGAGACCCCGCCTGTGCCTTCCCAGCTGGGCTGTCCTGAGCTGATGGGCCAATGGCCTTGTCCCCTCCACCCGCGCCCCTCTGCTCCTCGGCAGCCGCAAAGACGGGCTCTGTCCCCAGTCGGGGGTGTCTGTATGCAACCATCCCCTTCTGCTTCCTCTTTTGAACAGGGGACACAGACCATGTCATCCTGTCCCCCCCCCCCAGGACACCATGGAGATGTGCACCAAAGAGATCGAGTTCAAGTGCATCCTCTTTGCCCTGTGCTACTTCCATGCTGTGGTGGCCGAGAGGCGCAAGTTTGGTCCCCAGGGCTGGAACCGGTCATACCCCTTCAACAACGGGGACCTCACCATCTCCATCAATGTGCTCTACAATTACCTGGAGGCCAACGCCAAGGTGAGGAGTGCGGTCCCTGTCCTGACTCAGCTGGCCACACGGGCCCTCCACCTGGCCCGCACTGCCCCCTTCCCTCGCTCCCACCTGCCCTTTCTTCTCTGTGTCTTGTGTAACAGGCATTAAGGGGGCTCCACAAACCAAAGGGAATCTAAAAACATGCTCATCAACCATCACCAACCTCCCACGACACCCCCTCCAGTCGTCCCGCCGTGTGACCATCCTGCTCGCACAGGACACTTCAGATAGCTGCCCCTCCTGCATCGGCCCAGGACCCCGCACCCTAGGCAGCGGGAGGGAGGATGGGCTTGGGCAGGCGGGGCTTCGGCCGTGGGCTGGCTCCCTGTGCTCCTCACTTCCCAGACAGACCCAGGCCCTGGGGGAGGCAGGGACACAAGGCAGCTCCTCAGGAAAGAAGGGGCAACACCTCCTGCTATCACGACAAATGGGGATAGATACACAAAGGCAGATGCTCCGGGAACCGGGAACCGTCTCTAGCAGGGAGGACACAGCTCCCTGGGCTCCCATAGCTGGGGAAGGGACAGGGAGACTCCAGCCACAGGTGGATGGGACGGTCCTGGCAGTGTGTTACCCCTCCCAGGTGGGTGTCCTCAACAGTCACAGATAAGGAGGTGCGGGGAGATGCCAGGAAGGACCTGCACCACCACAGCTGGGGCAGGTCCCTCTGTGTCCAACGTGTTTTACAGACTTTCCCTAGCCGCGCGCGTCCTCCTCCTGGGCCCCTCCCCAGGAGCAATTATCAGACTGCAGGCTGGCTTTCCTCCCGGGGACCGCCCCCACCCCCGCCCAGGTCCCCAGCCCTCTGTTCCTTCAAGGCACAGGTCACACTGCCTGCCAGGACCACCTGGCAAATGTCATCTGTATCAGGGCTACTCCCCCACCCCCAGGAGGAGGTAGCCCAGTGCTTCCCACCCTGGCCCGAAGGCCTGACTAGCCAGCAGCCTTGTCATGGTGCGACTGCCCTGAACAGGCTGGCTTCCTTGGGATGGGCCTGGCAGAGTGGGAAACAGCCTGCCCGGTGACCAGTCCCACTAGCCCTCCTGCTGTGGGAAAGGACTGTCCCTAAAGGGGGGGTGTGCTCCCCACCTCACAGCATAAACAGAAGCTGCTTCCAAAGCAGCTCAGCTCAGCATGAACTCCAGATAATCTGAGAAAGATAATTTTGAAGTCAAAGTGGCCATTTCGAGGGCTGGGTGCAGTGGTGCCCACCGGTAACCCCAGCTACTTGGAAGGCTGAGGCCAGAGATCGCAAGTTAGAGGCCAGCTTCGGCAACTTAGTGAGGCCCCAAGCAACTTAGTGAGAATTTATCTCAAAATAAAACATAAGGGTTGGGGATGTGGCTGAGAATGTGGCTCAGTGCTTAAGTGCCCCTGATTCAATCCCCAGTACCCCCCCAAAAAATTAGGAATGATCTTTTCACTGATTCCATACTGGGGTGATCCTGCTGCTCTTCGTAGAATGGCCGGGAGGAGGTTCTGGGTCACCCAGGGCTCCTGCTGCCCTTCGGTGGCAGCCCCAGCAGCAGGAGCAGGGCTGGGGGGCTGGGCCTTCACGGGTGGGGGTGCTCGTGTCCAGGCTCTGGAGATAAGGGACACAGCAAGCAGAGGCAGGCAGTGAGCATGGAGGCCCGGGTTAGAGGGCACCTGGCCTGACTAGGGCTGTGTGTGCACACTGCTGGGCCTGGCGTTTGTCCCCAAGGCCCCAGGAGGCCACGGTTTGGTGGGGTGAGTCGTTTGCTCAAAGTTCTCTGTGCTGCCACAAAGCCCTCTGAGGCAAGCGAGGCGACAGCTACTGGACTGATGGACAAAGGAACTGGGGACCAGACAAGTTCTGTGGGGCCCAAGGGAAGGTGCGCCTGAAGTGTTCTGAAGACATGGCTACACTCAGTGGCCCCGGGGGAGGCCGTGGCCCAGCCGGCCCTCAGCCACACACGGGTCACAGGAGGAACAGGCAGAAGGAACATGTGCCCTGTAGGCCTGCGGCGTCTGGGGCACCAGCAGAGGCGCCCGAGGACATCACTGGGAAGGGAAGTCACAGGTTGGGAGAGCTCAGCCTGAGAACAGAGGGCATCTCAGAGGTGCTGGCCACTGTGCAGACACCAGGTCCGTGGTGCGGGGTCAGGGGAAGGCAGCCCTTGGCCTGGCAGCTGAGCGGTCACTGCTGAACTCGAAGGCAAATGGCCTGGGAGGCCAGCCTGGCCAGCAAGCCCAGGGCAGCACAGCAGGCCCTCGAGCATGGCTGACCGCGCAGGCCTACCACCACGTGAGAGGAGGGCGGGCGCCTTTCCCTAACGACTGCTCCCCACCACACCAGGTGCCCTGGGACGACCTCCGCTACCTCTTCGGGGAGATCATGTATGGCGGCCACATCACGGATGACTGGGATCGGCGGCTCTGCAGGACCTACCTGGCTGAGTACGTCCGCGGCGAGATGCTGGAGGGAGAGGTGATGCTGGCCCCCGGCTTTCAGATCCCCCCCAACCTGGACTACAAGGTGAGCAGCGGCCTGCACAGAGCCACTGTGGCCAGCAGCTGAGAAGGGTGGCCGTCCAGGCCTGCTTCCAACGTGGCAGTGACTGAGCCAAACCCCAGGCACACAAAACGAGGAAGGGGGTTGGGAGTTCCCTTATGTAGCTGGGAGCCATGCAGGGCCAGGGACCAAGTGAGGACTGGGCAGAGGGCAGGACACGCAGACCCTGGGGCGAGGCAGGGACTCGCTTGGCTTACACAGCTTACCTGGCAGTCTGCTCACACTGTCCCTCTTTGCAGGGCTACCATGAATACATCGATGAGAACCTTCCCCCGGAGAGCCCCTACCTGTACGGCCTGCACCCCAATGCAGAGATCGGCTTTCTGACGGTCACCTCAGAGAAGCTGTTCCGCACTGTCCTGGAAATGCAGCCCAAAGAGACAGACTCGGGAGCAGGCACAGGAGTATCCCGCGAGGAAAAGGCAGGACCCTTTGTCCTTCTCCAGGACCTGGGGCCAGGTCACACAGCACAGTGCAGCCCCAGGTCACAGGAAGTGCCTGGGCCCTTGCTAGCCAGGCACACACTATCCCAGTGGGAGAATGAGAAACCTGGGGTGAGGGTCTGCAAGCTGGCTGGCAGGCCCCCAGAAGCACCTGTGTCAGGCAGGCAGAACCCGGGGGAGTGGCAGGCATGGCTCGGGCAGCACAGCCTGGACACACTCAAGACGGCCACAGACAGACCTCATTGATCGGAAAAGCCCAGAGTACAGCATTGAACAAACTCGGCTTGTCCAGGCTCCCCTGGCCCCTCTCCTGACGGCCCAGCACCACCTACACCTAACTCACCGCAGACCAGCTCAGTACCAGGCTTCACAGTGGACAGACCAAACGTAGAGTGAACACCCTAATCTCTATTACCTACACCCCTGCTTGACCTAACAAGTGACATTAGAAAGCTCCTATGGACAGTGGTGGGCGTTGACCATGCTAAGGGGGTAGGACCAGTATGGTCCCCATGGAGGACAAAGTGACATCTGTGCCCACCAGCACATTCGGGCATATATGGAGGCACCAGGCCACGGGCACCCGATGCACGTGGGCCAGCCATGTGGTGTGCCAGCGGGGCCAGAGCGCTGGAGAGCCTGCCGGCACTGTCGAAGCCTGTGGTGCTGGGGTCCTGGCAGCCCCCCGCTCTTCCCTCTCCTCCGAACGTCTGGGCAGGCTCCCTGCCCCTGAAGCAGCAGGGAAGGGTCTCTCTGGGGTGGAGAGTGCTGGGGGTTAATGGGGGCTGGCTTCCAGGTGAAGGCTGTGCTGGATGACATCCTCGAGAAGATTCCAGAGACGTTCAACATGGCCGAGATCATGGCAAAGGCGGCTGAGAAGACCCCCTACGTGGTGGTTGCCTTTCAAGAGTGTGAAAGGATGAACATCCTGACCAACGAAATGCGCCGCTCACTGAAGGAGCTGAACCTGGGGCTGAAGGTGAGCTGGGGAGGCACCAGGCCCTGGAGGAACTTGGGGCAGGCTGACCAAGAAGGCAGGCTCCCAGCCACAGCCGGGACACTGGCACATCATGGCCTGCCCCCTTCTGCCCTGCTCTGGACCCAGGGTGTTCCAGAAGCCACGGGAACTTACCTTGACTGCTCCTGGCAGAAGGTGCTGGCCTGGGCCCCGTGCAGGCTGTCTCCAGGGGTCCCACAGAGCCAGAGCTGATGGTTCTGGGCACACTGGGGGTGGCCTCCCACTCTTGTGGGCAGGCCTAAGGTGGACCTGAGCACATCTGCCCCAGGCCAAGTGGCAGAGCCTAAACTTCCCTGAACCTGCTGTGTCCCTCAGGGGGAACTGACCATCACCACCGACATGGAAGACCTGTCCACGGCTCTCTTTTACGACACTGTGCCCGACACGTGGGTGGCCCGGGCCTACCCCTCCATGATGGGCCTGGCAGCCTGGTACACGGACTTGCTGCTCCGCATCAGGGTAAGCAGTGCCTGACTCAGATGTGGAGACCAGAATGCCAGGGCTGTGCCACACCCCAGAGCCTTCAGGAGTAGAGCTGTGGTGGCCCTAGAGGCCCTTGGTGGCTGGGCCTCTGCAGGAGCAGGGTGGAAGGGCCAGGCTCAGCCCCTCAGCACCTGACAATGCAGGGGCCTCCTCTTGAGGAGGAAGTCACACCGGTGCGCACCATGAGCGGCAGCCCCCCACCCAGCAAGCACCAAGAGCTCAGGCCTTGCGGTGAGCCTGGTGACAGGCCAGGTCAGCCTCCAGCATCGGCCATTCCCTCCCTGACGCCACTTTTCCCACTAGTCCCCCCTCATTTAAAATGGAACCAGACAGCAAAGCAAGGGGTAGGAAGGCGGCGGGCTCCAGGGCCACTCTCTGGGACACTGACAAGCCCTGGCCCTGCCTGCTCACCCTCAGCCTGTGCTTCCCTGCAGGAACTCGAGGCCTGGACGACGGACTTTGTCCTGCCCACCACCGTGTGGCTGGCTGGATTCTTCAACCCCCAGTCATTCCTCACGGCCATCATGCAGTCCATGGCCAGGAAGAATGAGTGGCCCCTTGACAAGATGTGTTTGTCTGTGGAAGTGACCAAGAAAAACCGGGAGGACATGACTGCTCCCCCCAGAGAGGGCTCCTATGTGTATGGACTCTTCATGGAAGGTAAGGGGGGGGGGGCCCTGTCTACAGCTGCCCACAGGCCATGCCCACTCAGTCTCAGCAGGACAGGCTGTGCAGCTGGGGGCAGCTAGGAGAGCGGTATTCCCAGGATGGGTACCTGAGCTCACAGCCTGGAGCCACGCTGACCACTAGAGTCAGTGGGGTTCTGAGAACCTGAAGAGGGCTGGAGGACACACACACCCGTTGCAGCCAGCTGGCCTGGACGAAGCCAACAGTGCCTATCAGGCCAGCCCCTCCAGCCAGGGCGCAGGGCACAGGGCGGAACTACTGTAGAGCAGTGGGCTCCCAGGCATGCAGGCTGGCCCTCAGCCAGGAGCCCACCTCTGCTGCATTCCTGTCTCAGCCCCCTGCCAGTCTCCAAGCGGCACGGTCAGGACTTCCAAGGGACAGAAGGCCTGACCACCACCTAGACTCAGAGCCCTGTGTGTCACACCATCCATGTGGCCAGGAAAAAAGAGGGGGAGAGAGAGTGGAGGCACCCTCTAGAACTGGCCCCCTCATCCTTGAGGCAGGCCACCCACTCTCTGCCAACCCTGCCCACTCCACAACTGCCACCACCCGACCTGTGGTGTCAGGCAAGGCCAGCGGGGGCCCAGGTACCCCATTTCCCACAGCAACCAAGACAAGCACAGCAGCAGCCGTTCCCCACATTTATTTTGGAATTCCAGACAAAGTACAAACATTATTGAATATGATGAGTAGAAATGGCAGCAGTCTGGTTAAAGGCAAATAATATTTATATATGCACATAGATGATTATGCTGCATATGGACACACAGGCTAGACGTGACACACGAGGGAGTCAGGGAACTTGGTGATCTTCAGTTGGAGTTATGATTTCTTGCCACTGAAAGTGAGAAGGCCGACAGACGAGGCTCTGGAAACACCACAAATTTAAATGGATGGAACCCAAGAGCATTAGTGCGGAGCTGTTCCTCAGTGCACAGCGAGATGCCCGGGGCACCACAGCATGCCACCACCACCCACAGTGTCCTCTGTGGACACCTGCACCCCCTGCCCTTGGCACCTGGCCTCAACTCTTCAGGAGTCTCAGGGGCACTGACCTCCTTGCAAAGGGTTGGGGGGGGGGGTGTGAGGCCAGGCCTCTCCCTGTGGGCCCCTCCCCTCACTGCCAGCACACCAGACAAGACCTGTTCGCTGCACCAGGGCTGCCCTGACCCTCGGCCACGCTGTCCCTGCAGGAGCTCGCTGGGACACCCAGACTGGAGTCATCGCTGAAGCGCGTCTGAAGGAGCTGACGCCGGCCATGCCTGTCATCTTCATCAAAGCCATTCCTGTGGACCGCATGGAGACCAAGAACATATATGAGTGTCCCGTGTACAAGACACGCATCCGCGGCCCCACCTACGTCTGGACCTTTAACCTCAAGACTAAGGAGAAGGCAGCCAAGTGGATCCTGGCGGCGGTGGCGCTGCTCCTGCAGGTGTAACTGGCCACCGGTCCTGCGCCACGGCCCCACCCTGAACCAAGTCAACCGGGCTGCAATCAGAAACGCCGCCTTGCAACTGTCACCCGCTCTTTACGGGAAGCATTGGTTATTTTCCTCTTACATAATTGAGGTGCTTTGTGACTGAGTGCACCTGGACTAGCCCGAGGGGAGGCTGGAGGCTGGAGTGTGAGAGGCGTACAGATTAAAAGGCCTGCAGTCATTGGCTGTCTCATCCATTGGGCCCAGCGCCTCAGGCCTGCCAGAGCAGGGTGCAGCTGCGGCAAGGCCCCGGCTCACCACAGCCAAGGGCAAGCACCCTACAGACCAACCCCCCAGGGGAGCGAGGGGTTGGAGAGTTGCAAGCAGCCTGGGGCACAGCAGGTGCAGCCTGTGATCTGATGATGTCCACGCACAGCCCCCCAATAGGTGCGCCATCCTCTCCTCTCCCAAGGACAAGAGGGCCTCCCCACCCTCCACCCGACCCTAGAACCTAGAAGGGCAAACTATTTATTCCACACAGGTGCCACTTCTACGTGGCTGGGGTGCTCCCCTCAGCTTTCTAAAAACCACGGGACCTTAACTGTGAGGTTGTGTCCCTGTATGTCCTGAGGGGGGAGGGTCAAAGGTGGGGAGAAAGAGACACTGTCTCCTGTCCCCACCCCCACCGTTCTGCAGGGCCAGTAAGTAGGAGGATGTGCAAAGTCCTCAGGTCCCCTTGTGAGGGTGTGCAAATCCAGGCTGGGGGTGGCTATTTTGGCCTCTACCCAATTCCAAGGCCTAGTGAGGACACCCTAAAAACTCCCCTGAACTAGGAGAGCTAGTCCACAACACACCACCTGTGCTCCAACCGCCAGCACCCGTCTGCCCCAAGGGAGTGGGCACAGAGGCGGGTGGCACACAGCCCCAGGGAGCCTGCCCAGGCCATAGGCAGCTGCGGGCTGAGTCCACTGAGTCCTCCAGCTGGCAGGAAGTCTGCAGGAGTAAGTAAGGTCCACGGGGCCCTGGGGCCACATCAAGACATCCCAGCAACACAGCCAGGCTGACTGGGGCAGTGGGGTGCAGACCAGAGAGAAGATGACTACTTAGAAACCTGGACGCAAGTCAGGGCAAGCAGGTGTAGAGCCTACACGGGTAAGATGGAACCCAGGGGGAGCGTGACAGCGTTAGCAAGCAAGAACTCTAGAAAGAAATGGCGCTCCATCTTTTTCACATGCATATTCACCCAAACCATGGGTGAAGAAGTGGTGCAGTGCAGGAAGTCTGACTCAAATCCAGAAGGGAACGCGACCCCTCGGGGCCCAAGGAAGGAAGCAGAGTTGGTGCCAATGACCCTGGCTGTCGGACACCCACCCCTGCTGGCCAGGAGGGGTGACTGCAGCCGTTCATAACCAGGCCGCAGGGACAGAAAGAAGACCGCCAATGGCCTGCCACAGCAGCTCATCTCCATTCCCCGGTAATAACCGCAAATGTGAAGTTTTTCCAATTTTGCCTTTAGAGCCTAAAATAAAACAGTAATTTATTCCACATGTGCGTATTGCGGGTAGTTGAGAAAATCCTCTCCAAACTTTCCAAGAGATGATTCACCTTTGGGTTGTCCACAGTGAGGGGAAAGCATGGTTTGGAAGAGAAACCAGGGGCCTCCAGTCTCTGCGTCTCTGGAGAGCCTGCCCAGTACTCCCATTAGCAGAGACAGAGGGAGCAGGGGCACAGAGGAACTGCTCAGGCCAGGCTGCGCACGGGGGTGGAGAAACCCTAGGAGTGCGGGGGCTGATGGAGAAGGCCTCTCCACACAGAAACCCAGTGCCCCTGCCATTCCTGCGTCTCCTCATCCCCAGGCACTAGTCTGAGGGCCGTGACACAACCCGGGGCAGTGTGGCCAAGGCCCAACTGCTTAAACTACAGCCATCCTTGTAGAAGAGTGGTGCTCGGGCCCTGGAGCCCCACCACACAGCCAGAACCTGGGAAAGATGGTCCTGGTAGCTGCCACCTCTCAGGAGGCCAGCAAGAGTGACTGCTTCCAGAAGCACGAGGCACAGGGAAGTTCTCCAGTCTGGCCCCCTAAAGTCGGGCTGCCACTCCTGGCACCTACAGAAGGCTCATGCTTTGTGCAAGATCCTGACATGCTGAGACTGCACAATAAGTTCTAAAACTGGCTCAAGACAATGGATAGGGTGGACGGACTTCTATAAATACACAGGACAGGTAGATTCAAAATGCCCTGCTTGAGATGACACAAGACGAGAGCTGGCATTATCAACAATCACAAGGTGTACAGCGTACGTGGACACTGGGTCAAATAGACAAACAAAACATTAAAATGAGCTGGGTGAGGCGGCACACACCTGTAATCCCAGCAACCCAGGAGGCTGAGGCAGGAGGATTGCAAGTTCAAGGCCAGCCTCAGCAACTCAGCAACATCCTGTCTCAAAAAATAAAAATAAAAAGGGCTGGGATATAGCTAAGTGGTAGAATGTCCCTGGTTCAATCACCAGTACACCTCCACATACACACAAGCAATTAAAATAATGAGGAAAAAACTACAGGATTAAATGCAATTTTTTTTTTTTTTAGATGAGGTTGTCAAGAGCCAAGGAACTCTACCAACAGAGAAGCATGTGCCACTATACCCCCTCACTCCCCTGTACCCCCAAGCTGAAGTCCTAACCATGCCAACGTGCGGAGGACCCAGGAAACCAACCCCATCTGGGGCCCTCCAGAGTGTGCTCAGGGTCCTGAGGAATCTGGAACACAGAGGGTCACTCCAGAGAGAGCCCACTCTCACGGCAGCCACCCACTCCCTGCCCAACCTCCAGGCATCAGGACAGCCAAGGGGTAGCTAGGGTGAGCCCTAAGGTGCACCTGCCTGTGGGACCCAACAGTGGCTTTCTGGTAGGCAGAGCATGTCTTGACACCTAGAACATCACACCTCCCTAACTGCACGTCACACAGACGTCAGGGAGACGGCAAGGCAGCAGCCCAAGGTCCAGCTCAGCCACCATGTGGTCCTGAGCTCAGCTGGCCAGAGCCCTCCCCACTCCCGGAGGGCTTCGTCCTCCTCCCATAGCTGTCTCCTGCAGGGTCCTGCTCAGCTAAGGGAAGGGAAGGACAGGCTCTGCCTCCCTCTCACCCAGGGCCTCGCACGGCCCTGGCACGGGAAGGCAGAAGGGGAGTACACACTGCTGACACAGGCGGCCCAGCACTTGGTGTGACTGGTACCTGATAAGAAGTGAACCAGCTTCCTAATTTAGCATCAGTCTTCAAAAACTTTGATGACAGCTTTCCACAATCCTACAGTAACCTCCACGTGCTTAACCAAGGAAGGGGTGAAAGAGCCCTCAGGGTTCGTTCCTTCAAGAGGGTCTCTGGTAGTCGGACCACCCCTGCCCTACCCAAAGCTCTTGGCAACACTGAGCTGAGGCGGTGCGAGAGACAGCACCTGGCGTCCTCAGAAGAAGTTCTTGATCAGTGGAGTCACCATCTTCACCCACAGCTTCACCTGCCGACTGGGCTGCTCAAAGGTGGCAGAGGACACCACACCTGACCGCAAGTAGAGCTGCTCTTGCTCCTAAGGAAGAAGAATAGACAGAAGTAGTTAGAGTCCCCTCCAGCACCAGGTAACACGGCCCTAAGACCAGCCTGGCAAACACTGTGTCAAGGCCAGAAAACACATGTCAGGCCAGAAGTGTGGGGGTGCCCAGCAGTAGGGCAGGGCAGGCCCACCGTGGTGCGGCACAATGCTTGTGGACAAGCTACAAAGCCCCATTGCTGACAATGCCAAGACACATCTTTGCACGTCTCCAACTTGGAGTGGAGGAAACACACCTGGTAGGAAAAACACTGTGGAAAGCTGTCTTGCCGTCACCTACGTCCATGACCAAGGGCCAATTAGAATAAGACACACTCCATATTTGTGTGAATACGTCAGAACAGACCTACTGTCATGAATGACTAAAAGGAACAGCAAAAAAAAAAAAAAAAGCTCACTGTCACTAAATGAATTGGTGTATATCACAACGACAAGGCCCTGGGCTTGGGCAGCCCAGGGGCAGAGTAAGTGCCTGGCACGCAGTGCAGAGCACCCTCACTCAATTCCAGCACCACCAAGAAAAAAATGCCTTTTACATAAGACACAGTTTTCCTTCCATCGAATTGGTAAAAAAGTCATTTTGTGATGTCATTATCCCGGCTGGCGTGGACTGCTGTGGAAAGGGGCACTGAGTCACCTCTCTGGAAGGCAATCTGGCAACAGGTATCAAGAGCCTTAAACGTTCCACTTGCAAGCTTCTCCCACAACAGCAACTGTGCACCCAGAAGCAAGCACTAGGGTGTCTGCACACAGACACTTACCACAGTGCACCGTGACAGGAAAGACTGGAAACCACTGACACGCCCCAAAGCTCCTTACCAGTACATCCACACGGCAAGACAGCATTCACCACGGGACAAGCACATCCCAGGAAGCTTGATAACAGGGCAGAACACACAGCACACCTGACAGAAGGAGCTGGGTGTGGGGTATATGCCTGGCACTCTTGGGAAACAGGCTCCAGGACCCCACAGACACCAAACCCTGAGCATGCTCATGTCCTTGGCACTTAAATGCACAGCCTGCGTGGACACGTCCCATGGGGGACTTCTGAATTCCACCTTACCTGTAGTATTTAAGGTACAGGCTATGTATAAATATTTGCCACACTGTATTGTTTGGGGGAAATCTGCACATGTTCAGTACAGACGGAATGATTTTCCATCCATTTTGATCCATGGGTGGTTGAATCCTTGAATTCAAAACCTGTGGGTTTGAAGGGCCAGCAGTAATCCTAATTCCTTTTTTAAAAAAATGTTACGCCTTTCCACGCATACACAGAATGAAAGGGAATGAGGAGCTCTGACCAAAGGCTAGTTTCTTCTAATTTTTCTTTACAAAATGTTTATTACTTTCACGTCTGAAACACGTGCACAGGCTTTGCCTCCGAGTGTGTGGAGGCTCTCTGGAAGGAGAACGTTACTTTCTTAAGCCATGTGCCCTTAGGTGCTGTCCTCTCCTGACTGAGCCGCAAGACCAGGCGGGGGACCAAGCGTCTTATCTAGGAATTCCAGGCTGTGCCTGCGTCCACACCATCCAGAGGCTCCTGTCAGGATGACCAGGCACACAGTCCCACAAATGCAGGGCCACACAAGAGGGACGCTGTGTGAGGGAAGACCAGGTCACCTCGGGTGTCGGCAGCTGCACTTCCTGCTGTCCCTCTTGGCTGTGCTCGCTGCCCTGGTCATGAAGCACAACCTGAGGCCACGTCCACGTGCGCAGACCCTCAGCTGCTGTTCTACCCAGCTCCAGGTGCCACAAACATGGGAGCTAATTCTATGGCCTCCCAATTGCTGCTGCTGAGCTCCAAATCCCTGGTGGGAAGTGCCTGCAGGAGGAGCCAGCTCTGGTCTCAGGGGCGGGTCTGCAACTGCAGCCCTGCATTCTCAGTGAACAGGCAGCCAAGGCTGCGATGAGATTACCAGCACAACTTCCGTGTCCTCAGACTCCACAACAGGGATGGAGAAGGAAGTCAGCTGGCCGGGGTCACAATGCTTTTCGAGGGAGCATTTCTTGGGTCACAAGTGGAAAACTGTTCTCTGAACAAAGCCAGGAAGCTTTCCACTTTTATTGTATGCACTAAGTGAAGGGAGGGACTTCGGATTCTGATAAAGATATCTCCCCATTCCCAGAGCTCCACGTGACCTGGCCAGGGCCCTTCCCTGTGTCCCAGCAGAACTACAGCAGCAGCTGCTGAGAGCAAAGACCCCAGCTGCTGGGGCTGCAGGGACTTTCTGGTGTGTGGCTGGCTGCACAGCCCCAGTAGTACTTGGCGCTCGAGGACCAGGCACTGTAGTCCTGGCACAGAGGCAGACCAGCAGAATAATCTAGAAATGCATTTCTGCAATTCACAAGCATAGAATCAATCTCTTACCACCCTCCCACAATCCAAAGCCCCTGAGACTCAGGTTTGGGAAGAAAATATCCCAAATATGTTATTTGAGAAAGCAGCTCCCAACCACAACTGGCCCAGCTTTTCTCAAGATCCAGGATGTGGGTTGAGTTCCCTGACTCAGGAAGTGGGGAACGGTCAGTACCAAGACCCTGGGCATAGGCCTGGGGCACTTACTTCTCAAGTCAACCCAGATTCCCCACACAACTCGTCCCCACCCCAGGCCAAAATAACCAACAACTCTATAGTTGGGCCGTCTGTGCACACAGTTCTCTCTGTCCTGGAGGCCAGAGTCCAGATCCCGGGGATAAGAGCTCCAGTCTGTCTTTCCTATAAGCTAGGATCTGAGGCCAGTGGCTGCCCCCTTACAATGGAATCTCTCAGCTTGTGGGGGCTTCTTCCACAGCTTGCTATGTCTCCCTGCAAGAAGAAAGCTGCTGGATAAATCCAGTGTCCCAGGGCCACCCAGGCCTGCTCTTCCATGGACAGGAGACTGCAGGAGGAGGCCCAGGGAACGAGGCAGCACCCCCTCCCCGTCCAAGAGCTCAGCAGCACTTCCCAACGCTGCAGTGAACGCTGAACGGGTCAGCCCTGGGCTTCCAAAGCCTGGCCTACAGCACGTTTCTGCACACCTGTGACTCAGGAGGGGAAGCTAACGCTGCCCAAGGAAAGGCTCACACCCTCAAGAACCCAAAGCACTGCAGGCCGCACCCATATGGGGCCTGTGCTTCCTTTTCAAAAGTCCATCAATATTGTTGTAGGTGACCAAATACTAAAGTCTATGTAAAATCATACGTGAATTCTTGGTTACATTGTTATCTAAAGAGAAAACAAAACACTGCTACCATCTAGAGAAGGCCAAATCCACTGCTGGCCCTTAAAGAGCTGCCCTTGTTCTTCGAAGAGGTAGGCCCTCTGAACAGTATAGGACAAGTCCCCAAGACATGAGTCCATACCGCCCCGCAGCTGCAAGACCAAGGGCCTGATCTTCCAAGGCTTCTCTGACGCAGGTCTCTGAAAGGCCCCACTACCCCCTCACTGCAGACCTGGGGGAACTCAAGATGTCTTTCTCAGTCCTAGTCTCACTGCCTCAGCAGACAATGGCAGGAGACAGCTCTTGGAGCAGCCCAGTGAACCTGGGCCAGGCTGGGTACCAGCCGCACCCCCCCCCCCGCCCCCCCGCACACCCAGGAATCCCACTGCTTCAACCAACCTGGTGGAGCTGCTGCTGCAGGGATCGGCTCTCTGTCACGATGGCGATCTGGGCCTCCAGGTCCCGGTGAACTGACCTGTACCCAAAATTAGGAGAGCCAATCAGCGTGAGACAGGGCAGGCTGCTCCCTGCCAGGTACAGCCAGAGGCCTGCAGGGAAAAGGAAATGGGCAGACAGAAAATGAGCATAGAATCTGCCAACATCCACACCACGCACTGTGTCAACCTAAGAGAAAAGCAGCTGGCCAGGCTCTCTGGTCGAGAGGTGGCCAGGAGGTCCACCCCCACACCCTGTGCTGGGGCGCAACAGACACCCCAGCCAATGCTGCTCTGCACTCCCCACCACTCTGTGCTATGGCCTTGGGTCCCACACAGGATGAGCAGCTGGGTTCCTTGGGGGAACCCAGCGAAGCTGGCCTAAGGTTGGCTCTCACAGGCCGCCCACAATTGTGCCCCAGGGAGAGCAGGGCTTCAATCCCAGCTCTGTGAACTGCCTCTGCCATCTCTGGGCCTGCCAAAGCTGCCGGTGAAGCTCAGGCCCGCATGGGCAGCAGCTGCTATCCCCAACCCCAGGGCGGGAGGCAAGGGAAGAGGCACGGGAAGCAGCAGGTAAGGAACAGCAACCCTCTGCCTGGGCCAGCCGATTGTGCTGTCACCAAGGAGAGACAAGGCACTGGGTAAGAAAGAACAGGCCTGCCTGAGGACACACAGCCGCCCTTCCTGCCTCCAGACAGGGGACACACAGTCTCCCTTACCCAGCCTCCCTATTTCAAGCTGTTAACACACCAGAAAGCCAGGAAGCCCAGAGGGGCTCCAGGCCAGACCTCTGCTCTCACTGGCAGTGGGGCTTAAGGACTTCCCTTTCGACTGCACTCAGCAAAGTCCATCTGGGCCAACAAAGGAGAGAACCTGAGGGCCCTGCAAGTTTCTGTCTCTCTCAGAGAAACACTGGTTCCCATTTTTTGCTAGGAGATGGGTCAAGGATCAGCAGGAAGACTGTGTGTCTGACCATACCCTGGAGACATTTCTGTAACAAAGGTCGTGGGTTCTCTCAGAATCCTGACCTGTCGTCTAAGACAACAGGCAGGTCCTCATTCTATAACCTCCCAAATCCCAAGACCTGCTTTCACAATTCAGCCCCCCAAAAACCTACTCCTAACAGAAGATTCCCAAAACCTGACCTCCCAAGGACGTATGCTGCTCAAAACATCCTCTTCTTCCGGGCAGCATGGATTCAGCATGGCCTCCACACTTTCCTCCTCACCGCACCCTCACTCACACCAGAAAACCCAGCCCAGTGTGTTACCACGTGCTTGTAGGCCCCTGTGGGCAAATGCACGGGATCAACTTCCCACCACGTCTCCTCCACCAATGGGATGCTCTTAAAGGCCTGAGACCTGCATGACCACAGCTGGCAGTCTGTAACACACACCACGTTCCCAAAATAGAAGACCATTTCCTAATTCTCACTCAGAGCAGGAGCATTTCCAAGAACAGCTTGGGTAAGAGGTGACGAGGCCCTGCCGCCTGTTCCTGTAATGGGCTCGTCCCCTCCCTTACAGAGGGCCACATCAAAGCCAGTTGCTTGCCCTGTACCCACTTCATCAATGGGGCCTCAGGCTGTGCAGATAATTCAAGAGGCCACACGCAGGGCAGGCTGTCCCCTCTGTGGGGTCCAAGGGAAGGCTGCTCTCTGCACTGGCCGCTCTTCACATGCACATGCCTTACCCCACGCCAACGCTCCCAGAGCATGGAGCCGGGAGAGATGAGACACAGGGTAGGAACTCCAGCAGCCTCAGCCCCAAGACAAGAGATTCCTCCCACCTGCTGAAGCTAGTCCCTACTCTTCTCATGACAACAGCAGCCTCTTATAAACACTGGGACACCTGTAATCCCAGTGACTCAGGAGGCTGAGGCAGGAAGACCGAAATTCAAGGACAGCCTCAGCAACTTAGCGACACCCTGTTTTAAATAAAATATAAAGGGCTGGGGTACAGCTCAGTGGTAAAGCACTTGCCTAGCATATGTGAGGCCCTGGATTCAATCCCCAGTGCCACAAAAGAAAAGAAAAACTAAAGAGCAAATGGCAAGCCTGGTCCCCACTGGTGAGATCCACTGAGACAGTGATCTATACCCACTGGTGAGATCCACTGAGATAGTGAAAAACACTACCAAGGAGGGACACTGCCCACACTACCAGAGGTGGCACAGGGCACCTGTGTCCCAGGGAGCCCTGCTGGGAAAGCGGTCTCCCTCCATCTGAACTCTTCCAGGAAGGCAAGTTCATCACTGGTCTGCACCCTGAGAACAGCTGGGAAATTTCCAGCGGGTGGGGAAATCAAGAAAACCCCTGAAGTGCAGTTTCATCTCCTTTGCTCCTGTCAGGCCTGCAGCTCAGGATGCTGGCTGTGCGTGCACAGGGAAGACGCAGGGACTTGCTGTCGGGAAACATGCTTCCGGTGCAGGGCCATAAAATGTTATCAAGCCCCAGCTCCTCACCCCAGGGCCTGACCTTTGGGCCCAACATCTCTACCATTCCAGGAACCAGCAGGAACTGCAGCAGGAAGTAGGGGGAAGCACCCTGCTATGGAGAAAGTGACTTTAGGAGCAGACTGGGGTGCAGGCTGTTCACAAGGCAGAGGAGGACTGCAGACCTGGGACCCTAGGGAGCAGGGGAGGCCAAGGCAGCCATGACCGCCTGGAGCCCAGCAGAAAGCACGTGAGTGGAAGGCCACATGAGGACAGAGCTGGACTCAAGTCAAAGGCCCCTGCTGCCACCCAGCTCTGGGCCTCCTTCTCGAAAAAGTGACACCAGCCTCTGCCCTTCTCAACAGTCACCTTGTCCATCTGATGCAAAAGCCAGTTCACAGCACTTTTCAGTCTCCTGCAGAGGCCCTAGACACCTCCTGCAGGATGGCACAGGCCCCATCCCAGCCCATGCAGTTCTGCAAGCCTAGGAAGCCCATAGGGCTTTACTGTCTGCCCCCTGCCTGGGTCGCTCCTGCCCAAGGCAGACGTGGGCCACTCTCTCTCTCTCTTCACTTAGGCTCTGCCCAAATGTCAGGTCCTCAGAGGGGCCCTCCCTGGCTCTTAGGCCCGTCAGCCTGGATCCCTTCTCCTAACTTGGTCTTGTTCACCTGACGTGTATTGGTACGAATTCCTCTGCTCTCCTTCTGCTTCCAATTAGACTGAAAGCCCCAGGAGACAAGAAGTCCCTCTTGGCCCAGTGAGCTAATTCCACTGCTTTGAATGATGTACGACACATGGTAGGACCTCAATAAATATCTGTTTGAATAAAATGAGTAACGATGACTCTTCCAACAAAAGATTAGATTAAGTAAGGTTCGAAAGCAGAAGCTCAAGGATACTTTAGATCAGGGGCATTCTCTCAGGATCTTGCCCAGAAACCCACACGTATGCATCTCCCCTGCAGGCCCCTACAGTAGTCTGCAATCAGGCCCTGGTAAAAAACAAGGAGAAAAAAGTCACCCTGGCCTCCGCTCCAGGGAAAAGCACCTGCTGGCTCTGGTGTCAGAACAACTCTCTGAAACTCCTCCCGTGCACCTCAGCCTGAGGCGACAGTATGCACCAGCACAGCCCTAAGCGGAGCACCCCGGAAGGGTTCCAGGTGAGAGCCTTCCCACTGCCGCAAAGGCTCACAGGGTGGGGCTTCTGGCTCTCACCATCAGTTCACTTGTAGGCACCATGTCAATCAGCCTATCAGGAAGACAATAAAAATAGTGAAATTCTCACAATCATTAACAGATTCCGCTGTCAGCAGGAGCCAGAAATCTCTCAATCCTATGGCCCTGCTCCACCCTGGCCACACACGTGGTGTTGTTAACGTAGAGTACTGAATCCAGAACAAATGAAGTCATCGATCTAAACTCAATGAACTCATTTTCTGATCCTCCCCTAAAATGCAAGCCCAGGGCTCAGCCCACACATAGATCCTGCACCTAGGTGCACAGTGTGGGCACGGTCCCTGTCGAGAGGGCTGCTGGCTCTCAGGACAGGGTTGGGACATGGTTGGCCTATTTCACGCTCTCAGCAAGAAGCTGGAGTTGAGTGTGAGCGCTGCCCTGGCCTCACCCCTCCACGGGCAGGAAGCCGACAGGCTGGAACACAGCTTGATACCTCACACTCAGCCTCTGCTGAAGCTGTGGGCTGTCACAGACCTCAAGGTGAGTCTCCAGCATGTGGCACACTACACTTACAGGCTGAAAATGGCAGGCAGCTGGGCTCTCCTCCCCACCCCAGTGCTCTACAGGGACCAGGCTGGGGGCGGGTGGGCCCGGGGCCCAATCAGATGAGTCTGCTGCAGCATCTAAAGTAGCCTCTGGGCAGAGTCCGGATTCTTCCCTGGCTCCCAGAACCTCGTGCTGCCACACCTACAGGGCAAGGAATGAGGGCCAGGCAACAGGAAACTGGCAAACCATGAGTCATAGGAGCAGCCGGCAGCCTGCTGCTAACACGGAGGGCTGCCCAGCCGCATACCAAGGGGAGCTCCTGAGGACTCCCATTCTGGGGACCCAAGAGTTGCAGGTGAAGGCCTCTGGCTTCAAGCTGTCCTTCACCACCCAGAGGCAGGGAGAGCAGCAGCAGAACTCCACAGACCAACTCCCAATGGCTCCCAACAAGGCAGCAACTTGAAGAAGGTGGGCAAGAAGACACACTCCATGGAACTTGACTTGTCTTATTTTTCATTGTTTTGTGTGTGGTGTTAGGAATGGAACCCAGGGCCTCATACATACCAGGCAAGTGCTCTACCACTGAAAAACTCCAATTTTTTATTCTTCCAGGGGAGCAATACGAGGTACAGGTATACATTCTGGTGATGCTGGGTGGCAGCACCACGCTGCAGCTCCCACAGGCTCGAGTGATGAGGGACCACTGGCACTCCACTGTGTTCCTGGGGCTCAGCTGGGAGGTCAGCAGGTTAAGTGCATCAAGTGTTTTCAACTCACAGTATTTTCCTTATGTTACTTTCAACTCACATTATCTTCAACTTAAAATGGACTTATCAGAACATACCCCCATGTGTACAGGTAACAAAGCCAGAGACCCCACATCTAGAGAACGAGACTTTTGTCCAACTGTCAATCATCTGCTCTGAGCTAACTGAGCCACTCCTAGCCCAGGCCCTCGATGTCAACACAGCACCAGTCTCATGACCCCAGAGGCATCCCTCCTGGCTTATGCCACTGGTCATGCTAAAGAAAGTCAATGTGCATCCTGCCACCCTGCTCTCCTGTTAATTCAGTGCCATCACCCTACTTGACAGAAAGGAAACTGAACCATTCCTTCAGCTTCTACCCAGGGTAAAACTGAACCAAGAACCAGGGTCCTGGGCAAACATGCGGTAACGTCTATACTAAAGCACACTGACACCAGATCTTCGGAAGAGGTGTCCTTTGCAAAAGTGAAACACAAGACTAAACAGATAATCCATATGGCAAAAGGAGTCTCTAGGGCATGATGTTAAACAGAAGGCACCTCTGGCTAGTTTACTAAAATACGTCACAAAACTGAAGTCTATTAAGAAACAATGAAGTGAGCTCTTGGGCGCAGCGGTGCACGCCTGTGATCCCAGGGGCTCAGGTGGCTGAGGCAGGAAGACAGCTTCAAGGCCATCTCACTCAGTAACTTAGGAAGAACCTGTCTCAAAATAAAATATAAAAAGGGCGGGGGATGTAGCTCAGTGGTAGAATGCTTGCCTAGCATGTATCAGGTCTTGGGTTCAATCCTCACTACTAAAAAAAAAATAGATAAATAAGAAATGAGCAAAGTCTGCAAGTGAGGTAAACCTCTAGTCGGGCTGGGGAACAGAATAAACACCACTTCCACCACTAGTCACCACACAAGGATCTCTCCAACAAGGCATCTGAGCAACTGCTGGATGTTCCCAGCAACATCTGATAACACAAAATACTAAAGACCTTTGGATTTCCTGCCATCAAGCTGCACTGAAACCCACTGGCACCACTTAACCAGTGTGGTCATTTCCCACAGAAGACTGTCTCTCCCAGCCTCGCCTTCAGGCTTCCCCAGGGCAGGAACCAAACCCACCTTCCCTGCAGAGCCACCCTTACAGGGCCATCAGCAGTCCAACACACAGTCCTCGAAGTTTCCTGTGGTCTGATTCCCAGGGATGCTGCCAGTGTGTAGGGATCTGGAATCTAGGGCCCCGGGCTCACTCTCCAAGGCTTCTGGGAGCAGGAAAAGACAAGATCAGATCAGGCCCATCCCACAGGAGAATTGGGTAAAGGAATTGTGGTATTGGCTACACAGTGATCAAAACTTTCTGGGGCTCAAACAGGCCCGCAACTTGTACCTAGCATGAGCCTTACAGGAAATGGTCCAGCGCACCAGCAATCCAAATCCACAAACCACAACCGTCTCCTGACACAGGCTGCTTTAGGGAAACGACCATTAACAGGTGAGCCAGAAAGGGCTGCTAAGACCCCACTATGGATGATAGCCACCAAGCAAGGAGGGACGCTGGCCTTGCACTTCAGCATGGAATGACTCTAGCTCCTGGCTTAAGGATGCTCTGCTCACAAGAACTTCCTCCATGCACCATCTGGCCCCCAACCACCCACCTCTGCCATACACACACACCCACATGTGCCCTGGGATCTCCATGCCTCCCCACCAACTCTGCACTCCCAGAGGGCAGAGCCCCACCCATACCAGCGTAGAAGGGAGGGAGCAGTAGGAGCACATAATCCGGGAAAAGGTGAGGCACACTGGAAAAGCCAGTTGGGTACTTCTGCTTCAAAGGTACTAGGGAGTCGCCACAGAGACTCTTCCTCGGAGCTGCACTGGTACGCCTGTGGCGACTCCCTAGTGCCTCTGAAGGACCACAATACCACAATTCCTGCAGGCGGAGCTGGAGCAGCTGAAGAGCGCTGCACAGCTGTGCCTCCACTCAGCCTGGGCCTGGGCTACACCCTGGTACCTCTTCAAAGCTCAAAGCTTCTCCCAGCTGCTCAGCTCTTCCTCTGATGCCCCACCCCAGGGCACTGTTGTGATTCCCAGAAGGAACAAGGCCAACCTGAAAATACTTTCCACACACCTCCCTGCCGGCCCTACCCATCCTGAGACACCTGACCGCCAGGCTAGTTCCGTCCATGACATGCTAGGATGAGTCCAACAGTACAATGGGGCAGTCACTTCCCACAGCAAGCAATGCCACCTGCCTAGGCAGGTGTGGGGCCTCAAAACACAATGGGGCCAGTGTGGACAAGCCAGGAGCCTCACCATGTTTTCTAAGGCTGGGCAGCAAAATCTCCTAGGTATAGGGAGTAAACACACCAAGTTAAGGGCTGGGGCTGCGGCTAGGAGCTAAGCACCTGCCTAGAATGTATAAGACCCTGGGGTCAACCCCCAGCTCTGCAAAAAATAAATAAATAAATTACCAGGGTAGGTTCACCCAGAAAGCTAGACTCAGGTCTTGGATGGCCTAAATGTTAGTGCTTCTTAAAATGTATCCACACTGAAAATGCTAGTTTTAGGAGATTGAAAAAAGGGTTTGACCTAGGAATTTAAAGATGTCTTCGATGACACAGGCATACGCATGGCACCCAAGAAAGAGGCCAAAGCAACAGCACCATCCTCCCTAGCTCAGCTCTTCTAAAAGATTAAGGATGGGCAAAACAGCCAGGGTGAGCAAAAGAGGCCTCAGGACTGCCCAAAAAGAAGCCAGAAGAGCCACATATGGAATTCCCAGCCCAAGTCCCTAGGACTGTCCATTCCTCTTAAACTCTCAGGTCAGCACTCTAGAGGTAGGCATACTCACAACGCCCAGCAGTCAAAGGGCAAGCCCACTGGGAAACACTAGAATTTTGTTTTACTCAGTGCTAAGGATCAAACCCAGGGCCTCACACATGCTGGACAACTGAGCTACAAGCCCAGCCCTGCCTCTGCACCCCTTTTTTTCAGACAGGGTTTAAGTTGCCGAGTTTGACCTCAAACGTGTGATTCTCCTGCCTTGATCTTCCAAGTAGCTGAGATTACAGGGCTGTACCATAAGCTTGAGGTTTTTCTTAACACTGGGGATTGAACCCAGGGGCACTTAACTGCTGAGCCACATCCCCAGCCCTTTCTTCATATTTTGTCTAGAGACAGGGTCTCAATCAGTTGCTTATGGCCTTGCTAAGTTGCTGAGGCTGGCTTGGAATCTAGACCCTCATGCTTCAGCCTCCAGAGCCAATGGAATTGCAGACGTGTGCCACCATGCCCAATAAGCTTGAGGTTTTAAATGTACTTCATCACAGTTCAAAAAGGTACACATAAGAATATGCCCCCACCTGGGCTGTGCTACTAGATATCTGAGAGGGATCACAATAAAAAACTGATCTGGACTAGAACTCACTTCCCACCTAGACGTTAAGTATATAGGACATTCATCAATAAGAACTAAACATTGAAGAATACTGGTTCCATTTTCTGAGTTACAGGGAGAAAAAGGTGGAGACTGGCACACTGGAGAAAACAAAGAAGAAATGGTGAGAAAAAGAAAGAAAAAGGATGTTGATGGCAAACCCAAGATCCCTGATGATCGTTGCTCTGCCAACAAGCAGAAGCACCATGATGAGATGTGACTAAGTCATATCCAGTCCCTGTCTGAGATTACATGTACTGCATTTTTTACAAGAGTCACCAAAATGGTTTCCATTTGTTAGTCTTTGGTGTGTAAAAGAAAGAGATTTCCCACAACTAACATTTGCTTGAAGTAGCACCCGTCTGTAATCCCAGCAACTCGGGAGGCTGAGACAGGAGGATTGAAAGTTCAAGGCACCCTAAACAACTTAAGTGAAACCCTGTCTCAAAATAAAAAAATTAAAAAGGCTGGGGATGGAGTTCAGTGGTAAAGTGCGCAGGGTTCAATCCCTAGTACTCCCCTTGCCAAAAAATTGACTTGAGTATTTTAACCCTCACCTCCCCAGGACTCAAGACCACCCCACTGGGCCTGGGGGAGCACCATGAGCACCATGGGAGAAAGGATGGAGTACCACGGGCATGGCGGGTGTTCCGCAGGGGCCAGCACAGTACAGCTAGCCCAGTCCCTGCCAGAACGCCAAGAGTGTGCCGCGCCCCACCACCAAAAGCCTCCCCCATGTTGGAGCAATCCTGAGGCCAGCCACCACATACCTTTGGCATGGAATGTCCAGCCCCTCCTCCAGTATTCCTGTAGCTGAACTCGCTCCTGCTGCCCCAGGCTGCACACCTCGCTATAGAACTGCCGCTCAATGTGCACATAGGCTGCAGGGATGGCACCTGCCACCCCCTTGGCTCCAAAGAAGCCATTCACCTCTGGAGAGGCCAGCAGGATCTGGTACTCTGCCCGTGTACCCAAGACCAGGTCCATGTAGGCCTGGGTCAGATTGAAGTAGCCCGTTGTAAGGTAGACCCTAGCACCTCGCTCAGCCTCAGTCAGCAGGGTCTCTGTGACAATCTCATCAATCTGGATCTCAAAGGGCTTCATCTGTATCAATGGATAAATCCAGGTGTCGGGTGCTGGTCTGCGATCACCAGCAGCTGCTGCCTCCTCCTGTGTCAGTAAGGAGTCCCCGTGGAAGGTCTGGGCATGCAGCATCTGCTGGCGAGTCCGGGCGGAGTGGATCACATCCATGACCCGCTTATTGGCGGCCTTGCAGTATGCAGCCCGGTCACCTAGAGGGAGACAAGAGGAAGAGGAGGAGAAATGAGGAGTCAGGACTCTGCTGGCTCAGCCACAGCATGTGACAGGCATGTGAAGATGTGCAAGCAGAACACACGCCTCTTTTTCCTCTGGTACTGGGGAATAAACCCAGGAGTGCTCTTCCCCTGAGCTATGTCTCCAACTTTTTATTTATTTGGGAGAGGGTCTCGCTAAGTTGCCTCAGCTGGCCTTATACTTGCAATCCTCCTGTCTCAGCCTCCCAGACCACTAGGATTACAGGCGTGCAACACATGTCCAGCCAGAACATGTACTGAGTGAGCTCCAGGCATGAAACCCTGAGCAAGACTCCTCCAAGGATACAGCTGCCCAGAATAAGGACCTTGCCCACAGAGAGAAATAAAAGGGAACATCTATATGATCTCCAACTGCAAAAAGCTCAAAATCAGAAAAGATGAACTTGGGGTGACAAATCAGGACAGTGGTTACCATGGGGAATAACACCTGGGGAAGGGCCAAGGGGAGTTTCTGGAGAACAATCCACTATGAACAGGCACATGAGCTATACCTGTGACTGGTGTTCTATGTGAACTTCATGAGAAAGTTTGTGTATATAAAGCCAAATCAGTATAGCTAAAACAGAGTGGGCACATACCATGACAAGCGTGCAGAGAAGCATAAGCATAATTAACCACCAGTGGTGACACACACGGAATCCTCTGAGGGCAGGCTCTGGGCAGTATAGGGAGCAACTATCCTCTCTGAGAGGACGATGGTGGCAAGTGACTGGGCAGACAACTAGGTGGAACAATACAACTACAAGAGCTATTATTAGACAAGCAAAGACTGAATGATAATGAGCTGCCCAAGAAGTATGGGGAAAACAGAATAAGAGTAAAACTACACCACAGGAAA
Source organism: Marmota monax (assembly GCF_021218885.2). NCBI lineage: Eukaryota > Metazoa > Chordata > Mammalia > Rodentia > Sciuridae > Marmota > Marmota monax. The sequence goes on along the minus strand of NW_026692700.1, from coordinate 178,515 downwards.
ATAAGACCAGAAGTCAATAGAATGAAAATACAAAAATGGAGAACACTGTCCAATATTAATCCTCTGAAGAGTCTGAGACAGCAAGGCTCTGGCAAGGCTGCTGGGAAGGAAAGCCAACAGAGAAGGATGGCCGTAGTGGTCAATCATACTTGCTCACACAGACCGAGAGGACAGGGACAGACACTTGAGTGCCTTTCTAAGCTGTATTAACAAACAGAAAAGGAACGTCCTATGCAGGGATACATCTGTTGCTGCCAGTGACTGCCTGGATCGGGGGAGCAGGCACAGTGCCCACTGCCACAAGGCCTGCATGGTCAGGAAGGCGTAAGCAGGCTGCTAAGCACATCTGTGCATGCTCTGCCCCTGAGGACAGTCGCCTTCTCAGTCAAGACTGGCCTACAACAATGGACCAGCCATCTGCAAACATTTTCTTCAGGGGCCAAATGTACATATTTTACGCTTTGTGGACCAAAAGACAAAATTGAGGCTAATGTGTGGGTATTCATATAATGAGAAACAGATTGACATCAAGTTTTTATTGATGAAATTCAAAGGCTAGTGGCAATAACTAAGCTTCCGCTGGTAACACACAGGGCAGTGGCACAAATCGCAGCCTAGCTGGAGGGCCATGCCTCCCCTGGCATAAGGCAGGACTCCCAGCAGGAGGTCCACTCAGATGCTTCCCATCTTAGGACTACAGGTCATGGAGAGCTCTTCTTACAAAGTCGGTGTTTAACTCCTTCCCCAAGTTGTCCCCAACTTGTGAACATGCTTGCAAACTCAGCAGCTGCCCTTTAAAAATCCACAAGAAGCCAGAGCCACAGGAATCATAGGAATGCAAATGCCCAGGAAAGCTGTGCCAGGACTTGCCTGCCTCCAGCAAGCAGAGCTGAGAGCTCTCCCCTTGCACTTTCCAGGCAAAGGGAGAGCCCACAGACCTCAATGGAGTGAGAGCCACAAGGCCTCTGTGATAGGAAATTAGGGGAATGAGCTGAGAAGGGCAATTGCTAAGCTGCTTCTTCCTTTAAGGGCAGGGCAGGCTCCTGGCTGACCCGCATGGGCCCACAAGCCCAAGCCCACACTCCCATCTTCTCCAGCCAGGTCTCACCTTCAGAGCATGACCTTCAGCCGGTGAGTCACACCTATCTGGCTTCAGAGACAGAGGCAGAACGGAGCCCTGCCACCCTCTCTCCTGTGCCTGAAGCAAAGCCACCTAGGTGTGTTCCCTGCTCTGCACCCCACAGCCAAGGAGCACAGAGCCAGGCCCTACCTTTGTAAGGATGCACCATTCCATCCACCACCTGCACCGTGTTGTCCCCCTGCAGCTGTAGGGACACGTCTCCCACTGCATCCACCAGTTCCGTGAAGAAGTCGGCAATCTCCGCACAGTCCTGCAAGAACACGTAGCGGTCCTGGCGGTTGGTGAAGTAGGAGTCACTCAGGTTTGCACTACAGGAAGGAAGAAGCAGGTGAGGACTCAGGTAAGAGTGTACATCAGCATGACTGGGTGACCCAGGCCTCAGGAGAGGAGTGACAAACTCGAGTCAGGAAGTAACAAGAGCAGTCATTTAATAAACAGCAGGAGACCAGGGAAGGACTAGCACCAGGGGACACAAAACAAACTGCCAACCCCACCCCCACTCCAAGGAGCTGACCATCTGGCTGAGAAGAGCTAGTTAGATGGGACCATCTACCAGGTCCCTGTGAGGATCAAAAGCATGTGGACTTCTACCTGGCTGCTTCATCTTAGTCTTCCTTGCCTGACAAGTTACTTGTCCTCTCTGACCTGTTTTTCCAGGTATAAACCAAGGAGAACTTCACAGGGTCATGGTGAGAAATGAGTGACGTGGCACACAGCAGGGGGTTAGCACAGGGACCAGAGCACACAAGTACCCAGTAAATTCTGGCTGCTTTCCAAGCAACCTTCAGGGGCTCCAGCAGGGCCACAGAAGTGTCTGCAGGTGACACAGCAGGGCCTCTGAGACTTGAATGGACAGCTATCCTTCCTCCTTGTCCCACTGACTCCCAGCCCACAGCACTAAGGAGAAGCTGACAGGTCTCACCCGCTCAAGATGACACTGTTATCAAAGAGGTATACTTTGATGTGCTGGAGGCCAATGGTCTCATTGAAGCGCTCAGGGACAAGGAGCCGGAGAAGACCACGGAGGTCGGGCGTGTGGAAGAGGGAGACGCGCACTTGCTCTGGAAACCTCTGCAGGAGTGGAAGCAACATTGTGCGAGAGTTCTTTTTGCCTAGACAGGAGGGGAGCAGAGAGAATGGTGGGTGACTAAAACCAGGAGATACATCCCACCTGCCAGGGAGGAACCACCTCTCAATTGGGCCTCACTTCCCCTGGGCTGCTTATTTGAACCAGCCACACCAATAGGCACTGCTTCCAGCCTGAGGACTCTGGCCAGCCTTGAGCAGGACTGCATGCTCTGCACAGCAGCCATCCACTGTTTTTGCTACCTGACACCCACTTCCCCTCCTGCTGGTAAGTGTACTCAACTTCCTCTGGAAGGTACCACCCAGCTCACTCTCAGCCTTCCTGCTCTGGGTAAAGACGACTTGCTTTGAACTCTCACCCAAGGTCCCCAAGAGAACATACAAGCCTGGGTTGAGCCACTCAGCCCACTCCAGGCCTAGGGTGACAATTAATTCGGGGCTGGGGCCACAGTCTATGGCAGCCACTCAGGGGTTTTGGCCTGAATGTCAAGGAAGGAGACTTTCTTCTAATAGCAAAGGGGTTCTGGGCACAGGGCCTCAGCCACAGAGACCACTACACAGAGCCTAAGAATGATGGCCAAGGTGCCATGGGCACAGGGCCTTAGCCACCAGAGGCCACCACACAGACTCTGAGAAGGAAGCAAGCCCAAAGAAAGCAGGGCCAGGAGATGCATCTTGGGGATAAATCCAAGCCCCAAATTATGAGGCACACAAAGAGGTCAGGCACAAGAGGAAAAAAAAAAAATTGGTGGGGAGGGAAGCAGTACTAGGGATTGAACGCAGGGCTTTCTACCACTGAGCTACATGCCCAGTCTTTTTCGCTCTATTTTGAGACAGGGTCTCATTAAATTGCCTAGGATGGTCTCAAACTTGCAATCCTCCTGCCTCAGTCTCTTGAGACCTGGGATTACAGGCGTCATCCCCAGCAAAAAAAATACTTTTTGCCTAAGTTGTTTAGAGCTGGGTTCAGTCACCTGATACAGAAGGAATCCCGACTAGGAAAAGGAGGCAGTTCTGGGCCTTGTCTCTGCCTGGAACCAGGAGAGGTGACAGTGTAACTCCTCAAACCAAGTCTGAGGGAGAGGAAGAGAAAAGGCTAAGTGTGCAACCTACCTCTTGAGCCCCGGGTGAAATCCAGGAGAATGGAGACCTTGAGGTCAGATGGAAATTTTGCTTGCAGAGACTCTTCTAGAGTACTTTCCAGGCAATCCACCTATCAGGGAAAAGAACCCAAAGGAACAGAAACAAGACCAAAAGGATATTTGTGCATTTAAAACAGCTTATCACCTGGTGAGCACACACCCTCATGCCCTTCCTGAACATGCACACACACCACCAGAACTCGCAAGCCACTGCTGGGAAAGCACTTCAGGGCAAGGCCTTGGGACAATCAAAAACAGTCCCGGCGCTGCTCCAATGCGAGCCCCAGGAGACAAAGGCCAGAGGCATGCTGCTCAGCAACCTGGCCTAGCCACTCAGGGACACTCTGAGACACCGTCTCCCACACAGGTTTCAACAGATAGTCCTCACAGACACACAACAAATACAGGTCTACTTATGGAGCATGCTCAGTAAATATTTGCTGAATGAATGAATCCAAGACAAGCTGCCCACTGGCCCTCCTCTATGGCCAGGACATTTCATTCCTACCCCATGAGAACAAACAGCCCTCCCGAGATTGTAGCTAAGAGGGTGACCTGGCAAGAGGAGAAGACTCCTTCCTCAGAAGCAGGGAAGAAGAGCCAGGCCTGACCCACCTTCCCTCTGCCACACTCCCATCCGACCTTACACACTGCTCAGCTCCCATCTATGAGTTTCTGAACAAGGACAATCCAAGGCAATGAGTCATTCCCCTCCCTCTGAGCAGAAAGCGACCCCAACCCAGGACACATGTATAACCTCATTCATAGTCCCATCAATTCCATCTCAGAGGCTGCTGGCCTATACTGGACCTGCCATAAGCAGCACCACGTGGATGGCTTCCAGCTCCTGCCCACTCCCGCCTGCCTGAGTGACAAGTGCAGCATGCCAAGAGTCCAGGTGGAATGAGGTTGGCTCCTACCTGGTATCTGACACCAGCCTGGGTACACCCAGCAGCTCGACCTGCACTTGGGTTCATCTGTGCAGTACAAGGTCAGAAAATATTTTCTGAAAAGGGCCACACAGTTGTGACAGATGGCCTCTGTCAAAACCATTCTGTTGTGTTGCTGCTGCACTGAAGTAACCATGAAGGGTGCACAATGAGCATGGCTGTGCTCCAATAAAACTTAACTGATGAACCCAGAATGTTAATTTAGTAGACTTTAAATAAGCCAAAAATAAATATTCTTCTTTGGTTTATTCCAATCATTTGAAAATGTAGAAGCCATTCTTAGCTCAAAGGCCACACCAAAGCAGGTGGTGGACCAGATTTGGCCTGCAGCTCTCAACTGGTAGACAGAGAAGCAAGAGCCCTGAGCAGGAGGAGGACACTGGCCAGCCCTGATTAGGCCTCCTCAAGCCCCCGCACACCCTCCTGACTCAAACAACATCTGTAGCAACAAGAACAAGAGCTGCTGCGACAGAAACTAAGACAGCACCAACCCACCTCTCAGGACTGTGATACTCAAGGACCACCTCCCCATAAACCTTACCAGCTCTTGCTCCAAAGGACCTGTCCCCAGGTAGAGAGATGCCATCACGACCCGCCTCTTGGCTACTTTTATCTGCCCCTGAGAGAAAATAAAACATTCAAAATTCACAATCAGCATTTTCATAGTTCACCAAGAAAAATATGTCCCTTTGACCTTAGAGGCAAATCACACTCCAAGCTGAGTTACCCCATGTCTCCACTAAAACATATACAGTTCCAGGTGTGATGGCACACACTTCAGAGGCTGAGGCAGGAAGAGTTCAAGGTGCATGAGTTCAAGGTGCAAGACCCTGTCTCAAAAAAACAAAACAAACAAAAAACCCACCATATATTGTGACCTACCAAATAAGGACCCACAATCCTCAACACACAATTCTCAAACCTGTAAAGTTAGGCACAACCCTAAGTCTAACCCTACTATAAAATGCAAGGCAACCATTAAAAAGAATGAAGCAGGACTGGGATTGTGGATCAGTGGTACAGCACTTGCCTAGCATGTCTAAGACATTGGGTTCAATCCTCAGCACCACATAAAAATAAATAAAATAAATAAATAAAGGTATGGTATTCATCTACAACTAAAAAATTTAAAAGAATGAAGGAGGATTGAGTATATGGCCATGCCTATAACCCCAGCAGCTCAGAAGCTGAGGTCAGGGAATCACAAGTTCAAGGCTAGCCTCAGCAACTTAGTGAGACCTGTCTCAGAATAAAAAATAAAAAGGGCTAGGGGTAAATTTCAGTAACATAGCGTCCCTGGAGTCAATCCTCAAGAGCCGCCCCCCCCCAGTAAAAAAATGAATGAGAAAAGAATGAAAGATATCATATATCGTGTGCATGTACAAACATGCCATCAGTGTGTTCAACTATAATGCACCAATAAAAAAATGGGGGGGGGGGATGAAGGAGATCTGTGCCCAACAATGTGAATGTCCATAATGTCCACAATAGATTGCTGAGATGCAAAAGCAAATTACTGAGCAGAATGCAAACTATTTTCCCACCTGCCTATGCCCAACCCTGTGAGTGGAAGGAAGAGGGATATAGGTGGAACCTATATGCTTTCTACTCACCACCTGCACAGCTGAGCTGTTCCAATGAACAGGTATCACTTTCAAAATATAGACAGGTACACAGACACAAAAACAGAACAAACCCACACTCAAAGACAACATGCCACCAAGATTCCCCCAAACCAGCTCAGTCTCCCTGGATTCTGCTCCAGCCCAGAAGAACAGACCCTGCCTCCAAAACTCCAGGCAGCCCTGCCCCAAAGGTAGTGGCAAGGACAGAAAAAACAGCAATGTGCCAAACGCTAACCCCAGGGGAAACACAAGAGCAAGGTAAAAGGGAGGGATGCATACAGCATAGCTCATGCCCTCTCCTGTCACCCCCAGCCCGCATCACCCACACAGGAAGTTGGGTTTCTGTACTATACAGATGCATGAACGCAGCACTAGGAAACACATAGGCACAATTAAAAAAAAAAAAAAAAAAAAACACCCCAAGGTTGCAATTTCCTTTATTTTGCTACCTATTAATATAGATGTTTATAAGGATCATAATAAAAAGAAACAGCCAGATGTGGTGGTGCACTCCTATAATCCCAGAGGCTCTGGAGGCTGAGGCAGGAAGATCGCAAGTTCAAAGATGGCCTCAAAAACCTAGTGAGGCTCTTAGCAACTTAGGGAGACCATGTCTCAAAAAATTAAAAGGGCTGGGGATGTGGCTCAGTGGTTAAGTGCCCCTGGGTTCAATCCCTGGTACCAAAAAAAGAAAAAGAAAAAGAAAAAGAAAGAAAGAAAGGGAAGCAAATAATGTCTGAGTCCATTTGGCTCAGGCAACCAAAGCATACCTTTCTGCTATAGGTCACCAGGTCCCACAAGACAACATGAGGAGCAGGCAGAAACCACTGCTGTCCTCCCTCCCTGTTGTCTGCCTCAGGAAGAAACGCACGCTACTCCATGTGATGCAAGCCAGAAGAACCTGCCCATGATCCGGTCCAGAGGCCTCGGCTTCTTTTCAACCTCCTGGGCCATGCCCCTCTTCCCCTTCCTGGGCTCTGCAGCCACAGGCAGAGGCACGGCATGGCCCAGCCTCCTGGCCAGGGGAATCACAGTAAGCCATTCACTGAGAGTCAGTCAAGACACCAAGAAGAACCACCACGGAAAAACCTGTTTCTTCAAGGCAAGGAGAGAACCAAGACCACACTGCACATCACTCCACACACGCAACAGTGCACAGGATGAGGACAGGCAGTGCAGCAAAGCAGAGGGAGAACCAGAGGACCTGCTCAGGGCGTCACAAAGAAAGCTTTCTGGAATGAGCCACCTAGAAATGAAGCTTTAAGTGTGGACCAATGCAACAAGAGGGCAAAAGGAGAGGAAATGCGTAGGCCTTCAGGGGAATGAGCACACACTGCCTCACCAAGCTGCATCTCCACCTCTGTCTCCTAGGACCCTCAGCAATCTCCTGTCTGCCTGGCCCACCAGATCAGTATTCTAGCATCATTGCTGATATGAACTCACAAAGTTCATGTTGTTAAACATTCATTAGTATTGAATTACTTCATTCCAATTAGTGGTTCAACCATGAATAACTAGATGCAGCATGTAAACCTGAGTAACATGTTGAAAGTTACTCAAAAGGCAAAGATAACATCACTAACAGGAAAGGAAAGCACAGACCTCAAAGTCCCAGAGAACCCTGAGGCCTGTGAGACCTAAAACCAGGTGTCCAAGTTTCCCCAGCGGTCTTTTTTTTTTTTTTTTAAGTTGTAGATGGACATAATACCTTTATTTTATTTATATGTGGTTCTGAGAATTGAATCCAGTGCCTCACACATGCTAGGCAACTGCTCTACCACTGAGCCACAATCCCAGCCCTTCGCAGTTATCTTGAAATGCCTCTTTGCTGAATGGGCACTGGCCACCGGCCACACATCAGACCCCACCCTAGGTCTCCTTATTGTGACATCTACCAAGACAACAATACTGTGCGTGAAGACATTTCCAAAGGCAAGGGTCCACTGAGCACAGGCCTCCCAGCTACGTAGCAGGGGCATGCCGTGGGTCTGCACAGCCTCACTAAACTCCCTAGGAGTGGCCCACATCTGCACCACAAAACAACAAGGGGATCAGCGAGGCCTCAAGAGTCAGCATGTGCCCTGTCCTCACTGCTCCCTGCTTAGAGACGCTGGCCGTGCAGGGAGACTTCTGCTTGCAGCTCCACTCAACCATCTTAGACTGAAACCCAACAGGGAGACTTCTGCTTGCAGCTCCACTCAACCACCTTAGACTGAAACCCAACAGGCTAGGCTAAATAGCCTAAGAAGCTTCTAGAATGGAGGGTACCGAGGACTCACCCAACCTGATTCCCTGAGGGCCCCAACTCCAACTTCTGTCCCTGGGTTCTTCAGAAACGACCCACCTTCATGAGCTGGAAGAACTCTGCTGGGGAGGACAGCACCCTGACATGAGAGCTACAGACGCCGAACTCTGGAACCAGGCTTCTGATCCACTGAAACCGGTGCACACCTTCTGGACACAGGCAGCAAGGTGGGGAGGTGGCCTGGGGGACAGCTGGAGATAGCAAGGGAGCCAACAGCAGCCATGGTGACCTGGTGGAAAACACACACAAATGGGTTACTCTTCTCAAAAACCCCTGGAGATTTCATCTTACTCCAGTCAGAATGACAATGAGTAAGAATACAAACAATAACAAATACTGGTGAGGATGTGGGAGAAAGGTACACTTGTACCCTGAGATTGGGACAGCAGATCAGTACAACCACTCTGGAAGGCATTTGGAGATTCCTCAAAACACTAGGGATGGAAACACCATATGACCAGCTATCTCACTCCTTGGTGTGTTCCCAAAAGATCTAAAATCAGCATATGATAGCAATACAGCCTCTTAAAATGTTTACAGCAGCACAACTGATAATAACTAAATTATGAAATCAACTCAGGTGCCTGTCAATAGCTGAATGAATTAAGAAATTGTGGTACATATATATAATGGAGTTCTACTCAACCATAAAAAGAATAAAATTATAGCATTTGCCATTAATTGGATGCAAATGGAAAATATGCTAAATGAAATAAACCAAACTCAGAGATTCAAAGGTCGAATGTTTTCTCTCATATGTGGAAGCTAGAGTAAAATAAAGGAAAGGGGGAGGAAAGGACAACATGAAGTTATAGGGAAGATCAGTAGTGTGGAAGGAGATTGAGAGGCAGAGTGGAGGGACACTAAGAGGAGACGATGCAGAATGAAGCTTAAATAATCACGCTATGAGGCGGGCACAGTGGCGCAGCGGCACAGTGGTGCAGCTCAGGAGGCTGAGAAAGGAGAATAGCGAGTTCAAAGCCAGCCTCAGCAATGGCGAGGCACTGAACAACTCAGAGAGACCCTAATAAAATACAAAATAGGGCTGTGGATGTGGCTCAGTGGTCCAGTGCCCGAGTTCAATCCCGGGTACCAAAAAAAAAAAGGTGAGCGCAGATGAAGCTCTGCAAACTCACAAGTTCAAGGCCAGCCTGGGCAATTTAGCAAGACCCTATCTGAAAATAAAAAAGAAAAAGGACTGAGGGTACAGCTCAGTGGTACAGCACTCCTGGGCTCAATCCCCAACACCAAAAAAAGGAAAAGAAAATTTGCCTACAGATACCTAAAAGGGTTAGCCTAATGAAAGTCTGAGGGTTACTACAACCACAGCCCCAGCCCACGACTCAAGAGTTTCTGTTCAAGGAAGGACTCGGAAAAATATGTGTTTCTCTTTAAAACTCAGATTTGGAGAGAAAGGCTGGGGCAGAAAAAGGTTAGGAAATGGGGCCTCTCTCAAGAGATGCTGGCCATGATGACAGAGGCCACTTCACCAGCAGACACATCTTGAGCCAGCTGCCCCTCCGGCACAGACTCCACACTCCCCTGGGCTGAGATGGAGGAACTGGGGTTGCTCATGGAGCTACATCTCTGCTGGCCTGAACACCCAGAGTCCTACACAAATCCCACCCTGTTTTGAATCCCAGTCCTACAAACAGCAGCAGGAAAATCCTCTTCAGGCTGTGACCTCCAAAGGGACTCTGGGGAAAAGATGCTCAAACACCCCAAGGCTTGAATGGCCACAAATTCCAGGAAGATGATTTCACTTGCTTGCTTCATGATAAGGCACTGAATCTTCCAGGGTTCCTAATGGCCCTGCACAGATGCCAGATGGCCCACAGCTGTGCTTCCCAGAAAGCCCACCAGTCTATCAGGGCCAACTCGCTGCTAAGAAAACTTTTTGTCAATGCAGGAAGGTGCCGGCTCTCTAGATCCTGGGAAGACTGGAACAGGCCTCGGTGACCCACTGCAGAGGTGGGAAAGCAGCAGTTCTCCCCCATGGTCTGGGGGAGGGCGACATTACTGTCATCAGCTCAAAAATAAGCTGCCTCAACTTCCCAAAATATGGGCCACAGACCTGCCAGGCCTGAGAGCAGAAGGAAGGCTCCCATGACCCAACAGAAGACTATGAAACAATGGGAAAGCTGTGTAACAACAATTTGAAGACCCCAATGGGGCCTAAAATCTAATGAATGAAATGTGATATATTTGCAGTAGCAATGCACAGTAGCATAAGATCAGCACACCCCTGCCTCACAGCTCTTCTTCCCACCTTTCAGACCACCCAGGAAAGGGCCAGGTCTCCACCTGTGCCACTCCACACCAAGTGGTCTGGCATCACACAGCCTCCACATGGGCTGAGAGATGCACACCAACTCCTAGAGAGGAAAGAGAGGACACACTCCTTGGCCCAGGCACAGAGAAGAGGTGAGCAACAGTGCAAGCCTAATCCCAGCCCTCCAGAGAACACCTGCCACATACTGCAGATGCACTGCACGCGAAGAGCTCAACAGTCTCCACCTCCACAGTCACAGTGGCCCATTAGCTTACACACCTGGAATCACCTAAGAACAACACAAGCAGAAATGCTAAAATTAGCCAGACATAGTGGCACTGGCCTGTAATCCCAGCAACTCGAGAGGCTGAGGCAGAAGGATCACAAGACCAAGCTAGTTTCAGCAACTTAGCAAGGCCCTAAGCAATTTAGTGAGACCCTATCTCAAAAATAAAAAGGGCTGGGGATGTGGTTTATTAGTAATAGTTAAATCCCTGGTACCAAAAAAAAAAAAAGACACTAAAATTAATTAAATGTCAAAATACATGGTGAGTGGTATGTATGATTCAAGGGATCAAGAGGGAAGCCAGGGCTGCCAGCAGCTACTGGTGAGGCTTCACAGTGGCCTGCCCCGCCCAGGCCTTGAAAAACCAGCAGAATTCAAACAGGGAACACGAGGGAAGGAGGTTCCAAGCAAGGATGTTTTCCCAGCAGAAAACCCGGGAGCACCTCAACAGCCAGTCCAGAGCACATACGCGCACACAGAGCTCAGGCAGGTGTCAGGGTCCACCACCATCTCCAACAGCCAGCAAGAGCACCGCCCCTGCAGGCACCGGCAGCATGAGCCTCGGTGCCCAAGGGCTGGCTAGCCCAGGCAGGTCTCTTCCCTGCCAGGCAGTGCTCCCTGGGAATGTTCCACCAGGGCCTGGGTCCAAAAGTTGTTGAAGGCCTTTTTGTGTTGGCTTCCTGTTTAATCTGTGTAGTGACAGGTTTATTTTTGTTAGAGAGGAGAAGAAGCTGGAAGCCAATTAGGTTTCACCTATTCACTGTGGAGGAGGCTCAGCCTTCAAGCACCCATTTTATTCCCCCAAAGAGGAAGGTGCTCTGAAAGGGAGCAAGTGTCTTGTAAAGAGTCCCACACCACACACCAAGGACATCCACCTGGACAGGTGACACTCAAAATCCAAGTGAAGTGCATCAGCTAGGCAGATGACTCCTCTTGAGCCTGCAGGACGAGCTTCTCCAGGGCCTATCAGGGACCTGTTCTTTCCTCTCACCTCAATCAGAACCCAGGAGTTCCTGGCTTCCCACAGGCAACTCCTGGGAATATTCCCAGGCTAGCAGCAGCCCCAATGCACAGTAATTCCAGTCTCAGCCGACCATCTGCACATGCATTTCCCCCTCACACCAGGAGGATTACTGAGAAACCACATCCACCAAAAACTAAGCCCTGAGAGATTTGAGGAGGCAGAAGCTGTGGTCACCAAAATAGGCAAGCTTTGCGTCTTAGTCACCATTTAGAGAACTAAACCAGTGCACACACAAGACTTCCACATATAGAACTGCCCTGCCATGTCTTCTCTTTCTAGATACCATCTAGTACCCATTCTAGTTATCAGAAGGAGGAAGTGGTAGGGAGGCACCAGATAGAAGACTAACAGTCTTGCCTCTCTGAAGGACCACCCCTTTTCTCTGGTATGATGGGGGCACGCAGAGGACAGGGCAAGAGCAGGTGGTCCTTCCAGGTGCCATGGCCAGAAGCTGCACCAGCTTCTGGTAGCTTCAACCTGTAAACCTCAACAACAACCAAGTCAGACAGACAACACAAAGCAATCTTTGCCTAGAATCCTAAAGGTAAAACAGCACCTGTGAATCACCCATCTCAGCCATGCCCACAGGACACCTGCCTGTATAAAGGTTCAGTCATGTGATTCAAGGCTTCCCGTGAACAATGCAGATAAATCCCCCTATCTGGGAATCCATTTCTTCACCCAGACGGGGCCTTGGCGAGTGGGCATGATGAGTCTGAAGGGAGCGGTACACCAAGTTCCCTCTGTCTCCAGGAAAACCCACATCTCAGCCACCTGAAGCAAGTGCACAGCCCTTATCCATCAGCTCCTGGATAGGGGCAGCCACCAAGCGAGGATAGTAAAGTCTGCCTGGCCCATCAGGAAGACAACACACTCCCTTAACACCCCCTAAGAGAAGCCTGGAGATAGCAGTGAGACTTGAGTTCAGGATAATCTGTGCAGCTAAGAGGCTATGGAGCATACCTGTTTACAAAAGCCTCTGGGAAAACAGGAAAAAATGTCTGTCCCTTCTCTGAGGAAATGGGTTTCTCATCTTACCAAACATTCTAAAGCTGTCTCATGGAAAAACACTGGCACAACTCGTCTCTCCTCTAGATGTGCAATGATGTGCCTGGAGGTTCACTGAGCCCTAGAAGTACACCTTGGGACACACGTCTGCTTCCCATGGAACTGCAGTACCTAATGGCACCCACTACCAAAGGAACACAAGTTGTAGGCTCATTTCTCAGGGTCTTTTCCAAAGAGGACATGTAGGTTTTTGAACAAAGAGTACAGTGAAGCTGGAAGACTGTCTTCAGACCCACTCACAAGCCCATGACAGTCAGGGGTCATATTCCCTGCCCCCACATGGGGCTTTAGGTAAGCATCCCACTGAGTGAGCTCAGAGTCATGCTCTAAGGGTCCACAAGCTCTGCTGAAACCATAAGATTCGTGGGACAAACTCTGTGGCTTGGATCCCATCCAAATCTGTGCAAAACGACAAAAAAAGAAGTCTTTAACAGAAACTGAACTCTCTGGACTGCTGTATTTTCAGAAACTACTTTTTAAGAAAACCCCACCCCCACCTCGTCCATACGCGTTTAAACATAAAAAGTGAACTGATGAGAAACAAGCAACAGTCATAACACTTCCTGAGAAGGACTTGAAAAACTACACCAAGGTCCCGTACTTCCTGCAACCCTAGCATCAGGCAGCCCTTCCTGACTAACGCAAGACCTGAACCCAAGTAAGGGAAATGATGTGGATTCCCGTAGGTTACCAAAGACCGATGGCCTGCTGAACTCCCCCAGCAAGGCGGCGTGAGAGGCCAGGGCTGCCAGCACTGGGCTACAGGCTGACCAGATGACTCTCCTCCTGGCTCAGCCAAAGGAAGTCCATTCCACTAGGGGCCCAGAGATCTAAAATATATTTATAACTCACAATATGCCCCAGGGTAGCCAAGTGCACCCGGCACATCAAAGTGCCCAAGTAGAACCAGTCACATGTTCTGCGACTCCAAAGGGCTGCAGCCAGGCTGACTACAGGCAGTAGTGAACTGACTCTGACTCTTTACATTAATCAGATCACGCTATTTACAAGAGGATTACCTATCAGAACATTTTAATCCCGGCTGTTTTCCATCTGCCTAGCCTACACAACTGACTGGGCCTAATTCAGTCCAGCTACAATGCTCAGGGACACTCATGTCAATAATAACTTAATGAAGCTACAGCTGAGAAAGTCAGCCAACTACTAAGCTTACTCCAATGCATAACAAGATCAAATCTGAATTATTTGGGCAGGGTGTGGTAGCACACATCTGTAATCCCAGCCACTTAGGAGGCTGAGGCAAGAGAATCACAAGTTCCAGGTGAGCCTTAGCAATTTAGTGAGGCCCTGAGCAATTAAGACCCTGTCTCAAAATAAATTAAAAAGGGTTGCCGGTGTAGTTCAATGGTAAAGCACCCTTGGGTTCAATCCCCAGGAACAAACAAACAAACAAAAACAAAAAAATATTAATTTGAATTACTGAGAAAATGATGTTTTGATTCCAAATTATCCCTGTTCTATCCATTCTTCTGCTATAAGTAAACCAAGAGTGGGTTTATCTGAACTCTTTTTTTAAATATTTTTTCAGTTGTAGATGGACACAATATATTTATTTATTTGTTTGTTTGTTTTTATGTGGTGCTGAGGATCAGACCCAGTGCCTCACCTGTGCGAGGCAAGTACTCTACCACTGAGCTACAGTCCCAGCCCTAATCCAAACTCTTAATGCATAACAGAGGACTGCATCCCAACATCAGAAAATTCAAAAGTAATTTTGGAAAATCTGGTGATTCCTTAGAAAACAAACTACTGACAAGTTAAACAACTGACTAGGACTTGCCAATTTCACGGTAATAAAACCTAATTAAAGAAGTATCCACTGGGGGCTGGGGCAGCCTAACACGTGTGAGGTACTGGGTTCGATCCTCAACACCACATTAAAAAAAAGAACCGTACACTGGTTACCTGCTTCCCATTACAACTCAGGAAAGTGAGGAAGCCCCACCAGCTCCAACATACACATACACACACACTCACTCATGCATGTAGAATAGAGAAAATGGGATTTACATTCAAAAATAAAGACTTTATTGCAGAGATGGGGATGTAGCTCAGTTGGTAGAGTGCTTACCTCATGTGCACAAGGCCCTGCGTTCAATTCCCAACACCACAGGGGAAAAAAAAAAGACTTTATTGCACATGTAGTTCACACTAAAATCAGTTAAAAGGGGGAGGGGGAGGAAAAAGGTCAGAGAGAAAATATTTCTATATATGCCAGCAAGGTCAAGATTAGGAATTGGGACTAAGCACAGTGGCACATGCCTGTAATCCCAGTGGCTCAAGAGGCTAAGGCAGGAAGATTGCAAGTTCAAAGCCAGCCTCAGCAACTTAGCAAGGCCCTAAGCAACTTAGTGAGATCCTTTCTCTAAATAAAATACAAAAGGGGCCGGGGATATGGTTCAATGGTTAAGTGCCTCTGGGTTCAATCCCTAGTACCAAAAAAAGAAAAAAATTAGAAACTAGGGCCTCCTGACCCATTTCCCAGTAGGTCTCACCTACTCCAAACAAGGAGTTCATTCAGTATAGCCAATTGACTCCAACTATCTGAAGCTATCTCCCCCTCCTGAGCTCCGGTTCTCAGTTCTCCCACAGCCCACTGAACATCTCCATCTCACGCACCTGGATACTAATTAATGGGCCCCTAATGACCTTTTCACCATCCCCAAACCTAGTCCTATTTTTTTTTTTTAAATGGTACCAGGGATTGAACCCAGGGGTACTTAACTACTGAGCCACATCCCCAGGCCTTTTGTATTTTTTGTATTTTATTTAGAGACAGGGTCTCACTGAGTTGCTTATGCTGGCTTTGAACTTGTGATCCTCCTGCCTCAGCCTCCCAAACTGCTGGGATTACAGGCATGCGCCACCTCACCCGGCCTGGTCCTCTTTCTCACTCCCTGTTTCAATGAAGTGCCACCATCCACAGTCACTAAAGCATCCCCTACACCCCTAAGCAGTGCTGACTAAATCCAACCCTCTTTTACTCCCACTGCTCCTGACTTCATGAACCCTGACACTCAGGTCTGGACCATGAGCAAAAGAAATCATACTTGAGAGATAGAACTTGCCTCCTGGGTCTTTTGGCCCAGAGGGCTGGCTGGCTTCTAGTCCTCTCCTCTTGCCTACAGAGTACTCACATCAGCTCCTAGAAATGACACTGAGTATGGAATCTGGGAACTGCCTGCCACTGCACTCCTTCCTTGAACACTCACTCCCCCTCTTCTTCACCTTGCCTACTCCTGCTCCTCCTTCAAAACAGCTCAATTACAGCACCAGGAAGCTTTCTGTGGCCTCCAGGAGCCTCCACGTACCACCATGCCCTTCTACCTTACTTTCCTGTCACTGTTCATGGGTTTGGCCATCTTGAAGGCAGGGCTATATCTTTATCATTGCTTCCCCTGGTACCTAGCACAGCAGTGCTCTGTACACGTGACAAATAAATGAATTATCCAGAGTTCCCTAATGGTAATGAGTCAGATGCTTGCTTAAGAGGAAATAACAGTATTTCGAGATCACTAATTAGAAATGACCTTAAGTAGAGTTCTCGGTCTCTACAGCCATTTCTAAGCCTGAAAGGAAACCACGGCAGTAAAAGCAACGAGCACTGTTCCTCTTGCTAGCCACAAGGATGCACCAGCACCCCCACCCCCAATGTTGAGTCAGACTGGCAAGCTGAAATCTAAAATAACTTGAGCTCATGACTACACAGAACTATTATCAATGAATCAATGATCAGAGAGTTACAAGAAACCACATCATTTGGGGAATGAGGAATTGGGAGGTGCAGCAGAACAATGGAGAAGAAACGAAAGTCAGCAGCCAACAGTGGGTGAGTGGCCATGACAGACATGAATAACTCCAAACACCCAGGCCACAAAGAGCCAGAAAAAAAAGTCTGCAAGTCCTAGCACGGTGGCACACACCAGTAATCCCAGCCAACCAGAGAGGCTAGGCAGGAAGACCACAAGTTCAATGTCAGCCCCAGCAACTTAGTAAGACCCTGTCTCAACATAAAAAAGTTTTAAGGGGGGTTGGGGGAAAAAAAAGTTTTAAAAAGGGGTGGGGGTATGGCTCAGTCTTATCCCCAGTACCAAAAGAAAAAGAAAAGAAATCTGCAAACCATACAAGGCAAAGGACAGGTCAAAAACCTACAGTATCACTCAACACTGATCAAAGTATTTATCCTCAATTCTACCATAGGTATTATTTCCAAGGAGTATAAAACAAGAACTTCTGTCTTAATGCCCAAGAAACTGAGCTTTTGATTAAACTGTTGACTCAGAGAAACAACTGGCTCCCTCCCAACTTAATCATGAAGAAATATGGAGCCACACAAACTACATCCCATTGACACCAGTTACAAAAAACTTTGGGAAGTCAACTAATTTAGACTCTACCCATACCTGCACTGCCTCTCAACACACACACACACACACACACACACACACACACACTCTCTCTCTCTCTCTCTCTCTCTTTCAAGAGAAATGCCTTTTTAAAAACAACTTGTAGGGGCTGGGCCTGTAGCTCAGTGATAGAGTACTCGCCTTGCATGTGGAAGGCACTGACTTCAATCCTCAGCAACACATAAACATAAAAGGCATTGTATCCATCTACAACTATATATATATTTTTAAACAATTTGTAGAAACTGCCCCAAGTAATCAATTCCAAAGACAACATAGATTAATAACATGGTTTTCACAGTTTGAACATATGAAAGGGCATAACAAAGGGGCCTACCTAAACAGCCTGTCTTTGATGGTAGAACATGTTTTGAAACTTTAAACCAAACTTCTCAGTAATTTGATGCCAGGGGGGTAGACAAATCATCTGACTTCACGACCCAATGGAATGACAGGTCTCTGGCTAAGCATCAATTACGGAAAATACAGAGGCTACTACCTCTTCTACACTCCAGCTCCCCCTGGAGTGTGAGGAGGTAGGGGGTGTCTTATTGTGAAACCTGGGCCCTTCTGATCAGTAGGCTTCCAAGAGTTCCTTCCTGCCTTGATTCTATCACCTAAAAGTTCCCCTAAATCAAACTTCAGTTTTTGCTGAAAATCTTGCAGTTACTCAATAAGAACAAGCTCCCCTCCATACCCAGAATCAGAACATAACTGAAACGCGGGTCTCTGTCCCACAAGCAAGAAGGCCCCATCTCAGCCTAGGGACGCCTAAGACAATGCAACCTCAACTACAGGATGCAGTTGGAAGACCTTTTCTTGGGGATCGAGCATAAGGGCCAAATGTCCCTAATAAGAAATCCATTTGCACACAGGAGAATCACCTTTCCCTTCCTTCAACAGCAGCGACAGCAGCAGGCCTCTCAGGCCGGCGCCTTCTTGGCCAGTGTCTGCTCTCCAAGACCACGAGCCCCTTTCACCATTGACACAACTCACTCCAGTACTTTTCCAGAGCGCAGGCCCTTGAACAGCGTGACAGGGCTCTCGGCGGTTCCTCTTCCCTCGCCCAAGCGCCACTGACTCAGGATTGCCCAACAGCCTCTCGAGCCGGGCTGCGAGGGCCGCGCGCCCGCCGCGGGCGGGCCCGGCTGATTCACTCCCGCCACGCCGGCCCTCGGCGGCGTAAGGCACAGTCGTCCCGGGCCCAGAGAGGACCCGGACCGGGCCGTCCACGCGCTCCCCGGCCCCCGCCAGGCTCTGCCCAAGGCCCGCAGCTCGCCGGCGCCCGAAGCGCACCCAGCGCCGCCTCCAGGGCTCGCGGCCGCGGCGGGGGCCGCCCTCACCTGCGCCGGCGGTCCCGGCTCCTGCCCAGGCGGTCGGACAGGCGCCCCAGGAGCGCGGCCAGCCCGGGCCGGCCCGGCAGCAGACCCAGCAGCCGCCTCCAGAACACCGGCGCCGCCGCCGCCGCCGCCATGGAGACTCGCCGCTTCCGCTTCCGGCGCGCGCGAACTTTATTGGAAACACGAGCGCGGACACGGCGGCAGCGCGCAGGCGCGGGAGTCCCCGGGAGTCCGCGGGAAGGGCGCAGGCGTGGGGCGGCCCGCGTTCGGTGGGCCCGGCCGGCTGTCCGCGGAACCAACCGCGTGGTCCTGTCGGGCTGCGCTTGAGCGGGCGGGCGGGCTCGTGCGCGCCTCCGAGGCGCTGGTCTTGCTCGACGCTGACCCTCCAAGCCGCCCACCCGGGACCGGGGCCGACTCCCCGCGGACGGTCGTGGTCAGCGTCAGGCTGCACCTGAGCGGACGGAACAAAACCTCTGTGAGATAAATAGGGTGTCCTCCGCCCTCCTAATGTGACCAGTCCCCTGGTCAGCCCTGGCGCCTGGAAGTGCACAGGTTTGCACCTCAGTAAACGGAATCAACACAAGCCTATGAGCCACCAACACTTTTTTTTTTCTTTTTCTTTTTCTTTTCTTTTTTTTTTGGTACAGGGTACACAGGGGGTGCTTAACCACCACTGAAGCATGTCCCCGGCACTTTTTAATATTTTGTGACAGGGATCTCACTAAGTTGCTAAGGCTGGCTTTTTTCTTTTTCTTTTTCTTTCTTTATTTATTTATTTTTGGTATTGGGGATTGAACTCGGGCCCTCGACCACTGATCCACATCCCCCAGCCCTTTTTTGTATTTTATTTGGAGACAGGGCCTCACCGAGTTTGCTTAGAGCCTCATTTTTGCAGAGGCTGGCTTTGAATTCGTGATCCTCCTTCCTCAGCCTCCCAAGTGACTGGGATCATGCCTCATCACCATGCCTCGCAAGCCATGAATACTTTCTACAGCTAATTTTAAGTAGGAGGAGGCTCAGGGGTATGGGTCAGTGGTAAAGAATTTACCTAGTCCTCAATTCAATCCCCAGCACTGCCAAAAGAAAGGAAAGGAAAGGAAAAGCTTGCAGATCTCTGAAAGGCAGGAGAGGGGAGCTCTGCTCTGTAATCCTGGCTAGCATCCACGAAGGCTGGACTTGGAAACTGGAAAAGCTGTAAAATGTAATCGTATCCTACTTATCCCAAGGGTGCTGTGAGAATTAAATGATATGGTCACACTGAAAACAACATCCAGATCATCCCAAGGAAGTTAATTACGCATTCCCACAAGAATGTTCACCTCAAGTGTTTTTTATGATAGGTCACGGAAGCCATCTATGGGGGGGGGGTAAATTCACAGTGGCACATCAGTACATTGGAAGGCCATACCTCCATGAAAAGTGATGTTCCAGAGGAATATCTGGTGACATGATGTGTAAAAACCAGTTACCCATGAGTAGCATAGAAACTATCTAATTTCATTAAAAATTGAGAGAGATTGGGCTGGGATCGTGACTCAGTGGTAGAGTGCTCGCCTAGCATGTACGAGGCACTGGGTTCGATCCTCAGCACCACATAAATGTAAAATAAAGATATTGTGTCCACCTAAAACTAAAAAAAAATACATATTTTTTTTAAAAATTGAGAGAGACAAAGATACTACAATATGAAATACACCAAAATATTAATGTCAACTATTTGATGCTGTTTAGGACTTCCTAAATTTTTTTGCAATCAAATGAGTATCTTAGATTGATTTTCATTTTCTTTCCAGTTTATATAGTTTTACAAACCCTAGGTGGAATTTGATTCAACTTTTCCAAGTTAGAAATGGTGAATTAGGGGCTGGGGACATACCTCAGTTGGTAGAGTGCTTGCTTCATATGCACAAGGCCCTGGGTTCAATCCCTGGCACCACAAAAAAAAAAAAGAAAGAAAGAAATGGAAAATTATTAAGGAATTATTAAGTAGGGCACAGTGGCACATGTTTGTAATCCCAGCAACTCTAGAGGCTAAGGCAGGAGGATCGCAAATTCCAGGCCAGCCTCAGCTATTTAGCAAGGCCCTAAGCAAATTAGTGAGACCCTGTCTCAAAATTTAAAAAGGGCTGGGAATATAGTTCAGTGGTGAAGTGCCCCTGGGTTCCATTCCCAGTACCCCAAAAAATATATAATAATAATGAGGGGCTGGGGTTATGGCTCAGCGGTGGAATGCTCGCCTTGCACATGCGGGGCCCTGGGTTCGATCCTCAGCACCACATAAAAATAAATAAAAGTATAGTGTCCAACTACAACTAAAAAATAAATTTAAAAATATAATGATAATTGGTTAATTTTAAAAATAATAAAATAAAAAATTTAAAAGGCCAGGAATATAGTGCTTGCCTAGCATGCATGAAGCCCTGGATTCCATCCAAAGTATCACCAAAGAAAAGAAAATAGAAAGAAATGGTGAATCATGAAATTTCCTAACTTCCAGTAACTAGGATGAGACCATCCACTGCATGTTTCCTCTTTGCACAGTGCCCGGCACACACTCCTAAGCATCTTCCGTATGGCCGCACCATCCCACTCAGGAGAGAGCACCATGTGGACCTCAGGAGCACCCTAACTGCCTACCCATCCTGAAAAGAACTCAAAGCTGTTTCTTGTGTGTGGTTCTTTGCTGTGTGAGGTATTGAAAGCAGAGTACCATCTCTCTGGGAATTTCCAGTCTAAAATAAGTTGCAGAAACAGACAGTGAGATTGACGGCATGGCAAGTTGTACTCATCCATGTTTACATGAAGGATAAACAACAGGGAGTGGCACAGTCCCTCCTGAAGCCACATGCCGAGAGCCCCTGGCCTTCAAGGCTGTTCGGAAACTGGCTGAGCCACAACCAGAGGGAAGCCACCCTGACTTAGTCCAAGAACTTGCAAAAATCTTAAACAATGGCTTCTAGAGATTAAGCAATCTTTAAATGCTTCCATTTACAGGGTGACAGCACACACATTCTTTCTACTGGGAGGTTCTCACCTGGGCTAATCAACTTGTTAGTTGAGGAGATAAGACTCTCCCAGATAACAAGGGGCCAGAGAGCCTGCCTGGGAGCATTCTTGTGTCCCAAAGCTACTTGGAGGGTTCACGATCTGGGGCAGATACTACTACCCCTGATGGGGGCTCTGGATGCACACCTTGAGGACCCTGATGAGGAGACATCTTCTTCTGACACCACCCCCCACCCCACCCCCACGCAACCAGGGGGCCCATCCACAGAGTCCTGCCCATTCTCCTGCCCCCACTCACCACCTTCTCATTATTCCAGCTAGCTCCTTCCCAAACAGGAGGTACCCGGGTGAGAAGGAGAGGTTGATGGGACGGATGACAGATACTTTGAGTTCCCAAACGGAAAAGGAAACCCATTCATTGAAGCAGATTTGACGTCAGGAGTGATAGACTGCTGCCCCAAGAGCCGGCTGCTCTCTCAGGCAGGAAGCCCAGGAGGTCCTGAACCCAGGGACCCTGCCTCACTGTCTGTGATTCACTCCCTGGACAGAAAATCATGCCAAGACCAGAGGAAGGCACCCCCAAACATTTGTTGTGAGACAGGGTATCTCCCCAACACAGGGCTGCTGGCAAATTCGAGAGGAAGGAAGATCAAGTGCCAGGGAACTCACAAGTGCGGGCAGCATGCCACAGGAGGGGTACGTTTTCGCCAACACCCATCTGAGTGAGTTTGATAGTAATTCCTCCCGCAAGGATCAAGTTGTGGCACAACAGCTTTGATGCGCCATGAAAATGTAGAAAATGGCCTGTGTTTTCTCTTTCTCTTTATTTCTTGTTCTACTGAGACCTCTCTAGCATTGCTTGACCTTTCTGTGTTTTTAGACCAATTTGATGAATCCTTCTCTAAGCTTCTTTTTCATCTGGGCACAAATGCCCTCTTCTGTAATCCCAGCAACTCTCAGGAGGCTGAGGCAGGAGGATCACAAGTTCAAGGCCAGCATCAGCAAATTAGCAAGGCCCTGAGTAATTTAGCAAGACCCTGTCACAAAATAAAACATAAAGGGCTGGGGCTGCTGGGCCCAGTGGTGCACACTTGTAATCCCAGCAGCCCAGGAAGCCGAGGCTAGGGAGGCACTTAGCAATTCAGCGAGACTCTCTCTCTAAATAATATATAAAAAAAAGGGTAGGGATGTGGCTCAGTGCTTAAATGCCCCTGGGTTCAATCTCCAGTACCAAAAAAAAAAAAAAAAAAATGCCCACTATTCCAGTGTGTAATCAAGTTTAGGAATCCCTGATTTATAGAACAATGTTGCTTGTTCTAAACACTCTTAAACTAAGAGACATGTCTATATATTTTTGTAGTACCAAGATGATGAGGGGGCAGGTGAGGTGAACAGGAGGGGCTTGCTATTTGAGGTTGACCAGGTGTCTTTCTCTCCCCGCCCCCAGTATTGGGATTGAGTCCAGGACATTGTGTCTGTGAGGCGAACACTCTACCACTGAGCTATACCTCCAGCCCTGTTTCATTCTGATACAGGGTCTCACTAAGTTGCCTAGGCTGGCCTTGAACTTGCCACTCTGCCCAGATAGGTGCCTCTTTTTAATAACCTGGTGTGCACGTGTGTGTGTGTGTGTGTACAAACATGCACACGCGCGCGCGCACACACACAGAGGGGCTGTAGCTCTGTGGTGAGCACGCGCCTAGCATACATAAGGCACTGTCCCATCTCCAGCACTGCAAAAATAATAAGGGGGAAGAAGAAGCTGAGCAGCCCCCCACCCGCCTGCCTCCAGGAACAGAGCCCTCGAGGTCAATGCAACCCAGGGCTCACCTGCTGTTGGGCACCACACATGGGCTGAAGCCTGCCTGGGGCCACTGCCTGCCTCTCCTCCATCCCTCCCTTGGTCAGTGCCGGCCTGGCCTTCTTTTTTTATTTATTTGTTTATATTTTTGGTATCGGGGATTGAACTCAGGAGCACTCGACCACTGAACCACATCCCCAGCCCTATTTTGTATTCTATTTAAGGACAGTTGCTTAGTGCCTCACTCTTGCTGAAGCTGGTTTGAACTCACAACTCACCTGTCTTAGCCTCCCAGGCAGCTGGGGTTGCAGGTGTGAGCACTGCGCGGGGGCCCTCCTGGCCTTCTCTTGCTACCTCAAACTCCACAGGATCTTTATTTACGTCTGTCCTTCCCCTCTGCTCAGGAGCACCCTTCCCCAGCTCTTCTCATTCTTCTGAGTTCTAGAACAATGCCACTTGCCCCTACAAAGGTCTTCCATTTCTCTCCCTCTCTCTCTCTCTCTGTCTCTCTCTCTCTGTCTCTGTCTCTCTCAGCCACATCCACAGTCCTTTGGGTTTTATTTTGAGACAGTATCTCACTAAGATGCTTAGGCCCTCCCTAAGTTCCTGAGGCTGGCCTTGAATGTGCGATCCTCCTGTCTCAGCCTCCCCAGCCACTGGGACCAGTCACCATGCATTTCTTAAAGGGCCCAATAGAAAATATTTTACACTCTTTAGGCAGAAGGACTACCAACTCTGTAAAAGCAGCCACGAACCTGGCTGCATTCATTATATCACTGGATTCACAAAAGCAGTCTGCTCACCCTGCAGCTGTTATAGCATACCTGACATGGGCCCTGCCAGGTCTGTATGGCCCTAAAACTACAAGAGATTGGGTCTTTTGACACCAGAAACCTGAGTCCTTTGGAGCTAGACAGAGGTCCAGAGTAGCCAGAGGTTCCAAAGAAGAAATGGGCCCAGCACAGAAGCCCAGATCAGCAGCCTCCCTGGGTAGGGGTGGGGAGCCAGGCTAGGTTCTCTCACTTAGCATTTTAACTTCTCAATGTCAAAATCTTGTCATCAGCAAAACAAAACACCTATTGCTCAATGGCTCCCTCACCACAAAGAAGCCCAGGACTTTCTGGCATTTGATCAACAAGAAGCCAGAGCCCAAATTTCTGGAAATGCCTCCCGGGCAGAGCATCCTGGTTTGTTTCTCTGTCAACGTCAGGATAAATGCAGCTCTTGGTTTCAGGGGAATCTCAGCCTCTTGTGGCGTGGCAAGCAGCCAGCGCCACCCCAGCTAGGAGCTGCAGCCCTCGTGATCCAGCAGCCCAGAGCGTGGGGAAACTCGGCAGCCAGTTATGTCCCAGGGAATCCCAGGCTCCCCAGGCCCAGCTCGGGGAGCTAGGGCAGGTGACTGGGAGGCTCCCCTGCCAAAGCCCATTTGGCCACCATCTTTCCTGGCTTGTCACTGCCCAGCCCCCGCAGTGAAGCTGAAGCAAGGGTGTCCCCCCCCCCAACCCAGGACAATCTGGCTTGAGACCAGGCCAAATCCAACCAGGCTTGGGCAGGTGGAATAAGATCTGATCTCTTGCTTGGGCCCAAGCCTGACTGATTTGCAGTCTCTGGGAATTTAGGAGAGTGACTCCAAAGAAACCCCCCAAAGTCGTGTCCTTTCACCTAGGGAAGGCTGAGGCCAGGCTGAGCCCCAATTTCTGCAGCTCCTTGGCAGGTGAGGAAGGGAAGGGCAGGCTGGTGGGGGCTGTGCTGAGCTTGAGAGCCCAGGCCCCATGTAAAGGGCCAACAGGAAGAAGCAGAAGGCAGGCCCACTGCCGAGACAGGGTCCAGTGTTTCCAAAGGAAACCCAGTTTCAGGTGTGGTGTAACATTTCCAGATCTTAAATGTTGTCTCAAAAATTATTTTAAATTCTGTTGTTTTTTCAGCCCTGGAGATGGAACTGGGGGCCTTCTCTATGCCAGGCAAATGCTCTTCCTCTGAGCCCTCTTTTAAAACTTTGCCTGGGTCAGATGCAGAGGCACACACCGGTAATCCCATCAACCCAGGAGCCTAAGGGAGGAGGATCACAAGTTCAAGGCCAGCCTGGGAAATTTAGTGAGACCCTGCCTCAAAACTAAAACATAAAAAGAGCCAGGCGCAGAGGCACATAGCTGAAATCCCACAGGCTCAGAAGGCTGAAAACAGGAGGACTGCAAGTTTAAAGCCTCAGCAAAAAGTGAGATGCTAAACAATTCAGTGAGACCCTTTCTCTAAATAAAATGCAAAAAAAAAAAAAAAAATAGGACTGAGGATGTGGCTTAGTGGTCAAGTGCCCCTGAATTCAATCCTTGGTACCAAATAAATAAGTAAATGAATAAAAAAGTAATTCTGTATGGGCCTACCAGCCAATACATTTATGGGCTGGATTCAGCCTGTGGTTCACTACTTTATTGGCATATTCTGCTTTTATTAAAAAAAAAAAATGGGTCCCAGGTGCCTCAGGTAGGAAGACAGGGAACAGGGAACGGGAGAGGAAGCTCCTGGCCACTGGGACGTGCCTTTTGCAGGTGGACACATGAGGTTGTCTTGCCAATTCACAAACTGCATTTTCAGTGGACAAAGCTCCAGAAGTGCTTGACCCACCTCCCACAGGTAGAATGAAGAAGGAACTTCTCATCTCGGGTCCAGGCTGCCTCAGCCTGAGCTTGGAAGCAGGAAGTCAAGGCCCTCATTGGTGGGAGGGAGACAGAAGCAGAGTGTTTGGAACACACTGGGCAGCAGAGCCCTGGGCACCCTGGAGCTGGTAGCATGCCTGTCCCCAGCAGGCTTTCCCTGGTTCTACCAGCTCTGAGTCCTCCTCTCCTAGTGTGCATTCAAGTAACCAGGAGAGAGGACAGAGGAGCCAGTGTCCTGGGGAAGCCCAAGAGCCAGGTAAGCAGACTTGGGCAGCAGCCCAAGTGCCAGGCACATCTAGGAGACTTGGCCCAGGCCAGGGTCTCTCTGGGCCTCAGCTTCCCATCAGTCCACCTCTGTCATTTCCTCAGGGAATCCCCCCCAGACGCCCTCCCAGCAGATGAGGTAATCCACAACAGGCTCCCACAGCTCTGGCATGTCTTATTTTTTGTGTGTGGTGCTGGGATCAAACCCAGGGCCTTGTGCACTCGAGGCAAGCACTCTAACAACTGAGCTGTATCCCCAGCCCTCTGGCTCTTCTTCATTATACTTAACGTGGCCAAAATGAATGACTCCAGTCATCAATTGTGAAAGAATCTGGTTCTTCCAGAAAGAATTGAAGCTTCATGAGGAACCAGACTGGTTGATTTCTGGCACCTAGACACATAGTAGGTGCTCAATAAACATCATGCAGGAAGGAAGGAATGATTGTAAAGTAAGTGCTGCAGAGGCAAGAAATGACTCCAGCCTCCTCCCGGGATCTTTGTGATTACTGGAGGGGAGTTGGGGGCTTATGAAAACCCTGCGATGCACCTTAGATTAAGGCACTGGACAACACCCAGGGAGGCCCCGTTTGTGCAGCATGGACAAGAGGGGAAGAAGGGCATGAAAAGAGGTCAAGGTCAACCCCTAAATTCTCTCCTCCTTCCACTGCCACCGTTGTGTCTGTCTCCAGAGCAGGCACATTGTTGGACCCCACTTCTGAACAAATAGAAAGTCTTCCCACCCCAGCCCCAGACAGAGCAGGGTTTGTTGATCTGGGGTCAGGGGAGAGAACTGACTGGAAGCTAACTCTCCGCACCCCTGCCCCCAACTCAGAGCTGGGACCAGATGTGGATTCCTCTGCCACAGGCGGAAGAAGTCCCTCCCTCCCTGCCCACTTCATCTCTTGACCAAGGTCAAGGTCAACCCCTAAATTCTCTCCTCCCTGTCCTTGACAGAGACCCTAGCCCCCACTCCTCTGACTCACTTCTCCACCTCAGAGGCTGGTTTGGGACCTTTGAACTTGTTTAAGAAGCAGTGGGAGAGCTGGGGTTATGGCTCAGAGGTAGAGCGCTCCCCTCTCATGTGTGAGGCCCTGGGTTCCATCCTCAGCGCCACATAAAAATAAACAAATTTTTAAAATTCAAGTGCTTCAAAATGCAGATGGTGGGGGCTGGGGATATGGCTCACGCAGTAGTGGTAGAGTGCTTGCCTCAAGTGCACCAGGCCCTGGGTTCAATCCCCAGCACCACCAACAAACAATCAAAATGCAGGTGACCTTCTCATGGCCCAGCAGCCAGCACAGACATTTCAAGGTAGAACAGGCCAGAGAGCTGTGTCCATCTGGTCCCTGCCATCCCTGGCACCTCCCAAGCCACCTGGGGCCCAGAGCATCCTGAGGTGTGACCCAGGGTAGGCCTCACCTTCTCAACCCCTCCTGGGTGGGGCTTTCCTTCCTGGGCACTGCCACTTCAACTCTGGCCCCAAGCCAGACTCATTTGCATTGCTACCCAGATAGCGCACCACTGGTTAGCCACCGCCACCATTGTGTCTGTCTCCAGAGCAGGCACATTGTTGGACCCCACTTCTGAACAAATAGAAAGTCTTCCCACCCCAGCCCCAGACAGAGCAGGGTTTATTGGTCTGGGGTCAGGGGAGAGAACTGACTGGAAGCTAACTCTCCGCACCCCTGCCCCCAACTCAGAGCTGGGACCAGATGTGGATTCCTCTGCCACAGGCGGAAGAAATCCCTCCCTCCCTCCCTGCCCACTTCATCTCTCTGCAGCTCCCCAAGTCACCCCCACTCACTCACCCGAGCACCCCCCTCTGTCCCCTCTGTCAGCAGGGCAAGGGCACCAACCAGAGCAGGGTCCTGGCACTCAGGCCAGCCCAATCCCCACAGGGCACCAGGAAGAGAAACAGGGTGGGCCGGTGGGGGGTGGCCAAGTGTTTTCTTTCCCCTCCTCTCCTCAGCAGTTTTCTGGGAAATGCCAGAGGCCGGCTGGGCCTGGAATGTCAGGCTGGAAAGGACTCCTCCACTGCGCTGGGAGACACCCGAGCCGCAAACCTTTTCATTAGCTCCAGGCCCCTCCCGGCGGGAACAAAAGCCTGCGAACTGGAAGACCGTTTCCCGGCGGCGGGCCATTGTCCCAGCCTCCCGCAGCCCGCCCCTTGGGATTGTTTGAAGCAGGAAAGGGAGAGATCAGGGTCAACCTGGTCTGTGACCCACGACCATCTCCCCCTGCAAGGGAAAGGTCATCTTGGCCACCACAGTCATCCTGGCCATAGCCCTGCAGCGGGTGAGGAGAGGGCGAAGGTGAAAGCCAGCCCCAGGCTGTCTGAGCCCAGGGAGCCTCAGTGGAGCAGAGGAAGGCAGGACCCCCGCCAGTCAGAACCCAGGAGAGACAGGAGTGTCCCCACCAACTCCAGACTAGAACTCCAGATGGGAGGAGGCCAGATTTTGCTCCCCCTTCCAGGGCATCCCCGGGCGTAGCCAACTGTCATACAGTTGAAGCACTGTACCAATGTCAGGCCACAGGGCAGTCACACCCGGGCCACCCCCTGGTGCCATACAAAGCCCAACAGCCTTGGAGACAAGGAGCCCTTGGGCTTGGCACTTAGCAATGTGGTGGTCTGAGGCCTACCCCCCTCCCTACCCCAGCCACAGATGAGGCCACAGACAAGACAGTCACCCCTGGGAAGCACATGTGGCACCCGTGTCAGTCACAGGCTGTGCCATTGCTTCCTGCAAGCCCCCAGGGGCGCCAGGGTTCCTTCCCATCTGTGAGGTTTGGGGAAGTGCTTAGCATTTGTCACATACCAGGAGTGAGTAGAGCCCCACAGGCTGCTGAAACCACTATGTACTTCCCCTCCACCGTGAATGATTATCTTTATGAGCAAGCACCTTTGCCTGGAAATGGGATTCTGACCTCACAGAAGTTCTGCAAATGGAGAGATTAGGAAAAGACCAGAGTCTCCTAAATCCCTTAGACGGGAAAACAGCAGGGTGGAGCCCGGGGCTGGACCCCGCTTAGTGCTCTCTCCCCTTGAGCCACCCGGCAGATAAAGGGACAGAAGCATGTTCTTGGGTCGCTCTCTGCTCGGGTCCTTGCCTGGAAGTGGCTTCCTGGAAATGTGCTGTGCACTGGCCCAAGTGTCTCCTCCCACTTTTCCAACATGTTTGTCTTCAGATTAGCAGGCCTAAGGATCTCCAGCGACTACCCTGGGTGCTTCCCGGAACCCACACCCTCTAGCCCATCTGGGAGCAACGCCTGAGTCCCACAGCAGCAACCAAGAGCTACCCTAGAAGAAGGCAGGTTGGGCACCTAAAAACAATGAAAATAGACTGTATCAATCCCTGGCTTAAAGGTTCCTTGAGCACTTTCTACATAGCAGGTTCCAAAGAAATAAATCAAATATAGTCGGCTTCCTCAAGATTCTCACTGGACAAGTAGACAAAACATTTTGAGCCATGTGGAAAGAGCCACCCTGGAAGATTCAGCTGAGGGTCTGCCCCATCTTAAAGGAATGTAGCAATCAGCCAGTGCATGGGGTCCTTCCACTCCAATGAGAGCAAAGGTTCGATGACGCAGGCCTGGAGGACACAGTCCCTCACAGAGACGGCCTGGGGTACACACTCCACCGAGGAGTTTGAGTTCATCCTGAAGCCATGGAGAAATCAGAGAGCCAAAGGAAAGCGTGGCAGTAGGCTGACCTCTGATGACAAACAAGTTTTTTGATTGCTTCTTATGGGAATTGTTTAGTTCCCAAAGCACACAGCAGCTCCTAACCACATCCATACCCCAGGAGCCCCCGCCTTCCTCCTCTGTCCAAGAGGCCTCAGTGCTCCCCATTCATGCTGGGGATTGAACCCAGGGTTGCTTTACCACTGAGCTACATCCCAGACTCCCCATTTTTAAGTACATTTTTATTTTGAGACAGGATCTAAATTGCTGAGGCCGGCCTTAAACTGCCATACTCCTGCCTCAGTCTCCCAAGTTGCTAGGATTACAGGTGTGCACCAGGACACCTGGCTTCCCAGTGCTTTTTGAAACAGTGACAGTTGGACTGGGGTACAGCCCGTGGTAGAGCTCATGCTTAGCAAGCTTGGGGCCCTGGGTTTGATCCCCAGAACTAAAAACAAACAAAAAGTGATAGTTAACATGAATGAAGTGCTTCCTAGGTGCAAGGTACGGTCCTCAGCACTTTGTACGCGTTAGTTCAATTAGTCCTCACAACAATACGATGAAGTAGTTGCTCTCATCAGCCCATTTCACAAATAAGGAAACCGAGGCCCAGCTGGTGGACTAAATTGCTTAAAGTCACACAGCTACTGGGTAGTGGAGCCTGGATCACAGTTCAGTTTCCTGAGACAGCATGCAGGGAGCCCAGCCCTGCTTCCCAACTCCTGTCCTGACCTTCTCCAGCCACAGTCCCTCAGGGAGCCTGCTGGCCCTGCCCTACCTCTCCTCTTCAAATCATCTCTGCTCTCTTGGGCCCACTCTGAGCTCCTGACTGGCCACACAGTCCATGCTGCCCGCACCCGCTGCAGAGCCCAGGCTTCCTTGAGTACCACACAGCTGCATTAGGACTTACCTGCCTCAGAGAGGTGGGTCTCTCCCACTAGGGATTCCCGGAACCTCAGGGAAGTTTCTTCCTCTTTATTTCCCTTTTCCAATGCCCCCACTCTACCCCAAGTGCCATCAGTCTCACAGAATGGCAAATGCGGCCATCCCTTTCTCAAAGCACTGAGCCCTGGAGAGGAGGCGTCCTGCCTGTGGCCTCCACTCCCTGCAGGATTCACCCAGCAGACTGTCTTCCCAGCACTTCACCCAGTGCCTGGCAAAGGAAGGCACTCAAGGAGGCTTGTGGAAGGGATGAATGAACTTGACCTGTGTCGGAGCATTATGATTTACAAAGCACTTTCCCATCCATTAACTGCTCTTCTTTGTGAGTCCTCCTTGTCCTCCACAGTGCTCAGCGCAGGAGCGTGGTCATAGCAGTCACGTAATGAAAACAAGAATGAATGGATTGTCCAGAGACTTAGGAGGCCAAGGCAAGAGGACTATAAGTTCAAAGCCAGGCTGGGCAATTTTGCGAGACCCTGCCTTGAAATAAAAATTAAAAAAGGCTGGGAATGGAGCTTGCATGGAGAGCAATTAACCTAGCATTGGCAAAGCCCTGGGTTCAATCCCCTGTACCAAAAGGAAACAGAATGAACTGATTGTACAGAGAGGACAAATACATTTGGGAAGCCTGTAGGTATCTGAAGGCAGCGGGGAAGTCTCGCGCATGCTCAGTGCCTGCACACACCTACCCCTTGGAGCCTGGTGTCTGTGAAGCATGTGGAATGCACTGTTTCCCCTTTGCAGAGGAAACAGGATTTCTCCAGCTACTGCTCTCCTAAGAGACGGAAGGGCAAACCGGACACACTTTGACACACATAATCTGTTTTAACCTCTTTACATCTCAGATCTCTGATAGGAGGTCGTCTTTATTCCTATTTACAGACGGCAAAACTGAAGACGAGAGAGGCTGTGTTCTGGCCAAATCTCACTCAGTCCTCCAACATCTGGGGAGAGAGGTCAGAGTTCAGATGGAAGACACAGTGGCCAAGACAGTGAGGCCAAGGTGCCAGCTCTCCCTTCCACGCTCCCAAGCTACTGTGCCTGTGCCCTGGGCACCTCTGCCCTCCTTTCACCAGCTCATTATCCTCAGCCTATGAGATCTGAGAAGAGGGTAGGGCCCAAAGCTCACTGCCTCCGTGCCCTGAGGGGTGCTGATGTATATGCCACTTAGCTGGCTCTCAGTGGCTCCAGAACCCTGCAGCCTGTTTGGGGATAGGTTGCAAAACTTTCCATCCTTCATAAGGTTAGCACTTCATCAGTGCCAGTGTGACCAAGAGCAAATTAACCTTTCACCTCAATCGGCAGCTCTTCTCACTCTCCAGGGAGAGTTCAGATACCGCCCCCCACCCGCCAGGCAAGGGAGGTCACAGGCTAGGCGAGCTGGCCAACTGGCAGTGGGCTGAGCCCAGGACAACAGCTTTCTGGAAATTCTCTCCTGCTGGACTTTTATTCCCAGGTCTGATTGCAGTCTCTGTGTGAATTCCCCTCTCCTCTGTCCCGCACTCCAGCTCCTGGGCGATCTGGTCCAGCTGTCCCCAAGGTTTGGGATGTGTACAAACTTCTCTCCCCCGAAGAGACTCCAGGGCGCCCTCTGGCGGACGCGGGCGCGGGTTGGGACATCGTTCCCCTTTCTGCTCCCCCAGCACCTGGCCCGACCCTCGCCATACACGCAGGTGGAGAGACCCAGATGCTGTTGGAAAGCAGTTGTTTTGTGTTTTGTTTGTTTGTTTGTGGGGGAGCGGGGAGGCCAGCACCCATATCAGTGTCAACAAAGAACCTGGCAGTGGGCCGATGGGCCGTGTCCGAGCAGCTGTTTCACAGGCTGTTCGCCTCCACCCCTGGGACTCCCGTTCTAGTCTTGGGACCTGCCCACAGGTGACTGTCGCGTGTTCCCCACCACCAACTTCCAAGTCCGACGCCAGCCCCGCGGCCTGGCTGCGGGATGGCCACACTTCCCTTTGGGCTGGCTCGGGCAGCCTGGGACTGTAATCCGGCTCGGTTCGGTGGGGGCGAGGGGGTGTCCCCGCAGGGTCCAAGAAAAAGGGAAGGGGTGCTAGGAGCCTCTTCGGGTCGGCCTCTTAGAACTGCCCGCGCTCCGGGAGCGGCGCCCCCGCCTCTGCCAGAAACTGGCCTTCTTAGAAGGGAGGGGGTGGGGGGGGGAAGTGTGAATGAGAAGTTGGGGGCGGAGCGCGCGCGGGGGAGGGGCCGCTGCCAGGAACGCGCCGCCGGGGCTGGCGCCGCGCCCGCCGGCCGCCCTGGCCGCCTCGCGTCGCGCTTTGTCTCGGTGCGTCTCCGCCGGTCCTTGCCCCTGCTCGAGGCCCGCCCTCGGCCGCCCGCGGCCCCTCCCTCGCCCTCCGCGCGCAGCCTTTCATTGCTGCGAGTAGTGACTAAACATTACAAGAAGACCGGTCGCGCAGTTCCTGGAAT
The DNA here is from genome assembly GCF_021218885.2 of Marmota monax. Taxonomy (NCBI): domain Eukaryota; kingdom Metazoa; phylum Chordata; class Mammalia; order Rodentia; family Sciuridae; genus Marmota; species Marmota monax. The sequence continues at coordinate 145,074 of NW_026692700.1, read as the reverse complement.
CCAAGGGGGCGGGGCGCGGCCGCCGCGTATATACCCGCGAGCGCGGCCTCCGCGGCGGCTCCGACTCCGACTCCCCGCGCCGCCGCTGCCGCTCCGGCCCTGCACGCCGCCCGCCTGGCCCAGCTCTCGCCGGGGCCCCTCGCCTCGTCCCTGCTAGGTCGAACCCGGGGACGGCGAAGTCCGAGGGACGCACGCGCGAGGGCCCTTTTGTGGACTTCACGATAGCCAACATCTGGGCGCAGCGCGAGCCACCGCTGGCCGCCGCGCCGCCGCTGTGCCTTGGGGACCGTAGAAGGCGCAGCCTCGAGGCCAGAGACTTCGGTTCAGGACCAGGTAGGCAGGAGGGGCGCAGTGTGGCGAAGGTGGGGGCCTCTCTTAGTCCCGGGAGCTTTTCCCGGTTTCCCCTCCCCTTCTCGGGTCATTCCCGGCAGGGAGGGGACGAAGTAGGGGGCAGAGCGAATGAAAGCCGGAGATCCCAGGTTCCCGGAATACTCAGGCTGGGGCCCTCGGGTTTCTATCCCCTCCCTACTCCCATTCCTCGGGCTTCTCCCTGGGTCCTTGCTGGCCGGGGCCACCGGACTGAGCGGCGCCCGGAACGTCCCGGGGGCTCTGCTCTCGTTTCCCACCCCGGTCGCGCTCCTGGAGATTCAACTTCCGCGCGAGAGTTTTCCACTCGGCGTCCTCCCAGTGTGCTGCTGGGGAGGGGGCTGCCTGGGGCCGCCCCCACTCCTGGAGTAGAGTCTGGGCGGGCTCCAGCGGGTGCTGGGTCGCAGCGAGGGCCTCGGTAGTGGGTGTCCCAGCCGCTCGGTAGAGGCAGGGAGCCAGGGCTGGCCAGGCGCGCTGGAGGGTTCCGGGCACTCACAAGGCGCGCGCCTTCCTTTCTGCAGCCCCCCGGGATGCGGTAGCGGCCGCTGCGCGGAGGCCGCCAAGCAGCTGCAGCCGCCACCAAGCAGATCCACGCTGGCTCCGTGCGCCATGGTCACCCACAGCAAGTTTCCCGCCGCCGGGATGAGCCGCCCCCTGGACACCAGCCTGCGCCTCAAGACCTTCAGCTCCAAGAGCGAGTACCAGCTGGTGGTGAACGCAGTGCGTAAGCTGCAGGAGAGTGGTTTCTACTGGAGCGCCGTGACTGGTGGCGAGGCGAACCTGCTGCTCAGCGCCGAGCCCGCCGGCACCTTCCTCATCCGCGACAGCTCGGACCAGCGTCACTTCTTCACGCTCAGCGTCAAGACCCAGTCTGGAACCAAGAACCTGCGCATCCAGTGCGAGGGGGGCAGCTTCTCACTGCAGAGCGACCCCCGGAGCACCCAGCCGGTGCCCCGTTTTGACTGCGTGCTCAAGCTGGTGCACCACTACATGCCGCCCCCGGGTACCCCCTCCTGCCCCTCTCCACCCGCTGAACCTTCCTCCTCGCCCTCCTCTGAGGTCCCGGAGGGCCCGGAGCCGCCAACTCAGCCTGCCCAGACCCTCCCAGGGAGCCCCCCCAGGAGAGCCTATTACATCTACTCAGGGGGCGAGAAGATCCCTCTGGTGTTGAGCCGGCCTCTCTCCTCTAACGTGGCCACCCTTCAGCATCTCTGTCGGAAGACGGTCAATGGACACCTGGACTCCTATGAGAAAGTAACCCAGCTGCCTGGGCCTATTCGGGAGTTCCTGGACCAGTATGATGCCCCGCTATAAAGAGCACAGGGCAGGGGTCAGGAGAGGGGCTTGGGTCCCCTCTTCTCTGTGGCACATGGCACAAGCACAAAAATCCAGCCGAAGGAGAGTCCTGTTGCTCTGGAGTCAGGAGGACAGGCCCCTCCCTGCGGCCCTCCCCCCTGCAGAATGGGGCCTGCGGACTTGGAATATGTTTGAGGGTGGGGAGTGCCACCTGGGCTCCCCTTCCCCAGTCCAGCTTTTGGAGGAGCCAGCTGGCCAGGTGGGACAATAGCAATGACCAGTGGATTCTCTTCTCTCCCCTTCCTGCACTGCTCTCCACTGCTTCCCAACGGGGGATGCCTCCAGAGAGTTGAACTTATAAGAACTGCCTCGGAATCTTCAAACTTTCCAGCGGAACTTGTTTGCGCTCTGATTTGGTTTAAACCTGAGCAAGGTGAAGGGCCTTGGAAAGGATGGAAGGGAGAGGGCAGCCTGAGGGGCCCCAGAGCTGCGGGCTGGCCAGGGAAATGGCCAGTCCAGGTGAGGGGGGTGGCTGCATGCTCCACTCCCTGGCTCTAGGGAGAGAGGCAAGGGGTGACCTGAAGGGAGCCATCTTGTGCCCCAGAGCCCAGGGCCCTTCCCTGTTATAAGGAGGAAGTGGCATTTGGAGAGGATGGATGGGCTGGTCAGTCGTCTCCTTTTCCTGCCCATGCTGTGACTTCAGCACCTAGGGGATGGTGGTAGAGATGGGCCATCTTTGACCCCATCCCCCCCTAGAGAAGATGGGGGATTCAACTTTATGCCTCCTGTCTGGCCAAGAGATTCGCCTTAAATGCTGGGCCACACACTGGGCCATCCAGGCAGAGAGGCCCAGGGATTCGCTGGAGGGCACCCAGCCAGCCACTGGTCAGGATCAGTGGGAGGGGGGTGGGAGACCCATGCCTTCCAGCTGAGCGCTAGAAGCCCAGAAGCCCAGTTGGTGTTGGCCAGTCATAGGCACCTCGTGGTCAGAGCAGAGCCACCAGGTCCCACGTCCTCCAGGCCCTGCACAGCCCTCCCTCCTCACTTGGGGTGGGGTGGGCAGGAAGTCATCCAGGCGCCTGCCACTCCAGCTGCTCTGGCTCTGATCAGTGACAACTTACAGGAATGTAGCAGCGACGGAATTAACCTGGAACTGTTCTTTTTGGGGGGGAAACTAAACATAAAAGTTTTCTGTGTCAGGTATTTGGGCTGGGCGGGGCAGTTGTGCTTTGGGGTCATTTTTTCCTTTTTTTTTTGTTGTTTTTTAATAATGTTTACAATCTGCCTCGATCACTCTGTCTTTTATAAAGATTCCACCTCCAGTCCTTGCCCCCTCCCCACTCAGGCCTTCGAGGCTGTTAGGAGATGCTTGAAGAACTCAACCAAATCCCAATCCAAGTCAAACTTTGCACATATTTATATTTATACTCAGAAAAGAAACATTTCAGTAATTTATAATAAAGAGCACTATTTTTTAATGAAAAACATACTTTGAGCGTTTTTCTCCCAGCACCCCTACCATGCCTTGCTTTCTCTTTCACCCACACCCACACTCAGAGGAGAGGGAGGGAACCACAAAGGGGGCTGGCTGTGCCCCATCCCTGCTGAGGTGCTCCTTGTGGTGAAATCAAATGTGCCTTCACGTCAGTGTGCCTGCCCCTGTGTGTCACTGACAAGCTAAGGCAGCACTTAGACTGTTACTGAGAGGGGTAATTCCTGCTAGTCTGATTCAGATCTGACCAGAATATGCAAAGCAAGTTCGAAGGAAGCTCTTCAAAGAGCCTGCAGGGAGCAAGCTGAGCTGTGGTCAGAGCTGTCAGAGTCTCCAAGCTATTAGAGGCTCTCAGGCTTCTTGGCAGGGAGGTGTTCCAAGAAAGCCCAGATGTGGGGTCCTGGCAGTGACCCTTGACCTCCAACCTCTGTACCACTAGGTTCACAGGAGGTAGGGAGGGTGGTGCAGATGGGACTAGAACCAGGTGTTCGAGAGCTTCCTGGCCACTGTTCCCAATACCTCCAACCTCCCACATTCCTAGGGGCCCCTACAGAGCCAGGCACCTCCCAGAAATAGCAGCCTTCTACTCACTCATCTTTAGTACCTCCCACACCCTAGGCACTTGGAGGCTACGTGGGTGGACTCTCCCAAGCACCCATAGAGGACAGGGGGTATTCTCAGACACAACTGTGCTGTGTGAGCAGGACTTGTCTGGTCACTTCTGGTGCCTAGATAGGTGTTCAGTAAATATTTGTTAACTGAGTGGGGCCAGAGACAGGTTCAGGAAGGTTAACCAACTTGTCCAAGGACACAGCGCCTGGGAATGTGAGGACAACAGCAATGGAACCCAGGAGCATTTGATTTTCAAAGCCGGTGACCTCTGCCTCCCAATATACTAAGTATATGCCCATGGTTGCTCTCAAGTAAGTACTCCCTAAAAATACAAGAGGTTAGCATCCCTCAACACAAACGCGCACATTCTAGGGTTTCAGCACCAGTGTTCTGCTAAAAAAAGAAAAAAAAAAAAATGAAGCCAGTAAGGTAGAATGCACCTATAATCCAAGCTACTTAGGACGCTGAGGCAGGAGGATCACAAGTTCAGGGCCAGCCTGGGCAACTCAGCAAGACCCTGTCTAAAAATAAAAAGGGCTGGGGATGTGGCTCAGTGATAGAGTACTCTACAGTCCCCAGTACTGGGGTGGGAACACCTCTGTGATATTTTCCTCCCTTGCTTCCTTCTCTAACTCCCCAGACCCGACAGATGGGTGACAGCTGGGTGACAAGTGTTATCCTTATATTTGGGGCTCCATCTCCTTACCTGAGTTTCAGATGCCTGAAACAAAATACCAGGGCCTCTTCCTGGTCCCAAGGCCCCCAGCACAGATTCCCCCCAACCCCCTAAGCCAACGTGATAAGCTGCTCCAGGAATCAGTGTCCAAAAGGCAACTGAGAGAGTAAATAAACAAAGTCATTTTTCTTTCCCATTTCCTGGACTTTTGGAGAAAATGACCTAAAGTGACGAGAAGGGGCCAGGCATGAGACCACTGAGTGGACAGAATACGTGGGCCCCACAACAGAGAGACCATCAGCTCAGTAACTGAGGCTGCGGACCCAAGTAGAGAGATGTTTCCAGAGCAGATTTCAGATGAGGGGACCCAGTGGGCAGCCACCCTCCCCTCCCCCCCAGGAATACAGACTCTGGGAAAACCTCTGGCAGCTCTTCCTGGCACTAGAGCTGACTGACCATCACCTGTCTCCTGCTGCAGAGAGTGCTCCTTCTACTCAAACAGTCCCTTTGGAACTGAGGAAACCAGGGTGTACCTTGCCCCTATCCTTGGCCAGGGTGCCTGTGTTTGAAGGACACTAGCAAAAGAACTTGGCTTTCTCTGTCTGGGGGAAGAGACTCCCTCTCCTACCTCCTGGAGGGTGAACCTTGGCTTGGGGTAAGTGCAGAGCCAGGAAGACACCCAACTCACTTCCCGACCCACAGCTCACTGCCCACCCCAGCCTTCTCTGTCTCTCCATTTCCTATCACAGATGGCTCCTACCTTCTGGGCTCCTACCTTTATGTCAAGGAAACTGAGGCCCAGAGAAGGGAAACAACCTGCTCAAGTTCACACAGCAAGCTAGTGGCCACATCTCTCCCTTGGGTGGACCTGTGGGTCAGCAGCTTCTTCCTTTCCTCCCTCCTTTGTCCCATTTCTGTTACACAACCTGTGCTTCTCAATCCTTTCAGGGGAAGACACCCCTTTTCCAAAAGACTTGTGGGGTTCCTTTGTCCTGGTTGCCAGAGGAGGAGTACTCCTGATTCCAAGATGCACTCAGTGCCTCCAGGGCATGGGGTGGGGCAATCCCCTGTGGCTTGAGTAGGTATTCCAGGGCACAGCTGGTGTCCCTCGCCAAAGGAAAGCGGGGAGATGACTGGTCTCCGCCCTGTACCCGATACCCTGCTCCTGTGCTAATAATCCACCCCAAGAGGCCCCATCCTCTCTGGTGGTGCTGTTTTTGGGCAAGGCCTCCCGAGATGACTTGGAGCCAAGAATGGGAAATCTAAGGCCTGCCTAGGGGGAGGGAAGGAGGGAAGAGGCCACGGACAGGAAAGCCAGCGATGGAAAATAAGCCCGCACGAAGTGTCCCGGCCTAAGGAATGAGTACAGATGTTTGAGAGGGGGCACCGCATGGGTACCAGGCAGAGGAGGAGCAGTCAACAGGGAGTCCAGGCAGACACCAGCCTGTGGAGGTGTGGGACTCGGGCCCCCGGAGCACCGGGCAGCGTGGGGAAAGACGTGCCCAGGGGACCGGGTCCCCAGGAAGCGGCGGGTGAGCATAGTCCCAGGCTGGGGAGCCCCCTTCCCGCGCCCCGCCCCACCCCCTCCGTTTAGGCAGCCGCCGGGCGGGCGGGCGCGTCGCTCTGAGCAGCCCTCTGCCAGGAAGAGTCACTTCCCGGACACCGCGGGAGCCCTGGCGGAGCTATGCGAAGAATGTCCGCGCGGAGCGCTGGGGGTGGCACCGCGAGCTGAGCAGCGCCCCGCGGAGCGTGCGCACGGCAGGCCACGCCCCCGCCACGCCACGCCTCCGCCACGCCCCCGCCCGCGGAGCGCCGTCGCCGGGGCAACGGGATTACAGGCGCTGAGCGCTGTTTATTCTCAGCCGAGTGCCAGGAAATTCGGCCGCGAGGCTGCCAGGCGCACCTCCCTGGGCGGGGGCAGGGGGGAGCTCGCCGTGGGCCCCGGGGGTCACTGACCCTGGCAGCTGCTCTGAAGGCCGCACTCTCCTCCCGGCGGCAAGAGGATCAGCTTTTTTTGTCCGGGGACCCGGGACCCCTGTCCAGGCCAGCGGAGCAAGCCCACCCCCAACTCCATCCAGGGATCCTGTCCTTGGAGGCCCACCGTCCTTGTTCCCACTCATTCAGCAAATATGGGTTGACAGCTCCTGTGTGTCCCGGACTGTGGTGGACTCAGGGTCCGGACAAGGCCAGGTGCTGCTGGGCCTGGCTCCCAGGACCTCGCAGGAGGTGAGTGGGAGGGACCAGGCAAGAAAATTGTAGATACGTAAATAAAATAAATACGATTGTGTCAGGGAGAAGCATCATCAAATCACGTTTGTAGTACATGGCACAGGCTGGATTTTGCCCCACCCTCAGGTAGGGTAACTAGCTTTTCCCAGGGTGCGAGGGTTCGCCTTGAAATTCTGGCAAACTAGAACTGTGGGTCCTTCTATCCTCAGGTCAGAACACATCCACTTTAGAGATGGATAAACTGAGGCCCAAATTCAAGGACAATTCTTTCAGGATCATAGAGCTAGAGGGAGAGATGAAGATTCTAACTTAGAATCCAGGGCTCTTTCCACTGGCCTCTTTTCTCTGTCCAGTGACTACACCTCTCTGTCCCCAAGCCCCCTGAAAGCACCAACATCCACCCATAGCTGATCTCTTAGGGTGAGGAGGAAATTACTGATTCCTGGACTCCAGCTCCAGCTCTTCTGAATCAGACACCTGAGGGGAGACCTGGAATATGAATGATTGACTCCACTCCAGGTGACTCTAGGACCACCTGCTGCTGCCTGTGGGGCCAGGCAAGCCTGGATTCTCCCCTCTTCCTGGTCACAGAATTTCCTCCTGAACCCTGACTAAGCAGAGCTGGGAAATCTACAGGGAGGGAAGGCCTGGAGTTGCCGCCTGCCGCCCTCAGTGCTGCATGGCAAGCCCAGGCAAGTGCAGCCCTTCTCCCTGGGCTCCAGCCCTGGAGGCCCTGGAGGGCCTGGAGGGCCTGGAGGCCCTGGGCCCAAGGACAGTGGGGCCAGGGTGGAGGATGGTGCTTCTTCCCCAGCACTGAGGCCTCCCAGCTGTGCTGTGCTGGGAACAGGCCAGGCGTTTGTGAAATCCTTGGGTGAGCCTGACCCACTGTCATGAGGGCTGGCTGTGGAAGCTAGTGCCGGGAGGGGGATGGGTCTGTTCCCAGAAGCAGGGAGAACTCTGGACTTCCCACTCCTGAGTGCTCCGATTGCAGCGCAGCCTTAAGCAACAGCAGCAGCAGCCTGGAAGGCAGCTTTCAGAGAGACCAGAGCCCCAGGCTCTTTTCCAAAAAGAAGCAGAGAGATCCGTACTGGACATTGGGGGCTGTCTGCGCTGACCCCGTGCCTGCTGTTCTTCATAGCAATATTCAGGCTGGGCCTTAGGAACATGGAGACTTAAAAAGAAAAGCACCGGAGTGCAAGTTCATTTTGTACATTACACAAGAAAATGCGTTTCCTCTCGATCCCCTCCCCTCCCCCAAATCATCAGTGATAGGATCTTTTCATACAGAAAATATTCTGTAGTATCATAATGTGGAAGATATTGAAAGTATAGGTGTGAAATAGAAAGTCCATGAGGACCTGGACTGTGCCATGCTGCACAACTCCAGCGGGTGCTGCTTCTGATTCCATCTCTGTGAGTGAGGTTGAGTTGGGGGTACTGCGGTGGTCCCAGTTAGGAAGCATCAGCAGTGCCTGACCAGCACACATAATGTCATCAGTAATGATGGGAACACTGTTCTGGCCACTGTGCCTGGTGTTGGAGAGCAATGACAACCAGGATATATACCCGAGACTTCCAGAGTCTCACAGTGTGAAAGGGGAACCAGACTGAAAACTGAGAAGTATCCTAAAAAGGAATGGGTATAAAAATAAAACCGTTTACAGGGTACAGCTGGGGGTGCCCAGAAGGAAATGACTGAGAGTGGCTTCCCAGAAAGGGAGACTGTGAGCTCAACAGCAGGTGTCCCTTTCACAGGACGGAAAGATCAGGCTTTCTAAATATCAGAATGAATGGAGTTGTGGCCCGGGAAAGGGAAACTCTGGGGAACTTCATGAAAATTGGTCCATCCCCATCAGACACATTCATGCCAGACTCTTCTAAAAACACTGCCTTCATGTCACATCATGAGGATGGATGCTGGTTCTCCTTGGTGCTTTCCACCAAGCAGGGCATCCAGACCCTCAGGCTCCAGCCACCACGGACGCCTCTTCCACTCCTCCGCCCCTCTGCACTGGGAGACACACTTGTCCCCATCAGAGCTGTCTTCCCACTCCTCACAACACATACCCTCCTCTGCCCACCTGTGAGTCCATCTGGGGATATCCCACCTGCCCAGCCAGTCCTTCCCTCTCCTCTGGTCATGCCTCCCTGCAGACCTCAGGACCGTTCTTCCTCCAGGAGCATCTCATATAGATAGACACACTATTTACTCCCCTATTCCTTGGTCCCATTATTGTGTTTCCAAACGGGACTGTGAACTCTCAGAGTAAAGAAACTCTCTTATTCAGTCTATACTTATTTATTGAATAATGCCTGCTCTGCACCAGGACTTATATGTCCTATTTTTCCTAGTTTTTCTTTCTTTCTTTTTTGTTGCTGTTTTTTTGTTTTTGTTTTTGATACCAGGTATAAACTTAGTAGAAACATTCAACCCCTGAGCCACATCCCCAGTCCTTTTTTATTCCTTATTTAGAGACAGGGTCTCGCTAAGTTGCTTAGGGCCCAGCTAAGTTGCTGAGGCTGGCTTTGAACTTGCCATCCTCCTGCCTCAGCCTCCCAAACCACTGGGATTACAGGCGTGTGCCACCATGTCTGGCATATCTCTTGCTTTCTTATGTTCTTCAGAAATGTCCAGCAGAATGGGTGGTTCCTAGGGAAAGTCACCCAACGCCTGATCTGTGGCTATATGGAAGAAGTGCTCTTTAAATAATGGACCACTTTCTTTTCTTCCTTCCTTCCTTTTTCTTTCTTTCTGCACCCTCCACTCCTCTCTTTCTTCTTGTGCTTTTCCTGCCTCAGCCTTCCAAACTGGTGGGGTTATAGTTGTGTGCCACTGTGCCCAGCAAATATTGAGGCTTCTAGCCAGGTATGGTGGCACACACCTGTAATCCCATCGAACTGGGAGGCTGAAGCAGGAGGATTGCAAATTCAAGTCTACCTTCAGCAACTTAGCAGGGTTCTATCTAACAAAACAAAACAAACAAACAAAAAACAAAACAGCAACAACAAAGTTTTGATATAGTTCAGAGGAAAAATTGGTTTCAATTCCTAGTACTGGGGGCAAAAATGGGATGTTAGAAGTTATTAAAGCATCATTGATCCCAGCAGCTTGGAGTCTGAGACAGGAGGATTGCGAGCTCAAAGCCAGCAAAATCGAGGTGCTAAGCAACTCAGTGAGACTCTGTCTCTAAATAAAATATAAAATAGGACTGGGGATGTGGCTCGGTGATTGAGTGCCCCAGGGTTCAATCCCTGGTACCCCCCAAAACAAACAAAAAACACATCATTGACCATGTATAACCAGAAGGAGGAGAGGTTGGGCTTCATTTGTGTACAATGTATGAAAATGCATTCTACTGTCAAGCATAACTAATTAGAACAAATTAAAAATTTTTTTTTAAAAAATCACTGATTGCTGGGCAAGTGGCATAGGCCTGTAATCCCACTGAATCCAGAGGCTGAGGCAGGAGGATTGCAAGTTCAAGGCTAGTCTCAATAACGTAAACATCGTTTTGGTACCCATCTCAAAAATAAAGCTCAGTGGTTGAGTAGCCTGGATATAATCCTTAGTTACCACCCCCCCCCCAAAAAAAAAAATTAAAATGTCATATTTTCTTTAAAGAGAGAGAGAGAGAATTTTTTTTAATATTTATTTTTTAGTTTTCATCAGACACAACATCTTTGTTTGTATGTGGTGCTGAGGATCAAACCTGGGCCGCACGCATGCCAGGCGAGTGCGCTACCGCTTGAGCTACATCCCCAGCCCTAAAATGTCACATTTTCAATCCAACTTTTACTTCCAGAGGTGATCAGGATTTAAAAAAAAATTTTAATGCCATATGTTTGCATATATGACACTTTGGTTCTTTTTTATGAAGTGCTGAGGATCAAGCAGGGTCTTACATATGCCAGGCAAGTGCTCTACCAGTGAGCTATAACCCACCTGCTAGCTTTTCTTTTTTTAAATGCATTTTAAGGGTTGGGGATGGGGCTCAGTGGCAGAGTGCTTGCCTAGAATGTGGAAGGCTCTGGGTTCCATCCCCAGCACTGCAAAGAAAACAGCTTAGGTTACTTAATTCCATCAGCCTTCCCTGCCTCCAAGGGAAGGAGGGAAAGTAAAATAAGGTACACTACCTTCTCCGGAGGAGAGACCAAGGTGGAGAGGGGCTCAGGCCTGTCTCCAATCACAGATAAATGATTACAGAGGAAACTGGAACCTGTCCCCTGACTCTGTTCTGGCACCTTTTTGCTGCTGCTGCACCTGTATGGGACAGCCCCACCACCCACGCCCACCCACTGCCTCCACTTAGCAGCTCCCAAGCCAAATGATAGCTCTCACCAGAGCCCTGGACAGACCTGTGGACGATCCTGTGCAACCCTGCTGCCCACCCAGACCCTAAATGATTGCAGGAAGCACTAAGTCAGACCACCTTCCCGTGGGGAGCCTCAGATGTCTTGGCTGGTGCCCCAATGGATACAGTCCCCACGGGAACCCCAGCAAGACCTCTGGCCAACCTAACGTCCAGGGCTTTGCTCGAAGCCTCAGAGAACTGCAAATCGCTCCAAACTATCCTTTCTGGAAAAGGGGTGGGGAGTGGAGGAGGGGACCTCTAAGTTCCTTCCTGTCCTAGGTTCCTGTGAAAAGGAGGCTGGAGGGAGAAGAGCCAGCGCAGGGCGGGAGGCAGGCTGGCTTCCAAGAGTGGTCCTCCAGCTATTCACTGCCCTTTCGGTGTCCCTTGGCACCTGGTGAAAGTAGGCAAGGGGGTCTGGCAGGAAGTCTGTCCAGCCCACATTGCCCAAGGCCGGGGGGGGGGGGGGGGGGAGAGGCAGTCAATGGCCCTGGAATGCTGCCCTGGATGTCGGGGCTTCCCCATTGGACTCCTCAGGCCATCACAGGGCCAGGGTTTGGCTGAGAATTCAGTATGGACCCTGAGCAGGCTCCAACCAGAGCCCTGGAGTGGAAGGGAGGAGCCCAGGAGCACAGCCGGGACCCTCCCTTGGGCCCTCTTCCAGGCCTCTCCAGTCTCAGAGAAGGAGCTAGAAGGTCAGCCAAGGGGCCCAGCTGCTGCAAAGACCTGGTGCCCACACCGGATGGGGACTGAGTCTGACAGTCCTGAGTGGGGAAGGACAGCAAAGCCCTGGGGCCGTCAGGCCAGGCTCTGTGCTGACAGGAGAGTCACCCGGAGGAGAGCCAGTTATAGCCAGATGCTGGGTGGAGGCTGCAGGCCCCCAACAGAACGATGGGGAAGTGGCCAGCGATGACTGGAGCACTTCCCGGAGGCACGCAGGGTACACAAGCTGCTGCTCGCACATTCCAAGTGTGTGAAGGTGAGGGACAGCTCTCCCCGGGATATGCCCTGCGCATTGTCTTTCCACAGGGCCATGAGTGATTGTGAATCACCCCGGTCCAGGTTCCTGCTGTGAGCAAGGCAGTGATGGCAACCAGGCTTCAAGGCCGTGGCTGGGGTCCCAGCTCTCTGGCAGGAGAAAGCTGCCCAGGCCAGGATCAAAAGGTGGCCTTGACCTCAGAGGCAGGATTGAAGCAACTGAGTCAGCTTGTTCAGGATGTCGGCAGAACTCGGCAGCTCAGGCTTGGACGCCTCCTTGCTGGTCTCTGGAGGGTTCCATTGGAAACAGATGAGGACAAAGTGAGGCACTGTTATCCTTGGTCTCCCCCTGGCCCTCGGAGGAAGACAGATTGCCCTGCCACAGCCCTCTTCTTGCTCCTAACCCTGGAGGAAAAGAGTCCTTACCCAGCATGCTTTATTGATTTCACAAACATTTTTATAGCCGAGCTTCCCAAGTGCCAAGCACTAGAAACATATTAACTCATTGAATTCTCCAGTAGCTCCATGAGTTAGGTACTAATATTGTTCCCATTTTTTTTTCCAGTGGAGAAAACTGAAACAGGGATGCAGTTTAACTTGCCCCAAATCAGGTGACTTAGAGTAGAGCTGAGATCCCAAGCCCAGCCATGGGCTCCAGCGCCTCTGCCTCTGGCCAGGTGCTTACTCTGACTCTCAGCCCAACCCCCTGAGGCCCTGGTCATGGGCAGGGGAGCCCTGGACTAGCAGAGGGTAGGTGGCAGAAGTGGAGTGAGCTTTGGGTGGTCAGAAAGGCTGGGCCTGCCTCCCACATCACTGCTTAAGGTGGATGACCTTGGGCAAGTCCCTAAGCACCCTGCCTTAGGTCGGAATCCACACCTCTGAGGATAGCCCCAGGAGGAGCTCATGATTGTAAACAGAGTCTCCCAGGGACTCAGCAAGTTCCTGGCACCTCCCCTCCCATTCCCCCTCCAACCAAGCTCACACCCTCCCTAGGAGGATAGTGACCACCTCTTCCCAGGCTTGCCACTTGGTCCATGGTTTCCTGCCAGGTGAGAGGAGGAAGTTGGGGAAGCACTCCTTCCTGTTCTCTCCCTGGGGTCTTCAAAGTCTTTTCTTTATGGGCTTGATACATTTTCTTCTTGGGTTCTTTACCAGTCCTCTGCTTGATGGTTGTATCAGTGTCCTGGGACTGCCACAGTCCCAATGGCTTAAGACAACAGAGATTTATTCTCTCACTGTCTGGAGGTCAGAAGTCCAAAAATCAAGGTATTGCATGGCCACACCATCTCCAGGGCTGTAGGGAAGACTCTTTCCTCGACTCTCCCAGTTTTTGGAGGCTACTGGAAGTTTTGAAGGGACATTGGCTTGTAGACATATCAGTCCAATGTCACGGCTTTCTGTGTCCGTGTCCAAATTTCATTCTTCCTATCAGAGCATCAATCATTGGCTTAGGGCCCATATTAATCCAGTATGACCTCATCTTAACTTAATTACGTCTGCAAAGACCCTATTTCCAAATAAGGTCACATTTACAGTTCCTTATAGACATGATTTTGGAGGAAGGGATATTTTTTAACCTACTACAGTGGTCCTGTGGGATCCATATTAAGAATGTTTTTTTTTTTTTTTTTGGCTGGGGAGAGTCAGTGGTAGAGCACTTGCCTCGCATATGCAAAGCCCTGGGTTCAATTTCCAACAGTGAAAAAAAAAAAAAAAAGAACAGGTGTGGTAGTGCATGCTTGTAGCTCTCAGTTAGCCCAGTTAGCCTGGAGGCTGAGACAGGAGGAGACTGGAGCACAGGAGTTTGGGGCCTGCCTGAGCAACATAGTGAGGATTGTCTCTGTCTAAAAAGGAAAAAAAAAAATTTTTTTTTCTTCCAGGAAGAACCTGGGAAATATGCTCCTTTAAATGTTCCTTTACCCTCTACTAAAGACACCTTGGGCACCCAGGACAGGCTGAGAAGACACAAGGATGGAGCCAGCCGATGGCCCAGCCAGCTGCAGGGCTGAGAGGCAGTCGGTGCCCTGTGGAGGGGCACACCTGCAGCCCACCTCGCCCAGCCTGGTGCTGTTTAGACATTGCCTCACGGAGCTGCAGAGGCACTTCCTGCTTTTTTCTGGTGAAGCACTTTGGTCTCAGCAGCCTCAGATGACCCCTCACAGGAACACTGTCCTCTAGAAGGCTTAGTCGGAGCCTCCACAGGGAGGTGGAGCTTTGGAATTGAGCACAGGAAATACAGACAGTGCCACACTTCCTTGGCAATGCCACCTAGGGAAAGGGGGCTGGCCAGCAGCCGGCCAGCTCTGTCCACAGCCCTGGAGAATCTGACAGTGAGGTGGAGGAGCTAATGGTGCCGGCCTCTCCCTCTGTTGCGCCTGTCCAATCCAGATGACCAGGCTGTGGACAGCAGAAGGGGCTTTCCACGGCACACTCCACCAAAGCACACTTATGCTGGACAGAGAGCCCTCCGTGTGGCCTTTGATAGACAAAGTATGGTCCTTGGGTCCCCCAAGCCTTCCTCAGCCAGGCCTTAGCCTCTTCCTTCCCTCTCTGCCCCTCCACTAGCTGAGCACTCTGGACAAACACGTGGCCTGGAGGTGGCTGGGGGTACCAAGGTCTGACTACAGAGCCTGGGAAAGGAGAGACAGAGGATGCCAAGAAGTCACGGGGTTACACCCTCACCTGAACCACAGGAAGGGGACCGCCCTGCCCCAGCATACCCACAGCTGCTCTTCCAGGGACAGGAAGTCAGCTGAGTACTGACAGGCAGCTTGCTGTGCCTGAGGCGGAGGGGGCAGGCACCTGGTGGTCAGCTGGGCCACATTGGTTCCCACACTTAGGAGGCCAGAGGGAGCGGTAGCTAAGAGCTGGGTTTTCACCCCAGTTTGCCTTCTTGTACCAAGGAGACCTAGGCAGGTCTCTAAATGAGCTCCCCATCTGTATCATGGGCATAATAAAGCCCCACTTGTTGGGGTTGGTGAAGTTCAGTGAATGAATGCCCTAAATGCCCAGAACCTACTGAGTGCTTGGTCAACCCCAGCCACCCTGATGCCTCTGGAAGAGACTGAGCACCTGCACAGCCTTTTTATTTATTTATTTTTCCTTGCCTATAATCTGGCATTTAAGTAGTGACCTGACCTGCTTAGGGACACAGTGGGTACTTCCAGGCAGCCCATCTGTCTGCACTCACCTCACTGGGAAATCAGCTACAGCACCCACCCCCCTCCACTCCCTGGGACACATATATTGGGCCCTGGCAATGCCACATTCTCCCTGAGACCTCCCTGTACTCAGGGCCTCTCTGGCTCACCTGCCCAACTGCCAGACCACCAGGCCTTAGGCCAGGAAGTTATGGGAAATCACACCCACCCTTCTTTACAGGAGGTCCTGCTTTTCCCCTGTCCCCTAGCCCTGGTCCTCAGAGTAAGAGAAGGGGCCTCAGGAGACCTTCCCAGGCCAGTCCTCCTAATCCCACCCCCAGGGCAGGATGGTTTTGCAGCAATCTCCAGAGCAAAGGGTGGGCACTGGGACTCGGAGAGAATGTTCCCAGCCGAGGCAAGGCCCTGGGCCTAGTCCAGGTCCTTGGCAATCTACCTGCCCAGGTTGGAAAGGGCAGCTGGAGCTGCGGCTAACCTCGGGAGAGGCTGCCCCACTCCAGCCAGGCACCTGCCCTGCATGTTCTTGGACCTCAGCTGGGGATCTCTGCAGGTTCTGACAAGTGGACCATCCTCTTCAGTGAGGGGGGTCTCAAGGTAACCCAGAGGGAGGGCTCTGGCAGGGATGTCGCTGCACCCACAACCCCAGGCAAGGGGCCAGGCAGTGATGGGGCAGCCTATCTCCCTCCAGGCTGCATTGTGAGGGAAGGAGGGAGGGGACACGGGAGGGAGCCGCATATGGACAGGGTGCAGGGCACCAGACTTGCCTGGACGGCTGTGACTGATCTCTGGCTAACTGCTGAGAAAACTGAGCTGGGTGGAGGTTAAGGAGGACAGAGGCTGGTGGAGGGAAGGCGAGGAGGTGGTGGCTGTGATGGGCAGGAGGTGAGGTCAGCACCCTTGAGGGTCCCCCTCAACCTCTGTCTGCTTAGGTCAATAGTTCGGCGAGCTGCAGGCACTTCTGCCCATCTCTTGGAGTCTCAGGAGCACCAGGCCCCAGGACTGCATCTGGATGAGGGAGAGGAGGAAGCAGGGCTGACATTTCATCAGGCGGTGGGGGTGTCCTTTGGGGGCCAGACCCCGAAGGTCTCCACCCCCAGCCCCGGTATTCACGGGTCGCCTGTGTTGGCTGAGACAGGTGGTCAGCCGGTGACCGCTGACCTGCAAGCTTTGGACCCCTGCCTGGTCCGTGGCCATGACAACCGTGGCGCTGTTGCTTCCTCGCCCAGCAACGTTTAAAGAGGAAAGGGAACACGCGCACGCCCGACCGCGCCGCCAGCTGTGCATTCCTCAGGGCTTCCATCAGCCCTGCCGCCCGGACGGGCTTGCTCGCGGGCCATGAGCTCAGCGCTCCGCTCTACCCGCCTCGGGATGGCCCCGCGCCCGGGATCCCGGCCCCCGGCCCCCGGCCCGCGCCCCGCGTGCCCCGACGCCCCGCCCCCGGCCCCCGACGTCCGCCGCGCCTCCCCAGTCCCCGCCCCTCGCCCCCGCCCCCGCGGGCTTGCACCGCGCTCGCAGAGCCGGGGCCCCCGCCCGCACCCCGTCTCTCTGTGACCCAGTGCCTACCCTTTGCCCAGGTCCCCGCCTCGGAACCACCCCCACCCGGGGCCCCGCGTCCAGTCCCGGACTGCGTCCTGCAGCCCCCTGTGGTCCGTGCGCCCAGGTCCCTGTCCTGTGCGCCCCGAAGCCAGGGCCGCCCCTCTCATAGCCTGGCCAGGCGGCGACCTATTTCGGGAGCTGGCGCTGCGGGCCGGCCGGGGCAGCCCTGCCCGGAAGGAGGCTATTCTGGGCCCGGCCGCCAGAGCAGCTGCGACCCCAGGGCTTCCCGGCAGGGTGCGTGCCCGGGACAGAGGGCACGCTAGGGCAGGGCTCCCCTGTTCCCCTGTTTCCTCCCAGGCCGCGCCCAGCTCCCTCCCCTTCTTGGCTGGGCCCAGGTCCTTGCCTAGGCCAGGAACATTCTCTGGTGTTGATCACGCAGAGTAACTAGAGCCCATTAGAACTGCTTCCCTCCTCCTGGGCCTCTCTGCCCTCTATACCCCCTCTGTTTGGAGGACACAGCCTTTGCCCACAAATGTCCTATTTGCAGGCCCTTCCTAATTCCCTTCCCCTATGTGTCCCTGTAGTTCAGTGTTGAATCTCCAGTGCCCCTTTCCAGAATGAGTGCCCCTGAGATGGTCATTGGATGAAAGCTTCTAAACGGTCACATTAGGGTCACTTTAGGACACCAATCCCCAGCCCCTTGGGGTCTTTGGACATCCTGTCCAGCAGACTCTTGTTGTGGGTTTTAGCTACCCTCTTGGCCCCTTCTCCCACTAGAGGAAGTGACCACTTCTATGGGTAGCCCTGCACAGGTGACCTGGGTCCCCTTGGGTTCACTCCATCGCCTGAGGACCACTTGCTGGACCCTTCCTGGTCACTCTTTCCCATCTAAGAACCAGTAGAATATTTACAGTCTGCCCCATATCAGTGGTCATAGGGGGACAAATTACATGTAATGCCATCAGAATGCAAGTTGCTACCATTACCTAAACCAGATCACTCCCTTCAGAGCAGAGGGTCTCCCAGATGCTCAGAGAGTGGAAGGTCACATTTACCCACCCACTGTCTGTCAGGTGCCTCACCTGGGTCACCCGGCTTTGCCCGGTGCTTCTTGTACTGGAGTGTTACCACTGGTCAGCTGGATCTCATTACAACACTGCTGAGTCCTCAGGTCAGGCTTCATGTTGCCAGACTGCTGCACTAGGCACTGGGACGAGAACCCCAGAGCCATCCTGTGAGCCCATTCTCCTGTTCTTCAAATGAAGAGCCTGAGGGCCAGAGGGATGAGTCCAGAGTGTGGAGGCCAGCACCCCCCTTTCCCCTGCTGGCCCACAGAATGTCCCTTGGAGCCTCAGCTTGCTTGCCTGGCACCTCTGTCCTCCACCCTGGGCAGTTTATGCCCATAGCTTCCTTTTTTTGTCTTGTCAATCATTGCAGTGATGCTCGTGAATGTCCTGATGTACTGAATGTCCAGTTGTCCTCAGTGAAAATAAAATAAAATAAGTGAGCAGTGCACTAAAAAGGATACGCAGCACTATAGAATATGGATTTTAAAAAGTCTGGCCATAGTCACCCAAACCTGGCATGGGATGGAAATCTCAGGAGAGGAGCCAGAGAGAGAGAGAGAGAGAGAGAGAGAGAGAGAGAGAGAAAGTGTGGTTCAAATACGGGGCCTGGAAGAGCCAGGAAACCACTTTCTCCCCAGGGCTTTTCCTCCCATCTTTCGGGGCTCGCTGGAACAGGTGAGGGGAAACCCAGATGCACCAACACCCTCCTGGGTGAATGAGCAACAGCCCGGCTTTGACTCATTCATCAATAGATAGTTTGCTTCCTGACAGAGAAGCTGGAGCCTCACACTCACACGTAAGTGAAAGGGGAATCAATGGGCGATTAATTAAGGTGGAAGTTACTGGAAATATAGAATGGCTCCATCAAAACCCAGCAGCTAGGGTAGAACTTATCAGGTGAGTGTCTACTAGGAGGCCCCAAGTGCACCTGGAGTATGACAGGTGTGTCTTCCTTTCCTAAAAGACTAGCATCTGCCTGTTCTTTGGGGGCTCAGAGTCCAGGCCATATAGCCTGGGAAGCCAGCTGGCCGCCACCACTGTAGCCAGACTGAGTCAGGTCCTAGGGTCACTGCTTGCCCACTGAGATGCCATCAGTTCATCTACTGAACGAGGATGCTAACCCCGCAGAGAGCTGGGGAAGACCTCAGGTTCACCGCCCACTCCTGACTTACTCCACGTGGGGCTCAGCAGCTCCCCCGTCCCCTCATCTACCCTCCAGCCCCCAGGGGCCCTCAGATCTATTCCGCAATCCAGGGGCAGCAAGGAACCTCACAAGGCTGTTTCCTTTCAAGATGGGTATTTTGCAGACTTGGGTAATTGGGTAAAGTCAGAGGTCTCATTTCTGAGAGGGAAGGGACAAGGGCCACCCGGGGAGTGGAGTCCAGTGAGAAGGGAGGGGAGGGGAGGGCCTGGGGAATCTCACCCACTCTCACTTCTGCTTTTTGGACCATGAGCACTGAGCTACCCAGTGCTCCCCCATCTGGTAACTTCCTCCAGGGCCCACGGGGCCATTTGCATGTGTCTGGATTCTGGTTGAAGTTCATTCCTCCTCCGCATGGCCCCAGAGGGCCTCTGGACCTTACTGGGGAACCAAAGGGTGGGGATGACCAGCGTGGCCAGTGTTGACTGCCCCTAGCCTTCCCCTGGGTGATTCACTCTTATTCAATAGACGATTCGTTTTCCTAGAATGTTGCAACAGGGTATTAGGGTTTTTCCAGCGATTTCCACTCTTGATTACCCAACTTTGAGCCCCTTACGTGGAACTTAGGGTGGCCCCCGCTGTTAAGGCTGGGCATTTGTCCTCCGACCTTGGCGTGTGCCCCATTTGATACCTTCTCAAGGGGTAAGGCTCAGCCTCCTGAGAGAGGCCTCACTGTGTATGGCAGCCGGGCACAAGGTAGGCTTGGCCTGTGCTTTTCTTTCTTAATACACATTTGTTTAATCAATGGAATGACTGGAAACTACTTAGACCTGATGAAGAAACAGGAAGACGACACGGTTTTAAATTTCTTTAAATAAACCCAAACTGTCCCAACTGCCCCCTGCCCCGCCTCCCAGCTCCATCTTTCTGTTCTCTCTCTTTGGAGGGTAAACACTAGAGGTCTCAGCAGTGGGCTCCAAGCTCTTGGGGGCCGATGGGGTGTCCTGCATCCTTTCTCTGGCCCAGCCCTGGTCACAGAGCCCGTGCCCAGTGGATCTGTTATGTCCAGCTGGGCTGCCTTTCTTTCCTTTCCTGTTCTTTCTTTTCCTGCTGGGGATGAACCAGGGGCTCTGGAGCACTCTCTGTGCTCTTCCCCAACCCTTTATTGTATTGATGTTTATTTTGTTTTGAGATAAGGTCTTGCTGGGTGGCAGGGGCTGATCCTTCTGCCTCAGCCTCCTGAGTGGCTGGGATTACAGGCCTGTGCCCCTGTTCCTGGCCGAGCCATTAATTAGAAAGTCAGTCCTCGGAGGCCAGGCCTCTGCCTGGGTGGGTTTGGGTCCACTGCTCTGCTGAGGGGTCCCTAGGGTCCTGGCGTTCTGTGAGACCCGGGTTGGCAGAGGGGACCAGGCCCTCTTCCCGTCAGTGGAGTCCGTGGTGTAAGCTCCCGGGGAGGAACCTCATCCTGGCTGCCTTTCACACAGGTGGGTCCCTTCAGGCCACGGCTAAGGTCACTCAGGAGAGAGATTCTGGAAATTGTTAGACAGACGGGCATCTTAGACTTGAGGGGGATTTTTTTTCAAAAAGTTCGGGGAACTCTGGAAAAATAAAACAAAACTATAGGTCTGCCGTGAAAATGAGAGAACTGGGAGAAAAGACCCACAGTTCAGACCATGGACTCAGAGATCCCCAAGAAGGGAACTGGTGTCCTCTAGGGAACAGCTCAAGCCACCAGGAGAGAAGAGGGAGGGGAGGGAAGGGAGGGAGCCTTGAACCTGGGATGGAAGGGCTACACTTCAGCTTCTAATGTAACCTCTAAGGAGACAGAGGATGCAGAAGGTCACAGGCAGGCCCACAAGGAGTCCAGTACATGCCCGATGACAGGAGGACAGAGAGTGGAGGTGGGCCTGGTGCAGGGGCACGCCTGTAATCCCAGCTCAGGAGGCTGAGGCAGGAGGAGGATGGAGAGTTCAAGGCCAGCCTCAGCAATGGCGAGGCACTAAGCAGCTCAGTGAGACCCTGTCTCTAATAAAATACAAAATAGGGGGCTGGGATGTGGCTCAGTGGTCGAGTGCCCCTGAGTTCAATCCCTAGTACCGAGAGAGAGAGAGAGAGAGAGAGAGAGAGAGAGAGAGAGGGGGGATGGAGACGGCCTTTATTGAACACCTACTGTGTACTGGTGTGCCCTAAAGTCTGTCATTTTCCCCAAAGCTGGCAGTGCGGGAACGGGGGGGTCGGGGGCTGTGGCACCCTCCTACAAGGAAGCAGAAAGCAAGTCAAGGGGCCACTCTCCCTGTCACTTCTAAGAGCCCCAGGAGATGCACAGCTGTCCCACTTCTCCTTGCAGCTCTGTCAGACTCAGAAGGAAGCGGGGCAGGGGAGGCCAAGAGGGTGCTGAAGTCCAACACAGGGCAGGATGGGCTTCCAGGTGGGCTGGGAGGCCCTGGTCAGCTCAGGTGGGCAGGGCCAGCACGCCCAGGACGGAGCCGGGAACCGCGTGTTCCCAGTCATCCTGAGACCCAGACAGGGATTCAGAGGAAGGGCAGAAACCAGACCCGGGAGCTGGACTCCAGTGTGAGCCCATCTCCAGGAAACTCCGCAGTGGATCATTGAGCAGATTCGTTTATCCATGCCCTCCGCCAAGGTGTTTATGGAGCCTCTCCGAGGGCGAGGGTGGCTGCTGTGGCCGGCGGGGGGGCGGGGTGTGGGGTGTGTGTGCGGGGTGCAGGGGGTTGCTGTTGTTTTAATCTTCTTTTTTACTTTTTTGAGGTTTTTTTTTTTGTGGTTACTTGTTTCTTAATTTTTTTTTCTTTGTTTTTCAAGGGGTGGGGGTGAAAGCTGAAGTCGGGGTAGACTTTTCCCTATGTGATCTCAGTGGCTACAGGCAGGAAAATGACAGGATATAATTATTGCAATGGAAAATATGTTTACCAGGGAAGCACAGATTAAAAGTGCCAGGGCGTCCAAGGAGGGGTGAACTGCAGATGTTTGGAGAAGGGCAGACAGTAACAACTGGATGCATTTCAGAGAAGGAGACGGACTTTCTCTCTTTCTTTTCTTTTCTTTCTTTGTTGTTTTCTTCTTTCGTTTTTTGGAGGTAGGGTCTTGCTAAGTTACAGAGGCTAGCCTTGAACTTGCGATCCTCCTGCCTCAGCCTCCCGAGTGACTAGTATCACCACTACACCGAGCTGAACCAAACTTGTTTCTGGCAGGTCTACATAACAATGTTTATAGAGGCAAAAATAGGTCCAGTACTCTGGGATCCGTTGGCTGGGATATGTGTGTGCTGGAACATCACCTAGCTGATGGGAAACGGCATGTTTAGCTCTGTGTTTATTCCTTCACGTGTGAAGACATGCACAACACATAAGTAGTGAAAGAGGCATTTTTATGAGCTTTTGGTACACATAGTTTATGCCCAGTGTTTGATGAATCTCTGCATGGAAGGATTTAGAATGTTTTCAAATGATTTTTCACTTCTTTGTATTTTGAAGTTTTAATAAAAAGAATATAGAAAGATAGAATATCCTTTTCTCAAGGAAAAAGAAATTATGCTTATCATTAGCGACACAGGCCAAAGTAGCTCCTTTCTTTGATGGGACTGTGAGATCACAGAGATGCACAGGGGAGAGAATGTCCCCACGCCCCCCAAACATTAGGCCTCCCAGGACAGCCTGTGGAAGGCACGAGAAAAGTGGCCTACAGGAAACAGAGAGGTAGCCTGCCAAACAGTCCACGGAGATTATAGCAGAAAGAAAGGTTATCAGAAACCAAACAAAAGCCATTGATAAGTGACCAATGTCCATGTGGCGGTAAGTCTCCACAGATGATTGCATCCTGGTGGCGTTATGAGAGGAGGAGATGGGAAAGAGACCAAAACACATAGGAAGACACACACAGGAGCTCCCATCTCTCCCCATGTGAGGCCCTGAGCCACCTCAGATTCCGCCAGCAAGAAGACCAGCCCTAGATGCAACACTTTGTCCTTGCCCTCTAGAACCAAAAGCCAAAAATGAGCCTCTTGGGCTGGGGATGTGGCTCAAGTGGTAGCGCGCTCGCCTAGCATGCATGAGGCACTGGGTTCAATTCTCGGCACCACATAAAAATAAAATAAAGATATAAAAAAAAATGAGCCTCTTTTCTCTATAAAGTGAACTGCTTCAGGTGTTTTGTTATGGTAAAAAAAAAAATGGACTCAGACAAGGGGTTCGACCAGCTAGCTGACCATCAAGTGACAGTTGGCTGGTTAGGAAGATGGGCTCCACCCAGATCAAAGGACAGGGGAAAGAAGTTTCCAGGAGGCAGATTTTAACTCAATGCAAGGAAGGAAAGGAGAAACTCCACTCATTGATAGTCCCTGACTGCCGGATATTCAGAGCACCATCCTGTCCAGCTCTCGGTATCACCACACCCAGCAGACAACAGGAGTCCCTGCAGACCACAGGCCGTCCACGTGGAACTCAGGACCATGGGAGGCACCATGGAATCCCCGGACTCCAGGACCCCAGGCTCCCTCCAACTCCCTGGGAGCACCCCACCCCCACCCCTGGGTTTGCACAGAGGAAGTGGGAGGTGACAAGCAAGTAGGTCACTTGGCCCCTATCCTGCTCCTGCCTGTGAGTGGAGGCACCTGGAAGGAGGCTCTGCTCCCTGGGGACTGTGACTCCAGCCTGAGGGCAACACGGGGAGGAGGGGTCCAGGGAAGGAGGAGGAGAGGGGACAGAAAGGGAACTGAAGGAGAATGAGGAACTAAGGGACGCACACAGGAGTGGGAACGTTGTGAACAGAAGAGGAAACTGGAGCCCAGGGAGAGAGCAGCCAGGGCGGCTGAGGTGGGGGCTGCCCGGCAGCTGGGGAGGGAGCCAAGGTGGGAGGCCAGGGAGAGGCAGGGACAGGGCTAGGAGTGCCCTGGCTCAGAGGGCGGGTGCTGTGTCCCGAGTCCCTTCCCGCACACCTGACATGTCAGAGCCTCCTGCCGAGGAGCCACCCTCCTGGCTGACCCGCTGGACTCCCCGTCCAGCACCGTGGCTCCAGGCAGGCACAGGCGGGATGAGGGCAGGGCAGCCTGGAGTCAGGAAGGCCTGAGTTCAAGTCCCGACTTCACCTCCTGGAGCCCCCTGGTCTCGGGCAAGCTCCTTAGACTCTCGGAGCCTCAGATTCCCTCTGTGATGAGGATGAGGCCCTGGACACAGGAGCACGGGACCTTCGCCCCCACGAATGTGAGCGTGGCCTAGCTTTAAAGTGAACACCCCAGCCCTCCATGCTCCTAGGATTCAAAGAAACCTGGAGTGGCCAGGACCTGTTGGAGGAAGGACAAAGCCTGCTCTCCAAGGTGGCCCTCGTTCACCACTGCGCCTGCCCGCGAGGTGGCAGAGGAGCCTGAGCGGGTCCGCAAGGCAGGCGGACACTGGAGCGTGAGGCGTCACAGGTACTGGGCCTGCGGAGCTCTGCATGCTGCCACCAGGCTGGTGACGGCTCCCAGCTGGGGCAGCCGGCAGGTCAGAGAGCTGGCGGCAGCCAGTGAGGAATCCCAAGGAGCGTCCAGCCCAGAGCGCAGGCCCACGCGTGGCTGGAGATCTCTGCGGGCCGTGGGCACAGCTGGCTGCCCCAGCACGAGGAAGGTCCAGCAGCGACCAGGCCGCCCTCCCCCCGCAGCGCTGTGGGGCTGTTCTGGGCGCAGAACCCCCTCTCTGAGGGGAACTTCTGTGGCCTGAGGCCTCTGCAGTGATCCCAGCCTCCAGGAGGGAGGGTGCCGGGCCACCCCATGAGTCACTGTGCCCACTTCCTGCCACATGGAGCCCGTGGCTGAGTCACCAGCCCCCCAAAGGGAAAGACTGGCCACAAGGCCGGAAAGCTGGGACCTGATGGTGGCAGGAGCGGGGCGCTGGCCCTGGGGGACTCTGCTCCCTGCCCTGGGGCTGTGGTCCCTCCTGCGGGACCTGGAGCCTCCAGGAGACACCCACCCACCTGCCCACCCCCTGAAGGTCTGGCTCTTGATGATATTATTCCCCAGAACAATAACTGTGTCATATTCTTTTGGTACCAGGGATTGAACTCAGGGCCACTCGACCCCTGCGTCACCCCAGCCCGATTCTGTATTTTGTTAGAGACAGGGTCTCCCTGAGCAGCTTAACACCTCGCCATTGCTGAGGCTGGCTTTGAACTCGCGATCCTCCTCTTGTCTCAGCCTCCTGAGCCTCTGGCATGTGACACTGAGCCCAGCTCATATCATACTCTTAAAAAAAAAAACAACAAACTAACAAGGAAACCCACTTTTATTTTTAAAAATATCAGTCTTATGCAAAAACACTATGAAGAGTTCCCGGACACCCTTTGCACAGATTCCCCAGGGAGGACATCTTCCCACGGCTGTGTTTCTCCTCCCTCCCTCCCCCCTCCATGTGTTCACCTCTGACATTTGAGTGTAAGTCACAGACAGGTCTCTTTACCCCATAGAACTCGGTGTGTTTCCTAAACACAAGGGTTGGCTTACAGAGTCACAGCAAGTGGCCAGGCTCAAGCAAAGTACAGTGTGTCAGCACCCCAGACGCTCTGGCTTCCCCTGTCCGGCCAGCCCCGTGGGGCTCACCTGGCCACACCTGGTAGGCTGGACTTTGGCTAATGGGAGCTGGGAACCGAGGATGAACCCTCCCCTCTTCCTGGCATCCCTGCCCAAACCCAGTTTATTCCTCTCTTAGGAGACACTAAGGGGACAGCAATCAGTCATCTTAGATACACAGGGACAGGCCTGTCACTTGGGGCCCCACACTCCACAAGGCGCCCTGGCTTGGGTTTAATCTCGGCAGTCTCCTGGATATTCTTAGGATTCCATTCTCCATTCGTGACGTGGGGGCTGGGGGGCAGCTCAGTGGCAGAGCTTGCCTTACCTGGCCCGCCCGAGGCCCGGCGCTCCATCCCCAGCGCTGAAAGAAAACAATAATCATTTGATTTGTGTAAGTCAAGTCCACGGGAGCACTGGGCTCCCACACCACAGTCCAGCCTGCTGCCCCATCAGGGAGGGACCCACTTGCTCCTAGTC
This sequence comes from Marmota monax, assembly GCF_021218885.2. Taxonomy (NCBI): domain Eukaryota; kingdom Metazoa; phylum Chordata; class Mammalia; order Rodentia; family Sciuridae; genus Marmota; species Marmota monax. The sequence continues at coordinate 119,135 of NW_026692700.1, read as the reverse complement.
CGGGTCCAGCCAACCCTGCCCTCTCTTCCTATTGTGTGTGGGGTCTGGGCCAGAGGGAGGGGGTGTGGTGCCATGCTCCTTGGAGGGGCTGCCCCTGCCCAGCTGCTGTGGGTCCTCACAAGCACAGGCTGTCACCCCAGAAAGGCAGGTCCAGGCTCACCCGGAGCCTCCCTGCTTGCACCAGCTGCCCTCCTTCACCTCTCCTGGGCACAGCCGCCATGGGAGGGGTGGGGAGCGGCTCGCGGGGCTCCCCCAGCACTTTGTGGGGCACCGTAACCAGATGTTACCTCCACGAGCCACTAGTCCCCAGCTGGGACCGTAACTCTGCTTTCCATTCCCCGGATGATCTCAGCGAGTCTCCGAGACGAACCCGCCCAGGGTCGGCCAGGAATCCTGGAGCTGGACTCGGAAGCACCTCTTCCTGCTCCAGAGCCGGGGCTCCGTCCAGCTCAGCTGTTCATGGACGTGTCTAAGAACCCCTCTTTGGTCATCTGGGAACGGGGGTGGGGATGGGGGAGTTTGATCTCTTCCTTTGACCCACACAGGGGCTGAGGACCCAGGGGAGGGCGCTGGCCTTGGACTTGGACTGGGAGGTCCTTATGGGAGGCCCTTGGGAGTGGTGCTGGCACTTGGGTCAGGTGGCCCACAGCAGGCTCCTGCAGTGGATGGGCCAAGGCTGGGGCTGGGCCAGTCCTGTGTTCTTCTTGTGGCCAATTCCACCAGCCAGGGAGGCAGGGATGAGTCACAGGGTCCCTGTCCCTGGCTCCCTGACTATCCTACACCACACACTCCCATCCCTGGTTCCCAGCAAACCCCCACTAACGCTCTTAGTTACCCCACCTTCTTCCCTGAAATAGATCAAAGATGCTTCAAGCCGGGAAGGAAGGCCCCTCACTCCTTTAGCTTGCAATCCAAAGTCCTGGGACTCAGATGGGGGTCCTGACGGTTCGCAGAATGGGTGGGCTTGCCTCTTGGGGTGGGGTCTTGTCCCCACCAACAAGCCCCTGGACAGTCCTGGACCAAGCAACCTCCCTGAGTCTGACCACTGTCCTCAGTGAAGCCACTACATCTCACCCACAGTCCTCAGGGGCACAAGGAGCATTCTGATGAGAGCCCAGCTCTTACACCTGGCACCTGCGCAGGTCACCTCTTCCCCTGCTGGACAAATCCAGGAAAGAGGCACAGTTAGAATGCCCACCTGGAGGAGGAGGAAGCAGGCTCAGAGAGGTTAAGCAGCATGTGTGATACAGCCCGACCAGCAAAGTGGAGCTGAGATCTACCAGACGACTGGGCACCGGCAGCAGAGCACTGGCCACGTGCCCAGGGCTCCCAGTGTCCAGGGCTGCAGCCATCCAGCACGGGCCAACCCCAAGAGGAGCGAGGAAACGAACCCCTCCAGATAAACAAAGCATTTCCTCCGGAGCCCCAGCCAGAAGGAGGAGGTGCCCCAGGCCAGCGCACAACTGTTTATGGAGACAGATGTTTGGGATGGAAAAAGAGAGAAGGCCCTCCTCCGTCCCCATGGAGACAGAGGAAGTTTGGGACTTGGGCAGAATCAACTGGAATTGAAAAAGGAGAAGGGGAAAAAAGGGAGGGACTGGGCCTGACCCACGAAAACGGTCTGACCTTTCCAGATGCTGGTGTCTAACAAAGGGGAGTCTCCGGGGCAACGGGCTGGGGCACGAGGCGAGGCGGCCTCTCCCGCTGGATCCAGGGCCAGAGCCAGGAGATGGCAAGGAGATAACTAAGCACCGGAGGAAGAGCAGGGGCATCCTGGGGAGAGCAGGGGAGAGAGGGGAGGGGGCAAACACCCAGGGGGCGCTCCGCCTCTCCCGATGCCTCCTTCCATCTTTTTTTATGACTCTTTTGGTCGTTGTGGCTGGACAGATGCCGTTATGTCGTTCGTTTATTCATTTTTAATGGGGAGCTGAGGACAGAGCCCAGCGCCCTGCAGGTGCCAGGCACTGCCCACGCTGAGCCCAGCGCAGCCGCCCTCCTTCCCCTCCCTCCCGTCTCTTCTCTCCTTCTCTCCCCATCTTCCTCTTTCCTCCCTCCTTTCTTCCTTCCCTCCTTGCTTCTCGGGGGTTCAACATTGCCCCTGCCCCTGGCCTCCGAGCCCTGTCCACCATCTTCCTGGGCCTAACAGCAGAGGGCTGCTTCCGCCCCTTGGGGGAGGCCCAGCTTTCTCCGGAGACCCTCAGAAGCTGGGGGGGGGTGGGTGGGGGAGACAGAGGAGAGGAGCCACATCTTGGAACTTCTCTGCACTGGCTGCCCCAGCACAGCCTCCATGGTCTTCCTGTGGCTGGGCACAGCCTCCTGGAACCCCTGGATGACACAGGTCTTGGTGACTTGTCACTTCCTTGCCTCCAGGCTGTGCTATGTGCTACTGGATGCTGCCCTTGTGGCCACCCTCACCCCGACCTCCCCTAAGACCCTGCTCCCTCGCCCCCCACTAGACCCCCAGATTCTCCTCTTCCTGCAGCTCAGCCATGACCCTGGCCTCTCTCAGGAAGGGGGAGGAGGGAGCTTCCCATGAACTCTGAACTCTGCGAGGTGATGGGAATCCCTGGAGCCAGGATGTTCTATGGGAAAGCGCTAGAAGGGAGGGCTGAGTGGCAGGGACAGCGCTGGGCCGGGGTCACTGCCTGTGAGTGCAGAGGAGGAGCTGCCTCCCACCTCCAACCTCAGAAGCCTCCCCAGACACCCCACATGGGAAGGCAGACCGCAGCGGAACCACATGTTTATGCAGCCCGGCCCGCCCAGGAGCGGCCCAATTCCCAGGCTGACGTGGGGAGCGGGAAGGTGTCAGGGTGGCTGTCCCCTCAGACATGGGGAGAACAGCGCTTGGCGCAGAAGGGCCTGGCTGGGGGCTGAGTGGAGCCGGTGAGCGGAGGCGGTGGGCAGTGGGGACATGTCCTCGGCTGGAGGCCTAGTGCCCCACATGGAGGCCCAGCACCAGGGCTGCCTTTGGGGAAAGAGGCATCCTGTGTGCACAGTCTGGATTCCTGCCTCTGTGTCAGCTAGCTGGGTGACCTTGAGCAGGTTACTTAGTCTCTCTGGGCTCCTGCTACCTCATCTATTCAATGAGGACCACAGCGATGCCTTGCCAGAGGTTGTGAAGATCCAGGAGACATCGCAGAGGAAGCACGCCGGAGTTTAACAGACAGCTGCCCTGCATGGAAGGTGTGTGCAGACTCCAGCCAGGCTGCAGACCGGGAAGCGGTGGTGCGGGCATGAGGTCTATGTGCTGTGCTCACCCGGTCAAGGGGGTGCTTCTCTGTTCCTTGAGCAGGAGTTCACCCAGGAAGCAGCCTGGACCAGGCCTCAGCAAGCCACGGCCCTCAGGCTGAATCCCACCGGCTTGCCTGCTTTTTTTCTGTCCACAAACAAAGAACAGTTTTTACATTTTTATTTATTTATTTTTTGGTACGGGGACTGAACTCAGGGCACTGGACCACCGAGCCACACCCCAGCCCTATTTTGTATTTTATGTAGAGACAGGGTCTCCCTGAGTTGCTTAGCGCCTCACTAAGTTGCCGAGGCTGGCTTTGAATTTAGGATTTTCCTGCCTCCCTCTCCCGTGCCGATGGGATTACAGGCGTGTGCTACCATGCCCAGAGGTTTTGACAGTTTCAAATGGTTAGAAAACAAATCAAACAGAAAAGGATATTTCATGACATGTTAAAATGACATGAAATTCAAGGTGCAACGCCTGTAGTTTTTTGGGGACATAGACACACTCACCTGCTCATTACCTTCTGGGGCTCATTACCTTCTCTCTCTCTACAAAGCCAGAGACCAAGATATTTATCACCCAGCCCTTTTCAGAAAAAGCCTGCTGGCCCCTAGCCTGTCCTAAGACCCTCAGGGAAGAGAGAGTGGCTTTCCCCTGCATTGGCAGAAGCCCCTGCCACCCAGCAGAGATGGGGAAGTATTGTGTGGGAGTGGGCGGGGGGGGGGGGCTGCAGAGGCCACCAAATACTGACACCACAGAGAGCCCTAGTCATTCTCACCCACAGGAGAGCAGGTGGGCTTTGCTTGGTTGCCACCAGCCAGGTACCACCCTGCCCAAGCCTCCCCAGCAGGGGAAGGAGAGGAGGGAATGTGGGGACCAGAGTGTCCCATCTGCTTATCCCAGGAAGCCAGAAGCCACAGAGGGGCTTTGAGGGCTCGGAGACAGGGTGTGGCCCATTATTTCCAAGGAAATGGAGGAACTCTCCTCTTCTATGGAGCCTGGTTTCCCCCAGGAGCCAGGATGGGCTTGGGGAGGGAAGGATGGGGTTACCAGGGGCTGCTGTCCTGACTGGACCGCAGGGTCCTTCTGCGGCCTTTGCTCCTGCAGCGGAAGCTGCAAGATGCTGACACAGCAGTCAGGGCAGGTCCCCGGGGACCCAGGCAGGCCCACGTTTGGTTGAGGGGTGCCGGGGTCACAGCTGAGCCCCACATGGCCTCTGTGAGGGGGAGGAGCTGCTTCCCATAGGGTTGCTGTGGGAGGCTGGGGCCACCTGGGCTTCACAGGAATCCTACTGTCTAGCTGGGCAAATTCCTGTGGGCAGGCCAATGCACACTGCTCCCTCCCCTGAGGGGCAGGGGCCGTCCTCCCAGCCCCTCCTTAACCCACACAGCTGGGCCTGCACTTTCTTCTCTGAGCTGCCTGAAGTCTTGCCCCCAGGATCACCCGCTGGGGTATCTGGGTCAGTTAGAAGGACACTAGAAACAGAGGCAGCGTGTGGACGTGGATCTGGTGGCAACTGGGAGGACAGAAGGCCTGGGGGGGCTTGCTCTCTTGGGCCTTGAGTGTGTGTCTGCAGGGTGTTGGGGGCCCTTCTCTTGGAGTCCTGTTGGGAGGATGGGCAGACATAAAGGACACCTGAGTGGCTGTGGGAGGCCAGTTGGGCCTGCTCAGGTACAGTCAGTGAACAGGTGTGTCGGGCAGGTTCAGTAGCTCTGGGGCGGGGACAGGTCATGGGAAACCACACCCATTCCTGCCAGGCCTGGCTCAGAGAACAGAGTGCTCAGCGGAGGCCGAGCCTCCAGCCAGCGGTGCCTCCGGAGGCTCCCTCCTTCCTCCCTCGGCCTCCTCTGGGCCACACCTGCAGAGGCTGGGACTGCCTCTCAGCCCCAGCGCCCCTCGGATGGCCTAGACCGCAGGGGCTCTCCAGGTGCTGGGGGGCTGAGATTCGGGACCTGGCCCCTCCTCCACAGCTGACTCTGGGCTCTGGGCTCCCACACCCGGGGGTGCGGGGCCTCCATCGTCCATGGCTCCAGGATCCATATCCTGCAGCCCCTGGGTGTGGCCTCCCTCCTCACTGAATCTTCCAGCCGAGTCCCCACCGGGCCCTTTCCCTCCGGTCCTCCCTCTCCCAACCTCCCAAAGCTCCTCCCCTCGCTCCCTGCCTGCAAATCACCTGACCGGGAGGCCCAGCCTAGCCCCACCCAGAGTCCTCACCCCACCGCTCTCCGCTCCTAAAGCCCGGAGGGAGCCGATCCCGCTCTGCAAGCCCCCCCTCGGAGCGGCCCACGTGTTCCAGCCGCGCCCCCAGGTGCCCGAGCTCCTACACACACGCACATCGCTGGCACTCACGTGTGCAGCCTCACACGGTGCCCGCTCCTGGGCCACGCCCCACACGTGTGCACCCCGCACACTGGCGCCCACTGCTCCTCTATGGTCAGCTTGACCCCGGGCTTCTTTCACCAGGCTCCTGCCACGCCCCTTCCCAGGTCCAGGACTCCCCCAGGGACCTGCAGTTATCACCTAGGGTCACCAGGAGCGCCCTCAAGGCTCTCTGCAGGACAGCTCTGCGTCCCTCTCTGAACACTGGCCACTAGTGCTTCAATCCATTTTTCATAGCCAACATTTTTTTGTTTAATACCAATTGCCTACTAGTATTGGATATTGGTTGATGATTGGGGTGGGGGTGGAGGGGGAGAAATCCCCACCCACAGGGCTCAGTTTCGCTGGGAAAGGGACTTTCCTCAGAAGGAACTGGGGCGTCTTATATCAGCTCTTAACGATTTGGGAAGGGAAGCTGAAGCTCTTTACTGTAATTCGAACAACTAAATTATTCATGGAGAGCTGCAGACAGAGATTGGACAGTGACCGGGAGACAGGAGACCCCAGCCCAGCCCTGTGACCTAGGCCTGGGCCACCTCCCCTGGCTCCTGAGGGGTCTGGGAAGTGAGAGGTCTGGGGGTCCCAGGGAGGTGGCAGAGCATGGCCTCTAGCTGGAGAGATGGGGGGTGGCTGAAGGAGGCCCTGGCAGGAGAGGTACAGCCCCTCAGGGACTAGCCTGGACAGGAAAGGTGTCCCACCTGCTCCGGCCATGGGCAGCTGAGAAGCCAGGTTCCCAGAACGGAGCTACCCCAACCTCCCCTGCCGACCTCCAGTATTTGGGTGTCAATGGGAAGGCTGGAGTCCTCCCCAAAGCCGGGTCTGGCCTCTCCCACAGGAGGTTCGCAGAAGGAAGGACATCAGAGCTTTCAGATTCACAAGGGTCTCCAGCTTCCCCCCCCCCCGCTTAGGCCCTGCTCTGGGCAGCAGAGGGCCAGTTCCAGAGAAGGGCCCCCTGGAGCCCATGGCCTGTGCTGTGGCCTGGGAGGGGCCACAGGAGCTGGTGGAGGCCTCAGCACCGTCCTCTGGGGCTGAGCTCTGCTTCCCCAGGGTGGGCGCGGGGGTGGGGGCAAGGGCCCAGGGCGTGGTCAGCTGGTGACACCCCTTGGGTTGCGTGTGCCCTGGGAGGGGGTCCGGGAGGAGCCGGGCTCTCTGCCTCCCTCTTCTGCCCACTGGCACCAGGGCCTGGCCCCGTGGGTGCCCTGCATACACTGCAGGACAGATGAATGAATGCAGCTGTGGCGGGAAGGGGCCAGGGAGTGGGGGAGCAGGGAGAGCAGCGGGAGCGGGCGGGGTGCCCAGAGGACAGGAGGCCGAGGAGAGCAGCGGGAGCGGGCGGGGCGAGGGCAGTTTGGAAAGCGGCGCCCTGGGGGCCGCACGTGCTGACTCACCCGCCTGCCTTCAATTTTCCCTGTTTCCTGGGGATTCTCGGTTTATTTTCGGGAAAGCTGCCTGCTCTGTGACTAATTTGTTCTTAAACAAACCAAACCCAGGCAGCGGGAGGCTGGGCGGGGCCTGAGTCACTCTCCGCCCAGGGGGGACCACACCTCAGGGGGTGACCACCTGGCTATGGGCCTTGCTTGGGCCAGGGCCTCCCCCTGTTCCAAGGGCCCCTTATCCCTGGCCTGAGGATGACCCCGGTGCTCTTTGGAGACAATGCAGTGTCTTTGATGGGGACACCCTGGGGTGCGAGCGACCTTAGGCTCCTAGGGGAGCTTCTTGGCCTGCACTACCTAAAACAGCACCTGGCAGAGCTGACTCTCGGTTGTTTGTTAACGGACTGACTGACTGATTGGCTCTTCTCTTGATAATTCTTCCTGGAAGGCCCCTCCAGCAGTGCTCCAGGCACATGACACAGACTCGATCAACCGCCCTATCCATGCCACAATAAACGGCTCTCTTTCTGGAAGGGCATGGCCACTGTAGGACACCACCTGGCCCTTTGGGGTGTGTTCCTAACTACTGTGCCATTCAGGTTGACTGGGCGGCAACAGTGCCAGATCACCCCCAGAGCCAGCCAGCCCCATGGCCTGTCCCTCTGCCAGGCATGAGAGATGTGGCTCCTTCCATCTTGCAGAAGAAACTGAGGCTCACAGAGGCCCAAGGTCACTGGACCAGTAAACAGCAGATGCAAGACTTGAACCCAGTTCTCAGAGGACCTCCCTCTACTTTCTGCTCTCAGCTACCTTATGCCTTGGGCTTGTGGGGGGTGGGTAGGATGATAGGAACACAATAGGAGGGGGTGTTTTCTCCAGTTCCGGGCCCAACCAGGGTGCAGTAATTGAACCCAGGTCTCCAAGATGGGATGAAAGGCAGCTCGTTTGGCACATGGAAAGAAACAAGACTCTATTTCTATTTTTTATCTCATCCTCTTTAAATTTCAAGTTTTATGGATACATAATATATAAACCCAGTAATAAAGTGCCTATGCTTTATAAATAAATAAATATACGTGCTCTGAAACGTTTTCCTGAAAGGGAGAAACCGCCCCTCCGCGTCCTGCTGCTCCCAGAGCGCCGGGTGCAGTAGGTGCTCAATAAACCGTTTTGTGACTGCAGGCGTGCAGGCCCCTTGCTTGGATCGGGAGGCAGCCTGCAGAAGGTTCTTCCCAGGTCGGGAGTCAGCCCACCCCCAGCACCATTCCCTGCTGGGGCCACCTGCACCTTGGGCAGGGCGTGGCTGCGGGCCGGGCTCTCGGCCTCCGCCTGGCCTTGGCGCAGCGCCACCTTCCCCCGCGTGGCTTCGAGGCTACCGGGAAGGGAGGCGGCTCCCTTTGGAGCCGCGGACAACCCGCCCCACGGATTCCCCGGCCAGCCCCCAGCTCCCTATCCCTCCCGCCCACCGGGGGGAGCGCGGCGCTGGGAGGCCTGGGGCGCCCCACCGCGGCACGGTCCCCAGAGGTGGCACGCGCCCAGGGCAGCCCTCAGGCGCCCGGGTGCCCAGTCCGGCCCTGCCCTCAGCCAAGGGCGGCCCCGGGCTGCAGCTACCCAGCCTCTCCTCGCCGGAGCACGTTTCCAGTAAGCGCGAGCGAGCCGAGCCCGGCCCGAGTTCCCGACAGCCCGGCCGGGCGCGGGCGCGCAGAGCCCCCGGGCCGCGCCGCCGCGGCTGCGTCTGCACCAGCAATCAATGCGCGCCCGCGCCGCCACCCCGGCTCCGCGCTCGCCTCCTGCGGGGGCTGGGCCCAGGCGGAGCCCTCGGGCCTGCAGGGCACCGCGCCCCACCTCGCCAGGCCCGGGTTCTATGGCACAGGTCACCCACGGGTAGTCCTCTCCAAGGGCTGTGAGGGGCATCGTGGTGCATGGGGACCCTGCCTCTAGACCACCCCCAAGTCCTGGCTCTTATGGTCAGACTGCAAAGGCCTGGGTTTGGAATTGGAGCTGCCAGCTCTTCTCTCTCTAGAACTGTTGAGAGAACATCTCCCCACCCCAGCTGTCTTTGTGGGGATTCAGGTGATCAGCGAATAGTCTCTCGGAAGGAGCCCCTAAAAGAAGCCGGAGCAGGGATTTGCCCCAGTCGGTGTGCCCCATTCAGCGCTAAGGCCTCCTGCGAACAGGGACTCCCCAGCTCCAGGACCCTGCCTCCAGCCCTCAGCCCTTAACTCCTGACTTCTCGCAGGTGGGGAGAGGGAGGGGAGGAATGAGAGGTGGACATAGGCGGGTGCCCTTGGGAAGGTGCAGGAGTAGCACCTCCAGCCCGGGAGGTCTGATCCCTCGGGGGGCAGGTGGAGGTGGCCACTGGCCTTCCCCTGCCCCGGTTAACTGGGCTCAGCCCTCCTGCAGCCCTAAGTGCAGCCTAACCAGAAGGGGCATTCTCATGTAGGAGGTGGCAGAGTCACAGGTGCCCTGTCCTGCTGGGTTCTTCCCCCACCCCCTCCCCTAGGGGCTGGAGAAGGTGCTCTCTGTTCTCTGGTGGAGGAAGAACCAGAGTTTTGGGAGAAAACCTGCCCCTTGCACCCTCTGGGCTTAGGGTCCTCCTCCTGGGGGCAGGGATGGAAGATCCCAGGGGACAGCCTAGGGCAGGCAGCCTTGGTGGGTGCCCCAGTGACCTACAACCTGAGGGGTGAAGGCCAGGCAGGAAGCCCTGCCCGCAAGCCTCGAGCATGCTGGATATCCCTCAGGCCTCAGCAGAAAGGTGTAGGCCAGCTGTCCCATCCTTGCCCAGGGGGACAGGCGAGACCAACACCTGGGGGAGGAGGAAGAAAAAGGTACGTGGAGTGCTCGGGGACATTCTGGAGTGTTTGGAATAAGACTCCGTGAGAAGCACTGCGGACCTAGCACCCACCTTGGTGTCTGAAGATGTGGGGACCCGAGTGGGAACTTGGGAACTGGAGTCTCTCAGTGGTACTGGTTACCAGGTAGTTTCCCTTGAGGGGGACCCAGGTCTCAGGCCAGGCATGTGGCCCGGCTTTCCCTGAGGCTGTCCTGCTCCAGGGTCCTGAGGGAGAGCCCTCCTGCACCCCCGAGCATGCCCCTTCCTGCGTTCATTCTGTGGCTAGTCCCGCCTCTGCCGAGCACCCAGGTGCAGCAGACGGTGGCCCCATGGCCAACCTGGGCTGTCAGGAGGGCCCGGGAGCAGCCCCTAAGCAGGACTTTAGCGTTGGATATGATTTTTCCCACTGAAAGTCTTTCTTTTTTTTTTTGGAACGGGGAATTGAATTCAGGGGCATTGGAGGCACTCGACCACTGAGCACCTCCTTAGTCCTGTTTTGTATTTTATTTAGAGACAGGGTCTCACTGAGTTGCTTAGCGCCTTGCTTTTTGCTGAGGCTACATTTGAACTCGCAATCCTCCTGCCCCAATCTCCCGAGCCGCTGGGATTATAGGCGTGCACTGCTGTGCCCCACTCCACTGAAATTCTTATCAAAAGAATTGTGGGTCCACGTGTAGTTGTGAAAAGTAACACAGAGACTGGTCTGCCTCAGTGGCAGAGTATATGCTGTGCATGCGGGAGGCCCTGGGGTTAAATCCCAGTACCATAAAAAGAAAAGAATGACAGATTTCAGGCACACTTGGCTCAGTTCACACCAGTGGTAGCTTTCTCCAAAACTAGCACAACGTGACAGCCGGCATGCTGACCTCGATGGAGCCCACAGCCTTGTCAGATGGCGGGCTCTACCTGGACTCTTCCGGGTGTGTTTGGCGTTTGTGGTTCCTTTCCTGGGTCGGTGCCCGTGTGCCCACAGTGCAGGTCTCACGGCAGGGTCTTGGTCTTGCCCTGTTGTAGCCACGCCCACCGCCCTCCACTGCGGGCCTTCTTCACCCAGAAGTGTATTGGGAGCAGCTATAGAGACTGGTGGCTCTTGCCCCTGAGTCCTGCTTCCCCGCTCTGGTGGCCCGTGTGTGAGCAGCTCAACCTACCTCCAGGGTAGGGCCCGAGCCTCAGGCATCTCCCCTCTTAGGACCTGCAGCAGGGGCTGGAGGAGGGGCCCGTTCAGACTGGGTTTCCCCAGAACCAGGGGACCATGGCCAAGGGCAGAGGGAACACGAACAGTTCCTTCTGTAGTCTGCTCAATTTTTATTTCTCTCAACTAATTTCCTCCTCTTCCCCTTCCTTTTTGCAGCGCTGAGGATTGAACACAGGGGCTTGTGCGTGCAAAAAGCAGGCTCTCCACTGAGCTACATCCCTAATCTTTCCTTTCCTTACTATTCTACATAAAGTATGTGACTCAGGGATACCATGTGGTGTTGTGCAGGCTGCACACTGAACAACTCCAAGAGGGCACTGTTGTAAAAGTCTAGAGTGTGAATGATACCAGAGCAGCTGTGCCTCTGGGGGGCCCTGAGTATATTGGAGGTGGGTGAGTTTATCATTTAGTCTGGTGGGATTTCCGCTCAAAAGAAGTGTGATGGAGAAGAATCAAGGTTTTTTTTTTAATTTGTTTTTTGAGGATGAAGGTAATGTGTATTTGGGGCAAATTTTCATTACATTAGGTGGAAGTTGCTTCTGCTCTTGATTCTGTGTCTAGAAGGGCATAAACATGCTCAGTATCAGTGGGTGTGGTGGCACACACCTGTAATCCCGGCTACTTGGGAGACTAAAGCAGGAGGATCACAAATTGAAGGCCAGCTCCAGCAAGGCCCCCGTCTCAAAGTAAATTTTGAAAAGGCGTTAGGCTGGGGCTGGGGCTCAGTGGTGGAGCACTTGCCTCACAGGTGTGAGGCCCTGGGCTCGATCCTCAGCACCACATTAAAAATAAATAAATAAAGGTATTGTGTCCATCTATAACTTTTTTTAAAAAAAGTTTAAAAATAGTCTGAGGATGTAGCTCAGTGATAGAGTGCTTGCCCAGCATGTGGGAGGCCCTGGGTTCTTCTGTCCCCAGCAACACACACACACACACACACACACACACCCAACACTCAGTGTCTCGATGGTTATCAGCTGGCTATCAGCTCCTCCATCTGTTGTCTGGCTGGTTAGTCCCAGGCCCTGTGTGCTGCTATAACAAAGCCTCTGAGGCGGTGATTAGCCACAGCCACTATTGCCTGCAGCTCAAGCCCAGGGCCAAGAGGCTGGCAGGCTCAGGGTCTAGGGAGGCTGCTCTCTGCCTCCCCGCCTGGCGGTGTGCTCCGAGGAGGGGAGGGAGCTGTGTGCACACATGGCGGGGGATGGAGGGCACAAGAGGGGGCTGGTGCCTGAGCCAAGCCTCTTTCCTAGAGGCCTCAGTCCCATTCCCGCCAGAGGAGCCCTCATGACCCAGTGGCCTCCCAAAGGCTACTGCACAGGCCCGGGCTCTGCCCCCAGAATGACCAGCCATTCCTTTTCCTGCTCAGCCGTCCCCTTCCTTGGTCACCTGCCTTAGTGGAGGAACTGACTGGTCCCGCTCGGGGTGAGACCAGGCAACCCCAGACCAGCAGTCTGGAGCTTCCCCTTGAGCAGCCTGCAGCCATTTTGGCACCAGAAGGCAGAGGCAAGCTCCCCTGGAAGGTGGAAGCAAGCAGTTTCCAAGCCCAACCCAGGCGGATGTGGATTTGACTGTGCCCGAGGCTCAGATCTAATCCTGTGTGTGTCATGTGACCAGAAAAACAACCCCTTCTCATTGCTTAAGCCAGTTGTGATTGGCTTCAACAGTCCTGACTAATAGCCAATCAGCTGACCCTGTAGGGCTCTGGCTGCCCCTCGGCTGAGTGACAGGGAGGTAATGAATCCAAGCCCCTCGCTGGGTCCCGCACTCGGCAAGCCCAGGTGGTGTGTGGAGTACACGCAGGAGCTGGGTTAGAACTCAGTCGGCCCCACCCACGTGCACGGCTCGCGGGGCCGCAGGGCGACGGGCAAACCACCTGGGCCTGGCTGACGGGGCGAACTGGAAGGAGACGAGCACCCAGATCACGGCACAGAGCGGCTCCCTGCCCAGCCAGCAGGACTGCGGCAGAGCCCCAGGGTGCCACCAGGACACCAGCCTGCATGACCCCCTCTGTGAGCGTGGACAGAGCCAGGACTCGCCTCTGAGCAGTGGGCCACGGCAGGGGGTGGACCTACTACCTGGAGCAGGCTACGTGGCCCCGGGTCCCCCCGGCAGCCCGGAGTGGCCCAAGAGCTTCACTGGTGACATGTGGCCCTCAGAGCCCAGTGGCCCGGCCTCTGGCAGCCGGCACCCCGGGGCTCTCGGTGACTGGACGGTGTGGAGCAGAGGCCTCCTTGGTCGAGCTTCAGATGAGGACATTGCCCACCAGCACCAGGGCACGTGGTTGAGCAGGCCCCGGCTCCCGCCCCAGGGGCTGCCAGGTGGTCACCGTGCGCCAGGTCCTGGATCTGGGCCCATGGGTTCCACAGCATGGAAGCCACACCGCGGGGAGGCTGAGGTGTTCGAGGGGAGGTGACCGAGAACACTGAGGCCAGGCATCCTCCACAAAACTGGGAGCCCCCACCCAAGGCTCGAGGGGTCCTTTGGCTGCATTACACCCCAAGACTTGGAGGTTTATTAGTCACATGGGTCAGAACCCGGGAGTGGTTTGGCTGGTGGTGCCAGCCTGGGGTTGCTTGGGAGGCTGTCGTGGGAGGCTGGCGGGACAGCTTTCATTGGGAGGCCAGAGGCCCTACCCGTGAGGGGGCTCCGAGGTGTCGCCTGGCGGCCTCAGCTCTTCTCCACCCGAGCCTCTCCAAGAGCGGCTTAGACTCCCGTGGGCAGTGGTGACCGGCTTTCCCCACAGCAAGGGAGCCGCAGACCAAGATGGCAGAGCCTCAAAGTCACACAGAGCAGCCAGGGCCCATGTCCCAGGCATGCACACTAGAGGCAAGGTCACAGGGCCATCTGGGAGACAGGCCACCATACAAGGGACAGGAGTGGGGACAAAAGGCTGGTGGGGCTTGAAGAGGGCTGTGGAAGAAGGTAGGGACTGGGAAGCTGGAGTCCTCGGAGCACCCCGTGGCCTGAGAGAGAGGCCACCGCAGGCCCCTCTGTGGATCAGGGATGACCTGGTTGGAGAGCACGGGAGCCCAGCCCTGCTGTCCACCCAGCCCTGGGCCAGGGCGCGCCAGGCTCTAGAACACGCGTCAAGTTCAAGAATCCCCCCACAGTCCATGGTCCTCGTGGGTCAGTGAGGGGCCTGCCCTCGGGAAGGGCCCGCACTGCCTCCTGATGTGCATCGAGTCTTGTCCTCTGCGGTGGCTGGCGGGGGAGGCACAGGGACCTTCCAACCCACCGCTAGCAGGAAGGCAGGGCTGGACGGACGGATGGATGCACATGGTCTGCAGGAAGGGGGGTGGGTGGGCAGATCCCCAGGAGCCCCCCCCACAGGAGCCTGCAGAAGGGGGCAGACCTCTGCCGGCCGCTGGCCCCGTGCGGGCCTCAGTCTCCCCTCCCTGCTGTGGTGAAGCTGACCACTCCCTCTGGTCCGGGCTGGGAATGGGGAGGGGAGAGGAAGTCACCTGGCTGGCTGGCGGGCTGCTGTTGGCCAGGCTTTTCCCACCCTCCCGTGGGCCTGGGATGACCCTGCCCTGGGTGCCGCCCACCACGTTGTCCAGGGGAGGAGACTGAGGCTCGAGTGGAGTCCCCTGGACCACCAGGGAAGGGGCCACCTGATGTCCTCAGTGGTCACACCAACCTGCACCCGGGGCCTTCCTCCCAGCTGAGCTCAGAGCCAGGAGAGGAGAGAGGGAGGGAAGGGTCTGGGGAGGTTTCCGTGTCCAGCAGGAAACGCCTGGGCCTGAGGGCTGGCCAGGCCTGGAAACCCTGCTCAAAGCCACTCAAGACCCCAGCCCTGAGGCTGCTGCCTAGCTTGCTGGCGGCCAGCCTTCCGTCCATTGATCTGGCCCAGGCTTCTGGAACCTTCCTACTGTCTCCCTCTTGGGGGCCTGACCTGGCAGCAGAGGGAGGTCCCAGGTGAGCAGGGGGTAGCAGGTGCCCTGAAGCTAACTGGACGCTTGACTCTCCCTCTGCCAAAGGCCCCCGCAGGCCCCATAAGGGTCCTGAGGGAAGACCCTCGTGCTTCAGGGGGAGGGCAGAGTGAGCAGAAGGCGAGCGGGCTGGCGGGGAGCTCCAGGTGACTCCAGGAGCTGTCCACCCTGAGGGGATCGGGCAGGCCAGGTGGGGAGCCCTGGGAATGGTAGAGGGTGCAGAGGTGACACAGTCAGGTCGCCCCGACAGAGCCCGAGGGGACTGCTGCTGCCATCCACGGCCCTCCCCGCCCGGGGCCACGCCCCACCCACCCGAGCCTCCCCGTGTCCTGCTTCATCCAGCCTCTCAGAGCCCCGGGTCCAGGGGTGAGAGGTCACCCCTCCTGCTGGTCAGGGGCCCAGCACCCAGCTCCAAGGCTGACCTCTGGGGAGACCCTGGCCTCATTTAAACGCAGGGACTGGAGCTGGGGCTAGCGCAGTGGCCACCACGCGGGTTCCACTCCCAGTGTCCAGAGCAAAACAGCAACCTCAGAAGAACCACAGGGACTGCCTAGCACCCCGCACCCACCGTCTCCAGACCAGGAACCAAGAACCAAGAATCAGGGGGCCCTGCACGGGCACCTCCATGCCAGGGAGCATTGTCCGGTCTTAAAGGGGAAGGACGTTCCATGCTACAGCAGGCTGGACCTGGAGGACACCCCACTGTGTGCAGCTGGCCAGGCACTGAAGACACGCCTGTGAGGTTCCACGCACAGGCAGTCCTGGAGCAGTCTACTTCATAGAGATGGAACGGGGAGTTGGGTCGCTAGTGAGTGGGGAGGGGACCGGGTATTGTTTAATGGGGACAGTTTCAGCTTGGGAAGAAGAAGGTATTCTAGAGGTGGACATGGGGATGGCTCCACAGCACTGGGCACCTACAAATGGCTAGGAAGGACATCTTACATGTATTTCAGTGCAATAAGAAAATTAAATAACCCAGGTGCAGTGGTCACGCCTGTAATCCCAGCAACTCAGACTCAGGAGCTGAGGCAGGAGGATCAAGTTCAAGGCCAGCCTCAGCAACTGAGTGAGACCCTGTCTCAAAATAAAAAGGCTGGGCATGTGGCTCAGTGGTGGAGCAGCTCTGGGCTCAATCCAGAGTATGAACAACAACAAAAAGAAACCCCCAGGCACTGACCTTGGTGCCCATGTCCAGAGCGCATGGAGCAGGCTGCTGGCTGGCCCTGCAGGCCCTGTCCTGGGCAGGGGGAGAGGGGCTGGGCTGGGCTGCAGACAGCCACTGTGCTGGAACCTGAGACCCTCGACTGTCCTGGGACAGGCCCTCTGGAGGGCTGCGCTGGGTTATGGGTTGGGTGGGCAGTCACGCAGAGCCCATCCGCCCCAGGGCAGCCCACAGAGAAGATGGGCACCCCTCCCCCCCGCTCCTCCATGCCTCCTGGGAGACGCGGCACCTGTGCCTGCACACCGTGAGCACACCCCGCACTCACAAGAGCTCACACACAGCCCCCGTCACCTGAGCTCCTGGGATGGCCAGGGAAGAGGTGCTCCTCGCCCCCCAGGAGCCCAGCTCCCTCAGGTACCATCCTGCAGCCCTGTCCCCCGTCCCAGCTGCTAGCCCAAGCAACAGCTCAAGTGACCCCCAAACATGGCACCCAGACTCAGGGCAGGCCAGGCCTGGGGCCCATCCCAGAGACTGCCTGGAAATACGAGGCCGAGGAATGCAGTGGGCAGCTTGGCAGAGAGACAGGCAGCCCGCCTGGCTTCCAGTAATGCGCCCGCCCTGCCCTGGCCAAGCCCACCGGCCAGGGGCCTCGTCCAATGGATGCCCAGCCCCAGGCTCCAGCCTCCAGGAGTGCCCGGCCCTGCACAGCTGCTGCAGGGCCCTCAGGGTCACCACCCCCACCCCAGGACAGCAGGACCAGGGAACTGGATCCCTGTCCTCTCAGGGACATGACGGGAAGGGGTATCTCAGCCTCCCTTCCTGGAAGCCCACTGGCTCCCTTCCCGCAAGGCTGAGCCATTGCCTCTGGGCCCCGGGTACCCTGGCATCGACCCTCCAGGAGAGGCTGCTGCCCCAGGAAGCCGGCTGGGCCAGCCTGACCCAGACCCCGGCTCAGGACTCCTGCCAGCCTGGGCCCAAGACAGTGCGGCTCTCTTCTCCTCTCGCCCTCTCCCCTTCCCTGCCCGCTGTGTGGTCCAGGGAGCATGTCACAGGAGGCTACACCCTGTCCCTGTCTAGCCAGAGCTGCTTCAGTAGTTTCCAGGTGAGTCCCCTCAGGCCAGAGGAGGAGACAGAGGTCCAGAGAGGGGACAGTGAGCCATAAACAAGGTAGGCCCCAGGATGGAAGGGCTTGAAGAACCTGAGCCCCCGGGGCAAGAAAAGGTTGGGGCCAGGAGAAGGGCCACCACCTGCAGGGCTCTCCCATAAGAGGACCTGGGGCAGGACGGGTAAGGGCTGAGTCAGCCCCGGGCCAGTCCAGAGCTGGGGCAGCCCTGGGTCCCTGTCAGACATGGGCGAGGGTGCCGTGAGCCCGCGGGTGCAGAGTGAAGGGTCGGGTCCGGCCTGACCTCGCTGCCTGGTCCAGGGGAGACACCGGCTTGGATTTATTGGTCAAACCGAGTCTGTGGGCCCCTTGCTGTGCGGCCCACTGGACTGTGAGGAGGGCGAGATGGAGAACGCCACGCTGGCCACTTCCTCCAGGGTGTCAAGATTTCTGGGCCAGGGAGGCCGGGCAGGGAGGCCGGAAGAAAAGCAGGGAACCCAGCAGTCACAGCTCCAGGCAGAGCTCGGAAACATGGAGGAGGAGGAGGGGAGGAGGGAGGGAGAGGGGGAGGAGGAGCAGGAGGAGGAGGGAGAGGGAGGAGGAGGAGGAGAAGGAGGGAGGGGAAGAGGTAGAGGAGGAGGTGGGGAGGAGGAGGAGGGGGAAGAGAGGGGGAGGAGGAGGAGCAGGAGGAGGAGGGAGGTAGGAGAGGGGAAGGAGGAGCAGGAGGAGGAGGGGGAGGGGGTTGAGGGAGGTAGAGGAGGAAGGAGGGGACTGGGATGAGGGAGGGGAGGGGAGGAGGAGGAGGAGGGAGGAGAGGGGGTTGGGGAGGTAGAGGAGGAGGAGAGAGGGGAGAGGGAGAAGGATGAAGAGCAGGAGAAGGAGGGAGGTAGAGGAGGAGAAGGGAGGGGAGGAGGAGGAGGATGAGGAGCAGAAGGAGGAGGGAGGGGAGGGGGAGGAGGAGGAGGAGGAGGAGGGAGGTAGAGGTGGAG
The DNA here is from genome assembly GCF_021218885.2 of Marmota monax. Classification (NCBI taxonomy): domain Eukaryota; kingdom Metazoa; phylum Chordata; class Mammalia; order Rodentia; family Sciuridae; genus Marmota; species Marmota monax. Next base: position 100,935 of record NW_026692700.1, on the reverse strand, counting down.
GAGGGAGGGGAGGAGGAAGAGGGAGGGGAGGGAGGGGAGAGGAAGAGGAGGGGAAGAGGGAGGTAGAGGAGGAAGGAGGGGAGGGGAGGAGGAGGAGGGAGGGGAGGAAGAGGAGGGAGGGGGAGGAGGAAGAGGGAGGTAGAGGAGGAAGGAGGGGACGGGGAGGAGGGAGGGGAGGGGATGAGGGAGGGGAGGGGAGGAGGAGGAGGAGGGAGGAGAGGGGGAGAGGGAGGAAGAGGAGGAGGTGGAGGAGGGAGGGGAGGGAGAGGAGGGAGGGGAGGGGAAGAGGAGGAGGGAGGGGGAGGAGGAGGGAGGGGAGAGGAGGAGGGAGAGGAGGGGGAGGAGGGAGGGGAGGTAGAGGAGGAGGGAGAGGAGGGGGATGAGGGAGGGGAGGGGGAGGAAGGAGGGGAGGTAGAGGAGGAAGGCGAGGAGGGGGAGGAGGAAGGGGAGGGGGAGGAGGGAGGGGGAGGAGAGGAGGGAGGGGGAGGAGGAGGAAGGAGGGGAGGGGGAGGAGGGAGGGGGAGGAGAGGAGGGAGGTAGAGGAGGAGGGAGAGGAGGGGGGTGAGGGAGGGGAGGGGGAGGAAGGAGGGAGGGGGCCCAGGAACTGCAGGAAAAGATGGAACAGATAGATGCCCGCTTCTGGGGCACACCCCAGTGACCCCTCTCCTCCAGCCTCACCCCAACTGCCCACAGGCACCACCGGTGAGTCCATTCAAACTCGGGTGAACTAATTAGGTCACAGCTCTCACAGTCCAACCAATCCTCCTCCAAACATTCCGGTGTTAACAGGAGGTTAGGGGGCATCTCACATCCAAACGACAGCAGAGGGTGGCTCCATACAGCCCTCTTGGGGACCTCAGATCTGCTCCGTGTCATCTTTTGTCCCTGTACAATTCTTTTCTGTGTTTAGGATTTTTTCTGAGGGGCACTTTACCAGAAGGGCAAATATTGAAGCAAAGAATTTGACTTTGAAAATATGCTTTTTTTTGGGGGGGGGTACTAGGGATTGAACCCAGGGGTTAAGTACCCACATCCCCAGCCCTTTTTATTTTTTATTTTGAAACAGGGTCTCACTAAGTTGCTAAGGCTGGCCTTGAATTTGCAATCCTCCTGCCTGAGCCTCCCAAGTTGCTGGGATTGCACCACGCTGCCCGGCTGAAATGGTGCTTTATCTGAATTGCGTAAGTATTACGTGCTCCCTGTAGAAACACAGAAAATACGCAGCGGCAGAAAAAGTGAAGATCACGGCCAGGCATGGGGGCACACACCTGTGATCCCAGCGACTCCTCAGCAACTCGGTGAGACGCTGTCTCAAAATAAAAAATAAAACATGGGCTGGGGGTGTGGCTCAGTGGTCAAGTGCCCCTGAGTTCAATCCCTGGTACAACAACCACCAAAAGAGAGAGAGACAGAGAGAGACAGAGAGAGAGAAAGAAAAGTCTAGATCACTGAATGACATTCTACTTTTTTAAAAAATATTTTTTAGTGTTGATGGACCTTTATTTTATTCATTTATTTATATGTGGTGCTGAGAATTGAACCCAATGCCTCACACATGTGAGGTAGGTACTCTACCACTGAGCCACAACCCCAGCCCTGACATTCTACTTAAAAAAAAAACAAAAAAAACTTTTTTAGTTGTAAATGGACACAAATTATTATTATTATTCTTTTTTATGTGGTGCTGAGGGTCGAACCGGTGCCTCACTCTGCCACTGAGCTACAGCCCCAGCTCGACATTCTACTTTTTTGGGAAAAAAAAGAAACAACATTTTAATTTTCATTTGTCCATTTATTTGGGTCCTGGGGATTGAATCAAGGACCTTGTGCTGAAAAGATAAATGGTATCCTGAGGTGGCCTCGCCTATTTTGGGAAACAAGTTCCTGGGGCCTCACCCCCGCCCTGCAGGGCCCAGCCTGACTGATGGTCTGGGAGTGGTCCCCGTGGGGTCCCCAGTGGAGGTGCTGAGGGTGTCTGAGGCGGGGCTGGGGAGGTGCCCCCAGGGGTCTCAGCTGCCACCTGCAGGAGGCGAGGGGCGGGGGCTGCAGGCAGAAGAGAGGCCACCTGAGCCGGGCCAGGCTGGAGGCCAGGTGGTGAGGCCAGGACAGGGGGCGGGACTGGCCCATTCCACACATCCCACGTGGGCTCAGGGGCAAGTGCCGGGTGGCCAGGAGAGCCTGGTCACTGCCACCCCCATCCCTGTTGGGAGTGGAGGCAGGGAAGCCAGGTGGGCAGGGCAGAGGTGTGACAGGCATGGGGGGGGGCGCTGTGGGTGCTGGGAAGGCAGAGCCGATGGGTTTCACTGCTGACGGCGGAACCTGGGGTGCCAAGAAGGGAGTAGCCGGAGCAGGGTGGGGTGGGGGTGTTGCTGCTGTGGGGAAGGAGCTTTCTCCTGAGCCGAGGGACCAGCACAGGAGGGCAGTGTCTGTGAAACAGGTGACACCAGAGGGGCTGCAGGTGGCTCACTGCAAGGGCTGTGTGGAGCAGGTTCAAGGCCAGCATCGCTCTTGCCACCGGAGCTCCGCGCCAAGGGAAGATGGTTGTTTTTTTTTTTTTTTTGTCTTTTAATTGAAATACACCTACAGGAAACAAACGTAATGTCCCATGTGGTCGCACCCAGGTCAAGGCAGGACGTGGCCGGCACCCGAAGCCCTCTGGCAAACTTCCGCATGTGCACAGCCACCGCCCCGACTGCTAACTCCGTGGTTTCCCTGCGTTTGCACCTTTCTCTGCTGGTGGCATCACGTGGGACAGTCTGGGGCCTGGGTCCCTTCGTGGTGCCTGCAGCTCTGTGTTGCTGTCTCGCTGTGCACGCCAACAGGTTCTACCCATCTTTTCCCTCTTCAGAGTTCCCCGGGCCATTTCCACGTTGGGCTGTCCCAGACAGCATCGCAATGAACATTCTAGAACATGACTTCTGCTGGGTACGCACCTCAGAACGGAATCCCGCCTCACCACCGAGGCACGTTTGGCTGTACAGCAGCTTTGACACAGTGTCCCAGTGGTGTATCCTGTCCCCACAGGTGGGAGCTCTGGTTGCTCCTTATCTTCACACTCCATGATTCATGAGCCCCTTTTAGGTGCTACTGGCCCCTGGGGGGCCCTCTTTTGCAAAGTGCCTGTTCCAGTCTTCTGCCCCTCTGTCTGGGTCTTCTGTCTTCCTGATGGTTAGGAATCCTCCTCTATCTACTGTGGACTTTTTGTGTGCTAAGGTCTTCTTCACTCCGTGGCTCGTCCTTTCCTCCCTTACCAGCCAGGAGGGCTCAGGGGACTTTAGACCACTTACAAACATCCACCAGGCTTCCCCCCACGGCATGCTCGACGGGCAAGTGGGTGAATGACAGATCCTGGGCCCCAGCTCCCCGGGAATGCTGCCTTGCAACCCCGTTGGCAGACGCTCTACAGAAGTTCCAGAACAGCACTGTCAATAGCTAAGCCAGCTGTTTCTGGAACATGTCCCACATTGAAGTCGGGCAGGTGCCGTGGTGCACACCTGTAATCCCAAGACTTGGGAGCTGAGGCAGGAGAATTGCAAGTTCAAAGCCAGCTTCAGCAACTTAGTAAGACCTTGTCCCCAAAAGGGCTGGGGGTGTATCTCAGTGGGAAAGTGCTTTTGGGTTCAATCTCCGAGAGAGAGAGAGAGAGAGAGAGAGAGAGAGAGAGAGAGAGAGAGAGAGAGAGAGAGGACCTATCCTGGTGAGAGGGATGACTGTTACCCACATTCCTTCTAGCAGGAGTGAGGGGCTGGGGGGGTCCTTGGAACCCAGCTCTTGCCGGATCCAGGCAGCCAGCAGTCAGGAGAAGCCCCGCTCCCCCTGCCTCGGGAGGTGGTAGGGCCATCAGGAGCCCTGGCATTGATTGACAGCTGGAGCCAGAGCCAGGGTCCAGCATGATGCCTAATGCCTGGGACCATCAGGTGAGTGCTGATGGCCCACAGTGACCAGCTGGTTCCAAGCACTGGCTGTCCACTCCACTGCTGGACAGATACCAGTTCCACAGTCCTTGACCAGCAAGGTCAAGGGCAGCTGCAGGGATCCACTGGGCTCAGGGGACAGCCCGCACTGCTGTGCTTCCTGGGTGGACCTAGCCCCTCTCGGGCTCCCTCAGCACCTGAGCAGCTGGACCTGGCTTGGGGAGAGCCTAAGGCTGCTGACGGGGCTGACCCATAGACCTGGGGCCCATAGGTCCCCAGGAGTCCCATTCCTTTCCATGTCTGCTCCCTCACCAACTCACTCCCTGTGACCATCCCCCACCTGCAGACATGTCTCTCCCCACATGGCCCTGCCCCCTCATCCCTGAGGAATATAAAACCAAAGCCACGTCTACCACTTGCCACAGCCTCCCCACTGCCCACCACCCACCTCCCACCACTCACCTCCTAACCACCCAGCTCCCCACCGCCCACCTCCTACCACCCAGTTCCCCACCTCCTACCTCCCCACCTCCCACCTCCCACCACCCATCTCCTACCACCCACCTCCTACCCACTCAGCTCCCCACCACCCACCTCCCCACCTCCCACCACCCACCACCCACCTTCCCACCTCCCATCTCCCCACCTCCCTACCGCCCACCACCCACCTCCCACCTCCCTCCACCCACCGCCCACCACCCACCTCCCACCACCCAGTTCCCTACCTCCTACCCCCCTCCACCCACCTCCCACCACCCACCTCCCACCTCCACCTCCCACCACCCAGCTCCCCACCTCCTACAACCCACCTCCCACCACCAACCTTTCACCACCCACCTCCTAACCACCCAGCTCCCTACCACCCAGCTCCCACCACTCTCATCTCCTACCACCCACCACCCACTCCCACCACTCACTTCCCACCTCCCTCCACCCACCTCCCCAACTCCCACCTCCCCACCACCCATCTCCTATCACCCACCTCCTAACCACTCAGCTCCCCACCACCCACCACCTACCTCCACCACTCACCTCCCACCACCCACCACCCACCACCCACCATCCACCTCCCACCACCCCCCTCCACCACTCCCCTCCCACCACCCACCATCCACCTCCCACCACCCACCCCCACCACTCACCCCCACCACCCACCACCACCTCCCACCCCCCACCTCCACCACTCACCTCCCACCACCCACCATCCACCTCCCACCACCCACCTCCACCACTCACCTCCCACCACCCACCATCCACCTCCCACCACCCACCTCCACCACTCACCTCCCACCACCCACCACCCACTATCCACCTCCCACCACCCACCTCCTAACCACCCACCACCCACCTCCACCACTCACCTCCTACCACCCACCTCCACCACTCACCTCCCACCACCCACCTCCCACCACTCACCTCCCACCACCCACCTCTACCACTCACCTCCCACCACTCACCTCCCACCACCCACCTCCACCACCCATCTCCCACCACTCACCTCCCACCACCCAGCTCCCACCACCCACCTCCACCACCCACCTCCACCACTCACCTCCCACCACCCAGCTCCCACCAGCCGCACGCGCAGCGCCTCCTGCCTGCCTCCCCATGTGCTGGCTCCCTCCTGCAGGCCGTCTGGGCCCTGGATCACCCTTTCCCTGTCAGGGCCACTCCTGGTCTTCTCCCTCTGGGCTGCACAGCTGGCCAGGCCACCAGGCAAACGTGCTGGACCATCTCCATCTCAAAACCCTTCCTGGGTGCCTGAGACCCTTCGCTCGCAGCCCTCAGGCTCTCCTTGGTAACCAAACTCCTCAAAGAAGGAATTTATTCTCGCGACCCCTCTTTTTGTTTTGGATACTGGGGACTGAACCCAGGGCTTCTCTACCTCTGAGCCACATCCCAGCCCTTATTTTTGGAGACAGGGTCTCACTAAGTTGCCCAGGCTGCCCTTGAACTTGGGGTCCTCCTGCTTCCGTCTCCCCAGCAGCTGGGATCCCTGCGTGGCCACCGTGGCCTTCTGAGGCTTCACCTACTTGTGGAATGTTTCCATCTTGGAAACAGTGCGAGTCCCAGTGACCTAACTGCCTCCCAGAGGCCCTGCCTCCTCACCCTGCACTCTGAGTGCCAGACTGCAGCAGGACCGGGGGGAGGAGGGCCTGTCAACGTTGAGCCCACAGGAGAGCAATGAAAGAGGGCGGCAGGGCTGGCCAGGGCTTTGCTCTCAGTCCCCAGCCTGTGGCCAGGCACCTGGAGAGCCCCAGGGGCTCTGTGGTTGGTTGACCCCCTAGGGCCCTGGGGCCAGGTGAGTGAGACACTCAGACCTACCCAGGAAGCCTGGGAGCCCCAGCGGGAGGGTCCACCCCAGCAGAGGTGGGGCTGGGAGGGCATGTTTGGGTGGTGCTGCTTGCTCAGGGCTCCGAGAAGACCCTCTAATTGGTCTCCAGGCCCAGCTCGAAATCTAGCTCCTCCTCCAGAGCCCTCACAGCCCAGCGGTGGGAGAGGACTCTTTCTTTTCTGTATCACTTGGATTTTTTAATGTGTAAGGAGGGTTTTGTAACTTGAAAGGGAGATTTAGTGACTTGAATCAGAATTAACAATCACCCTAGGTGCTTGGTGGGTGTGGTGGCACGTGCTTGTAATCCCAGCTGAGGCTCAGGCAGGAAGATCGCAAATTGGAAGCCAACCTTGGCGATTGAGGGAGACCCTGCCTCTGAAATAAATTAAAAGTGTTGGGGTGAACCTCAGTGGTAGAGTGCCTAGCATGGGTGAAGCCCAGGACTCCATCCCCAGCACTGAAAACCGAAAGAAAGAAAATTAATATATCCCCAGGTGTGGTGGCATACCAACAATTTGGGAGGCTGAAGTATGAGGATCACAAGTTCAAGGCCAGCCTCAGCAGTTTAGCCAGACCTTGTCTCAAAATTTAAAAAGGCTGAGGATGTAGCTCAGTGGGAAAACACCCCTGGGTCCAATCCCCAGTACAAAAAAACAAAAAAAAAAATTAAGTTGTTGTAAATATTAAAAACCTATTTTTTCTTGGACCTCGAAATCCGACTTGCAATCCAAATCCAACAAGTTTTGCACTCTTTTTATAAATCCAATTTTAATATTAACGTATGAATATTCACTTTCACTCACAGCTGTGTTAATTAACTCATAAATTTAAGATATTCATTCTAAACCAACATGGTGGTGCACGCCTGTGATCCCAGCGACTCAGAGGCTGAGGCAGGAGGATTGCAGGTTCAAAGCCAGCCTCAGCAATTTAGTGAGACCCTGTCTCAAAATAAAAAAAATAAAAAGAGCTGGGGATGTGACTCCGGGGTTAAATGCCTCTGGGTTCAATTTCCAATACCAATAAATAAATAAATGAAAGCTGTTCATCCCTCCCTGAGGCTTAACCACGGGACCTCCTAGCTAACACAGGGCCTCGGGAGCGTCCATCTAAAATCACGACTCCTGTGTTGCCCCATCCCCCAAGCCCCTGGCGGGTCACCTGCAGATCATCCTGGGAGTCCTTTCTGACACCTAAGCTGCTCCGGTGAGCCTGATAACTCAGGCCTGTGAAGGTGGTGACTCTGTGTCCCTGGGCCACCTCAAAGCCACACAGAGCAGCCTTCACTTTGCAGATGGTTGAGACCCAGGGCATCCCGGAAGCGACCACCTTCCTTCAGCCCGGGGGGGGCCTGCGGCACAGTCAGAGCAGCATTGTTTGGGTTGTTGGCTGGGATTGCAGGCCAGGACCCTGCACGCGCCTTCTTTCTGGGATGGTCTCTCCATTTCAACAATAAGACCCTTCCTGCGGGCAGTGGTGTCTCGGGCTTTCTCGAGATCGGGTGCTTTACAAAGAAGAGAAGTGTGTTTGGCTCAGGGTCCTGGAGCTGCGAGGTCCAAGAGCAGGGCCCGGCACCTGATGTGGCCTCCCACGGGACAAGGTGGAGCAAGCAGTGCCAGCTCAGGCCTCTTGTCCTCTCATAAAGCCGCTAATACCTCCCTGGGCCACCTCGGGACCTCATCCACCCCAGTTACCTCCCAAAGGCCATCTTCGAACACCACTGACCCGTGAAGGTGGGGATTCGGGTTCCAACATGTGAACATTCAAACCTCAGCAATGGCTGTGGTCCTCAGCAGGAGCCCAGGCCCTGGCCCTTCAGCCCCCCGGGGTCCGGGGTCCGAGGCCTTCGTGTCCCCAGCAGAGTCCCACCATACAGCTCCTCCGTCTTGGTGGTCAGGTCCCTCACCTGTCTCACTCACTCCTCATGGACTGACCCCTGGCGCATCCTGGGGACCTCTCGAGCCCTCCCTCGAGACACGGTTACCTGTGCGCAGCTCAGCCCCTGCCAGGGCCTGGCGGGCTGGTCAGCATCAAGCAGGACTGCTGTGTATGGACTCCAGAGGAGGCTGACAGGAATCTCCTGAAAACCAGGGCTCGGGTAGGTTTTCCTGGGCAGGGACAGCAGAGCGCGTGGTCAGGGCTCGAGTACAGTGAGCCCCAGGATAACTGGCCCGAGGAGGCCCGAGGAGGCCCGAGGGTGGAGAGGGCAGAAACACAAGAAGGAAGGTGTGGTCAGTCTTTCTTGAGGCAGAATGTTCCAGACATCAGGGGGCCGTCTCCCCTGTGAGGGCCTCTGTGTCTGGACCCGGGGGGAGCCCAGCCAGGTAGGGCGCTGTGTCCGGCGGAAGGCTCTGCTTGGCCAGTGAACCATACCAGTGAGCCGGCTTACTCACGGAGGGGCCTCCCCTGGCTACTGCTCCTGAGGGGTCCTGGGTAGCCTCTTCTGCTGGGAGAGAAGGAGGAGAGCACACAAACCCGGCCTCCAGGGACACAGGAGAAAACCCTGCCTCCAGGGACCTGCTCCCACCCGGGCAGGCTCTGCCTCAGGGTCCCGAGCTGCCCTGACTCAGCCCCATGTGCCTCTGGGTCCACGTCCAGCAGAAAACCACTACCTTCACCTGAAGGGTTTGTGGCCCAAGGTGGGACACGTGTCCTGTGGGATGGTGACCAGGGAGGTCAGCATTCAGATGGGCTTACCCTGCCGCTGTGGTCGGGGGGAGTGGGTGGTGGGGAAGAAAGTACAAGTGTCCCCCCAGGAGATGGCCTGAGAGAGCCCCGAAGCCCACCTTGGAAGCTCGGAGCTGGCCACGGCAGCGGCACGTGCCCCCCAGCGTGGCTGTTAATAACCGATCGCAGCGGAGAAGAAGGAAGGAGAAAGCCGGAGGCAGGGGGGGGGGTCCGGCCTGCTGTCTGGGAGCCCGGGCCAGGGGCGCAGAGCCCAGGCACCCGACAGGATCAGGGGCAGGTCGGGAGCGAAGTGTCTCAGCAACAAGGAAATAGCCCCTTCTGAGAGCAGCGGCCCAACTCACTGTTCCCTGGAGGGAGAGGCCGCGTCAGGGAAGGGAACAAGCAGCGGACGAGCTCCCGGGAGGCCGCGCTGGGACCCCTGAGCCAGGGGTCAGAGAAGAGGGTGAGGCTGGCGCAGGGCGGATCGGGCAGGCTGCTCAGGGCTGATGCAGAGCAGCTGCCCCAAGGCCCGAGGACACTCGCTGCGGCAAGCTCTGCCAGCCAGGAGGGGAGGTCTCCAGGGTGAGCTAGGTGGGAGGAAGGCAGCTGGACCAGCGGGGTGGACACAGGTGCAGGGACCAGCCCCGTGCCATCCTTCCCAGGTACCTTCTCAGGCCACCTTGAAATGTCTGGTAACTGGCAATAGTGTCCCCGCCTGGGGAGAGCTTGGTGGACCCAGGTGGACCCTGAAGAGGTCCAGCTACCTCTGGCCCTGGCCTCCCTGCTGGCCAGGACACAGCCCATTCCCAGAACAGGGCCTGCCCCAGAGGCCATTCACCTCGCTTGGGCACATCAGCCAGTCCCGGAGCCTGGGATCGAGGATGAGAAATGCCAACTGGAGGTCACCCCCCCACCCCCACTCGGGCCGTCACCTGTAATGTCCACTTGATGGAGGAGTCGATTGTCCCTGAGGGGGTGCCGGGGACAAGGGCTCCTGCTCTGAGGTGCAAGGATTTCCTCCCAGGGTGCAGCCCTTAGACGGGGTCCAGGAAGTGTGCTCCGAGCGCCCACCGCCCAGGAGGACAGGGGTGCAGGGGCCCAGGTTGGGGGGGGCTGACCAGCCTGGGTGAGGCCCCTGCCTCGGGGATCCTGCCGACCATCTGGGTGGACGCATGGGAACCGCAGAGGCCTGCGACCTTCAGCACTATTTAGGGGTAACAAGTGACCGAGAGGCCAAACGAGCAGGTGCCTGAGGAAGGAGAGAGTCTGTCTGTCCCCTCTGAGGTGGCATCCAGCCCCTGGGCTTCTTCCCCAGGGGGGCAGCTCCCTGCCTGCTGCCCTGGTGACGTGGGATAGGCTGGGACAGACCTGTGGTGGGCCCTGCTGTGACACCTTCAGCACATGGTGGAGAATGAAAATGTGGGGCCCATTGTCCAACACTGATCTTCCAGACACAGCCTGGGGTCCTTCTGAGTGTGGCCACTGAGTGCTGCCATGGGCCCCTGTCCCTGAAGTTGGCCCTGCAGCAGGGAAGAAAAAGGAGAAATGGGCATGGAAAGGGGAGCAAGAACTCCGTGACGGGCACCTTGACATACACACGATATATGCAAAGGCCCTGTGGCCGCAGGCCCAGGCTCCTAAAAGGCCCTGGAGTCTGCCTCTCCTTCTGTAGCGTGTCTCAGTTCAGCCTCTAAGTGACCCCGAGTGATAGGTGCCATTGGGTCTGTCTTACAGAGGACAAAGTGAGGCCAGAGAGGAGAAGGAACCTGAGGGCACCCATCTGTAACCCCAAGGTAGGCTCATGTTGACATGCAAACATCACCTGGCTGTGCGCGAGGTGGCCCCTCCTCCCAGGGCGCAGAGCTCCTCAGCACAGCGGCTCCCCCTTCTTGGGTTCAAATCCTAGCTCCGGCCTGGCCTTACAGTTCTGGCAAGTTATCTCCACCCCAGAAAGCCAGGCCAGCGGGCAGTGTGTGCAGGGCTCGGCCCCGCCCCCTGCCCAGGTAGGACAGGAACGTGCGCGTGCACACGCCCACCTCAGCCCTGGTGCTGTGCTGTGGCTTCTGTGGCCTTAGCCAAGCGCCAACCTGGGGCTGAGCTGCCAAGGTCGCCCTCTAGCGGCCCAGGCACGGAGTGGCTCCCCCTTGCAGCCGTCCACTCACCCTGGGGAGCCAGCAAGGGAAGCTCCTCCCAGGGCAGCAGCACCATCCCAGGGGGTCCCCCCAGCTCTGCGCGGCACCTGGACGCCTGCCTTTGTCCCCTCACTCCTGAGCAACAGGAGCTGGGCACTTGCCCGCGGCAGCCCAAACCAGAGGCTCAAACCACAGAGATGACGGGGAGCCCCAAGAGCTGGGAGTCCTGGTGGACAGGGGCTGGCCGGGGCTGGGGGGAGGGCCAGGAAGGCCTGCAGCCTGGTGTAGGACACGGGCGGGGAAGGAGGGCAGCCCGGGGTGGGGGGAGAAGTGCTGCAGCCCCAGGCAGCTTGTGCAGTGCGGGGGAGTCTCGGCTGTGTCCCACGTGCAGGGCCAGTGGCCAGGGAAGGACCGCAGGAGTGCCCGGCCCTTCCTAACGCTGGATTCCAGGGGCCCCTCCACGACCTGCTCAGGGGACTCAGGTGGGGGAAGCCAGGAAAGCTACATTCTAACAAGCGGCGTTAGAGTTGTGCCAGTCTGGAAGCTTCCTGGGCTCCCTGTGGCATCCTTGGGACTGGAAAACAGGTCCCCGGCCCCCAGACGCAGCTGGGAAGGCTGCGGTGAGCCCCGGGACCCCCTGGGTAGTAAGCACCCCAGATTCTGCCACCCTCTGCAATACGCGCATTGGGTGTGGCTCAGAGGGAACGTCAGGGCCTGGCACTGAGGACCCCGACTCCCTGCGGAGGGGACGTCCTGCCCCAGGCTGCCTGGAGAGAAGACTGGGTGGCACCTGTTGCTCTACAGCTGCCACAAGTCCTGGCAGCCGGGGGGCTGTGTCACCAGGTGGGCCTGCCAGCGTCCATGTTCTCCATGTTCTGTTTTATTTTTAAACAACCGTAGTAAATACACAGAACTGAAATTTGCCATTTTAGCCATTTTTAAGTATCCTGCCTGGTGGCCTTAAGCTCACTCATGTTGACATGCAAACATCACAGTCGTCCATCTCCAGAACCCCATCTTCCCAACCAGACGCTCTGACCCTTAAACACTGCCACTGGCCCACGGTGCGGGATGTCGGACTGAGCCTCCTCGGGGAAGAGGTTCCCGGGTCGCGTCCTCCTGGAACGCTGGCCCCCAGACCTGGCCCACGTCCTCTCTCCAGAGGAGAGTGTGCGGTCCAGATAGGGGACGGGCCTGCCAAGGTCCCTGTTGGAGTCAGTGGCTCTGTCACAGGTGTGAACAGCAGACACTCATTTCTCCCAGTTCTGGAGGCTGGAGTCCAAGGTCGGGGACCCAGTGAGTTGGGCGCACGAGGTGCTTCTTTGCCATGTGCTCACAGGGAGGACAGAGGGGCACTGAGCTCTCTGGGTCTTTCTTAGAAGGACACTGATCCCATCCCGAGAGCCCCACCCTCACGACCCCATCTAAACTCCGTCACGTCCCCGTGGTCCCATCTCCTAGCACCCCACAGGGGTTCAGGGCTCCAATACAGGCATTTTGAGGACACGATTCAGCCCGCAGCAGTTCCGGGTCCTTTCCCGCCCACAGCTGTTGACTGGTCACTCAGCACGTGCCTCCCAGGGTCCCAGTGCAGCAGGAGGTTGAAGGCACCGGGTTCAAATCCCAGCTCCACACCCGCCAGCTCCACCCCTGGCCGTGGGCAAGACCCGGCTTCTCGGGCGCCATCTCCACTGGGCAGCGCCCACCACGCCCAGCTGGGAGCTGAACCCGGGGGTCCACGTACAGCCCTTAGGGTGGCCACTTTAGCTGCGTCGCTGCCTTTACCTTGGTGTGTCCCCATCAGTGGGGCTCCGTCCAGGCGACCCCCCTGCGGCCACTGCGGCCTCCCTGTCCTGCTTCCTCTGGCTCCGCAGCCACCGCCGCGCCTCCCTCCCTGGCCGTCCCTCCTAAGATTGCCCAACGTGCAGTGGTCTTTCTGGTTCCAGGGTTGCGACACTCTTCACTTCATGGTGGACGTGGGGGCAGCACAAAGCAAGCTCAAGGAAAGAGGCAGAGGATTCTGTCCTCTCCCCAGTCAACGCTGACTCGAGAAGGCGCTGGATGGCGGGGGTCAGGACCCGGAGCCCCTGGTGGAGGAATGTGCCCGACGGGTCCCTGCCTTGCCATGCCTCCCCTCCCGAGGCCCCTCTGAGAAGTGTCCAGCAGCAGCTCTTCCGGCCCAGCGAGCAGGCCTGGGACTGGGCAGTAGATGTCCAGGCTCTATCAGTGTCCCCAGCGCCCCACAGGAGGCTGACGGGCCCTGTGGGCCTCTCCTGTGGGTCCCATCTGGGGGCTTGTGCTTCTTGACTTTTCCATGTCACCTTCCAGCGGCCACAGAGGGTTGACTTGGCCCCCAGACCCCTGACCAGGGCCTTTGTCGATGTGACCAAGTTAAGGGTCTTGAAGTGAGAGCAGGATGGATCAGGGTGGCCCTATGTCCCAGGGTGTTCCCTTTAGGAGACAGCAGAGCTGAGGGACACCCAGAGAGGCCGACCTGGACTCAGAGGCAGAGACCACAGTGAGGTGGCCACAAGTAAGGGACACCAGGGCCACCAGGCGCTGGAAGAGGCAGGAAGGAGCCTCCAACTCCTGGAGCCACAGAGGGACGCAGTGCTGAGGACACCTGGGTTCCAGGCTTTGCCCCAGAACCGTGGGACAGTCCTCTCTGCTGTTTCGAGCCACTGGGCTGTGGCCCCCGGTGATGGACACGGGGACCATCTAGGGAGGGCACCATGGCCGCCACCATCTTTCCCTACTCAGGTCCAGGCTTCCAAGCCGGTCTTTCTGTCCCCACGTCACAGACTGCGGAGGCTCTGGAGGGTTAAGTAACTTGCTCTCCGGTGGCCTGTCGGGAAGTTACTTCACCCTTTTGAAGTCGGCCCAGGAACCCCAACTCCTAGGCTGGGCCCTGCCACTGGTCCCGTCAGGGTGAAAGCAGGGAGCCCACTTTTTCCGAGAAAGATGTCCAGTGTGTTTACAGGCATTCTGTTATTACGCTCATTATTTACGGTCAGTTTTAGGGACATAAAATTGCAACTGTATTGTTAGAAGCAAATTTTATTTCCCCAGCTTTAAAACACACACAAACAAGAATCATAATCCCATGAGTAGCTGAATACTGTCGTAATTCTGTATCAATTTAACTGCAATAGTAACTGTGAAGTATCAAGAACCCACGAGCCCACCCCAGCGGGATTATTGACGATCGATGTCCCGGGACGTGACCATTCCGTTCACGGCTGCAGAGGGGTCCTGTGCCAGTGAACATAAATAGGTGGTGTCAGGGACTCCAAAACACTCAGGTAGTTCTCAAAAACTGAAGTGGGATTATTGGGAGTCCATCTGTGTGGCTGATGAGGACACAAATAAAGCAAATAATTCCCTTTGTAGTTTTTTTTTTTTTTTCTTTTGCAGGGCGAGGGATGGAACCCAGGGCCCCTGGCTTCCTGGTAAACGCCCTGCCACTGACCTGCACCCTCAGCCCGGAAGTTACATTTCCAACCACCCTGCTCGCAGGAAAGTGAACTGCTGCATAGACAGAGAATAACCTGCTGCAGACGATAGCGAGGAGATGTGGGAGGAAGAGGAACTGTCAGCCCAGGAGAGATGAAAGGATCAACACTCCTTCTCATCTAGGAGAAGCAGATGTCCCATCCACACCTGGGACAGAAGAGCAGTTCTCATAAATGGGAACTAGGCCAGGCACATGACACACACTTCTATCCCCAGTGGCTCTGGAGGCTGAGGCAGGAAGATCGTGAGTTCAAAGCCAGCCTCGGCAACAGTGGGGCACAACTCAGTGAGACCCCGTCTCTAAATAAAATAGGAAATAGGGCTGGGGATGTGGCTCAGTGGTCAAGTGCCTCTGAGCTCAGTCCCTGGTACCCCCCAGAAATGGGAAACCAGGGAGGGCAGGACTAGGGTTGCCCCATAGAATATAGTATGCTCCGCTAAATTTAAATTTCAGATAGACAATGAGTAAATTCTTTCGGTGGGACATACTTATACCAGACACTTTATTCATTGCTTATCTGAAATTCAAATTTGACTAGGTGTCTTGGTTTTAGATTGGTCAGTTGGTTTTGTTAGATTTGGCAACATTGGGCAGGCCTGAGGGACCAGGGTGAACCTCCCACTCCTGTAGGAGGACTCAGAGTGAGGAGCCGCTCTGACTCTGGGGGACGTTCCCAGGCTCAGAGACAGCTAGGCAGGTCACTCGTGGTCTCAGTTAGCTTAACCATATCCCCAAGGGTGTTGGTCAGCTTTCAATTACTGTAACAAACTCTGGAGATCATCAAGTTATAGAGCGAAAAGGTTTATTTTATCTTGTCTCACAGTTTTAGAATGTGCGGTGGAGCAATGCTGCTTCAGTCATGGCCAGAATGGAAGAAAGAAAAAGAAAAAGAAAGGAAAAGGGAAAGGAAGGTGCTGGTGTTGTCCCCCCTGCCCCAGGGACCAGAAAACTTCCCACCAGGCCCACCTGTTAGAGCTTCCACAGCCTCCCAGGAGCACCATGCTGGGGACCAAGCCTTTAATACTGGACCTCGGGGACACTCCAGATCAAACCCTATATCAGGACTTTGAAGGAGGAGGGGAAAGGGGTCCCGGGTGCTGCCACAGCCTTGGTGCCGACTGTTCAGTGGGGCTGCCTGGGTGTTGGCTCCCGAGATGGGTGCCCGCAGTGCAGCTGAGGCTCTGGACGCGACGGGAGGCTGGGCTGGGATCACGATGGCGTGAAGGAGAGGCCCTGGGAACTGCAGAGTCCAAATTCCCCCCTGTCTGCAGGGGGGGCCAGGCAGAGGTTTGCAGAGGGCCTTCCAGTCAGGGCCGCTGCAGCTGCAGAACCGGGGAGGCTGGGCCTTTGGGGTGTCCCTGCTCTGCGGGGGGCCTGACTTCCTGGCCAGCCTCCCCGTGACCCACCCCACCCCAGAAACTCCGCCTCGGGACTTTCAAACAAGGACTCATTTTGAAGTGAAAGTTGCATGATCCTGCTTTGATGGCCCACTATTCACTGGGCCCAGTGGCAAATGACTGTCTGCAGCTGCCAAAAAAAGTCCCCGTCAGAGCTGGGTGCCTTTGCCCCCCCCCCCCAGCACCAGGTAAGGACCCAGGAGGTGACGGAAGCTCTCCGGGAGGGAGTCGGCTCGACCAGGGGCCTCCTCCATGGCCCAGCCGGGGGTGATGGCTTCCACAGCAACCTCTCCACCCCACCTCAGTCCCACCTCAAGGGGTCACTTGGTTCCCGTGGTGGCCAAGGGATGGTCGCTCTGCAGCACTGAAGGAGAACAGGCGAGCTCTGGGTCTGCACAGAGCCCTGAAGACGCTCCTCTCTGTCCTCCCCCACCACCTCCCACCTCCCTTTTCAGGTGACCACAGGCTCCTGTCCCTAAACACAGAACACACGGATGTTTGTCTTCCTTTCATGCAAATAAGATGGAAATGTGACGGTTTTCCCAAAACACACCTGGAAGCCAACCACTTCCCAGCACCTCCACGGCCCGCCGTGGCCAGAGCCCCGCCACCTGGCGACAGTCCGGGCCCAGGGTCTCCCACTCCTCCCACCACTTCCCCAGCTCCTGGGCCGCACACGGGCCCTCGCCAGCCTCTTCACTCAGGAAACGCAGCCAGAGGCCCCGCCCCTGCAGCCGCGCCCCTCTCCACCTCCCCGTGCTGGCTCCAGTCTCACCTCCATGGTGCATGCTGCCTCCCTTCCTGCCCTCACCTGCCACCTTCCGCCTTCCTTCTTCCTGCTCCAGCAGCCGAGTCTTCGGCATTTCTGCTCTCCCGCCACAGGGGCTCCAGGTCCACGGAGCAGGCGTCTTGTCTGCACTGTTACCTTGGCCCCCAGAACAGCATCTGCCCATCACAGGCACCAGCCAAGGATTTGCCAAGTAAGTACTGGGTGGATGGGTGGGTGGGTGGGTGGGTGGATGATGGATGGATGGGTGGATGATGGATGGATGATGGATGATGGATGATGGATGGATGATGGATGATGGATGATGGACGATGGATGCATGATGGATGGATGGGTGGATGGGTGATGGGTGGATGATGGATGGATGGGTGGATGGGTGATGGGTGGATGATGGATGGATGGGTGGATGGGTGATGGGTGGATGATGGATGGATGGGTGGATGGGTGATGGGTGGATGATGGATGGATGGGTGGATGGGTGATGGGTGGATGATGGATGATGGATGGATGATGGATGATGGATGGATGATGGATGGATGGGTGGATGATGGATGATGGATGATGGATGGGTGATGGGTGGATGATGGATGGATGATGGATGATGGATGGATGATGGATGATGGATGATGGATGGATGATGGATGGATGGGTGGATGATGGATGATGGATGATGGATGGGTGATGGGTGGATGATGGATGGATGATGGATGATGGATGGATGATGGATGGATGGGTGGATGAATGGATGGATGGATGAGCGAGTAGAGGAACCAGTAGGGTTTGCCACGAGCCATCTCTCCTATCTGTGCATGTCTGAGGTGCAGCTCTCTCGGCTTTTACCTCTCCATGGGAATTAATCCTCTGAAGCCTCCTTCCTCCTCATCCTCCTCATCCTCCCTAACAGGTTGGGTGGGACTTCATCTACTTGTACTTTGCATAAACTCAACTAGTCCACGCCCCTAGTAGGAGTTTAAAGACCCTTGCTCTTGCCCCCAGGTCCCATCTGCAACCACTCTGGCCCCTCCTCTTGCTAAAGGAGCTTGGAGCCCAGGGAAATCAGAGAAATGCCTTCTTCTGCAGCCCTAGTCAGGGGCAGGTGGGCTTGGGCCTTGACCTGCGGAAGCACAGATGGGCAAGGCCTGAACCCCAAGATTGTGAGCAGAGGGCCACTAGGAGGCCCCTGGAGAGAAGCCCCTCAGAGCCTGGGAAGGTGAGGCACAGAGGGGATTGACCCCTGAACCCCCTGCAGGGCTGACCTCCCACAGCTGATGTCCTCCCTGGGGGACCTTGGAGTCTGGCAGAGGCCAGGGCAGGGGTGGAGTTCTGGCTCAGAGGGTGGGGATGGGGGCTTCACTCCCTAGATGTGCTCATCCCTTCCTTCTCCAGGGAAAGGCTGGGCCACCCTGCAGGCCCAGGACCTGCCCAGAGGCCTCTCCCAGCCCAGGCCCCAGCTCCCTGCATCTAAGTGGTTAATGTCTTGCCAAGGGGCAGGTCTTTCCAGGCAGTGGGGACACATGCCACCCACACCCTGGAGTAAACCCTCCACCCTGGGTGACAGCAGGGAGAGGAGCCAGGGGGGAGGGTGGGGATGTCACCTTAGATGGCCGCCCTGCCCCAGCATGGAGGCCAGAGGCCCCGTCAGTACTCCAGATCGACCTCTGGAGGACCCAGGCAAGTGGGGTGCAGCTTCCCCACCCCCAACCAGCCAACAGGGCAGCTGGGCCACAACTCCCGGCCAGCAGGCTGCAGTCAGCAGATGCTCATGACAGCTGGAAAGGTGCCTAGGCTGGGAGCCAGGTTGGGAAGGGGGCGTTAGGTGTCCCCAGCCCCTCTGTGGGCCGCACCAACCCTGCCAGCAGTGACCATTGGCCTTCTGTGCTGTCCAGCTGTGCGAGGGCCCCAGCAGTTCTGCACCTGAGCTGCATCAGCCCAGCTCCTCGGGCCCTTTGGGGGAAGAGGTGTCAAGGCCTGGGCTGCAAGGGGAGGGGGCCGGGGGGCTGGGGAGAGAGCCAGCAGGTGGGAGGCGCTGAGGGGAGGGGCCGGGCCTGGCTCAGGCACAGCTGGCACCCGGGCAGCGCCTCCCCCACCCTGGCCTGTGTTCCTGGAAGTGAGGAAGCCTCCTGGGGTCCTGCAGAGCTGCCTGCTGGTAAGTCCCTTCCCCAGCGGCCCCTCCGCAGCTCCTGCAGGCCCAGCTGTGCCCCGGCCCAGCCTGGCCCCACCCCTGCTCCTGTTCCAGGTGGCCTCCTGAGGCCCTGGGGGTGGGCAAGGGAGGCACCCATGCCCAGCTAGCTCTGCCCTTCTGTCTCAGGGCCCTCCTGCTGCCTGGGCTTCCTGGGGGAAGGGGCCTCCTCCCTGACCAACCCCTGCCCTAAAACCCAGTCTTACCAGATCCTGGGGGAGGAGCAAGACTCCAAGTGGGGTGCAGGGGAGGAGGTGGGAGTGGGGGCCACAGCCAGCCTCCCTCAGCGCAGGGCAGATGGTCACCTAGGCCTGTTGGGAAGTGGCTCAGCCTGTGAGTCTCAGTGTCCTTCCCTGTGAAAGGGGACATGAGTCTGTCCACGTGCTGGCTGAGCAATCGAAGAAGCCAGGAGACAGCCTGGCCTGGCTGCTGCAGCATCCTGGCCCCGCCCCCACGCGGCCTCAGGCCCAGGAGCAGGCTGCTCTGCAGCCTCCCTGGACCCACAGTCGGAGACAGCGGGGGCTGAAGGGACTCCTTCCCAGAAGTGAGGAAGCCCTCTCTTGGGTGCCACAGTAGCCCTTTGGGGCAAGAAGGTCAGCCTTTCCAATATGCTCTCTGTCCCCAACTGGCCTGTCCAGGGCTGCCCAATATTGGGGCCCTCCTCCCCACATCAGCGTTCCAGTCTGGGGCAGAGGGAAGGGACAGGTCTTTCCAGGCAGTAACCTGGCAGTGCCCACATGACCCTGGCAGGTACCTCTGGGCAGGCCACCTGTCCACCCTGACCTCCATGACCCAACCCCGGGTGGGCCTCACGGGCCCATGATCTCAGGACCCTTGCAGAGGTGTGCAGAGCTGGGCCTTCCCAACCTTCCAGCACCCTTCAGCCCGACTGAGAGGACCTGGCGTCCAGAGCTGGAGGGTTCCTCCACCTGCAGGGCCAGGCTGGGGCAGGACCCCAGGGGAGCTGGTAGGTGGGCTTGTCCAGCCCATCAGCCCTCCAGAGGGCTGGAGCCCGGGATGAAAACCGAGACCCTCCAGGGTCCCCAGGACACGATGTCAGGAGGCCGGGTGGGGGTGGGAGCCGCTGGGGCTTCCCCCTCTCTGATCAGCTCCTGACCTGCCAACACAGAGCCAGCTGTGTCTGTGGGCCCACGTCGCCACGTTCACTCACTCTAACAGCGTTTGGGAGCACCAGCAGCACTCCTGTCCTGTGGGGCCCGGGGACCCAGAGGGGGTGGGCACACGCCTGCCCCTGCTCCCGCTGGGCTGGTTGGGGAGCTGGTGTGGAGGCCCTGGAGCGCAGGACTCAGGCGGGCCCTGCCAGAGGGGAGCTGAGGACAGCCAGCCCAGGAGAGGCGGCCCTTCAGGGCTGGGAATTGAGGTTTGGGAAGTGGGCAGCGGCTTCCAGAGCTGCCAGCTTCATGCTCAAGCGCATCCTAAGAACTTTCCGTTAAGTCCCAGGCCCTGGGGGCCAGGATGGGAGAGCAGCACTGCCCTCCACAAGACGTGGCCCCCTCCTCCCACTCACCACCAGACCCACCAGGGCCTGTGGTTAGCCCAGGGTCGCTGGGGTCAGACAGCCCGGTCCCACCACAGGAATGTCACCGGGGGGTCGTGTGCTCTCTAGGTGCCTGTGTTCTTGACTGCGGGCAGGACAACACGAGGGCCAGGTAAGGATTCTCCCTCTGCTGGCCCAGGGCAGAGTCTCAGAAAGATCAGTGGAAGAAGAACAGAGAGCCGGGGGAGGGGGAGGGGAGGGGACCCTGAGGGCTGAGCCTTACCAAAACCTCCCTCCCTCGTTCCCTGAAGACCCGCCCCACCATGAACCTCACGACTTAGGGTCACCTTCCTCCTGCACCCCCCAACCTGCTCAGTCTCCCCACTCCTGGGACTTCTCGCTAGAACTGTGAGAGGCAGACAGACGGCCCCACAGTCCCCTTCCACGGCCTAAGGGACTGTGCCTCTGTGATGAATAAGGTCTTGGGCTGGGGACGGAGCAGGATGGGAGAGCCCGGCGTGTGCAAGGCCCTGGGTTCAGTCTCTGCAATTAAAATTGTTTTTAAATTTTAACTTTTTTCAAAAGGATCTTGATGGGGAGGTGTTCTCAGTTTTCAGTGTGGGCTCAGTGCAGGCACGAGTGTCCTTAGAGAAGGGGACGGAGGCAGAGGTCAGGCAGAGGGGACAGGGAGATACTGCAGTCCTGGTCCGCATGTCACTGGACAGGTCAGAGGAGGTTATGATGTCCCTCAACTCAGGACAACGGGGTCCTTGACACACGACATAGGAAAGAATTCCAAGCTGAGCACAATGGCCCACCCTGTAATCCCAGCAACTCGGGAAGCTGCAACAGGAAGATTGAAAATTCAAGACCAGCCTTGGGGACATAGGGAGACCCCGACTCAAAATGAAAATGAAAAGCTCTGGGGATGTGTTAAGGGCCCCAGGATTCCATCCCTAGAGCTGCAAAGAGAGGAAGGAAAAGACGGAATTCCAGGCACATCAGGAAGGGCCCATAGGGGATTTACTGGGACACAGTCCGGGTCAAGGGAGGACGCCGGCCATCGGGAGAGTGAGACGGCGCTGGGGTCTCGGCCTCCTCTTTCAAGGAAACGGAGAGGGGTGGGCATCACCCTGGTGGTCACTGGTGGTGGCTCTTCTCAGGATCTTTGAAGTCATCTCCATTATCGGATCAATAGATACCGGTGGATGGCACCCTAGGTTATGGGCCTCGGGCGATTTTCATAAGAAGTGGATTTCCAGTAACTTTAAGGTCGTCAGGGAACGTCTGCAGACTTCCCAGCAGGTTGGGATTGACAGGCCTGGGGAAGACCGGCCTGGGGAGAAGAGGCAGGAAAAGGCTTCAGCTTCTCACACGAGGTGACCACCTCCTTTCCCTCCCGTCTCCTTGACCTATCGTCTTCCTGCCCTCTCTCCTATCTGGGAGATGCAAGAAGGGGCCACAAGCCAAGGAACGCAGGCGGCCTTGAGAAACTGGCAAGCCAAGGAGGCGGGAGGATGGGGCCAGGGACCAGGCCTGCTGAAGCCTGATTTTAGTGCAGGGAGACCCTGCTGGGCTCCGGAGCCCCAGCAACCTGAGGTGATAAATGTGTGCTGTGTTAACCTTTGAAGCTGGTGGCAATTTGTCACAACAACAGAGGAAACCAAGACACAGTCACTCGGCAGCACTGTGGTCTGAGTCCCTATGCTAATGGCCAGCCACCTGCCCGACCCCCAATCTCGCAAGCTCCAAAGAACCCCACTTCTGAGTGGCTCACTGTTGTGTCCCCAGCACCCAGAACAGGACCTGGCACAAAAGCGCACGCACTTCATGAACAGAAGGGAAAAGAAGGGTGGGCCTGCTCTGCCCCGGCCAGCCCGAGGGTCAGCCGGGCCTTGTCCACCCACCCACCTCAACCACAGGCCACCCACTGCAGGATCACAGGTAACCCCAGAGAGAGCAGAGGGGCTGCTGTCTCCACCCCGGGAGCCCACTGAAGGTCCAGGTCACGGTGGTCGCTGTAGGGGTCGGGGCCAGACGCTGGAGGTGGGGAATGGGCAAGACGGAAAAGCCTCGAAGCTCTGCTGAAAGTCCGGGGGCAGGCCAGGACTCAGGCCCGAGGAGCTGTGCCCCAACTTCTCCAGAGCTGGCGTTCCCAGTGGCTGGTCACTCTACTGACCACCAGCACTGCCCTGCACCCTTCTGAGCCCGAGGACACCTCCTTGATGGAAAGGGGCCACCAAAGCCTGGTTGGTCAGGGGCTACTCTCCTCCGGACAGGGATACTGTGTGGCCACACGGGCAGCACTACCCTCCAGGGGGACAACGATGTCCAAAGAGAAAGACAAACACCCAGAACCTGCTCATGGCCAGGCAGGGGCCTGGCACCAACTTTGTCCCCCTGCCCCCAGGTGCAGCCACCCAGAGCAGTGTGGGCCTCAGGAGGGAGGGTCTCCAGCCACACCCCTGCCACAGCCTTCCTCCACCGAGGGCCCACTCTGAGCTGTGGTCCCGGGGTCCTCACTCCTCCTGGGAGCCGGTGGGGCAGGCGGGAGTGGAAGAGTGAAGACCCCGCCCTGGTCCGCAGCCGGAGCTTCTGTGTCCTGTGAGAGGACTGCTGGCCGGCCCCCCACCAGGCTCCTCTGAGACTGAAGCATGAAGGAGTGTGGCTGCCCGGCCAGGGACTGGCTGTCACAGTCCCTCTCCCGAAGGTGTGCTGAGGAACTGTCCCTGGGCCCCATCCTGGCCCTGGCCTCCCTCCTGGGGGCTGGGCAGTGACCAGCAGAGCCATCTTAAACTCCAGGTCGAGATGGCAGATTAGCCCCCACCTGGGCTGGGACAGAGAGAATCAGACTTGTCATAAGCCACAGCTGCTATCGTCAGATCTGCGCCTGCCACGCAGCTACACTAACTAGTACCAGTTACGAGAAACAGAAACCCTGTGACCCGCCAAGGTCAAGAGGAGGCTGACTTGCAAATCAAAACCACAGGAACCCACTGCTGGCACTGGGCGGCTGGGACCTCAAGAGCAAAACAAAACAGCCTGCCTGCGAGGGGGGGGGGCAGGCCCGAGCCCTGGAGGGCAGAGGGGAGTCTGTGGGAGATACAGGATGGCCACAGGGCCAGCAATCCCCAGCATCCCGGCCAGAAGAGCTAAGGCAGGTACAGCTGAGTGACCCCCCAGCAGCATGATCTACGACAGCCCAAGGCCATGTAAGCAATGTCCATCAACAGAGGGTGGACACACAGCACACGGGGCAGCCACACCATGGCATTTTATTCAGCCTTAGAAAGGAAGGACATCCAGACATCCACTAAGACGTGGAGGGACCCTGGAAGATGTACATGCTGTTCAAAACAAGCCAGTGGCTACAGGACAAACACTGTGCGAGTCCTCTTACCCGAGGTCCTCCAAGCAGCCAGACTCATAAAACAGAAAGTAGAAGAGTGGTCACCAGGGCTGAAGAGAGCTCAAAGGGGACAGTCCGCCTCACTGGGGACAGAGTCGCAGGTGTGGAAGATGAGGATGTCCGGGCTATGCATGGACTGTTGTTCAACAGTGTGAATTACTTACTGTTGTACACTTGAAAATGGTTAGAATGGTAAATTTTGTTATGTTTATCTTACCATGATAAACAAAGTTTAAAAGATACTTTACCAGGAAAAAAAAAAAGACTGATTAAAAAATATGGGATAACATGAATAATTGTGAAATCCAGGCAATGTTCTATGTGAATTCATAAAACCCTTCTGCTTATTAAAATATTTTCATGATAAAATTAAAAAGAAAAAAGAGGGCTGGGATTGTGGCTCAGAGGGACAGCACTCACCTCATAGGCATTGGGTTCTATCCTCAGCACCACATAAAAAAATAAAATAAAGATATTGTGTCCACCTATGACTAAAAAATAAATATAAAAGAAGTTGAAAAAAAAAAGAGGGGGGGCTGGGGATGTGGCTCAAGCGGTAGCGCGCTCGCCTGGTGTGCCTGCGGCCCGGGTTCGATCCTCAGCACCACATACAAACAAAGATGTTGTGTCCGCCAAAAACTAAAATAAATAAATAAATATTTAAAAAAAAAAAAAAAAAAAAAAAAAAGAGGGGATTGGACTAAATTCTGCTCTTCACTCCCTTTTGGAAAAGCTATGTTTGTTATGCAGCCTAATCATGGCAATAGCTGACTGATACAGGAAGTTTCACATGGAAGTTAGGGAAGTCACTAGTCAGTATTGCAAATGACAGGCATTCTGTAGTTGACTTGGGCAGAAAAAAGAATTTAGTGTGTATTACTTAGCCCAGAATGACCTAAATATGATATCACTGCTGGACCTTCATTGTCACTCAGAGTTGCTGCCACAGCCCCTGGGAATACTCCTAATTCACAAAGTGAATCCACAGCCTTGCACATGGTAAACACAACTCTATCACTGAGCTGTGCCTCTAGTCCCTAAATTATTGGCATTTCTACTCAAGATTTGAAAATCCAGGTTGTACTGGTTCATTCCTGTGACAAAATACCTGAGAAAAACAACTTAAAAGAGGAAAGATTCATTTTGGCTTGGTTGCAGAAGTCTCAATCTGCGGTCAGTGATCTATTGCTGTAAGCCTATGGCAAGACAGAGCACTGTGGCAGGGAGTGCATGAGGCAGCAGAGCTGCTCACCCCATGGTAGCTGCAAGGTGCCAGCTATAAGATATATCCTTCATGGACACACCCTCAGTGGCCCACTTCCTCCAACTAGGACCTGCCTCCTAAAATTTCCACCACCTTCTAATGGAGCCATCAGCTTGGGACCAAGCTGCAATACATGAGCCTTGGGAGATGTTTCAGATCCCAACTATATCAAGGTAGAAGCAGGCATCTGCTTGGTCACTTTGGTGACGTGCCCACGAGTTCGGGGGCAGAGGGAACAGGAGTCTTGCCTCCCAGCTCTCTGGGGATTCCTCCAGAGGAGAGAAGATATGTGGACACCAAGCACCCATCAGGACAGATGGAATGCAGGGAGGGAAGGAAGCCAGGCTTCAGTTCCAGGCTCGCCCCACCTCGGGAACAAGACCCTCTGCTCCCGGTCTGTGCCTCCTGTGGCTGCAACACTCCCAGGCTCCGTTGCCTAGAGTTGCCACCTGGAGAGACTGGCCTCCCTCCCTCAGCTCCAGTTCTGACTTCCACAGGGGAGGAGCCTGTCCGTTCCCACTTAAGTGTGCAGAGGCAGGGAAGGAGCAGCTCCCAGGGGCCAGCAAGGGGCATCTGTCTGCTGCCACATGGAGTCTGGCAGACATGGGTTTGATCCTCCCTCCTGACGTTTATGAACTTGGCGACTCGGGCTAGCTGTTTAAGTCCAGCTGTGAACCAAGGCAGGCATGTGCTGACCCGTCTCATAGGAGCACCGGGACCTCTGGGGACAGGGTACGTGGAGTGCCCACGAGGCTGACCGCAACCTGGGAAGAGAGGCAGGGAGAGGGCTAGCCCCCAAGGAACGTGGGTGGTGGAGGGAGGGTGGGGGAATAAGCATCCCGACTGCTCTCCACCTCCCACGCCTGCAGTGTCCAGAACTCGACTGAGCCCGACGGGGCAAGGAAGCCTGCTGTCTTGGCCCTCCCTGGGTCCGGGTGCGGTGGCCTCAAGCACCAGCAGGGAGGGGTGAGCAGTACGGCCGGTGTCCTGAGTACCGTGGGGGCCAGGAGGCCAGCACGGTGCTCCATCCCTCTGACCCCCCGCTGTGGTTCCATCCCCCTTCCCCCACACACCTCGGACCCCTCACGGCCTCTCTGCCCCCTGTGCAGTGGTCACAGCCCGGGCCACGTCAGGGCTCTCTGGGACAATGGTCACTAACTGGCTTCTGGGCGAGGACTCCCTCCCCAGCCCCCGCGCCCGCAGCTAAGGCCTGGGGTTTCTGCTCTCTCTCTTCAGGCTGACCTGGAGCACGGCCCTCAGGACCACCTCCTCGTGTCCTCCACAGGGCCCAAGTCCCCATGACTTCCATGCTGCCGCCCCTTGGGACTGGCAGACCTTCAGAGCGTGGGTCCTCGAGCCAGGTGACAAGGTGGGTGCGCCCAGCCTTGCCCTTGCCTTCCTCTCTCGCGCTCCTTCCCTCGCTCACTCATTCATTCAACAAAACCTTACCCAGGTGCTCTGTGGCCCCAGCTTGGAGACATGCCTACCTGCCTGACTTCACGGGGTCCACATGGGGTTGGTGGAAGGATCCACCCGTTAGCACATGTGACATGCTTAGAGCTGGGCTTGGCAGGGCGGAAGGGCCGTGGGGACAGAAGCGGCTGGGATTATTAGCACCCACCACGCAAGGCAGTGCTTCCGGTCCAGACGGCCAGCCCTGTCTGCAGACCCCTCTCCCACCAAGACAGGGTGTTGACACACCCCGTCCCCCAGCCCAGGGTGGGGGGGGGCAGAACGCTTGCTTATTTTCCTGTCATTCCTGAGTTCCCCAAAACGGGTAGGGGCACAATAGGCGGGTGGGACTGATGGAGTCCCCAGGAGTGGCTGCCTCTCTCTGAGATTCCGGGATCCTGCCAGACAGAGCCAGGCCTCTGGACTTGAGCCTGACCTACTGGGGCAAGGTCTGAAAGGTGACACAAGTCCTGTACCACTCAATCCTTAGGGGCCGGGAGCCCAATCTTGCCTCTTGGAAGATAGATGGAGCAGGCTGTGGCTGAGCAGGGAACAGGGATGCTGGTCCCCAAACAGAAGTCCAGGCAGCACTACAGCAGGGTGCCAGACCCCTCCCTCCCCAGGGGACCAGGGGCCAGGGGCCAAGCCAAGGCTGAGCCTCAGGTCATGCGGAGGGAACTGTGAATAACATGTGTAGTGGTGCCCCAACTGGACCCCACAGGCCACCCGCCTTCCTTTATCATCTCAGCAAAGCATTTACAGTCAATAAGCAGCTAATTAATTCTCTTCAAAGACCTCTCAATTATTCATCCTGGCTACAGAGAAAGCAATTAGAGCACACCCCACTCAACCCGCAGTAGCACTGAGCCGCCTGGGCTGCTCTGTGTCCCCAGGGGCCCCTCCCCTGACAGCCTGGCAGCCTGTCCCTGGGGGCCACTGGGATCCCACCTTCCAGGAGCCTCTTCCCCAGACTTGTGAGCAGCCCAGGTCCTGTCAGGGAGGACAGGGAACCCTGAGTGGCCCACAAGAGCACAGGTCCCTGCCATGGCTACTCCGCCCTCAGGAAAGGGGGACAACTGTGCAGGAGGGGCAAAGGAGGAGCAGGGGAGTCTGAGCAGCCCTGCCGGCCAGGCTGGGCAGGACCTGCCCCACAGACTGCGGGCGCTGCTCTTCCTCCCTGAGGCTGGAGCCCAGGCTCTGTGGGCCCCAGCAAGGCCTCCTCCCAGGCAGGAGGGCGGGTGGCTAAGTCGGAGCCGGCTTCCATTCTCCCCTCCAACTTCCTGGAGTTGCTAAAGTCACTTGGCCACAGCCCGGAGGGACTGGGCAGGCGGCCTGGTCCCCTGACCACCTTCTCTCCTGCCCAAGGTCCCCAACGCCAGTGGGGCTCCCCTGTCTCCCCCAAACTGGCCGCGGCCGGCAGGCGCAGGGTTAACTCGGCGCTCCCGGCCGCGCGATGGGGGTGGGGGGCCGGGGGCGTGCCTGTCGGGAAGTATGGATTTCTGCAGTGGTTTTACTGGAAAAGCTGTAGCCGAAGGTGGGAGGGGGTCACCATGGCAACTTCTGGCTGTGGGAACAGGTTGGCTAGTGGGAACCGATTCTTCCAGGGGCCCCAGGGGGCCCGGCAGGCCGTGGGCGCCCGGGGGACCCTACGCAGGCCTCCCGGGGATCCTCGCCGCCGGGGAGGCTCGAGGCTCTCCCCGCCCGGCCGCCCGGTAAGGGCTCCCCAGGGCTGGGCCCCTGGCTCGGCCGCCCCGCCCCCATCGGAGCCCCTACACCGAGCTGTCAATCGATGAACCAATTACCAGGCCGCCGGGCCCGCGGGAGTCTCCCTCCTGGAGAGCTTTCCCTCCGCGCTGGGCTCGCGGCCTGGGTGGAGTTCAGTCCCGCTCCGGCCTGACCCACCCGAGGGTCTGGGGCGAGGGGTCAGGAGCTTCCCGTGGGGAAGATGCCGGCCAAGGAGCAAGTTCTTTCCCACCCCAGCAGCACGCACAGCCCTCGCAGGGAGCGAGACACGGGCCCCTAGATGCCCGGGAAGGGGTGAGGGACGAGGACCCGAGACTCAAGTGCACCTCCAAACCCCAACGCCGGCTGTCGGCACCTGGGGCCACCCTGCCCAGCGCCCTATCGGTTGTGGGCTCCCCCAGGCTGGACCTCCTGCGACACCCCACTAGAGCAGCTGATTCAGCCGCGGACCCCTGAGGCTTACTGGGTGTGGGGCGCATGGGACCCAGGCATGTGGCCAAGTGTGCATGGTGCGCACCAGAGCAGACCCTGCCAGGAGAGGTCCAGGCTGGACTTGGGCCCCTGCAAACCATGCAGGCTGGTGGGAGGGTCAGGCCTGTGTGTGTGTGTGTGGGGGGGGGGTCAGTGACAGTGTCCGGAAGACACTTCCAGGAATCTCCAGGGGGCGGTGCCCAAACGCGGGGACTAGGCAGGGAGGGGGTGTGCAGTGATGGGGGAGGGTCCACTGTGCTCAGCTTCTTGAGAAGTTGCCTGGAATGACCACCCATCCCTGAAAACCCGTGAATGCCAACCCCTGCTCTGCTGGAGATCCTTAGACGGGTAACTCCTCTGAATGTTGGTTTCCTCATCTATGAAATGGGCACGATAAGACCACTCCTGTCTCCAGCAAGTGGTCACTAAAATGAGACTAGGTGATGCTAGGGAAATCGATGGACGCAGGATGCCAAAGTCCCCCGTTCTCTCCTTCCCACTCCTGCCAGAAAAGAGCCGGCCGGTCTTAAGGCCTCTTGCTGATACGTGCGGCTGCACACGAAGGATCGGTCCCCTAGGGACGCACCCCGAGCATTGGCCTCTGGCCATGGCGCCCCCTACCGGCGGTGTCTGCGCAGACCAGAGCCGGAGAGAGGACTATGACTCCCGCGACTGAGGCACTGGTGACCGGGACACAGGTGCGGCCTCCCAAGGCCGCGGTGCGGAGTCAACCTGCGCTCACCACCGGTCCCGGCCACGGGGCTGACTTGGGGTCGCTCCCGCACCCGCTGCTCCCCGCCCCGCGCCTGCGCTCCCGCTCTCGGGTCTGCCGAAGCCCGATAAAACATTTGGGGGAGATAAGTGCTGCGTATAAATAATTAAGACCACATGCACACTCGCCAACAGCAACAACAAAAAGTTTAAAACCCCCATTCCGGGAACTGCGGCCTCACTGTGGCCCGGGGCGGGGCTGCTAAGGCCCACCTCACCGACTGGCTCCTGGGGAGGATGCGCCAGTCCTCCCCAGCGACAGGGGCCTGCCTCCCTGCATGGCCTAGAGAGCGCATATAGAGGGTGGCAGAGGGACTTCCAGCCCGGGGGGGGGGCGGAGGACGCTGGCACCAACATGAGGTGGCCTCAGGCACCCAGGCCCAGCCAACACCGGACAGCCCCTAGGCAGCCAGTTGGTTCCCAGTAAGCACTGTCAAATAAACACTCAACTCCAGGCTCCGGGGCACGGCTGTCCTGAGCTCTTGATGAGGGCACAGCCGGGAGGAGTCAGCGGTCAGCACACGCCCCTCCTCTGCTCAGGGTCAGCACCAGATTGCCCCTGCGGGGGGGGGGGAAGTCTTGCTCTGTCATGGCAGGATCCTGCTGACAGCAGTGTCTAATCCCACATTCTGCCTGTTCATGGTGCTCTGTCCCACCCACTGTCCCACCAAGTCACCGCTTGCCGGAGCCGCCCCTGGTGGTCCACCTTGCTCCCTGCGGGTCCATCCTCTTCTTCCCTCCATGCTCCCTGCCCATGTTCTCAAGGGAGCTCCTCCCAACTCTCTGCTGGCAGATTTTTCATCACATTTATTCAGGTATTTTCGGAATGCCCATGCTGTCAGGGATCCCAAAATGAGAAGAAACACAGTTTCTGCCCTCAGGACCCGGAAGCCCAGTGAGGGACTCTGGCAAGTGACCAGAGGTTGCTCCAAGGTAAGCAGGTGCAAGGAGGCAGGAAGAAGGGGGAGTGTTAGTCAGGCACAATGGCATTCACCTGTAATCCCAGTGCTCAGGAGGCTGAGACTGGAGGATCGTAAGTTTGAGGTGAGCCACAGCAATTTAGCGAGGCCCTAAGCAACTTAGCAAGACCCTATCTCGGAATAGAAACTTATTAAAAAAAAAAAAAGGACTGGGGATGTAGCTCAGTGGTAAAGTGCCCCTGGATTAAATCCCCAGTACCAAAATAAAAACAAAAAGGAAGGGGAGTTCTATCTTGCCTGAGGGGTGGGTCTGCAGTGGGAGGCTTCCTGGAGGAAGACGCTGGAAACCAGACTCGACTTCTCCAGGTGCAGAAGAGAAAGAGGGCTGCACTCGCCTCCAGTCCTCTGACTCTGCCTCCTCCTGGCTCTGCACCGGGGCCCTCGCAGTCACAGGGGTCCTGCAGAGATCTCTGAAGCAAGCATGGGCTCCAATCTTGGCTGTGCTGCTTGCTGGCAAGTTACTCTACCTCTCTGACCTCAGTTTTCTCACCAGTAAAATAGGGGTCATGGTCCCAGCCATACTGGCTCCTGGCTGTCTGTCCAAGATCCTGCCCTGGCCAGAAACAAAACATCCCAACCCTAGCACCCGGAGGGTGGGCAAGACCTTGAGGGCCCACAGCCTCCCTTGAGGGCCCTCCCTCCCCAGCCGCGGTTCACCAGGCACACGAGGTGTGCGCCTGAACTCCCGGGATCGCCCGTGTCTTGTTCCACAGCCCACCAGGTCAGGAAGGCTCGGCAGCACAATCTACATTCTGGGCCCTGGCAGGAGTGGGACAGTGTGTGTCATGGAATTCAGCTCTCCAGAGATGAACTTCCCAAAGGGGTCCCTGGGCTGGGGGAGGGGTCAGGCTACAGCTGGTTCTGCATGTTGTCCCACAGTAAGGGATTCTTGGCGTCCTGGTCAGAAGTTGCACCCTAGGCTGCCTCTCCCTCACACCCCAGGGCCCCGACTTCTCCCTCCTCCCAGTGGGGACACATGTCCATGGTACCTCTGTGCCCTCATCTCCACCTGACCCTCCATCAAGCCATCTGGGAACTTCCCTCTCCAGGCAGCCCTCCAGGCTCCTGAGAGAGGGGTCTTCCTTCCCTCTGCCCCTGGACAGCAAGCTCAGTGGGCAGCTGCTCAGGATAAGAAACCTAGAGCCAGAAAACAGCAACCTGCAGGCCTTCACAGTTTGGATCATGCATCTGCCAATAAGAAACACACACACAAACCAGGTGTGGGGTGCACACCTGTCATGCAGCAGCTCAGGAGGCTGAGGCAGGAGGACCCAAGTTCAAGGCCAGCCTGGGCAAGTTAGGGAGACCTTGTCTAAAAAATAAAAAAATAAAAAGAGCTGGGATTTAGCTCAGTGGTAAAACACCCCTGGGTTCCATCCCTGCTACTAAAACACAGACAGACAGACAACACACGTATAGATTACTTGTATTGTAAACTATTCGCAAAAGATAGGCCTTTGAAAGGGGATAACTACCAAGTGTGTAGACTCCTCTCCACCCCCCTTGGACCACCCTGTGCGTCCCTGTTTTGGAGAACAATGTGAAGGAGACACCCCTTGTGCTTCCCAACCGTGGCAGGTCCTGGCACCTCGAGTTCCAACCTTCCTTCTTCCCAGAGATCCCCTCCCAAACTCCGCCACGATGACAAATGTTCTTCTCATGGTCTCAGCTGTTCTTTGGCTGCTGGGGTCAGGCCTGGGATGTCCCGGATGTCCCCCAACAATGGCATGGTCCATCCCTGCAGGACTTCCAGGGAAGATAACCTAGAACTGCCTGCGGGGACGGGATGACAGATGGGTTGGGATGTGGAAGGACGCTCTGCAGAGCTGGGTAACTGAGGTTTGGATCCTGGCTCTGGAGCCGGAGAGCCTCTCTGAGCAGAGAGCCAGCGGCTGGAGGGCACCCCTGGGGTTGCACACTGGAGCCGCCGTGAGTGCCCCCGGGTTTACAATGGGTCGTGGTGCCCCTCATAGATCAGAAATGTTGGGAGTCAGACACACACTGTCTGTCCAAGGAGCTTCGCAGGGGAGCTGTGTCACTGGGGTGTCCGTGGTTTCCTCTCACCATCTCAAGCCCCTGCCGCTGCCCAGCATCTCGAGAGAGTGTGCATCCCTACTGCTAGTCTAGGAAAAGATAAAATTCAAAGTGCAGTTCTTACCCAATGTTCTCACACCACAGCAAAGTCCAAAGTCCTAGGCTGAACTCCTAAGTCGGGAACCACCTGTATTCCCTGTCGGGAAACTGCCTGTCCAGGGATTCAGGCCCTCAGTGGGCTGGGCACCATTCCTGCCCACACCCCTTGTCACTGAGATGCCAGGACCCTACTGCAGTAGTCAGGGAAGCCCACCCAGGGTGACAGGTGAGCGAGTCCTGGAATTCTGCATCTCCAGGGCAGAGCCAAAGCCTTGGCTTCTGTCCACACGA
The DNA here is from genome assembly GCF_021218885.2 of Marmota monax. Lineage (NCBI taxonomy): Eukaryota > Metazoa > Chordata > Mammalia > Rodentia > Sciuridae > Marmota > Marmota monax. The sequence continues at coordinate 67,998 of NW_026692700.1, read as the reverse complement.
ATCCCACTCATGTCTGTCTCGGACACCTTCCTTGTTCTTTCCCTCAAAGACTCTGGCCCTGTGGCTGCAGGAGCAGAAGAGGGTAAAAGGGAGGGCCTCAGGGGAAGGGTGCTCTCTGCGGGTACTCTGCCAAGCAGGCACTGCCCTGAGCTGGTCCTCGAGCTTGTGGCCCACTCACCCTCAGGCCCCTGTGCCCAGCACTGGGCCAGTGCCTGTGGAATGGATCTACCCTTAGATGGCTGCCGCAGGCCATGCCAGCATCTGACCCTCCCTCCTCCTGACCAGCGGGCTGAAGGGCCAGAACAGGGGCCCCTCACAGGCAAGGGCATAGGCAGGCAGGGACCTGACCCTTGTGCCTGGGTCCAGGCCCAGTAACAGGAAGCAAGAGCCCTGATGCCGGTAAACGAGATCCGAGAGAGATTAGAGGTCTTGCTGCCTAATCAGAAGCTGCCTGAAGTTGGAGGACAAGTTACTGGAAGGAGGAGGAAACTGCGGCGGTAAATAATGTCAAACTGAGCACAGGCCCCAGCCTACAGCAGCAGGCCTGAGGCTGTGGGGCGGGGCAGGTGGGGCGAGGTGCAGGGGCTCCGGTGTGCCCTGGACTCAGCTGGAGCCTGGGCCCTGGACCGGGGGCTTAGATACTCCCTGGGCTTCAGTCTGTTCCAGAGCTTTGCAGGAACCCCTGGGACTCAGTCCCCAGGCCCCTGCTCCCAGGGTCCATGCACATCACAGCCTCCCAGCCCTCCAGGGAGGCCCTTGAGTCAGGGACCCAGCTCTGGGGTTGGCAGGGCTCCCTCAAGTCTTCTCTGTCCCCCGCCCCAAAGCCCAGGTTCCTGGAAGCTGGCTGCTTCTCAGCAGCTCAGGGGGAGCCGGGGGGCAGTGGTCCCAGAGGGTTTCCCAGGGTTCGACCTGCTCCGCCCACCCTGCTCTCAGGCCTGCAGACTGGGCTCCTAGGCTCCAAATCTGCCCCCCAGCCCCACCCCGCCCCTCAGGCCCTCAAAGCCTACAGCTCCCTGTGGCTACACCCCTGGACCCCAAAGTGTGGGCGCCTGACCAGTTGCTCCAATCCCAGTATGCAGAGCTCCAGCCTCTTGGGAGGAGGGCCCAGGGCAGTGCCTGTCATGTACAGGCTTCCTGAGGCTGGGGCAGGATTCCCAGGCTGACCAGAGGCCACCTCTGAGTGCCCTTCGATGGCGGTGTTGTCATGGTATCCCTGGTTTCCCTGGACCCCTGTTGCCTCTGACGCTTCTTCAGACCGACCTCAACTGTCCGCCCTTGATCCCCACCCTGACCCCGTGACCCCAGCCTGAACCAGGGCAGCACAGAACAGAGGGATGCCTCCTGTGCTGCCAGACTTCAACAGTGAAGTGTCAGGTGGGCGAGCAATGGCTCTTCCCTGTGTCGGGCACACGTTCCCCAGGGCAGGAGAGAGTCACCATGACCTTGAGGTGGGGAGAACGACCTTCACAAGACTGGGATCACAGAGCAGGGGCACGCTCACTGTGACTACGTGAGAGGAAGGCTTCCTGTTCATCAGTGATGCTGGAGAAGCCAAAAGACAAGGCCCAGCGATTTCAATCTGGCTTGTCAATAAGATGCCGGGCCCTGGCGCACGCCTGTGATCCCTGTAACTCTGGAGCCTGAGGCAGGAGGATCGCAAGTTCAGGGCCAGCCTCAGAGAGAGAAGACAGGAGAGAGGAGAGACATGACATGAACAGGTTTTCACAAACAAGGACCACACACTCACCAGGATGGCTCGAGCTGAGGAGTCTGACGACGCTAAGTGTTGCTGAGATAGACATGCAGTGGGGAAGTGGGAGAGGAGATCATTTCTACCCTTGGGAAATGGCTCACGAGGTGTCCTGTGACACCAGTTCTACCCCCAGGCATGTGCCCTGCAGAAGCTGAGGCACCTGAGCCCAGGAATCAGGAATAAGAACGTGGCCATGTGTGGTGGTGCACTCCTGTAATCCCAGCAATTTGGGAGGCTGAGGCAGGAGGATCGCAAGTTCAAGGTCAGTCTCAGCAATTTAGTGAGGTCCTAAGCAACTTAGCGAGACTCTGTCTCCAAACAAAGAATAAGAAGGGCTGGGGATGTGGCTCAGTGGTTAAGTGGCCTTGGGTTCAATCCCTGGTACCAAAAAACAAAAACAAAACAAAACAAACAAAAAGAATGCTCCTGGCTGCATTGTTTGTAAAGAGCCAGTGTAGACACAGCCCAGAGAATGGAGAAATAGAGTGTCACAAACAACAGTGGAAAGGTACAGGTGGTGGCAAAGCAGGAACTTCAGCCCTGACAGATGCTCTTGGGGAAGTAGTGTCTACTCAGAGAAGCCAGACCTAAAAGAATCCGCGCTCCCAGAGAGTTCAAAGCCAGCCACACTCCACACACACACACACGAGGGGATGCAGACAGGGGGCAGAGCCATACGAAAGGCAGGGAATGTCCATCAGAGCAAGCAGCTACTCTGGCAGAGGGAGGATTGGATGGGAAGGAAGTTTCTGGAACCCCGGCCCTGGTCTAATCTTGATATGAGTGGCCACCGTGTAGGAGCTCATCTGATATTTATATTTATTGGTAACACCGTACAAAAATGCTTCCTGCCCTTTTCTGTAGGAGTGCCGCATCTCATAATTTAGAAAGAATAACAAGTGTGTTTGTGCAGAACTCTGGGATCTGGCGCTCTCCCCGGCCCAGTGCCTGGAGTTCACTGCCGCCGGCAGATGGGGTGGGGGTCATTATCCTTGGCTTGGCGGGGCAGGGGCTCCACGAGCAGAAGCCCGCGGTGACCAGTCTGTAGTCTGCCTGCTCTGTGCCCGGCTGCTCGCCCCCTGAGGTCCCCCCACCTTTAGAGCACCTCTCTGTGGACTTCCCCAGGTGGTGCAAGGCAGACGCTCTGACCTGCTGTCAGTCTTCCCTGACCAGCGGGGAGATGCAGGGGCTTGGGGAGCTCCAGTCCTTTCCCCTCCCACCCTCCCAAAGCACAGATGGCCTTGACATGGGGTGGCCCCCACATGCACCAGCACATGCCACCGCCATGCCCAGCCATGCCCCCAGGCCCAGTGCCCTGCCCTCCTGCCAGGCTCCCAGGCTGGAAGTGATGCTAGTGGTACAGACAGTGTCCCCAGACTCACAGGCTATCAGGTCTGGGTGCAGGCCAGCACCCTATAGAGGGCTCAGAGCCAAGGGGATGGGATGGAAAGGACATTTCCCTGGCCCTGTTTACCAGGACCCGCTATCTCCGGCTCCATCTGCTGCCTCCTTATCTCCACAGGGCCAGCCCCGTTCCCAGCAGCAGCCTCCTGCCGCTCACTTCCTGCCAGCAGCCTTACAGGAATATGCACACTGAACTCAGCCTGGGAGAGTGTGTGTGTGTGAGTGTGTGTGTGTGAGTGTGTGTGTGTGTGTGTACGCACTCGTGCGTGGTGCGTGTGCCTGCATGTGCCCATACCCCAGAGCCAGGGCCACCTGTGCAGGTGCCCATACCCGAGGGGGCTGTGGAAGCAGCCCACCCGGGACTCCCATCTCGAGGCTCCTTGAGCCCGGGACGTCTCCCCCAGCCCTGGGACTGACGAACAGGTCGAGACGGCCAGCGAGGGAGCAACCGCAAGGTCCCCAACCTTCCTCCAAAGCAGGGCCTGCACCAGTTCTCCACTCATGCTGCAGGGCCCCCAGGGTCAGGGATGTCAGACGCTGTGTCCCTCCCTTGTCAACCACTCAGCTGATGGTTACCACATCCTGGAGCCAGGTCCTGTGTTCAAGGATGGAAGCCCTGGGCCTCTGTGTGCCTGGAGCATGAGCTCACCGAGTAAACCCACAACAACTGTGTCCGCAGCAGTGGGAACCAAAGGAGCGGCAGGCCTCCCCAGGTGGGCCACCTCCCTCCCCTGCTCGGCTGGGGCCAGGAGCTTCCTGGAAGAAGAGGCCTCTCAGAGACCTGAAGCCTGAGAAGGGGTTTCTAGGTAGAAGGAATGCAGGTGCAGAGACCCATGTGTGGGGGAAAGGCTAGCAGACCTGTGGAACAGAAATGTCACAGGCCAGGGCCCGGGGACAGCCATGGAACTTCGAGGGGTAGAAACAGTGGCAAGAGTGGGCTGGGCTGCAGGGCCAGTCCCTGAGGCCAGGAACCTGCTGGGCCAGCAAGAGCCCAAGGAGGCCTGGCCAAGCACTGGCTGTGGGGAGAGAAGGGGACAGCTGGTGCATGGGGGCAGGAGGTGACACCTCGACCTCTGGTGGTGGGAATTCTCCTGCTGAGAACTGAAGACAGGACAGAGTTACAGAGACAGGGGAAGGGGTCAGCACAGAGCCAAAGCAAGAGGACAAGAAGACTGGCTCTGTGGAGCCTTCTCACGCCAGCCTGGGAGCTGAGACTGTCCCCAGCTGCCACCAGAACCTGACTCAGATCTCAGGTGCAGCCAGGGACACACACACACACACACACACACACAGGGATACACACATGTATGCCATGCACACACATATACCACACCCACATTCATGAACATATACACAACCCACACGTATGAACCCACAGATATGCACGCCACACACACACACACACACACACACACACACACACACACGAGCCCAGATGGCCTCCTGGGGAAGAGCCTGGGAAGCCCTCCCCAGTAGGCCTCAGGGAAGCCACAGGCCCCTGCCTTCCCCCACGACAGTCCACCCTTGCTGCTCCTTTCACACTGTAGGCCCCACTGGGGACCAGGAGGACCTGGCAGATGGAAGCTGTTCTGTCCCCACTAGCCCCAGGGAAGGCTTACTCTGCCCTCCTTGCCCTGTCCCTTTCCCAAGCCTGCAAGCAGGGAGACTGCCAGCCAGAAGGTTCTGCAAACAGGGAAGGACCTTCAAACAGGAGGCCACTCTGTGGTTGGGCCGTGGCTAGGAGATGCCTGGGACCCACTCTTTTGTCTCCAGGCTCCCCTGAGAGCGGCATGGCTGCTCCAGCCCATCCACCTCCCTTCCTTCCCACAGAGGCCCCTGCTCCCCACCCCCTACTTCCCAGCAGAAGGGCTGGGCCAGACAATGAGATAAGGACCTTGTTTTCTAAGGGCCGAATTTGTGGAGAGTGCAGGTCATACCAGGGGGACTCCTGCTCTCGGGAGGGCAGTGATCCCTTTACTTCTATAGGGGTCCTTGGGGTCCCAGACCAACAGGGACTTGCCATCCCACCCTTTCAGGATGGCCCTGCCAGGCCTGAGTCCTGAGAGTTGGTCTCAACCTGGAGGTAGGGTTTGGGCTCCATCTCCCATCCCTCTCACTTCTCCAGCCGCTCTGGGGCCTTGGGCTCGCCAGCACCAGCCTGCCCAAGGCTTTGCCCATGCTGTTCCCTGCCCAAAGAACTCCCTCCTCCTTCTCCTGGTGAATGCCCTGCTCTGTCTTCACACTGGACCAAGTCGCTGCTCCCTCCAGGAGGCCTGCTCTAGGGCCAAGACTAGGTCCCCCCAGCTGCTCCCTCCTGGCACTCCTCCACCCCAGGGGCCTGAGCAGGGCAGGCTGTGTCTGCTCTCCTTAAGTCTCCAGACCTGGCTTGGAGGAGGCCTGGTGGGCGGCTGACAGATGAGCCTGCTCTTCACCCTGGGGGCAGAGGGGGCTCCCCAGCTGGTGTGGCCTCTGCTCAGCTGGGGCTCCTGTCAGACGGACTTTCTCCCATTGGAGACAGACAATACCCGAGGCCTGTGCCCTAGGAAGGGGAGCTGCTGAGTGGGGCCGGGCCCTGTCCTCCCTGTGAGGGAAGGTCACCCATGGTCTGAGCTGAGTCAGGGTGCACCCCCCAACAGCAGCACCTAGCCCCAGAGCCTTGGGCTTCTAGACCATGAGCATTATCAATAATGACAGTCTCAGAGTCCACAACAACACTAGAATGAATACTCCTGACATAAAGCTTCCCATGAGCCAGGCACAAGGGCCATGGCTAGACACACACAGTCACTGATACCCACAGCAGCCCATTTCTCAGTTGAGAAAAGGGAAGCATGACTTGTTCAAGGTCCCACAGCTGGCAGTCGAGTTGGTTTTTAGATATTTGTTTGTTGCAGTGCTGGAGACAGAACCCCAGGGCTCACGTGTACTAGGCAAGTGCTCTACTTCTGAGCTGCACGCCAGACCTGAGTGAAGGATTTGATCTTCACACACGGTCAGACAGCCACTGGTATCCTTCAGCACTACCCTGCCTCTGTGGAGGCACCTGTCCCCCAGGGCAGGGGTGTGTGGAAGAGGGTTTTTTCCTAGACATTGCATTGGCAATCACCCATTATGCCTGGTGAGGTTGTATGCCTGGACCCAGTACCACCCTTGTGTTCCCTGCTTGGCACCTACCTAGATGTACTTGGCACACAGTAGGCGCTCAGTAAATCTATATGGAAAACAGTAAACAATAAGAAGCTATGTGTGTGTGTGTGTGTGTGTGTGTGTGTGTGTGGTGCTGGGGATTGAACCTAGGGCCTTGTGCATATGAGGCAAGTACTCTACCAACTGAGCTATGTCCCCAGCCTATGAGGCTTCTATTTAGGGGCAACATAACACTATGCTGCAGAGCTGTCCTCTGAAGACAGGTGATCCCTGGATCCCAGCAATTGACCTAAGTGACTTTAGAAATGTTCGTTAGCCTCTGGAGTCTCAGTGTCCACATCTGTTAAACGGGGACAAGTGTTTCCCAGAGCTGTTGGGAGGTTTGACTGAGTTAAATTCCTAGTGTCTGGAGCGGTGCAGGCCCACTGCGACAGCCACAGGAGCAGCCCCATTCCTTTGGTCTCCTCGGCGACGGGCGGCGAACCACAACTCCCAGCATGCAACGGGGCCCTCCCGGGCTCGCCGAGAGCAGCGTGGACTACAACTCCCAGCGTGCCCAGCGGCCTGTCCGGCCAGGGTCAGCCAGCCGCCGCAGTCTGGACGCCGAGCTAGCCGGCCCGCTTCTTCTAGACGGCCTCCCCGGGAAGAGAGAGGGCAGCCACTCCCGCCGGGCTGGGAGACGGGCGCTGCCCCCGCCATGCTCTCCGGACTGGCCCGGGCCGCGGCCCTGAGGCTCGGGGCGCCCTGCGCACGATGGTTGGGAAGCCGGGCCGGGGTCCCAGCCCACGTGGTGGACCTGCGCAGCGACACGGTGACCAGGCCCGGGCCGGCCATGAGGCGCGCCATGGCCGAGGCGGTCGTGGGGGACGACGACTACGGCGAGGACCCCACCGTCCGCGGTGAGCCGGGCATGCAGGCCCGCGGCGGGGGGTCGTCTCTGGATGACCCCAGGGCGCTGTCCATGGTGCTTGGCGGGGAGGGCGGCCAGGACTGGGCGCTCAGCTGACATTCAGGCAGAGCATTGCGCACTGTGAGAGCTTGTTGGCCCATCCCCCGGCCCGTTGGAAATGCAGGTCCCACACTGGGCCTGCTAAACTAGAATCTGCATTTTAATAGGATAACACAGTGACTTGTTTGCACAGTGCATTGACACCTAGCTGCCATCTCTAGTCAGTGGTAGAACCAGGGTTTGAATCTAGTTCTTTTTCTTTTCTTCTTCTTCGTCTTCTTTTTTTTTGTTTGCAGTACTGGGGATTGAACCCCTGGGATCTTTGCCACTGAGCTATGTCCCCAGCCCTTTTTATTTCTTATTTTAAGATAGGTCTAAGTTGCCCAGGCTGGCCTCAAACTTGCAATCCTCCTGCCTCAGCCTCCCAAGTCGCTAGGATTACAGGTGTGTGCCACCATGCCTGGCTTGAATATAGTTCTTCTGACTCTAAAATCCATAACCACTCTCCTGCACCCTCTGCTGCCTCCATGAGGACAAGCAAAACCAATCTGGAAAGGGGGGTTTTCCATAGGCTACACCTCCCTAGGATTGGGATCTAATAATCCAAAGGGTGGTTTAAGGATATAGGGACCCACAACCCACCCTGAGCTGAGAGTTGTTTTATAGTGAACCACTGCATTGGTTCTGCTGGGCTGAGTACAGCCCTTCACTGGGCCAGGAACTAGTCACCAGTTAAACTCCCAGGGCTTGTGTGTAGGGTCACTGGGTAATTGGGACTGGTCATGCATCGGGCAGACACCTGCTGTTACCAGGAGTTTCAAAGATGTGAGGCACTGCTCAGCAGGCAGCCTGCTGTGTAAACCAGTCACCACATCAGAGCCAGGGAGGTGCTGTGTTGACAGCAGTCTGTGAAGCGTTCCTTGGGAGCCAGGGGTTAGGGGCAAGTGCATGGTTCACAGGGAAGGGGGACTTTCCAGAGGTGCTTCTTAAGGATGGCCCCTGTGCCCCAGGCAGGGAAGGGAATTCTGACTCCCAGGCACTGGGCTTCAGAAGCACATGCACACTTTTTTTTTTTTGCAATGGGGCAGAGGCCTTGAATGTCATGCCAAGGGCCTTTGGACCTGATGCCACAGTCAGAGAACCAGCATGGGCTTTAGAGCAGGAGCCCCACTTGTCCCCCAGCTGTACCCTTTGTTCCCCCTCCAGCTCCCTAGAGGCTCCCCGCCTAGGGGTAGAGGAAGTCAGCAGAGAAACCACAGGGCCTCACCTGCTGGAACTGATGGGAAAGGAAGCAAGACAGGTGTGAGGTTGGGGTGGAACACAGGGTTCAAACCACAAGAGAGTTTCAGTGGCCTGGTCGGGGGAACCATGGCTGAGGAGGAGGTGAGGTGCAGTGGGTTGACTGAGGAGCCTCCAGACCCAGCTGTGTGGTTACCCAGGCCACAGACTGTGCAGCTGGTAGACTGGAGCTCCAGCCACGCCCACTTGGCCACTCACCTTGGCCTCTGGCAAAGGGGCTCACATCTGAACAAAAGTACTTTGAACTGTGCCTGTGCAGCCAGCCCAACTGCTCAGTGGTAATTGTTGATAGTTTTCCTTGCCCCACCCTCCCCTTCCTCCTCAGAGCTGCAGGAAAGGGCCGCCCAGCTGCTGGGGGTGGAGCAGACTCTGTTTGTGCCCACCAATACCATGGCCAACCTCATCTGTGGTGAGTCTGACTCCCAGGTCCTCCATGTACCCACTGCCCCTCTGTATCCAGGGCTGTGACGTTCATGAACAACTTTCCTGGATTTTTGCTGGGTGCAACATTGGGGTGTCCTGGCGGAGGAGGGGAGCAGAAGAGACTGAGGTGGGCTGATCCCTGTTCCTCCTCTGCTCTGGCCCCACAGTTCCTGTAACCACACCATCCTCACCCCTTAGGCTGTCCTGTGGTACCCCCCACTTGCCTCACCTAGTAAGCACCCCTCCCGGTTCACTGTGTGCATGTGCCCTCAGTTTGCTGACAGGGCCTGGTGGCTGCTAGTGCCCTGAGCTGCCAGTCTCCAAGGAACAACAGAGTGGCCAGCTTCTCCCTGCAGGAGAGGTTCTGCAGGTGGGGTCATGGATGTGTGGCCCGGCATTCACAGCATCCCATCCCCAAGCTGTTTATCCCGCACGTGGCAGTAAGGTGTCTCAAAGGGGTGCTGTTTCCTAATTGGCATATGCTGTGGCCCTGGGGCTCAGCCCAGATGAAGCACATGGGCACCCTAGGACTCAGAGCCAAGTCCTACCCTCCTTCCGTTTGTCTCAGTGATGGGTCACTGCCGGCGCCGGGGCTCCCAGCTCCTCCTTGGGCAGGAGTGCCACCTCCACGTCTATGAGCAGGGCGGGGTGGCTCAGGTAAGGACCAGGCACCACTCCCCTGGGGCCCGGACATCCTCTAGCCAGTACAGGTGGCCTAGGTGCTGCTTCCTAGGCACCTGGCTGGAACCTGCAGAGAAAGGGGAGAGCCTGACAGAAGCTGGCGGGAAGGCGGGAGGGAGAACCAAGTCTCAGCTTTGCCGGTGGGGGCAGAAGCGGCTGCCTGCCTGGTGCTTGGTGCCCTGCTGCCCCCTAGTGAGCACTTGGAACACTGGCACTCCAGGAAGGAGCCAGAGGAAACAGGGAAACATCTCAAATGAAAACGGGCCAGGGGCCTACACCCTCCTCACTTGGGATGCTGTGTCTGGATGCACAGAGCAAGGGAAAGTCCTTGAAACCCCGAGATGGGAAGGAGCAGGCACAAGATTGGGGTCTGGCTCCCTATTCCAGAGGACCCCTTCCATCCACCAGGAGGTACAGCTGGACCCCTGGACCTGCCTGATCCTTCACCCCTTTCCTTACCTGCAGATTGCTGGGGTGCACTCTCACTTGCTCCCAGACCTGCCCCATGGGACCCTGGACCTGGATGAGCTGGAGAGGGTGATCACTCGGGGCCTTGGGAACCCATATCACCCAGTCTGTGAGCTTGTATGCCTAGAGAACACACATAGCAGCTCAGGGGGCCGGGTCCTCCCTATCGACTACCTCCGCCAGGTAGGCTCTGCCCCGCCACTGCCCCCACTACCAGCCTGCTCCTGGCTTCCTGTGTGTTTTGAACCCCTATCTGACATGTCACAGGTACCTGTTAGTGTGTTAGTGGGCAGGGTATCATGGGGGAACATGTGTCGGCCCTAGGCTAAAGATACAAAGGGGATCACTGTTCAGTTTAGGGGCCCTAGTCCCTGCACTTGCTTAGGAACAAAGATGTCACTTGTGTGCACATGTAGGCATCAACATATGTGCACACACACACACACACTCTGCTGAGAGCCAAGTTCCAAAGCAGCATTGAGGACAGCTGCCCTGGCCCGGGAACATGCTCCTGGTGAGGCTGTGGAGTGAGCAGTTGTTGGGTGCGCCTCCAACTTCCCCTGGTCCTTAGCAGGAGCAAGGGGGCCAGGAGGCTGCCGCAGCTGAGTTCTGCTCCCCAAGTGACTGTGTGGGCATGCCACCTACCTCTATGTCCTGCACTCCTTGGGGCCTCCTGCTGCTGTCATGCAGCTTAAACAAAATGAGACGTTATGTCCTTGGCCCTTGGCAAGTGCTCCATAAAGAAGAGTTGAGTGGGTTCAGTCCCCAGTACTGCAGGAAGCTGGCACACCCACGGCCCTGGGTTCCATCCTGGGCACCTAAACCACTCAAGTTAAAGCACCACCGAGGCTCAGGCAGCACAGCAGAACCACTCAGGTGGCCCCAGACCCCTCAATTCTTCAAGAGCCATACCCAGGGGCCTCCTAGAGACCTGCCCTATCACCTGTCCCATTAACCTCTGCCTGCACTTCACCCAGGTACACCTCTTGGCCCAGTCCCATGGGGCCCGTGTCCACCTGGATGGAGCTCGACTGATGAATGCAGCTGTGGCTCTGCGTGTCCCCCCCGCCCGCATTGTGGAGCATTGTGACTCTGTGTCCTTCTGTCTCTCCAAGGTGGGGAAGCCCCTGGGCTGGTCCTCCAGACAGATGGGGTGGGAGTGCCTTGCAGAAGGAGCTGAGTTTCCCTGAGCTCCTGACCTGGCAGCTGTCCTGGACTCCAGATGCTGCCGATGGGTCAGTAGGAGGCTTCTCTCTTCCCACAGGGTCTGGGTGCACCAGTGGGGGCCCTGGTCGGGGGGCCCAAGGATTTCATCCAAGAAGCGTGGCGACTCCGTAAAGCCCTGGGTGGGGGCATGCGCCAAGCCGGGGTGCTCGCCGCAGCCGCCCTTGTGGGACTGGCTGAGGCAGAGGAAGAGCTGCCGAGGGACCACGAGAACGCGCGGAGGTTTGCCAGAGGTGCTTGGTGCCCCCCCTTCGACTCCTTCCAACCTGTGGGGGGATCTCCTGCAGCAGGCCCAAGCCCCCAGCAGGTCTGCACCCTCCTAGCCTCCAGGATACTGATTTTGCCACTGAGTCTCTAGGGTGGGACCCAGGCCAACTCGCCTCACCAGCCCTGCTCCACGCAGTGAAGCTAGGAAGTGCTTGGTGGAGACAGGATCATGGTTCTCTGCAGAATCAAAGGGTGGCCTCTAACTAGGGTCTTTCCTCCATTAACTGAGTCCTCATGGTGACCCATTTCAGCAATAAGAAAACAGGCCCAGAGAGGCCAACTGATCTAAGGTCACATGAGTAAACAGGTCCCTGTGATCCCGAAGGCCATGTCAGGACTGGTGCTCTTCTGTGGCAGCTGCTTGCCCCTCTGCCTTCCCCAGCTGACAATTCTGGGTGGTAGGGCTGTGGCGGGGTCCTGGGGTTGGGCTTTACTCACTGTAGGACCTGGCACAGGACTCCAGGCCTTGGCATCGCCCCACTGCTCTGTGGATCCTGCTGCTGTGGAGACCAACATGGTGCTGGTGAAGGTGGTCGGGCTGCCTGCTGCGGACCTGTGCCAGCGCCTGCAGGCTGTGAGCCCCGACGAGGTGGCCCAGACAGGCCATGCTGTGCGCGTGCTGCTGTTTCCCTGGACAGAGCAGTCTGTGCGTGCCGTGTGGCACCGTGACGTCTCCACCCAGGACACTGAGCTGGCACTGAGGAAGTGGGAGTTTGTGCTGAGGCAGTTGGGGCCCTGAGGATGGGGCCCTGGGCCCTGGGCCCCGGCTGGGATTGAAGTGGGGCGTGGAAGTGCCCCGAGCCTCTGGCAGAGAAGTACAGGCCAGTCTCTGGGGGAAGATGACTCCGCCCAGAGCCTACGGTTTTCTCAGTTATGCATATGTGATGTCCCCACTCAGTCAGAGACAACCAGGCAAGGGATGGGACAAGATGTGACTGAAAATCAAGAGAAAAACACAGACAAAAGAAACAGACACAGGATCATAATAATGGACTTGTTATACACAGGATTTAAAATAAAATATTTAAGAAATCAAAGGCAAAAGCATAAAGTTTGACAGACAACTTGAAATCATAGGACTACATGGAAATTCTAAAACTGAAAAATATAATAAATTAACTCAGCCGGGCATGATGGCGCATGCCTGGAATCCCAGCAACATGGGAGGCTGAGGCAGGAAGATTGCAAGTTTGAGGCCAGCCTCAGCAACTTAGCGAGACCTGTCTCAAAATAAAAAAATAAGAAGAAGAAGATAAAAAGGGCTGGGGATGTGGGTCAGTGGTTAAGCATCCCTAGGTTCACTCCCTGAACAAAAAAAAAAAGAAGTCAGTGGATAGGTTGGAAAGCAGATAAGACATAGCTCAAGAGAAATGCATGGAAGAGAAAGAACAGGAAAAAATATATCTGCATAAACAGACCCAAAAGTCATTCTGTGAAGAGTAATCAAATCGAAAACCCTGGTAAAACTGACCAAGAACGAGAGGGGGAAGCACAGAGAGTTTCTGACAATATAAGAAGGATAAAATTTAAATTGCTTGTATTATAACCAAGAATGACTACCACTAATATTTGTGCATGCTTCATTCTGGGATCTCTGTGTGTGTGTATGAGTCTGTGTGTTGAGAGAAGGGAGATCTGTGGTTGGCTTTCCATCACTGACAGTTACCTGAGGTCATCAACTTATAAGGGAAGAGGTTTATTTTGGCGCCCAGTTTTGCAGTTCTAGTTCCTGACCTTCTGGACCTATGGCAAGACAGCCCATTGTAACAGAAGCTTTTACTACCTGGATCTTTGGGGGACACCTCAGATCCAAACTGTAACATTCCTCTTAGTAGGAACCCAGGAGGAGACTGGCTTTGGGAAGATAAAGTAGTGATGTTGGCTTCAGAGTGCCAGTTTGCTGTTCAGATGCCAAACATACAGCTTACCAGCTGATCGCAAAGTGAATTTTTTTTTTGTAAATTATGTTATGGTTTATTCTTAATAGTCTACCACCAAAAAAAGGTATGAAATAGGTACCAAATGTGATCTACCTGCTTAATAATTTGGACAGCCTTTTCAAAATTATATATTTAAAGAAAAAAAAATTAACTGGTCACCAAATTCTAGCACCATGTTGAAATGGAAATAGTGACCTGGAAGGCCATTCTCTAGGGAATGTTTTCACAGAGAAAAACAGTGGGGTGGGTTTCTCAAAACCACCTTCAAATGATCCCTTCCCTAGAGTCAATACTTTTATTTTAAAGTTGTCTTAATCCATTCAGGCTGCTATAACAAAATGCCATAAACTGGTGGCTTATAAACATAAATTTATTCCTTAAAATTCTGAGGGCTAGAAAGTTCAAGATAAAAGTGCCAGAAATTCAGTGTAGGGGTGTTTTTAGGACTGGTGTTCTTTGCAGGTTCTTTGTGGGAAAATGCCCCAGAAAATAGACCCTGGGCTATGAGATTGAAGCCTCGACTACACAGTGTGTTGCTTATTGCTCTGAAGGATCGTCCTTGGGTGGCTCATTTAGAAAGTGCTGCACCCAAGAGTTCATGAGGACAAAGATATCTGTCAAGTTGTCAAGAACAACTTGAGGATGTACTGAGAACGCAACACCAGGAGATAAGGACTTGCCACCCAGAGCAGCTGGTGCTAGGCTTCCGTCCACTCCAGAAACAGGATGGCCTCTGGAACTGTAGCCCATGTCACCCCAGTACGGGCTCCTCTCTCAAGTCCCTCAGCTGAGATGCGAGTGGAGTAAGTGCAGATGAAACCCCATCCTCCTTGATCCCTGGTGAGGGACAGGCTGTAATAAGTCCTAGGTTTCTGTGGTCCCCCCCTTTACTTATCTCTAATGAATAAACCCATTTTACACAGAAAAAAAATAGTAGTGCTCAATCAAGACCCCAAGTGGAGGTGGCTAGGAAGCTGCCAGACACATAGGCACAGTGCTCAGGAGGTGGCCGAAGACCCACATGCCGGAGACAGCAGCATGGTGGACATCTTAGACTGCAGCGAGCATGTGCAATGGGAGAAGAGCAGGGGCTGTGGCGGAGGACTGTCCCTCGTCCCCGCCACCCCTCAGACAGATCCAAATCTGCAGTCTGGAGACCCAGCATCCGGGGCTCTCCAGGGCCCAGAACTGCTCGTTGGTGCTTGAGGAACAAGCAACTCAGAGAATCACAGAAAGCCAGCACCCAGCCTGTGGCGCACGTCTGCCCTGCTCTGGGATGAGTGTCAGCTCGCCATTGCTGTGCAACAAATCCCCCCAAACTCAGAAGCCCCTTCTGTAACAATAATTCACTACTTCTCCGTTTCTGTGGGTTAGGAATCAGGAAGTAGCTGAGCCAAGGGGTCCTGTCTTGGATGTTCTCCTGAGGCTGCAGGTGGGACATCACCTGGACCACACTATCTGACAAATCTGCTTCCCTGGTGGCTCACCCACACGGCTGGCATATTGCAGCTGGCTTTGGTGGAGTCC
The DNA here is from genome assembly GCF_021218885.2 of Marmota monax. Lineage (NCBI taxonomy): Eukaryota > Metazoa > Chordata > Mammalia > Rodentia > Sciuridae > Marmota > Marmota monax. The sequence continues at coordinate 52,916 of NW_026692700.1, read as the reverse complement.
TGGGTTCCTGTGTGGGTGGCATCTGCTCAGGACTACTGGAGCACCCTCCCAACACAACAGCTGCCCCCCCCCCCAACACCACCACCAGCAGCAACTAAGAGATGGAGTGTTATGGTTTGGATATGAGGTGCCACCCAAGACCTCCTGGGTTAGTGCAGGATCATTCAGAGGTAAAGTGACTAGATTATGAGAGCCGTGACCTGTCAGGCAGATGGGGCAGCTGGAGGAGGTGGCTCACTGGGGTGTGCCCTGGAAGGGTGCATCCTCCCCGCAGCCCCTTCCCTCCCTCTGCTTGTTGGCTGCCAGGAGTGGAGCAGTCTCCCCCAGTTGCTGCCATTCTGCTCTGTTCACCTCGGGCCCAGAGCCATGGAGTCAGCTGACCACGGACGGAACCTCTGAAACTGGCCAAAATAAACGTTTCCTCCTCTAAGTTGTTCTTGTCGAGTATGTGAGGCAATGATGTAAAGCTGGCTAGCACAGAGGCAGGAGCTGCAGTGCACTGTGACTTCACAGGTGACACCGTCAGCCCTGACTCAGTGTGGCTGGGGCACACCAGGGTCCCTGGCGCCACTATGGGGCTGCTCTTACACCTGTGGGTCTGAGCTCAGGGCAGCCTCTAGACTCCCAGCTCAGGCCCTGGTCAGGGCATAAGTGGCAACAGAGCCAGCTACAAGATGGAGTGGACGAATGTGTCTCAGGAAGGAAGCAGAGCTGGACCATCGCTGGGGTGCGGCTTCACTGGGTGTGAGGAGGGGGAGCTCTAGGGGGCTTCCTCGTCAGGCCTGGCACGGGGCTGTGGGAACTGAGGTGTGCTCTCCTGCCCTCCTCGGCTTCTTGCCCCGAGTCACGTGCATTGTGACTGTCATTGGTTACCTGTCCTCAGCAGCCCTGAAGCACCACTGAACCTTCCCTAGTGGCATTTACCTGCCTTCTCACCTTGGCCACTGAACTATGAAACAGTGCAACCCAATCACCACAGAGACTGGCCCTCCAGAGTGGAGGGCTCAAGTGTCCTGGCTAAGCCCCATGCCTACCCACACACTCTGCAGGCCACATGCACATCCTTAAGCAAATCTGGTGTCCCTGCAGCCACCTGTGGGGGTATTCCTAGAGTCCTAGCCCCAGAGCCCAAGCCCGTCTGCAAGCAGAGGGGCCTGAGGCTGAACTCACACCCTGAGCTCCGCAGCAAACACGGGCTGAGAAACCTTTCCTGCTGAGTAAGGGAGCTGCCCAGACCCAGCTGCAGGCCCAGCTCCTTCCAGCCCAAGCCGACCTGGGGAGGAGGAGGCCCTGGTCTGCAGGAGACATGGCTGGATGTGCACACACATGCACACGTATGTGCACACAGGACTCTGGCTGGACAGTTTGACAACTGTGCAAGCAGACACACAGGACATCGTTGGAGGTACAGACATGCACACACCACTGCTAACAGTGCTTGCTCACCTTCACAGCGTCTGTGAGGCAAGGACAAATAGGGCCTATTTTGAAAAATTCTAAGAAAAAAAACACAGAGCTCCGTCTGCACAGAGCACAAGCTGGTTTATTCAAGGACAGATCAGCACAGTGTTCCCACAGGGAGTGGCCAATGTTCAAACACGGTAGGAAGAGAAGCCCCACTCGACTGCCCAGCTCTTTGTCTCGGTGGGCCCTGCCAAATCTGTGCCAGCTCCATGTCCTCAGGAGCAATAAGGACAAACAGGGGAGGAGGTCAAAGCTCTAAAGGTGTCATCTTTCCCCTCACATGGCCCAAAGCTCAGGAAGGCCCTGCACAGGAAATGGGGCTTCCAGGACCTTCCCTGGGGCCCCTTTTCCTGCATCTGCCCAGCTGTCCACCTACATAAAAACATGCCTGCCCCTCCCTGTGGCCCAAGATGACTCAGGGGGGGCTGGATGGCCCTGTCCTCACATCTCGTCCTTGGACCAGCCTGGGCCTATGAGCAGGCCCCACCCCACTAAGCCTCTACCGATTGCTCAACAAGTCTGCAGCCCAAACTCCAGGCCTGGCCCCTGCCACCTGGCAGCCCCAGCCCTTCTGGCTGAGGAGCCCCTTCATCCAGGTCACTCACAGGGCGGGCTAGGCACGGCTCCAGCTCACCCCACCACATCGCACCCCATGGTGGAGATGCCCCCACCATGGCACAGAGTTCCCCATCCCCACCCTGCCCTTCTGGGACCTCCACATCTGTCAGTCAAGCTGCCCCAGGGCCCTTGGCAGTTACAAGCATCCCCAAGTTGCTGCAGAAGGGAAGGGTCAGAGCCAGCAGGAGCCATGGCCTGCAGCATATGCCCCACCTGGGTGCGTGCAGAGTCACCCACCTGGTGGGAAGACAAGGGAGGGGCAGGGCACATGGGGTGGGAGCCAGTCTGCCTATAAACTAAAGGGATCTCCGCCCTGTCCTTGCTCTCCTCCCTAACAACCCTGCTCTGGAGGATGGGGACAAAACAGAGGCCTGGGGTCCCACCAACCTACTAGAACATTGGGTCCTGCCCTTGGCTCCTGAGTGGTCTGGGCCTTGGTCTCCCCCAGCAACACAGGGTGAAAGGTGACCACTGCACAGGGCTGTGAGGGCCAGGGAACAGGGGGTACTCATATTTAACACACACCTGTGCACTCTGAAGCCACCCCTCATCGAGACAGGTCATTAGGAATGTGGGTAGCTGAGGAGGGCCAGCCATAGCCCAAGAGACAAGAACACCCCCAGAGAACCCAGGAGCCCAAGGTACCCCCACCCGACTGTACCACCCAGAACCCATGTGCCTTGCGGCCCTGGCCTCCTCTGTCCAGACACTTCCTTGTCTCTAAGAGGAGGAAATCCTATCTGTATCTGAAGGGCAAAGCAGCATGACTGGCCAAGGGCTTCCCCAGTGTGCCATCCAGGGTGTTCCAGGCCAGGCTCTAGCCAGGCCTGCAGAACGGGACTCCCAGGAGATGCCAAGCACTGCCCCCCCCCGCCCCCCAGCTCAGATGGCCACAGAGTGGGGAGCACCTGGGAGCCTGCTCAGGCTGAGGGTTCGGGCGGCTGCCAACAGGAGGGTGCCACTGAGTGCCTCCAGGGCACAGGAGCCCCAGGCCAGGGCCACTGACCAGCCGAAGCTGATGTGGACGCCCTGCATGTGCTGCAGGCCGTACTGGCGGGCAGTCTCCGCGAAGGCCAGGTGCGAGTAGCTGATATAGACGCTGACCCCCGCCAGGGTCAGGGCACCTGGAGAGAGAAGGGGCAGGGTGGCTGCTCAGGGTATCCCTAGGGGACCCCTGGTCCACAGGTCCTGTCAACGGAGCCCAGCAGGCAGCTCACCACCCCACCCCTCTCCTGGTCAGCACTGATGGACACTCAGCAGGGCCCTCTCTCCCAGATACCACCTTGCCCTCCCCTTCTTACAGCGCTAATGGGGTAGCAGGGGGCGAGCTGGCCTCAGGGAGGTCCCCATGGTGTGACATTCTTGTCTCAGAGCCCCAGCACTGCTGTCCATAGCTGACCCTCTGCCCTGCAGGCTAGGAGCTGGCGCCAAGACTCAGGTGGCTCCCAGGAGTGCCCTGAGCAAGGGGGGCTGCGGGATGTCCGTGGAGCCATCCAGCCTCAAACCCTTGCCCCTCTGGACTCCCCTTCCTTGGAGTGGTGCACCCTCCGCCCCGGGAGGCTGGAGCTGCCTCCAGAGCCTGGCCTGCACCCGCGCCCTGTTCCAGGCACAGCGCAGAGGTTTCTTGTCAGCACAGGCTTCCTGGGTACAGTCCCAAGCCAACTCCTCCTCTCTGGGGTTCCCAAGGTCCTCTAAATTGGATCTTGGACCCTTGCAGACTCTGACCCTGGTCAAGGTCACAGCTGACACTTTGACTATTCCCAATTTTATTCTCAAGTCAAGGAGACCTTGCCGTCCTGTGGCCAAAACCAAGGCTGATGATTCCCCAACCTCAGCTCCAAGCGAGGCCCACCACCTGCTCCTGATAAAGGTCTACCAGAGTCCAGCATCCCCTGGGGAGGGAAGCAGGCCTGCCCGGGAGGGGACCCCAGCCCCGTATGGTCTGGTCTTTGTCACCATGACAGCAGAACTAGCCTAAGACACCAGACCCAACACACATCTGACAGGGGCCACTGAGGGCTGACCCCAAGAAGCCACCTTCAGTGACAACCAGCCTGGCAGGAGGGGAGTTTGGTGGCTGGGGCAGACAACACCAAAAACAGTGAAGGGGGCCTAGGACCATTTTCCTTCTCACCTTAGAGAGTCCTGGGGCCTCTCAGACCCTCAGGACTCTTAGCTGTTAAGGTGGCATTGGGGGTGCTGGGGGAGTGCTGGGCCCAGTGCCCAGCACCTGTCAGCTGCAGCACTACCGAAGTATAATCTGGGCCTATTGGGGTCAATGCCAAGGACCCTGATGCCCTAGCTCACCCCACCTGGTGCCTGGCCTTGCCTCACCTGTGTCAGAACCCTGCCCCCTCCCCTACTCCACCCATCAGGACAGGTGGGGTGTGAGGACAGCAGCTGGGGGCATCCCACAGCCCCAGCACCACCTGTCCTGGGGAAGCAGGTCCTAGAGTCACTGTGAGGAGGCTCCAGCGGCCCAGCTCCACTCTGGTAGGCCCTGCATACAGGTCCCAGCCAGAGACTCTGCTGCACTTCTGTGGCCTGGGGGTTCCCAGGCTCCACGTAGCCCAGAGGGGAACAGGATGGGCAGGGGCGCAGGGAGGTAGAGTCCCACTCCCAGCATCTGCAGTCCCAGCTGGCTCTCCCAGAAACCCTGGACTCACCCCCCAGCAAGAAGTAGCAGCCGGTGAGTAGCAGCAGAGGGACACTCCGGGCCAGGGAGCTGAGCAGGCCGCAGACCCAGCCGCACACAATGAGGATCAGGCTCAACGGAAGGACCACCATGACAGCTCGGTGCAGCGCTGTGAGAGAGGGGGCTCAGGGGCAGGCAGACAGGGACCCTGCCCCCAGGAAGGTGGAGGCCAGCCTGCCCAGAGGACAGTGATATGCTGCTTCACCTGCTTGGGCCAGGGTGGGGGTGGGTTGAGCTGATGCCTGTCTCCATGGCAACCACAGGACCTTCCCAGTGGTTACCTGTCGTCCTGTGCAGCCTTCCTGAGGCCAGGGTGAGGAAGACTCCTGAGTACCCTCCCTACCCCTACTCTCAGGTCTCTCTGGGGCAGCAGACATGTGCCCGCTAACCCACCAGGGGGAGATGCGTGCCAGGCTGACCAACTGTCCATCTGGAAAGATAACAGAGAGTCCAAAAAGGGGAGCTCATGGGCTTCACCAGCTCCAGTCATGCCACAGCCGCCTGCTTCCCCCGACAACTAGGGGTGGGCAGTTACCACTGAAAGGGAACTGGGCACAGGGAGGCCAAGCAGGCTGAGCTGTGCCTATGTAAGGAGCCACCTGGAGAGAGAGGAGCTATGGATGGAAAAGTCCCCTGGTAACAGCAAGCCATTGGAAGCAGTTCGGGGTGGGCTGGGGTGGGATGGCTTCTGTCCCAGCCCTGCCCAAAGAATCAGGGATATGGCAGAGATGGCACTGCCCGGACTCACAGAGAAGGTGCTGCACTGAGGGGGAGACATCCAGGCCCTTGCTGCTGAAGGGGTCGATCAGGGGTATGCAGCTGTTCTGCCCTGGAAAGCCGAAGTGCAAAGCAGGAGCTGGGGACAATGGGCACCCAGCAGCCCCCAGAGCCATGTGGACAAATTGTGGCCCTGGGGCCCTATTGGAATCTCTCCCCTGGAACTTGGGGCTGGGACTTCAAATGGGATTAGAGGTTCAAGACCTTGTTTGGTTTATATATTTTATTATTATTATTTTAATGTGGTGCTGGAGATGGAACCCAGGGCCTCATGCATGCTAGGTAAGCACTCTACCAATTGAGCTGTATCCCCAGCCTTATTTAATTTCTTTTAATGAACAGGTCACAGCTGCATGGATGTGTGTTTAAAATCTCTAACACTCCAGTGGGGCACGGTGGTGCATGCCTGTAATCCCAGTGGGAGACTGAAGCAGGAGGAAAGCCAGCCTCAGCAAAAGCAAGGCGCTAAGCAAGTCAGTGAGACCCTGTCTCTAAATAAAATACAAAAAATAGTGCTGGGGATGTGGCTCAGTGGTTAAGTGCACCTGAGTTGAATTCCTGGTACCAAAAAAAAAAAAAAAAAAAAAATCTGGACAGGCTCCCCTCCAGACTGCCCAGTGCAAGGTTCCTGCGAGATGCTGCAATAACAAGGCCAGACTTGGGGCTGGAGTTGTGGCTCAGCCATAGAGCGCTTGCCTAGCACGGGCGAGGCCCTGGGTTCCATCCCCAACACCATATAAAAATAAATAAATAAAGATATTGTGTACAACTACAACTAAAAAAAAAACAAGGCCAGACTCCTCAGGTCCTGTGGGCACTGACTCACGCACATGCAACCCACACAATGCACGTATGTGTGCACACACACCCATTGTCAAGAGGATGACCACGCTCAGCCCTTTCTCCTCATCACACACACACACACACACACACACACCCCTACACACAGTGCTCGCTCAGCCACACGCGTGGGCAAACAGCACGCAAGCTCTCTACTTACACGCCTTCATACCCATGTGCCTGCTCATACTAGCATGTGCTCACACAAGCTCACACTCACACTCACATATACACTCACATTCATACACTGATGCGTGCTGTCACATTCATACACACACGCTTCACAGCCTCCCAAGGCCCCAGCCACCCAGGGCTCATCCTGCGGGGCGGGGGGGGGGGGGGGACCCCAGGCTGGCCCCAGAGTGGAGAGGCGGGGCTGGGAGGGCCCAGGCGCAGTCATCTACAGAAGCAACTCCTGGTCACTTGGGGTTAGACCCATAGCCTTTCCAGAGACCCCAGCAACCCACACCCGGGCTTCCCACACTGGCCCCGATTCCAACCCAGCCCCACCCCTCCCCTCCAGGAAGGCCGTGGGGGTCACCTGGCAGAGGAGCCACAGAGCAGGGGCAGCTGCTGGGGCTGGGCGGGCAAGCCTCCCTGCTCTCCCTCCTCCTTCGCGAGGAGGCCTCAGCTTCCTCCCATCTGAGTTTCCAAGACTTGGAGGTTGAATAGGGACAGGTCCCAAATTACCCAGCGACCCGAAGGACCATGCGTGCCTTGGGGTGACCTGCAATCTCCCACATGATGTGCCACCCCATCTCTAGCCAAGGCAGGTTCCAGAGGAAGGTACCTGAGGTCCTTGTGGGGTCGCACAGTGCCAACCCCCCTTCCTCTTCCCAACTCTGGCCCCGCTGCCCCGGCGTGTCCCTGAGGAGTCAGTCCCTTCCTCTCCACAGCCCAACTGTCACCACAAGTTTGAGGGGGACGAGAGTGACAGGGAGGGGGCTGAGAGACCCCCTGAGGGGCAGACTGCTCTGCGGGCAGGATCTGGGAGGAGGGACGAGCGGGGGAAGGGACTTCGGAGGGGAAGGGCGCGGGGTGGCGGGGGCGCTTACCTTCGCAAGTGCGCCAGAGCCCCGAGTGCGAGGACAGCCGCTCGGCGCGGTCGGTGCGGTCACCGGCGTCCGCCACCTCCAGGATGTACCAGTAGTCGCTGGCGACCGCGGCGGCCAGCAGCGCGAAGCTGAGCAGCGCGCCCAGGGCAGCGGCCAGCAGCAGCGCGGCCAGTCGGGCCATGGAGAGGGAGCCGAGGGAGCGGGGCAGGGGCGAGCCCAGCGGGGAGCGGGGCCGGGGTCTGGGGGCGCGGGCAGGGAAGCTCGGAGAGGGCAACAGGACACGCAGGGGCTGGGAGAGTGGGGGAAATGGAGGCGGAGTGGGGGGCGTCCCGAGAGCCGCAGATGGGCGTGGAGGGGGCGGAGCAGGGCAGGACTGGACCAGGGGCAGGGGCAGCGCACTCAGCAGGAGGGTCGTCGCGCTGCTGGAGGCTCTTTTGCAAGGAACTGCTTTTCTGGCGCCGCTGGCCGCGTGGTGCCCTCAGTTTTGCAAGGAAACCGATGCCACATTTCTGTGGTGGCCAGGTTTGTCCCAAAGGGAAAGGAGGAAGAAGTCGCAAAGCCTAAGGATGCAGCGGAGCCACAGACCCGGATTCAAATCCTAGCGTCCCCAGGAGGGGAGCTGGCCACAAGTGCTCGGGATGTTTCTGAACTCAGGTTCTTCAGCAACACAGTGGGCCTACGACTGCTTGACCCGGCTGCCCCGCAATTGAGGGATGCAGGGTCAGCCTGAGACCTGTCCCTGGGCTGCTGGACTACTCACCCAAAGTTCTTGGAAGCATCTGAGCCTGGAAAAGAAGATGCCTCAGCTGGGCACTGGCCCCAGTTGGCCCTGGAGTTCTGGTCTTGATCAGTCCTGAGGACTAACCAAATGGGATCATTGGAATGGGGCCAGTGTGAGTGCCAGGGGTAGCTTGCTCCAGACGGGCTCCTAGCTGCAGACACACATCTGGCAAGCCAGTCTCTACTCAGCCACTCACTAAGCATGCAAAAAGAGGGCACAGGAGGCAGAGGACTCACAGAGTCCCCCAACCCGGGCATGGGCACTGGCACTATTGAGAGGGCAGGACAGATTGGGTGGCTTTCCCTGGGTGGCTACCCCAGGGCTGGACAGGGCTTGCAGAGAGGGGAGAGGTTGAATTTGGCATCTTCACTGACTGTGCCTCGTCCTGAATGCAGCAGCTGCATGACTTATGGTCAACCCAGGCCTCTCAACTCCAAGTGTTTGGGCCATTTTTTCTCTGACTAGGCTCCTGCTGGTTTGTAGAACATGAACATGGAAGTAAAAGCAATTCCAGCAAAGTTATTGAAACAGTATTTCACAAGGAATTCAGAGTGGCGTAGAATTGTTCCTGGATTGTGTAGGCTGTTCATCCTTCCACACACCCCACCAGACTGATACCCACTGCATCAGCCAAGGGGCCCACTGTGCTGACAGCCCCTCGGGCTGGAGCAGCCCTGCTCTGGAGCCATGTGGCAGTCCATAGCCAATTGGACCCCGAAGGTGAGAGAATTTAGCAGGTGCTCCAAGGACTGTAGCCTCCAAAAGCAGGAGTGGGGAAGAGAGAGGAGTGGGGCAGCCTGTCCTGCTCCAGGGCCTCCTTCAAGCCCTCCATCCACTCTGATTACAGTAGGGAAAAAAGTGGTGAAGAGTGCTAACTCGGGGCTCCCCAGCAGTCACAGTAAAACAGTACAAGTCAATGTGGCTTTGGCTGAGTCAAAACCTATGTGTCACACATGCCCGCGTGGATAAGATGTGAATTGACTATTGGGGGGAGCTAGAGGAACTGTGTGTCTCTTCATGCCTCCTCCCAGTGAGCCTCCGACCTTGAGCTGAGGAGGTCTGAAAGGATCTCTGTTCTTGCACCTACTACAGCTTGGGCAAGAAGGGAAGCAGCTGTCAGGGCCAGGAGGGTGGGACCCAGAGGGAGGTTTCCAAGCCACACGTCTGTCGCCCACATGCTACAGGGCTGGGAGGTGGCCAGTCAGCAGTCCACACACACTCTGCTTTCAGACCTGGGTTCTGGGTTTAAGCCCAGATGAGCAGCTGGATTAGACTGTCCCCTGGACAGCAGGCACCCAACCTTGAGGGGCCACCTGATGAATCCTGCCAGTGTACTTCCCTTGAAGTGGACTCAGTTACAGCCCAGCTGAAGAGGAGCTGCTTTAGAAGGACCCTTACCTCCCATTTTCCTCTTTCCTCCCTCAGCTTGGACCCCACTCTGGCAGATGCCAAGCCTCTCCCAGCTCTCCAAAGCCAGCGTCAGACCACCACGGTTGAAATCAGGGGCAGGAGCAGGCTCATGATGGGGACACTCCATTTTTCAATGACAAAAATAAGGCTGCATCTAAGCTTCTGTTCTTCTAGGCCACATCTAACTACCTAGCACCACTGGCCTTTGTGGGGAGGAGCAGGATGGCTGGCCCCATCCATGGCCATCTGGCAGGCAAGCCTCCGGCTCCAGAATGACCAGCTACTGTCCCCAACACAGGACTGAGGAAGCAGCTGAAACCACGGGCTAATTACCCTCAGAGCAGCCTGGCATCAGCTCTACAGAGACCAATTTTGCGGCACTTGGCAGGCATTCTGCGACAGAAAATGAACCTCCTTAAATCACCCTCCCAACAGGTCACCTCACCCACTCAGGGCAAAATTGAGCTCATTCATCCTGGCAGAGCGGAGGCTCTGTTCTAATCAACACAGAACATTCTACAGGGTTCTTAAATGACGGGGAGTAGGTTGCAGACACTTGCCTTTGTGTTTCCCGTGGGTGGCCAGGGTCCTTTGAGAGACGTGGCCGTGACTGGCAGTTGACTAGCAGGGTGGTCTCCTCCTATTGAAATGCTCTGCGAGGCTGTTGCCAGAGCTCCTGGGGCTACGCCCTTGCCCCACACCTGCAGGGCCCCAGCGCCCTGCCCTTGCCGTTTCTTCCCCCAGCAGCTGTCCCTGCCCAGTCCCTTTGGCAGCCTCCCACTAGGCTTGGACAACAGAATGCTCAGTGACGTCTTTTCCTGATGCCACCGAGGCAGTTAATCACCCTTGCCTGGAGTCCTGGCTCACACCCATCCTAGTCAGGGCTTCGTAGACCTTTTTCTTCCCACCTTCAGAAAACAAGGAGAAGCCCTGAAGGCCCCAATTAGGAGAAAGGTTTCTGGCCTCAATTCCTGGGAATGGTGCCTGGCATTCAGTAGGTGACTGACCGAATGAATAAATGTCACCACTTGGGGATTAGGTGGAAGCAGCTCTGAAGGCCAAGGCCCAGGTTTGATCCCATCCAGCAGAAAATATGCAGATACGGGACTAAGCCCAGCGGGAAGAAAACCCCCAGCCTGGCTGGTCCTCGGCTCTGTTCAGGGTGAGAGTCGCCCTGAGTCAGGCAGGAAGCCCTTCCTGGGGGAAGACTGGCTTGGAGAAGGCTGGCTGCCCAACTTGCCCTCTTCTCAGCTCAGACAGACACTGTGTCCTGTCATTGCTATGGGGCAAGCAGGGAACGGTACCCCAGAGTCCTCTGTACCATCTTTGCAACTTCCTGCAGACCTTCATTTAAAAATAAAGTATCATACCGCAAAGCCTTGGGAGGCAGGCGTCGGTTCCCTGTAACCACAGCACTCTGACAATTGAAGCCATCTGAAAGTGGACGGGGACACTTTTTAGCCATTCCTCTTCCCCTGGAGCCAGACATTTGACCTCAGCCATACCCCTGAGCCTGGGCAGTGTCATCTGGCTTTGAGGGCCCACCTCTGGGAAACTGCCTGGGTTTCAAGCCCAGCCCTAGTGCTTAGGGGGTGCAAACCCCTAGACACGGGTTTCGGGTTTTGTCTGTGCTGCAGATGGAACCCAGGGCCTCGCACATGCCAGCAAGTGCTATCCCACTGAGCTACGCCTCTGCATTTGGCGTGTCAGTCTTCCGCAGAGGGAGGGCCAGCACTTTATTTTTCCACAGTGCCTTGCAGTTTCCACTCCTTGGAGCCAGTAGAGGTTCTGATGCCCAGTGGGCCTGTGGGAACCACAGCCTGGCACCTGAGAATCAGCCTGCCCAGCACCAACCCACGGCTTCCTTACACCTCCCCAGTCACCACCAACTCCAAACCAAGTGAACACCCAACTGGAAGTTGAGGCGGCTGCTCTGAGGGCCCGAGGCTTCATTGATAGATGCTGACATTGGTGGTCACTAAAGTCTGGTGGTAAGTGTGCTTTAGAAAATAAGCTTCCAGCAGAGGGAAGTGGTGTGGTGAGCCGGACGGGGGACCAGCCGCAGATGCCAGGACTGACCCCATTGAAATCTCCTTTTATAGACAGGCACAGATATCAGAAACAGGCAGCTCAAGGGAATGAGAAGGGAGCTTTTTTTTCTCCTAACAAAAAACCCTGCAATATTCTCCAAGTTTACAGGGGAAAACAGACCCCTCTCTCTTACTGAAATGGGCAGAAATAACTAAATCTCAGGGACATTTTCTCGTAGCTGCATGTGTACACTCAGGATGGGTCTGGACCATGCCAGCGGGGCTGTGGCTCTTACAGAGCAGGCTGCCCATTCCTCTGCCAGGATCCTCATCCCTCAGCAACCCTGCGGCAGCAGGGAAGCTTGGTTAGCAAAGAAGGAATTACCACAAAAAAGCAGACAATATTTTAAAAGCCCAGTAGGGTCTGCAGTTAGAAATGACAACAAAGACAACCTCCAGGTCTCCACTGGGACTGCAGCTACCCACCCTGCAGGTTAGCTTCACGAGGGTGAAACCAACCCAGCATCTTACTGTAGGCTTCAGGGAGGCAGTGGCCCAGCAGGGCCAGAGCACTAAGCCAAGCAGCTTAAAAAGATTCAGGCTGCGCAGACCCAGTGAGGCCAAGGGTGTTCTCGGCCCATGCACTTGGTCTCTGCTGACCCCAAGCCTATTCCTCTGGTTATGGCTTCTGTGTTTTGTTGTTCCTGTTTTTGTAAGAACTCAAAATAAAAGACTCAAGGGGAAAAAAAAAAAGATTCAGGCTGCGGCCTTTCTTGCTGGTGGAATAGCAGCATGTGCCCTTGGTTCACTCGGCTGTCTCATGGGACAACAGTTTCAGAACAAGCCTCTGGCGTCTCCAGACCCACCTAAAGAGGTTTCACCAGGGTAACATTCACTGCAGTTGTGCAAGGCAGTGGGATAGTTGCTGAGACACCAGGGAGACACCCAGAGATGGGATGAGAAACAAGGTTTATTGAAAAATGTTTATAGGGAGGGTCAGTGGGGTGGCAGCTGGACAGATGCTTTCCAGGCAGTCTGGTGCCCCTCCAGACGGTCACGCCTCCTATCCCTTACGTTGCTTTGTCCAGGGATAGCTGCCCAAATGAGCACTTTTCACTCCACAGGGCTCTGACCCACACTAGTTACCACAGGGAGAGGCTCTACAGGCTGGGGTGCAGTGGCCACACCTGTAATCCCAGTAACTTGGGAGACTGAGGCAGGAAGGACGGCAAGTTCAAGGCCAGTCTCTGCAGGTTAGCAAGACCCTGTAAAAATAAACAAAGGCTGGGGATATAGTTCAGTGGTGGAGTGCCCCTGGGTTCAACCCCAGCACCAGAGGCAGGAGATGACAAGTCAGTCTGCAGAAGCAGGGACACCATTAATCAGCTTTGGTCCTTGTATGACAGCATCCTAAGCAGCAGCTGTCCACAGGTACCATCACTTTGCCTTTGTTCTCAGCAGACCTGAGAAAGCCTGTATCCTTCAAGATAACACATATCACACACTGCAGCCCAGACTTGCTCTTGTTCTCCCCTTAATTTAGCTGGGTGTTTGGGATTAGAAAGGGACACTCAGGGACATGGTGTCTTACTGTCCCTTTTCTTCTTCCTTTTTCTTTGATACTCGAGATTGTACCTAGAGGCACTTTACCACTGACCTACAGCCTATCCCTTTTATTATTTTGAGACAGGGTCTCATTGCCTAGGCTGGCCTTGAACTTGGAGTCCTCCTGCCTTGGCCTCCCGAGTAACTGGGATTATAGGTGTAAACTACCATGCCTGTCTGTCTCACTTTTCTTCAAGGCTGTTCTCTCCAGGGCCTTAGGATGGCTTTGGGCTTCCATTTTTTTAAACAACACTAAGGATCAAACCCATGGCCTCAAACATGGTAGGCAAATGTTCCACCACTGAGCTACATCCCCAACGTGCCACAGCCAAGTCAGAATGGCCCGGTAATAGGGCGGTTCTTGCTGCCTCGGGCACCCACTACTTTGGAGTTCCCGTTGAGTTCTGGTGGGGGGGGGCGGGTTGGGGTTCCGGTTGGTGTGTGGTGTTCCTGGGGGCCGCGTGGGTGGCATTTGGGAAAGTTCCCAGGGAGTGTGCGTGGAGTGCTGTTGGAGTTCAGGCAATAAAGTTTCCTGTTTGAACATACAAGTGCTTTGTGGCGGCTTGGTGATTTGTGCCCAGCCAGACTGCAGCACCAACGCTTTTTAAATTTTTTTATTTTGAGACAGAGTTTCACTATGTTGCCCAGTCCTCTTGCCTCAGCCTCCTGAGGAGCTGGGATTATAGACCTGGGCCACTGCACCCATCTTGGGCTTACCTTTAACTGTAGTTTATGATCTGTGAAACAATAATTCAAATAAATTAAAAAAGAAATACACAGTAAAACTTAAGGAAGAGAGAGGCTTTGTCTCAATTCATCTCACCAAACAAAAAGCATGTATCTATGGGAAAAAAGAAAAAGTGAAGGGTGGGAGCAGCCCAGGTGTGATGGAGGAGAAACTGTGGCTCAGGACGCCTGGCTGCGGCGGGGAGGCAGCACTGTGGAGTGCTCCAAGCCAGGCCAGGAGGGTCCCCAAAACGCTCTATTACTATCGGCTAAACTCCACTTAGTCCATGCTGGGGTTGAAGCTCCAGGTCCCTGAATATGACCCTATAAGACCATAAAAAATATAAACAAGCTACTTATTTAAAAAACAAACATAAGGGCTGGGGATGTGGCTCAAGCGGTAGCGCGCTCGCCTGGCATGCGTGCGGCCTGGGTTCGATCCTCAGCACCACATACAAACGAAGATGTTGTGTCCGCCAAATACTAAAAAAAATAAAATAAATATTAAAAATTAAAACAAACAAACAAACAAACATAACCAGTTTCCTCGAGAGAAGTTTTTAAATCCATTTTTAAAAATTAATTTATTCCATCACCCTGTAGGAGGAGTCACATCAGAAAGACAGGAGAGTTACGAGCAGCCAGCGGCTCACAGGTTATTGGGAACACCAAGATCAGCAACTCCTGTGCAGGCATCTGCCCTCCTCCGCTGCCCATCAGGTCTAGTCGCAGGGACTCTGCCCTCTTCCTCCCCACTCTTGCCTCCAAGCCAGGGCTCAACAGAGCAAGAGCCACCTATGAGGGAGAGGCACAGCTACTGTCACAGGCAGCACCGCCACACAAGCAGAGAGGCGCTGATGCCACTTCAGGAGAAACAAAACTCAGTCTAAACGTCCAATTTCAAAATTCCTACAAGTACCTTAGGAAAGCATTCTCCTTTCCTAAGGTACCCGTAGGAGTTCCACAGACAGGCAGTAACACGGGGGACAGGCCTGGGACCAGGTGACCACGGCAGGGTTCACTCTAAGGCAGCCAGCTGCTCCATAGCTTGCCGGACTTTCCTGGCATTTTCCTCGAATTCTTTCTGCTTGCTGTTGGTTTCCTTTGCCTAGAAATAAAAAATAGGTACACTCAAGTGGGGGCTGGGGCTCAGCAGCAGAGCACTTGCCTTCCTCCTGCAAGTTCCTGGATTTAGCCCCAGGACCACAAAAAAAGAAAGGGGAGCAAGCGAGAAAAGACACATTCATAGGAAACTAACACTTCTCAATCACACCCGTGGATAAGGTCAGAAAGGGAACTCTGACTGAGCACCCACCAGCACTGGGCTCCTGCTCGGGGAGACACCCAGGGGAGGCCACACGGGGACCAGTATCCAGATTCAACTCCCTGACTCTGATTCAGGCCACTTCCTATGGGGTCTATAACAGTAAGCACGGAGGCACCCTTCCACCTGCTTGCCACTGAACTGCTTTGTCGCTTATACCTCCCGTCCTCCAGTGCAGCAGGGACCATCACATCTGTTGTGAAAGGAAGCAGGTGGAGGCCACCCGGCCAGTCTGGGAGAGCTCTATCCCCAGACACCATCCTCCAGCTTCTCTATTTTTATGTATTTATCTATATGCAGGGCTGAGAATCGAACTCAGTGCCCCATGCACGCTAGGCAAGCGCTCTGCCTCTGGGCCCCAGGCCCGGCCTCCACTCAGCTTCTCAAGGCCTCAGGCACAGTCCAGAGCCTCCCTGCCTGCTCCCACTCAACAGACCCTGTCAACACTAGCTCACCCCCAGAAGGAAGGCCTTTCACCGGCAGTCCCTCCTCAAATCTGGCTTCAGACCTCCTCTTCTGCCAACGCTGCTGTCTCTGAAGGGGCGAATGGCAACCACAGTACCAGGTTTGGGGACCCCTTCCCCTCGCCTGTTTTGTGTTCTCCTTAATTTCTCTGCTATATCAAAAACAAAAAATCTTTATTGGATTAAACTTGTTTTTGAATAAGAAAAGTGACTAAAGGTTAACTTTTTTTAGAGTTAACTTTAGGTTGACTTTTTTTCTCCAGTGCTGGGGATGGAAATCAGGGCCTTGCACATGCTAGGCCAGCACTCTATCACCCAGCCCAAAAGTAACTTTTTAATATGTACTTTTTAATGTATATTAAACTTTCTCTCATGTATAAGTCCTTCTCAGTATAAAATTATTAATTAAAAGAAAAATTACTTAAAAATTTTGCGCTAGGCTCAGTGATACACACTTGTAACCCCAGCTGCTCGCGTGGCCAAGGCTGGAGATAGCAAGCTGGAGGCCAACCTGGGCAACTTAGCAAGGGCCTACACAGCTCGGCCAGACCCTACCTCGGAATCCAAAAAGGGCCGGGGATGTAGCTCAGTAAAAAAAGTGCTCTTAGGGCTGGGGATGTGGCTCAAGCGGTAGTGCGCTCGCCGGGCATGCGTGCGGCCCAGGTTTGATCCTCAGCACCACATACAAACACAGATGTTGTGTCCGCCGATAACTAAAAAATAAATATTAAAATTTAAAAAAAAAAATGTTTAAAAAAAAAAAAAGTGCTCTTGGGTTTGTTGGGAAAACATATAACGGCAGCAGCACCCCAGAGAAAAACCCCAGCATGGTGTCTGACGACCCTCTTTCTCCTCTTTGTTTCTTTCACTGGTGGGAAACGTTCTTGCGGGCGCCAACGTTCAAACTCTGCTGGTGGGAAGCCTTAGCCCCAATTAGAATTAACTTCTTGGGCTCCGGAACTGACATATGGAAGAGCTTGCCAATAAATGGGCGACCTGTTATCTACCTCAGCCCTGCGACCTCTCCTGAGAACACACAACCTTTTGTAATAAAGTGGAAACCTCTTTGGTGATCTGTGTCGTGTGGTGCAGCGTCTTCCAGTCTTACAGGGTTCAATCCTCAGTACCAAAATGTAAACAAACAAAAATTTAAAAGGGCTGGGAATACAGCTCAAAGGTAGAATGCTCCCTTATTTAATTCCCAGTATTATAAA
This sequence comes from Marmota monax, assembly GCF_021218885.2. NCBI lineage: Eukaryota > Metazoa > Chordata > Mammalia > Rodentia > Sciuridae > Marmota > Marmota monax. The sequence continues at coordinate 35,913 of NW_026692700.1, read as the reverse complement.
TAAATAAAGTAAAACAAAACCAGATTAAAAGAGCTGGGGTGGGGGCTGGGGTTGTGGCTCAGCACTGGAGCCCTTGCCTAGCACACGCGAGGCCCTGGGGTTCGATCCTCAACACCACATAAAAATAAATAGATAAATAAATAAATAAAGGCATTGTGTCCAACTACAACTAAATAAACAAAAGGTTCCCCTCTTCTCATGCACCCCTTAAAAAAAAAAAAAGAGCTGGGAATGCAGATCAGTGGTGTAGTACTTGCCTAGCTCACATAAGCCCCTGAGTTCAAACCACAATAAACACAAAAATAAATAAACTGACAAGAAAAACAAAAGCATCAAACACATAATGGTCTGTCCACCTTATAATGGACAGCTCCACAGCCCCAGGAGCCTCACCTTTACTGATATGCAAATGTGACTGTCAAATCAGGCGATGGCCTTAAAAACATGGTTTATTTGCTGCCCCCCACCAATCCTAAAACTAATCAAGCCCTTCTGTACAGCTGTAACTTAACCGCCACAACGGGGAGGTCATTATCTGCATTTTATGTTCATGTTTTTTTTTTTTCCTCTTTGCAGAGCTGGGGATGGAACCCAGGGCCTCCCGCATGCTAGGCAAGTGCCCTACCACTGAGCTATGTCTCCAGCCCTTTTAAATAGTTTTTAAATTTTTGAGACAGGGTCTTGTCAAGTTGTCATCCTCCCAAGTGGCTGGGATTTCAGGCATCCACCTCCATACCCACTTTATACCTTTTTTTTTTTAAAAAATATTTATTTTTTAGTTTTAGGTGGACCAATATCTTTATTATACATTTATGTGGTGTTGAGGATTGAACCCAGTGCCTCATGCATGCTAGGTGAGCGTTCCACCACTGAGCCACAACCCCAGCCTTATTTTATACCTTTTTTTAAAATAAAGGGAGGAGTGAAGAAAAACGAGAAATTGACTACTGAAAAACAATACTTCTCAGGGCTAGAACTCTGTGCCCCTTCTTTTAGTGCTTCACTTTACCCTTGCTGGGTGCCGTGGCCACGTCTGCAATCCTAGTGGCTCGAGAGGCAGAGACAGGAGGATTGCGAGTTCAAAGCCAGCCTCAGTGAAAGCGAGGTGCTAAGCAACTCAGTGAGACCCTGTCTCTAAATAAAATACAAAATTGGGCTAGGAATATGGCTCAGTGGTCAAATGCCCCTGAGTTCAACCCCCAATACCGAAGGAAAACAAAACACTTTCCTCAGCCCAGGTTTTTACAAGCTCAAGGTCTTGCAAAGAAGGAAGAGTCTGTCTACCTTCATGTCGGGGTTGCCCTACACCTTCACATTCACATTTATCCCCCTGGACTGATTCATCTGCTGAACATCTCAGGCAGGGTAGGCTTGGCTTTCTGCCTCCAGGGCACCTGCTGACACCCTGGGAAGCCCAGAACAGCAACCTCACCCTGAATCTGGGACCTCAGAAATTCCCAGCATCTTCTCCTATCTCCTTTTTTTTAAAATTTTTTTTTTATTTTCTTTTAGTTGTAGTTGGTACAACATCTTTATTTATTTTTGTGATGCTGAAGATCAAACCCAGTACCTCACACGTGCAAGGCAAGTGCTCTACCACTGAGCTACAGGCCAAGCCCCTCACCCGTCCATCATCTTTCTTTGTGTGTGTGGTGATGGGGACTGAACCCAGGGTCTCACTCTTGCCACACCATTATCTGTTTTTTTTTTTTTGTGTGTGTGTGTGTGTGGTGCTGGGGATGAATCCAAGACTGTGCACACACTAGGCAAGTGCTCTATGGTTCAGCTGCACCCCCAGTTCCTATCTGTTTTTTTTTTTTTTTAAAGGATGCCTGATAAAACACTGCTGTCTTCAGTTATGAACTGTAGTCATGTGATGAGCTATAAGCAGTTTAGGAGCATACTCCCAACCTCCCTTCTACGCCACTGTACCTCCACAAGTGACAGGACCCAAAGGGGGGATGCCTGGTGATCTGCAAAAAGCAGACCACTGATCACGCCCATCCCCTGCACTGCAGCTCCCACCCAGCCCCTTCCCTTCACACAGGAGTGTGCAGGCACAGCAGGCTTTGGATTAACTATAAATTATTTGCAAAAACCTCATAACTGACACTCTGCAGTAGCCCCATCCAACAGAACTTTCTGCAGTGACAAAAACGGTTCTATTACCCACATTGTCCACTGGGCACATGTATCGGCCAAGTCCTCCACCATCTTTTTTTGTGTGTGGTGATGGGGACTGAACCCAGGGTCTCGCTCTTGCCAAACACAGGTTCTGCCACTGAGTCACACCCCCAGTCTACTGAACCCCAAATGGTGAATGCAACAGAGGAACTGTACTTTAAATCTAAGTCTAAAAGCCACAGGTGGCTAGAGGGTACAGTACTAGACAGCACAGTTCCAGAACCTTACAGCAATATAGTTGTGTGCCACTTGGCTTACACAAAAAATTCCTATTATATTTTTGTTTTATAAACCAACAAGGGAAAGTATGAATAGATTAGAATTTTATTCTTATGACAAGCTGAGCCCCCTTGTTCTCCCCAACACTCCCTAACCTGAGCTTTCCCCAACTGTCCCTAAATACAAGCTGGTCTTAAACCCAAAGTGGTCAGCACGCAAGGACTGCAGGCCTGTCCAGTCAGCCCATCCTGAGCTAAGAATCATTTTTACATTTTTAAATGGTTGGGGAAAAAACAAAACCAATATGAATCACAATATGTATGTGTGGCCATGAAGGATGGCACTTCCTATGGTCACTTTGCAGAAAGGAAGCTGGCCCCTGACCAGGAAGGCCTCTTAAGCCCACCTCCAACCCAGCCTGCAGTTCTCCAGGCCTAGTGCATCAGTGTTTTGCCAACCACTGGTTTCCTCCCTCTTCCTGAGGTCAGAACTGCTGCCACCCTCAGCATGTCAAAGCTATTACATTGGATGGAAGTATTTCATCCTGGTCTCTGCACGTGCACAGCTTTGGATTCATCCCCAGCACCACATGCACACACTCACAAAACCCGGATGATTTTCAAGCTAAAAAGAGATCACAGGTGGAGGGGCCTCACCTCCGTCCTGCAGCAGGGTGTGGGAACAGGACTGGCTGAAATTCAAAGTCTTTGGGCAGTAGACACAGCAGGGACACTCCCAAACCACAGACAGCACTTTGCTGCAAGGATAGTAAATCTCCCTCCAAACTTATCCTCTATTAGGACTGCCAAATTCAGCATATAAGAAAACAGGCTGCCTGGTTAGATTTGAACTTCAGATAATAATTTTTAGTAAATGCTGACCCAAATGTAGGATATACTTATACTCAAAAATTATTCCTTGTTTATCTGAAATTCAGATTTAACTAGGAATCCTGGTTTCTGGCAAATCAAATTCTCCACACCTTGGGCTGCTAGAAGCCACCTCTTTGTGAACTCAAGATTCCCTGTGTGTGTGCCTAAGTGGCAAAGCTCAGCTGTAGAAATCCTCTCCATCTAGTTGAACTGTCATCTCCTCCTGTACATTCACCATGAGTCCCAGAAACCTGTCTACACCCCTGCCACCACATGGGCACACAGCCACATGAAGGATTACCCACAGCGGCTGTTATCGGCAGGAAGGCAATCTATTTTTTTTTTTTTAAATAATAATTGACTGTAATGCCACAGTCAATGTTTTTTTTTTTTTTTAAAGAGAGAATTTTTTTTTTTAATATTTATTTTTTAGTTCTCGGCGGACACAACATCTTTGTTGGTATGTGGTGCTGAGGATCGAACCCGGGCCGCATGCATACCAGGCGAGCGCGCTACCGCTTTGAGCCACATTCCTAGCCCCAGGAAGGCAATCTTAACCCACTCAGGAGCACACAATGAACACACCTTTTCTACAGTACAACCCCAGATCCACACTCCAGGACAGCCTCCCGAGGAAGAGGGTCCCTCTAACGCTCCTGAGGGCCTGGTTGCTTTAATCCTACAAATGCTGAACAGGGTTTGCTCTTAGTTCTTTTCCCAACAATACATACAATTTTGTTCTTGGCTCTTTCTTTGTCCAGTTTCAAAAATTCACCAAGGGTTAATTCTTCAAGCTTCTTCTTGACAGAAAGGAATGCACACCCAGACGAATGCTTTTTATGTTCCTCTCTAGAAAAGTCAATACACAAGCATGTCAACCAAATAACAATGCCTCGTGACCAACAGCATTTCCCATCACCACCGGCCATCTCTTAGGATGTGCCCTGCTCTGCTTCAAGAGCAAAGGGTTGGGCCCAAAGCTGATGGGCCCAGTGCCATCCCAGGCACATACCACACAGCTCGCTTACTGCCTTTTCTCTCTCTGTGGAGGTCTGCCCCACATCCTTGTGGCTAGAGGATTTTATCTGGAATTCTTTACAATTAGTAGGAAAAGTGTTGTATAGTTTCTGTCCATAGGAATTATATGTCAAAACCCTCTGAAATTCTCAAGGTACTTCTGGAAGTAAATTCATTTCACAGAAATATTTACACAGTCCACAAGTTCAGGATAAGGGCTGCATTAGCCAAGCTTCCCAGGGGGACTCCTCTCCTCACACCCTCATTCTCTGCAATAGGAATATCCCTGGAAAGTGGAAATCACTGTAGCCAGCTTAGGATTAGGAGAACACAGCCACACAGAGTCCAAAAGGACAGTCAACAGTAACCATAATGTAAAAATATCAAAACACTTAGAAATCCCCTCTCAAGAATAATGCTATTCTGGGTCAGGCACAGTGGTGCACGCCTTTAATCCCTGCTAAGGCAGGAGGACCACAAGTTCAAAGTCAACCTCAGCAAAGGTAAGGCACTAAGCAACTCAATGAGATCCTGTCTCTAAATAAAATACAAAATAGGGCTGGGGATGTGGCTTAGTGGTTAAGTACCCAGGTTCAATCCCTGGTGGCCCCCCCAAAAAAGAATAATGCTTTTCATGGATGGGGCACTATGGTTAGTTATTTTGGGCTGGTGGGGGTGTGTGTGGCTCATTTGTAGAGTGTTTTGCTTGCATGGCCAAGATTCTGGGCTCAATCCACAGCACTGCAAACCCCCCCCCCCAAAAAAAAAGGAAAAGAAAAGAATAATGCTGCTGATGTTTCCCACTGATCCCTAGTGTGACCACCACTAGCCTATTTCATTCAATGCTTGGTCACAATAAAGAATGAAATAGGAAAAAAACAGCAACACCCTTCTGCCCAGAAGAGAAACAACTCAAGTAATTCTCTGGGGAAGAAAATTCAGGTTGTGGAAACAATCGATCCTGACAAGAAGATGATGTGAGAAAAGAACATGGAAAGACATTACCCAGGGCTGGGGACAGAGCTCAGCAGTAGAGTCTATGCCTATCATACACAAGGCCTGGGGTTTGATGCCCAGCATGGCAAACAAACAATCCTGAAAAATATGGCACATATATTTACACAACTTTTTAAAAAATAAGTGTCTTGGTGCTGGGATTGTGGCTCAATGGTAGAGCACTTGCCTAGCATGTGTGAGGCCCTGGGTTCAAGTCTCAGTACCGCATATAAATAAAGGTCCATTTACAACTAAAATAAATATTTAAAAAAAATAACAGTGTCTTGAAGAACAAATTCCTAAACACTGAAGTGTAATTTTTAAAAGGTGTCTTTTGTGGTATGTGGATTATAAAGCTATTTTTTTAAAAAAAATCCCAAGTAGTAAAAGCATTTGGAGATTCCTGGGAGTACTCAGGGCAGAAACAAATCCTGTATTCTGCTGAACCTGGAAGGCATGGAGCAACCTACACCAATTTCCTTCAACATCCACCCTAAAGAAGTTTTGGTCAAACAAGATTTGGTTAGGGTTTGTGTCACCAAGGTGTCAGCAGTCAGAGCCGCAACCATTCACACAGCTGTTTAAAGCCAAAATGAAGTTGAGAAGGCCATCGCTCCTGCACTAACAATCTCAGCTCTATTCAATCCGTTTTGGAGGATCCCAATTCAAATCAAAGCGTCCTGATGGAACTGGGCATCTCAGACCCCGCCCCCCACATCGAGGCTCGTCTGGAGGGACTTACAAGGGGTTGTCACTTGGCTCCCAGCCTTCCAGCTCCTTGAAGCAGAAGAAACACTTGGCCAAGTCGGGCTCGTTGTCAGTGGGGCAATGGATGAAGCCCGCCTCGGCCATCTGCAAGAACAGGGACAGCTCGTGAGCGGATACGAGGTCGGACCCAGGCTCAGGTAGGGCCGGCAGTCCCCGGGAGGGGTCGTTCCGGGGCCCCAGGAAAGACAGGCCTGGCTAGGGACGCGGCGGGGCGAGCCGGGCTGGCGGCCGAGAGGCCGGGGGTCTTACCCGCTCCGGGGTGCAGGCGCAGCCCTCCAGGAAGGGCCAGTTCTTGAACGTGGAGACGCGGTGGTCCTTGAGATAGAGCTGCCAGGTCGATGGCAAGAACTGAGCCCCCATGGCGCCGCCGCCGCCTGCTCGAGCGATTCAAATCCCGCGGGTAGCGGCGCTACGCGGGGCATGCCGGGAATTCCCCGCCCCCAATCCTTGCCCGCGGCCTTGTGGGAGTGGGAGGCGCAGGGCAAGCCGGGAATGCCCCGCCCCCGAATCCTCGCCCGTGGCCTTGTGGGAATGGGAGGCGCGGGGCATGCCGGGAACGCCCGGCCTCAGGATCCCCGCCCGCGGCCTTGCTGGAGCTATGGATGGGCGGAGGCCGGGTTGCGGGTGCAGGTAGTTACCGGCGCCTCCGGGTGAGCCTCGACGCCCTGCCGGCTCGCCGCAGGTCCTCGCCGGTGCCGTGCGGCGCACACCCGGAGGCCCGGCACCTGCTGCGGGAGAGAGGCCACGGGATGTGTGCGCAGCCGAGCCCGGCATCCTGACGTGCCTCCCAAACGTGGGGACCAGGCTGCCTTCAGAGCCCTTCCTGAAATGCAGGCGGGCGGCCGCGGTCGGGGAGGACCCTGTGGAGACAGAGGTAGACTGGGGGCCGTCTCGGAGGCAGGACCGCAATGTGACCACAGAAGTAAGTGGCTCCGAGAGAAGTCCAGGGGCGCAGGCACTGCCGTGGCCCACGAGGCTAGGCCCAGAGCAGGGCCACAGCGCCCTGGTGTGGCTGCTGGCTTGGCCTGAAGCAGGTGCTGCACCTTCCAGCCATCCCCCTTGCCAGGGGTCTGTTCATACCGGGCCACCCTCTGTGTCTGCGGTGACTCTCCAAAGCAGCCACTTGCAGGAAGCAGCCCGCTGAGCATTCAGCGTCACGGCCCAGGGCAAATGTCCCTGTTGGCCTTATGAGCAAATGCACTGGCTCTTGTGTTGGGCGACAACTCTCCTAGATCAGTCCCCTGCTGCTGGGATATGGGCAAGCCTGTCTCATAGACTGTGGGTAGGCGCAGGGCTCTGGTCAAACAACTGGGTCAGGGGGCTTTTTAAGGGGCACAAGGCAGTGCTGTTACCATCCAATATGATAAGGCAACAATTGCGTGACCTGGAAGGCCTAACTCAAGTTTTTATTTTGGTTTGCACAACTTGACTGTTATCCTGAGATTCCTCTGGCCAGTGACACAGGTGGTGACTTGTGCTTGCATTTCTTGCTTCCCCAACACCATGTCTGAAAGAAGCTCAAGCTCCTCACTTTGTCCTGGCTCTGCAGGCCCTTCAGCCTTTGCTGGATCTTAAACACCCACAGGAGTGGGAATATAAAGGTGGAGAGTTTTGTTGAGGCAAAGGCAGAGCAGAGCGCCTGCCTCCTGAAGAGTACACCACCCAGTCCCAGCCATGTGGACTGTGGATTTTCAGGAAAAAATTTGCATGTCCATGTGAACTCTGGGTTTTCAAGTAGTTGACAACAAATTCAAGTTCTGATCAAACCAGTCTTGAGGTGGTTGTGTTAGACATCACCTCACTTATCATATTCATCCAAACATTTTATGAACACTTTTCTCCTGTATTACAAAGTTTACACATCCGCATTGTAAAAGCGAAAAAAATGGTCCAGTGAAGTCTTCCCATAGCTGTACACTTCAGAGGGAAGCTTTTTAGCAATTTCTTAAATGCCCTTCCAGGTGCATGTGTGTCTATAAACCCTTTTTAAAAAACAGACAAGTGGGACCATCCCCACACCCTGTTTGATGCCCTTCCTTCTCAACTGGCAGCATATCACGCAGAGACCTTACACTTCCGTTGTATCTACATGGTATTCTGTATGGTATACCCTGATCTTTCCTACTTTCCCACTGGGTAGCTTCAATTCTTTTTGCCACTGTGAACTGTACAGTAACCAACAGGCACATGCTCCTGTGAAGCTCTGTCTGTAGGACATGTGCCTACTAGTGAGATCCCCCAGAGAACATGTGTACATAGCCAACCTACCCTACCACAAACATCTCAGTCATTGGGGGAACATGGTTTGATCTGTGGTTTTGTCTCTGTGGGTATGGAACCTACCTAGGATACCCCAAGGATCTGAGTTCCACCAATATTGATGATATTCATTGAAAACTATTCTCTGGCAGCCAGCTGTGATGGCATGCACCTATAGTCCCAGCTGCTCGGGAGGCTGAGAGGAGGCTTACTTGAGCCCAGGAGGTCAAGGCCAGCCTGTGTGTTCATCAGCTTTTTGTTGTTGTGACAGAATATTTGAGGAAAACTCAATGAAGGAAAGTTTGGGGTTTTTTTTTTGGCTTATGGTTTCAGTCCATTATCAGCCACTTCCATTGTTTCTGGGCCTGTGACTGAGCAGAACATGGTGGAAGGGTGTGGCAGAGCAAGGATGCTTACTTCTTGGGCTGGGGACCTCCTTTCTGCAGTGAGGGTCCACCTCTCAAGTTTCCATCACCTTGCAGTCCATTCAGTTATGATGCCTCAGTGGCTTAGCCCATTAGTGAGATCAAAGGCCTCTTGATCTAATCAGTTCGACCTCTGAACATTGCTGCATTGCAACACATGAGACTTTGGAAGACATTTCAGATGCAAACTATAACACTGGGCAACAGCATGACTCCATCTCAGAGAAAAAAGAAGAGCTGCTCAGTGGGAGAGCACTTGCCTAGCAGGCAAAAGGCCCTGTGCTTAATCCCCAGTACCACCAAAAAAAGGAAGGAAACATTATCTTTTGGTGTCTTCTCCATCAGGCCATTGTGTTTTTGTGATTCGTTTTCTATTTAGCATAAACAAGTTCCAACCTTTTTTCAATGTAAATTTTCATTTTACTGAAAACTTCAGATGCTGAGATCCTTTCCCTAAGATTTCAAAAATACTGTATTGTTACTGCTGCGGTGGTTATATTTGTAATCCCAGCCACTCAGAGACTGAGACAGGATGTTTGCAAACTCAAAGCCAGATTCAACAACTCAGCAAGACCCTGTCTTAAAATAAGAATTTAAGGGGCTGGAGATGTGGCTCAAGCAGTAACACGCTCGCCTGGCATGTGCAGAGCTCTGGGTTGATTCTCAGCACCACATAAAAATAAAGATGTTGTGTACACCGAAAACTGAAAAATAAATATTAAAAAAAATTATCTCTCTCTTTCTTTAAAAAAAAAAAAGAATTAAATAGGGGGTGCTGGGGATGTGGCTTAAGTGGTAGCGCTCTCGCCTAGCATGCGTGAGGCACCGAGTTCAATTTTCAACACCACATAAAAATAAAATAAAGATATTGTGTCCACCTAAAACTAAAAAATATTAAAAAAAAATTAAAAAGGGGGGCTGGGGTTGTGGCTCAGTGGTAGAATGCTCGCCTAGCATGCGTGTGGCACTGGGTTTGATCCTCAGCACTGTGTAAAACAATGAAATAAAGATATTGTGTGTCCACCTACAACTAAAATATATATTTTAAATCTCCCCACTGAAACTATCCATTAGACAACTCCCCACTTTCCCTAAGACTTTATAACAAGTATCTAAATCACCAGGTTTTGGTTATACCAATTTTTACCAGTAATATCTTCTGCTATTTCCAACTTTCTACATTATTTCTACCTAGCTCAAGTAAAGATTTTTTTTTTTTTCCTGGTACTGGGATTGAACCCAGGGGCACTTAACTACCGAGCCACATCCCCCCTTTTTAAAAATATTTTATTTAGAGACAGGGTCTCACTGAGTTGCTGAGGCTGGCTTTGAACTAATGATCCTCCTGCCTCAGCTTCTGGAGCTGCTGGGATTACACCCATGTGGTGTAAGCCATTGTGTCCAGCTCAAAACTTTTTTTTTTTAAAGCCCAATGTTAATTTCTTTATATATCTTTGTTTTGTTTACATATTTTTATGTGGTGCCGAGGATCGAACCCAGTGCCTCAAATGTGCAAGGCAAACACTCTCCCACTAAGCCACAACCCCAGCCTCTCAAAACTTTTTTAGCATAAAAATTTAGCAGCTAAAAAGTATTTTGAGGTTTATACCAGTTTTAGTAAAAATATTTACCATGTGCAGTTTGTTAGCAAAGAAATTTTTTTTTATCCATTTCTACCAGTAACAATCACGAATTAGATAAGAAACTGATAGGTTGGATTTATCTCTCAGCTTAATTCACAAGAAAATTGTGAGCAATCTTGTGAAACAGAATTGGAAGAAAAAACATTAAGAGATGCAGATGGCTGGGAGGAAAGGGTGAGGCTGTGTTGTTTCTGTTGGGTTTCTATTGGTTGCTGGGTTCACAGGGTCAGTGACCTCCCTGGTTAATGTGAAAAGGTCAAGACCACTTTTACTGGGGATTGAACTCAGGGGTACTTGCCCACTGAGCCACATCCCCAGCACTGTTTTGTATTTTATTTAGAGACAGGGTCTCACCGAGTTGCTTTGCACCTTGCTTTGCTAAGGCTGGCTTTGAACTTGCCATCTTCCTGTCTATCAGCCTCCCCAGCCACTGGGATTACAGGTGTCCTCAAGGCCACTTGGAGGTGCTGAGACAGCTCAGCATAGCCTCCAGCATCCCGATCTTTGCCCTCTGAGAGCACAGACAGCTTGTGCTTCTTTTGATTTGTATCTCTAGGAGGGAGGCTGATGGCCTCTTCTCCACTTCCTCTCTGGGACTCTGAGGTCCTGCCTGTCCTTTGCCAGATTCCTGGTAAGGGACTGGGCTTCACTTGTTCTGTCACGGCCATCCCCATCCCTGCATTTGTTGTTTGTCTTTTGACTTGGTAGTATGTTTGTTTTTCCCCCACAAAAATGTAAAATGTTGGCATTCCTATTAATCACTTTCAGTCTGATGTTTGTTTTCTATCTCTAACTAGTTTGTTTTGCTGTTGGTTGATATTGTCATGCTTGGAAAGGCTCCACTCCAAGATGATTTTATAAGATACTCCCTGAGGTTTCTTCTGGTTTGGGTTTTTGTGTTGAAGTCTTGACTCCTCTGGGAAGTGTGGTACTGGAAGGGTGCAGCGGAAAGGGTGCAGATGTCACCCCAGACCAGCTCTTGGCAGCAGATTTGGAGAGTTGTAGGGCCACTCTGCAACAAAACTCCAGATGTGTGGAGGCCTGAGTACCAGCAGACACCCCTGCCTGCTGAGGCCTGGATTTTCGGGAGGACCACCTTGTGGAACCCTGGGATGGGGGCTGGGCCAGTGCTCTGATAAGTTAAGTGGAGAGTTAGGGAAAGACCAGGGCAAAATGGGGGCCCATCCACAGGGCCAGCTCCCCTTCCCTACTCATAGCAGTGATAAATCCTGCCATTACTTTAAAAAAATGTGCTGTAAAGGGGTCTGGGGTTGTGGTTCAGAGGTACAGCACTCGCCTAGCATGCGTTGAGGCACTGGGTTCAATCCTCAGCACCACATAAAAATAAAATAAAGATATTGTGTCCACCTATAACTAAAAACTAAATATTTTTTTAAAAAAATCTGCTGTAAAGAGAAATCACTGTCTCATCTGATAGGAACAGGGGGTCTGAGAGTCATTTTCCAGTAAGGGCAAAGGACGATACCTCTCACATCTTGTTACTTCCAGCCTTCTAGCCCCACACTGGGCTGCTGACTTCTCTTCTTTGAAGGTAATAACTTTTTAAAAAAGTTTATTATTTTGGTGCTGGGGTTGATCATAGGGCCTTGCACATGCTAAGCACACACTCTTACCACTGAGGAACACCCCAGCCAATTTTGATATCACTTTATTTAAATACTGGGGATTAAATCCAGGAGAGTTCTACCACTCAGCTACATCCCCAGCTTTCTCTACCTTTTATTTTGAGACACCGTTTCTCTAAGTTGCTTTAGATTCTCAACTTGCAATCCTCCTGCCTCAGTCTCCCGAAACGGATTATAGGCATGCACTGTTGAGAGCCACAGCCGAAGGGGCCCCAGCAAACTTCCAGCTGCCAGCAAACTTCCAGCTGCCGGCTGATGATTGGCTCACAGCGGCCCCAGCAACATCTAGCTGATTGGCTCCTCTGCGGTGATGCTCATTGGGCTTTTTCCCTGCCCTTTCAGACCACGGAGCTGCTCATTGGGGGACTTTTTTGGCTCTGCCCATGTGACCCAGCCAATCGGCCTCAAGAGCAGGAGGATTGTGGGAGGTGGAGAGAAGCTTGTGGGGGAGAGAGAGGCTTGTGGAAAGCCGGTGGTGGCAGTTGAGGCTCTGAGGGTTTTTCCTGAGAGGCTGTTTTGTTTGGCGTGTGTGGTTCTAAAAATAAAGTTAGTTTCTTTTGACAAGTGGCTCCTGATTGTGCCCAGCCAGACTGCGGCATTTGGTGGCTCGCACGGGGAGCGACTGAGGGTAAGTGAAACTGCTCGCCCCTGAGGGCAGGGCGAGAGGATGGGTAGCCATTTTAAGATTCCTCTTTTATTTTGCTTCACTTTTGTTTTAAGTTGCCTGTCCCTGGAGATGAGTGAGACGGAAGAAAAACCGCTCACATCTGAGGAAAAACTATTTACGTCTGAGGAACAGATAGGGAGAAAGGACGGATGCACATGTCAGGAGGATAGAAAGGCTATAATGACTTTTTGTTGTTCCCTTTTTATTTCATTCTGTCTCGGTTTTGTTTGGCGTCATCTTGTTGGGTTGTATTATAGTAGAAATACGGGATCAGAAATTAGCAAAAAACAAACTGAAAGAGTGTTAAGTAAATTGTTAGAGGAAGGAGGCATCTCAGTAAAATCAAGAACAATCAGGGCATACGTTGATACAATACAAAAATGTAGCCCATGGCTTTTTAAGGAGGAGTTGTTAAATATATCACAATGGAACCATCATGGTGAAGATTTTAAAAGAATAGAAAAGAAAAGCCAGGGACTCTTCCAGTTGGCACATTGCCATTGTGGACGTTCGTATCTTGTTTGCTTAGTCCAAAGCCTTCAGTTCAGACAATGGTAGAGGAAGGAGAAGACATAATGATTCAAGTAAAAGAGAAGGTCTCTCAAGTTAGTCAGACAGAGGAAAAGATTCAAGTAAAAGAGAAGGCCTCTCAAGCTAGTCAGACAGAGAAAGAAAGTGTAAAACAGAAAAAGCCATCAGGGGGAAAGTTACAACAGGAGACTGCTACTAACACCTTTCTATCACCAGAGGGTGTAAGTGTCCAACCAACAGCACCACCTCTACAGGAGACTGCTACTAACACCTTTCTATCACCAGAGGACGTAAGAGTCCAACTAACAAGGCCACCTCCATATGCTGGGAGGTCCCCAAGCCCCGCAGTTGATAGTTGGGATCCTGAGACAAGATCTCAAATATTAACATGCCCTGTATTTGAGGCAGGAGGGCAGCGATTTTACCAAGTTTTAAATTTCAAAACAGTGAAGCAGCTAAAAGAGGCTGTAACAACCTATGGTCCTCAAGCACCCTTCACTGTAAGCATGGTCGAATCCATTAACAACTTGAACATGACGCCAGCAGATTGGGCTAATATGTGTAAAGCTGTGCTAAATGGAGGACAATACCTGTTATGGAAGGTTGCCAATGAGGAATTTTGCAAGGAGACGGCTAGGCGAAATGCAGCAGCTGGTTATCCTCAGAGAAATCTAGATATGTTGTTAGGAAAGGGACCTTATGAGGATCAGCAGCAACAAATTGCATATGATCCTGGTGTATATGCACAAATTGCTGTAGATGCAATTAAGGCATGGAAGACTTTACAAGGACATGGAGGTTTACAAGGTCAATTATCTATGATAATACAAGGAGCTAATGAACCTTATGCTGAATTTGTAGATAGGCTTATTCAAACAGCTACCAGAGTTTTTGGGAATACAGAACAAGCAATGCCATTACTAAAACACCTGGCTTATGAGCAAGCAAATCGTTGGTGCAAAGATATCATTAGACCATGGAAACATGAAGATTTAAACACATATATTAAATTATGTAGAGACATTAATGAACAAGAGCAAGTTGTGGCAGCTGCAGTAAAACAGGCTTTAGATGCCAGAGACATTAATGAACAAGGGCAAATTGTGGCAGCTGCAGTAAAACAGGCTTTAGATGCCAGGCCAAGAACATGCTACAATTGTGAACAAACAGGACATTTTAAAAGGAATTGCCCCATTGGAGGAGGGTTTAACAAAACTAGGTATCAAAGGAGTAGAATACCAGGTATTTGCCCACGATGCCGTAGAGGGAGACATTGGGCTAATGAATGCCGTTCTCAAACCACCATAGAGGGTACTCCATTATCAAAAAACGAACAAGGACCAGGTGTTTATCCACGATATCGTGGAGAAAGGCATCGGGCTCCATTGCCAAAAAATGGACAGGGGGGCCCAATGCTCCGGGGCCCAAAACCACAAATATACGGAGCACTGGAGGAACCCAGCAACCCCATCAGGGTAGTGCCCAGGACACATTGTCCATCAGATCCCTCATCAGACAAACCAGAGGGAGCACAGGGTTGGACATCTGCGCCTCCGCCAGAGCAGTACTAACTCCAGAGATGGGAGTTCAAATCATTCCCACAGGGGTGAAAGGACCTCTTCCCAAAGGAACAGTAGGCTTATTATTGGGACGCAGCTCTTCTACTCTAAAAGGACTTATGATAAGTCCTGGGGTAATTGATCCCGATTATGAAGGTGAAATAAAAATTATAGCCAGTTCTCCAAAGGGTATATCAGTAATTTCACCAGGAGATAGAATAGCACAGTTACTAATAATACCCAGCCTACATGATAAATTTTCCAGTCGTACTGTAGAAAGAGGTTCCAAGGGATTAGGCTCCACAGGTGTAGATTGGGCTATGCTTTCTTTAAATTTAGATTCTCGCCCCATGCTAAAACTAAATATTCAAGGACATGACTTTAATGGGCTACTGGATACAGGTGCAGACCTTAGCATCATCTCTCGTCAAGAATGGCCAAAACATTGGCCATTACAACAAGCCACTCAAACGCTTCGAGGCCTAGGAGTGGCGACTAATCCCCATAGAAGTGCAATGGTATTAGATTGGAAGGATCCTGAAGGATGTGAAGGAACTATACAGCCATATGTATTGGATCATCTTCCCGTAAATTTATGGGGACAAGATGTCCTAGATCAATTAGGTTTGACATTAACAAATAACATCAACCAAAATGCACCCACTATTATGACTAGACAAGGTTTTAGGAAAGGAAAAAGATTAGAAAAACAAGAACAAGGTATAGCAGCACCAATACAAATAGATCAAGGAACAGACAGACATGGGTTGGATTTTCAGAAAGGGCCACTGAGACAATAGAAATTACTTGGAAATCAGAAAGACCAGTATGGGTTCCTCAGTGGCCCCTGACTAAAGAAAAGATACAAGCAGCCCATGACCTGGTCAAACAACAATTAGCAGAAGGACATACACAACCTTCTGTATCTCCCCATAATACTCCCATTTTTGTCATCAAAAAGAAATCTGATAAATGGAGATTACTGCAAGATTTAAGAGCCATTAATAATGAGATGGTTATTATGGGACCTGCTCAATCAGGGATTCCTCAGTTGTCTGCTTTGCCAAAAACCTGGTATGTTTTAGTTATAGATATTAAAGATTGTTTTTTTTTTCAATTCCAATTCATCCTGAGGATAGTCCACGTTTTGCATTTACTATCCCTGCACTGAATCATGAAGGTCCTGATCAGAGATATGAATGGAAAGTACTCCCTCAAGGGATGGCTAACAGCCCAACTATGTGTCAAATTTATGTTAACAAAGTAATCCAGCCACTTAGAAATCAAAATCCTGAACTACAAATATTTCACTATATGGATGATGTATTATTAGCACACAAAGATAAAAACACATTGCTAGAATGTTATGCCACACTTACAAACTTATTAAAAAATTATAATCTAGAGATAGCAATAGATAAAGTACAATTAAATTTTCCAATTAATTATTTAGGAGTTCTATTATCCTCAACCATGGTCCGTCCACCAAAAATTCAAATACGAGTAGATCAACTCAAATCACTTAATGACTTTCAAAAGTTATTAGGAGACATAAATTGGATTCCAGAGAGATTAACCAAGGTCCTGACCCAGTGATTGTCTGGAGTCGGGGGTCTGTTTATGTGTTTCCACAGGGAGAACAGCAGCCGATTTGGATTCCAGAAAGATTAACTAAAGCAATTTCTACAGACCAAAAAGAAGATGATTTGGCTCAAATCCATAACAACTGATATCCAAAACTCCAGTTTGGCTATTCTTACATCTGCAACAGAACCAGGATGCTTTTTTCAATATCTATTTTATTATTGGCCTTTGCCATATCATGAAGTTCTATTTTGTTTTTTGAGCTCATACAGACCTAGGTTAATGTTTTGCTGATCAGTTCTATTTTTTGACTATAGAGTTTTTAAACATTGCAATGGAGATTTCACCTGTAAAAAGTTATAAGGCCTTTACTATAATGTTATGTGTTGTATGTATTATATGTGTGCACACTTGTGTTTTGTGTTATATGTTTGAATGTATGTATGTCCATATATCATATATGATGAGCGCTCATGATAAAATGGATCCAAATATTTTTTTTTCACGTGATTTATATGGTTTAATTTAAATTGGGTAAACAACTGTTGAGGATTGTTTTAATATGTAAACAAAAAAGAAGGTTAACAGATCTGTTTATTTACTTTCACCTTTCCTTTTCATTATATTTAATAATTCTCTTAAAGATAATGTAAATTGTTAAGAAAATTGTTTTCTTTTAGTGCCTTCTGTAATGTTACATAATTTTTTCTTTAGCCATTATTGCCAGAATTCCTATCTTCATCCCAGTGCTGGTGAAGTCAAAGATAAAACCAATCTACAGCTTCTACAATAGCCATCACTGAACTGCTTGCAGAACTTGCCTGGACACACTGTGAGCTCACCTGTATGCATTGTGAACTATCTGTTGGTGCAGCGACTTGTGGTAGTGTTGGGGTATTTTTGCTGATGATGTCATTGGTGGTACAATTTTTCCAAAAGGAGCCGTCAATTGGCTTGGTGTATCTTCCTCCCTTCTGCTTGTCATGATCGTCCAGCTAAAATTTGGGGGCCAATAGAGGTGAGGCAAAGAACCTCACCCCCCCGCTGGTACAAAGACCTCTCCACAGGTGTGGCTGTATACTGGACCAGTAGTCAGTGACGGGTAAGATCCAATTGCAATGGTACCAACCTAAGGACCATATGTACTATTGGACAACCTAAGGCAGGCACGGTCCCTAAGCCACATGCTTGTTGTTTAAACAGAGAGGGGGAGATGTTGAGAGCCACAGCCAAAGGGGCCCCAGCAAACTTCCAGCTGCCGGCTGATGATTGGCTCACAGCGGCCCCAGCAACATCTAGCTGATTGGCTCCTCTGCGGTGATGCTCATTGGGGGACTTTTTTGGCTCCACCCACGTGACCCAGCCAATCGGCCTCAAGAGCAGGAGGATTGTGGGAGGTGGAGAGAAGCTTGTGTGGGAGAGAGAGGCTTGTGGAAAGCCGGTGGTGGCAGTTGAGGCTCTGAGGGTTTTTCCTGAGAGGCTGTTTTGTTTGGCATGTGTGGTTCTAAAAATAAAGTTAGTTTCTTTTGACAAGTGGCTCCTGATTGTGCCCAGCCAGACTGCGGCATGCACTACCATGACCAACTTCATTCCACTTTAAAGAAAAGTTGAAAGACTAGCTGGGCACGGTGCTACACAACTGCAGATCATCAACATGGCATTTCTTGAACTGCTAGATATTTGGAGAGGAGAGGAGTGGGGCAGGGTGCAGTGGTGGCTGGGGACCTAGCCAGCCCCTTGCACAGGCCCCTGGGGGCAGAGTGAAGACTGAAGCAGAAGGCAGTTTGGGAAGCTGTTACCCAGGGCTCTGCAGACTCTCTGGGGTCAGGGAGAGACTTGAGGGCCAGGTGGCCCCTTGTGAATGGGCAGGGCTGGGTCCCAACACAAATGTATTATGGATGCTGGAATTTAAGCTTTATGTGATTTTTACATCTCATGGCATTATATTCATCACTTTTCTTTTTCAGTCTTCTAAAAATGTAAAACCATTCTCAGTTTGTGGGTCTGAAATGAATGACAAGAGACCATCCCTTTTTTTTTTGGTGGTGTTTGGATTAAACCCAGGGTACTTTACCACTGAGCTACACCCCAACCCTTTTAAAATTTGAGACTGGATCTCACAAAATTGCTGAGGCTGGCCTCATACTTTTGGTTATCCTACCTCAGCCTCCAGAGTCGCTGAGATTGCAGGTCTGGTATGAGGCCCAGGAAAAGTATTTTTTCAGAGTTTATTTGGGAACAGACAGGGATTACAATCCCAGACACATGCTGTGGTAGACCCTAGGTGCATCTGAAGAGGTTGAAGGGAGGCATTTTTTAAAATTGCAACATTTTATTGTCATCTTTAAGCAAAAGTTGTTTTCATTGTAGGTTATGTTTTTGCTTTAGAAATTTGTGTGTGTGTGTTGCTGGGTATTGAACCCAGGGCCTTGTGCATGTGAGGCAAGCGCTCTATCAAGCTATATCCCCAGCCCCAAGAAATTTCTTAATTCTGCAGCAAAGTCCAGTGAATAAGCAGTGGCGAGAGAAACCACTCCATCTTGGCACCAGTGGTTCTGGTCGAGGCTACTTTTCAGTTCACATCTTAGGATTTGGAGATGAATCAGGTGTGGGGGCATTTAAAAGTAAGAAAGGACGGGTCTGCATAGACTGTTCTCAAAGAGGCACCCAGGCCACAGGGCTTGTTGTAGGAGCTAGGTTGCTCAGTGGTGGGCACATGTCACAGGTGTCCTGTGCAGGATGCAGTTTGAGAGATTCCTCACAGTGGCCTTGGAGGCACATGTGTGGGAGGGTTCCTTCCTAGTGACTCTGGTTTCTGTTTGTGAAGTGCTGGGGGTGGGACCCAGGGTCTTGCCCATCCATGCCAAGCAGGTGCTCTACAGCTAAGCCACACGCCTGGCCCCGGTTATCCCAATTTGATACTCACAACTGTCACAAGGTGTACAAAACAGTGAGCCAGAGGCAAGTCATTTTTGTCATACCCTGTCAGTAAGTAAAGGGGCCAGACATGGCCAAAAGGTGGCTGTGGGTATCTCAGCACTGACCTGGGGACTTCCCTGGGGTTTAATGCAGGTTGGGTAGCTGGAGGACATGGAGGGTTTTGCCAGTGTTATCAGCAGTGAGGAGGGATGGGCTGGGGCAGGCAGACAGCATGGCTCCAGGGGCTCTCTGCGGGTGGGGCCAGATGTGGTCAGAACTCCTGCAAGATGGTTTTCAGAATGATCTGTTGCAGGAAGAGAAGACCCAAAAGCCTCAGGACTGTTGTGGCTACTGTAGGATTCCATTAAAGAAACAGGTGGGCTTTCTTAGGTTGTGTGTGTGTTTGTTCTGTCTGCAGCTAGTAGGCTGGGGGAGCAGCTCAGTGGTACGGCACTTGCCTAGCATGCCAGAAGCCCTGGGCTCCATCCCCAGAACCAGAAGTCTTAAAAAAGAAAAAAAAAAAAAAAAAGTGGGACTAATATAGTGCCCTCCTGCGGTGGGAGTTAACTCTCTATAACTGCCATGTTTGTGACAAATATTTTTCTCAGTTTGTCCTTTGATTTTTAATTGTGGCATTCTCTATATTAAAGTTGCAATAAATATTTATGGAATTGGCTTTTGCTTTCCTGCCTACATACAGGCCAGTGTTTCTCCTCCCTGCCCCTCTGCAGCCTCACCGTAGCACAGTAGCTAGGGCTCCCCTGGATCACCAGGAGATGCCCTGGGGCAGGTGACACACAGATGATTCTCATCATCAGGGCCCAGGCCTTAGCCTTCTGGATGCTAGAGACCCAGGCAAGGTGGCTCCTGCCTGCAGCCCCTCCCACTCCCTCAACAGTACCCATACAGCCCAGTGAGGGGGATACAAGCATTGGGAAGGGCTGTGGCCCACCTGGGTGAGTGCATCGTCCTTCTGGGTTAGGTTCTCAATGATTTCAAAGTGGTCCACATCACGCAGTTCTTCAAAGGAGGCTCTCCAGCCACCGCGGCACAGTGCCTGGGTGGGGGAGTGAGGAGGAGTAGGTGTGAGGCTGCAGGAGGGGAGGGGGACACACAGGTGCCTGGCACATGGCAGTACTCAGTAAACACTTGTCAGGTAATTGACATGGTCTTGGGATCCATTTGGGCAAAATGAAGAGAGAACGAGTGAACCATATGACCCATGACCTCCAGACAGACTGGGTGCTGAGTACCTGTTGAAACTCCCTGGACTGGCGGTGGAATTCGGGGGAGTCATGCTGACCCACAGCCACCAGCACAGGGCAGGCTGGATCCACAGGCTGTGTCCGGGCCACCTCCAGGTGCCGCTGAGGGCTGTTCCTCTGAGCATCTTCCCTGGGGCAGGGTGGGGCAGGGTCAGGACAGGCAGCCAGGCCGTAGGCTGGCAGGGCAGCAGGAGGGCAAGCAACTCACAGGGTCATGAGGAGAGGAGCATTCTGTGAGGTGAACACGAGGGGCTGCAGGTCATAGACCCCACTCACCAGGAAGAAGCCTGCAAGGGAGGAATTCAGGTGGGGCAAGACCAGGGTCGGGGTGGACAGGAGGCTGAGAACGCCCTGCTCCAGGGGAACAGAGCCCTCCAAGTCAAGCCACTCCTGGCCATTAGGATTCTGAGCAGTTGGCCCAAACCCTCAGCACTACTGGGGAAGGGGAAGGCTGCCAAGTTAGGCTGCAGTCCCTGCAGATACCTCTAAGGTTGGGTGTTACTCCATGCTTGGTCCAGTTGGTCAGGAGGACCATGGCAGCCAGGTGGGCCCCAGCAGAGTGTCCACACAGGTAAATTCCCCTGGGGTGTCAGACAGCCGAGTTTGCATTCACTTTCCTCAAAGCATCAGGATCCCAATTTGCCTTCCACTCCACAGGCCAAAGGGGCAGGCAGCCTGGCTGTGCCCAGTGGGCCTGGATCACTGTCCTCCCACCCAGTGTGATCCAACAAGAAAAGCGACACCCACTTATTGCTTGGATACCGCTTCTCAACAAAGGCAACGCTACGGGCCACCTGGTCTACCATCTGGTCCAGGGTACCTGAGTAGGAGCACAGGCTGGGTCAGCATCCATCAGGGGCTCTCCTCCCACAAAGCCCACTGGCCTTGGAGCCTGCAGGGACACCTTGTTACCTTTGGGGGCAATGTCATATGCCACTATCACCACAGCCACTCCCTGTGCTGTCAGGGGGTTGACCATGAAGGCAGATTCGTCTTTACTGCAGAAAGAGACAAAAAGTGACACTTGGAGGCCACTCGTCCCCCACACTGCTTCTCCTATGTCCCAGACACACCACATGCCAGATGTCCCATGCAAGCAGAACATCGCGTGGCAGAGGGAAGAGTGCAACTGGGGACTTCACCCTCTAAGCCTGGTTCCCTCACCTAAAAAATAGGGACAAATATGTTCCCTCTTGGCTGCCGCAGCTGCCTTTCTTTCTGTCTCTCTTTTTTTTTTTTTTTGGTGCTGAGGATTGAGTTCAGGGCACCTCTACCACTGAGCCACACCCTCGGCCCTTTCATATTTTATCTTGAGACAGGCTGGGCTAAATTGCCAAGGCTGGCCTTGAACTTGAGATCCTTCTGCCTCAGTCTCCAGAGCCGCTGGGATTACAGGCCTGTGCCACTGCGCGTAGCTAAGCTGCTTTTGAGAGCTGAAGGTCAGAACTGTAGGCAGCCTGAAGGGCGTGGATCCTGGCAGACAACTGTAACAGGGCGCTAGGGAACATCAGTGTGCTCCAAATACCCTTCTTAGCTCATGGTGACCCACTGTCCCAGCTGGCCTGGGACATTCTTTTTTTTTTCCCCCAAGCACTTCAAGCTCCAGATCCTGGGAGATCTTTCTGTCCTAAGCAATTGGGACAGTTAGTCACCCTGGATTTTCCCTTGATGTGAGAGCTGTCCAAACATGCTTTTCTCACTGGGCATAGTGGGTTGAATTGTGTTTCCTAAAAAGACATGTACCAATCCTAACTCCCAAAACTTGCAGATATGACCTTATTTGGAAATAGGATCTTTGCAAACAGAACTGAAAATCTCGAGCTGATTTGGAAGGGCCTTAAATCCAATGCCTGTTATCCTTCTAAGAACAAGCAGAGGGAGATTTGAGACAGGATACCAACAATGAAGTGAAGCTGCAGGCAGAGAGAGGCTGGGGTGATACAGACACAAGCCAAGGGACACCTGGAGCCACCAGAACTGTGAAGAGGCCAGGAAGGATCCTCCTCCCCTCCCTAGAACCTCAGAGAGCGCCCAACTCCAGGGGCACCCTGAATGCCGACTTCCACCTCCAGCAGCCTGAGAATGGATTTCCACTGCTGGAAGCTGCAAGCTGCAAGCCGTTTGTTGCAGCGATCCTGGGACCCCAGAGAGCCGAGTCTCCCCTGGCTCCACTGTCCAATCCCCGACTCACCTTCCACTCTGCCAGTACCCTCCGTGAAAAAACACGAAGAAAGGCAAGGCTGTAACACAAAAGAGAGTGCAGGGTAGGGCCAGGCACCGCTGCCTGCTTAGGACCGCCAGCTCACCTGGCTCACCTTCAGATGCCTGGTCAGGAAAGTAGATGTCCATTTTCTCCCCGTCACCATCTCCATAGGGGACATGCAGCTGGCTCCTGCAGGTGTCACGGGCTTTCCTAGTGGCTGCCTCAGGAAATAGATGAGTTGCCAGTAAAGCTCAGATCACAGCAATTTCTTCTCTATCTCATTTGTGCCCTACATGGAGCTACATCCCAGCCCCTTCTTTATTTTGAGACAAGATTTTGCTGAGTTGCCCAGGCTGGCCTTGAACTTGTGATCCTCCTGCCTCAGCCTCCAAAGTTACTAGGCTTACAAGGGTATGCCACTGGGTGGGTAGCAGCAATTTCTATGTCAGGCTGGGTTGACAAGCAAGTATCAGCTGAGAGTCCCTCCGTGAAAGAGGATTCCCCAGTCTTGGCCGTGACCTGTGGCTCTGACAGGCACCTTTCTCCCTCTACTGTACTGCATGCTGATCTCAGGCACTGGGCTTTGCTACGCACCATAAGAGGCACAAACTATCCCAAACTTTTGGGAAAATAAGCCTCTAGAGAAACAAGACTAGAGACAAAACTAAGAGATTTCTTAGTGACGAGACCCTGGTCTAAACACGAAATTCACTGATGTTTCATATGCGTTTTATACATGTAGTCTGAAGGTAATTTTTACAGTATTTTTAGGGTGACTACATTTTGACTGCGACACCTCACATGAGGTTGGGTGTGGAATTTTCCCCTTATGGCATCATGTTGGTGCTCAAAAAGCTTCAGGTTTTGGAGCATTTTGGATTTCAGATTTTTGGAACAGTGTATCCTACATCAATTAGTGTTGTATGCCAGGTGTGGTGATTCACGCCTGTAACCTCAGCTACTGGGGAGACTGAGGCAGGATTGTAAATTAGAGGCCTGCCTAGGCAACTCAACAAGACCCTGTCTCAAAATAAAAAATAAAAAGGGCTGGGGATGTGGCTCAGTGGTTAAGTGCCCCTGGATTCAGTCCCTGGTATCAAAAAATAAAAAGGTCTGGGGTTGTGGCTCAGTGGTACAACAGCCCTGGGTTCAATCTCTAGAACCACACACACACATACACAAAAAGTATTTTGTGTACATTTTTTTATACATATGTATTAAAATGATGTAAAATATTTTTAAATTGTGGTGAAATATACATAATTTTTACCACTTCAATTTTTTTATTCTTAGTAGATGGACACAATACCTTTATTTTTCATTTATTTAATTTTATGTGGTGCCAAGGATGGAACCCAGTGCCTCACACTCACTAGGTGAGCTCTGCCGCTGAGCCCCAGCACAGCCCTTCGTTTCTAAGTGCAGACAGAGCTCAGTGGCATTAAGATCCTCCACACCGTGCAGCCCTCTCTGGAACTTCTCCATCTCCTTAAATTGACACTGTTCCCATTAAACATGACCTCCACACTCCTTCCTGCCCCAGTGCCTGGCAACCACCCTCGTGTCCTCTGAATCTAGAGCCTTTAGGAAGAATTGTGCTGTAAGCGTCCGTTAGCACCTGGACAATATGTACATACTGCGTTATGTTTAGCATAAAACGTGTTTCTACTGAAGGTCCTGGTAAAACAAATTCAAAAACCATCAGTGAGGAAATAGTTCTTAAGCCCCATCTGCCAGCCTCCTGCTCCTGAGGGGTCTTAGCAGGTCACAGGGCAGCTGACTCTGTCCTCCAGGTGCCCAGCCCCAAGAAGGCCAGGACTTGGAGAGGGATGAAGGAACACACCCCACCGTGAGGTCTAGGTCGAGGCAGTGGGGGTGGATATAAAGGAAAAACAGAGGAGAAAGGTTAATTCTCCCTGGTACAAAAAAGGAAAAGTTTAACCCTCTCTTTTCGTGGAGCATTTATTTTAGGAAACCTACCATTGTAAATCTTTACCCCTTTGAAATGTGTACAAATAGTTTTGAAAGTTAAATGAGTCTTGCTGGTTTTATTACTTCGAGGGCCTGGGAGCCATCTCTTGGGAGGCTATCTATCCCTCAGACTCCAGGGGAGGGCGGGAGGAGGCCACCCTCTGCAGGCACTGAGCTCTAAGTTGCAAACCCTCCTCCTTGTGAAATACGGAATTCCCCCCACCCTTTCTGGATAAAGGCAACCAGCAAACACAACAATGGCCACTCTAATTTCCAGGTGGATTTAGGGTGGACTAGTGCGGCAAATGGTGTTGTCAGGGCTCTGAAGCAGGGCAGTGAGGTGCCACTACCTGGCTCTGGGAGGATGGGGTTTCATCCTGGATCTGCAGTCTCTTTGGTGGATCACCTGCGGGGAGTCCTAGTGAAGTGTGGTTGAACCCTTACTCAATAATAAACCTTCTTTTCTTCTGTGTTTGTGGAGAGGTTTTTCTGGGACGGAAGGCTTTATTTTTCACCATTTCCTGGACATCATCTGCTTTATATCCTTCTTCCATCTCCTGGAAGTTTGATTCCAATGAGGCAGCCTCTGAGTCCCACAGACTGCACTGAAATCTGGGAACCTGATTTCTAGGGCTGGACACTCAGCTAACATGCCTGACCAACACCACCCCTTATCTATGTGCCCTACTCTGACGGGAAGCTTGGCTTGGGGAAGGGGCCCCCATCACTGGCTGTATCAGCTTGGGTAAGTCTTCAACCTCCTGTCTCAGGCACCAAATTTAAGCAGGGGGTGAGACTACTGAACTCAGTAATCAAGGTCAATATTCTAATATAATAATTTTTGTGTGTGAGAGGTTCTGGAGACTGAGTCCAGGAGTATTCCACCACTGAGCAATATCCTCAGCCCTTTTTGAATTTTTGAGACAAGGTCTCATTAAGTTGCCCAGGCTGGGCTTGAACTTGTGATCCTCCTGTCTTAGCCTTCAGCATACTAGGATTATGGGCTTAATAAAATACTTATTAAAAATCAAAAAGTCCCTTGTCAGGCACAGTAGCACACACCTGTAATCACAGCAATTGGAGAGGTGAAGACAAGAGGATTGCCAAATTTGAGGCTAGCCTCAGCAATTTAGTGAGGCCCTGCCTCAAAATAAAAAATAAAAAGGGCTGGAGATATATCTCAGTGGTACAGTGCCCCCAAGTTCAATCCCTAGCAATAGGAAACCCCACCACCAACAAATAACCTATCAAAATTTTAGGAGCCAAGGATGGGGCTCAGAGGTAGAGTGCTTGCCTAACACGAGCAAGGCCTGAGTTCAATCCCCAGCACTGCATAGCCCACATCTGGAGTCCTAGCTACTCAGGATACTGAGTTGGGGATCCTTGAGCCCAGGAGTTCAAGAGCAGCTTGAGTAACATAGCAAGGTCTTGTTTCTTTTTTAGAAATAGAGACAGGCTGCAACCCAACACATGCACAAGCCGGCTGTACATGCCACACCTGTTCATGGGCTCGGGATCTGCATCTGTGAAGTGGGTTAGTCCTACCCACAGCTCTGCGGGGTCTACTGGAGCCTTGGAAGAGGAAGGGGAGCAAGAGCTTGTCAAGGTACAGCCCCCCAGGGCTTGTGGAGAGGCCTGCTGTTTCTGATCACTGGCATAGCACTCCGCTTAGCTCTGGCTTTTGATATCCTACCCTGTTCTCAGTAGGGCCAACTCTTTTATCCCTGCAGGCCATTAAGACAGGCAAACAGGTCTTCTCAAGCTCACACTTTCATACACATACACACACACACACACTCTCTCTCTCTCTCTCTCACTGTGCAAACTGAGGTACATACAGCACAGAGCTGGGCACAGTGAAGGACCCTGATGTGCCCAGGAAGCTGAGGACAGACAGGGAGGAGGATGGAATGTATGGAACAAACTCCCCAGAAGCCCGATTCTCCTCCTGGCTATTTCAGTCTGAAAAACCACCCACCCTGGGATCCCAGACAGCTGCCTCTGTAAGGCAGAGAGAATCCTGCGAAAGGTTGCGGCCAGCTGCAGGAACAGGCAGGTTTGCCAAAGTCCAGTTTACCCCACTGAGCAGCCATGCTTCCTCTTGGGCTGCCCCTGCCCAGCATGAATCCGCCACGTTGGCTTCCTGGCCCAGCACTATGCAGGCACAGGACAGAGAGAGTCCACGGGGACACTCACGTGTGTACAGGTTCCCGCACCCTCATTTATTGATTGAACCTAGGGCTGTGCTATCACTGAGCCACATCCCCGCCCTTTCTATTTTTCATTTTGACACACCCTGATTTCTTTTTTTTTATATATTTATTTTTTAGTTGTAATTGGACACAATACCTTTATTTTATTTATTTATTTGTTTTTATGTGGTGCTGAGGATCGAACCCAGGGCCTCATGTGCTAGGCAAATGCTCTGCTGCTGAGCAACGACCCCAGCCCACACACCACACACCCTGATTTCTTTCAAGAAGAAAAAGGCTTGTTGCTTTTTATAAATAAACACCACCAGCCTAACAGTGGGGTAGGAGCCTTCCTCTTTTCACCTCACCTCCCTGTGCCAACCGTGGCATGTGACCTTTAGGGCCTATGACAGTTGGCTGAGCCGGAAGGGAAGCTGAGTATGCTCAACAGAGCCATTGCCCTCACCTGGGCTGCTCCTGCCTCCACCCACCCTGCAGTGAGGGTCTGAGCACCTGCCCCCTATCCAATGCCTGGTGTTTGGGAAATGCCCCTCGAGACTCTGGGGTTCGGCTCCACCCTTCCCCCTGTATACCAAACCACTGCCCACATGCTAACGGCCACCCAAGGCAGCTGTAGAGAGACAATATGGTACCCTCAATTCCTATCTGCTTATAGGTCCTCAGGGCTTCCTCTGCTCCCATTCGGATGACCCATCTGCTGGGCGCATACTGGTTCTCCAGCTCCTATAGGACAGACAGACTCCATGAGACCCTTGTTCTCAACTGAATGTGTCCCCCATCCCTCCCACTCCTCAGGCTCCCCTCTCCTTGAGAAGCCCCCAGGTTCTCGAAGATGCCTCAGCTTCCTTCATGCCCCTCCAACCTCCACCTGGCCACTGCTCCTCACTCCTCCACTACTGCCCCATTAGTACTTCAAACAATGAAGACACCCTAGGATCCATGGTCTGGATCCCCTGGGGACAGCTGTGCCTTTAGCCAGCTGACAGCCTCATGGGGAGATGCAGTCCCATAAAGGTGTCCAGTTAATGGCACCATGGGTCCCACTCCTCCAGCAACTGAGACCACAGAGGCCAGGCAGCAGGGTGTCTACTGCTGGAATGGAGCTCACCTCCCCATCCAGCTCAGGCCACTGAACCGGGGTCACTCAGGTAAACTTGGGCTGGCACAAAATAATCACACAGACATACAGAGAAAGTACCTTTTTCTTGGGCAATTCAGACGGCTTCTCCCCTTCAGATGTAAGCTCTCACAAGGGGGGCAAGAGAAAAACACGAGAGGCAGGAGAGAGAGAGAGTGCGCTGGAGCACGTTCCAAAGCCCAATTTATTGAGGGGAGCCATTTAATGGAATGTTCCATCCAAAAAAGGGCAAGGGGTAATATTACAACAAACAGGAGGGTGTAACTCACTCCCATGGGGTGACGCCCACTCCCAGAGCTGCACCTCTTGTAGCCGCAGAGGTAAGCCCACATGCACCGCAGTGGGTGCAATGCCAGTCCAGTACCTCTTTACAAACAAGAGATATGCGCAAAGCTCCTGTTCAGGGCGGCCTCCGACAGAGCGACAGAGCGCAATGCTGGTGGGAGGCTGACCCGCAGTCAAAGGGACGGAGGTGAGGAGGGAACCAAAGGTCAGTTTGTACATGCTGCCTGGCCAGAAGACTAGAGCAGAGGGGAGGCTGGAGAGCTGGGGCTAGAAGCCAGAGGGTCTTGAACATAGGGCCAAGACGTCCAGACTTGAGGCAGAAGGTAACAAGGAACCAGGTTTGGAGAAAGGGCTCAAAGCCACAGTCAGGGGAAACCTGAGGACAGTGTCCTCACAGAAGGACCTAGCATCAAACGCCATCTGAGCTTCATCACGTGCTGGCTACTGTTCCCTGGGCAGGACAGTCGCTGGCCCCGGTTACCGCACTGGTACAAGAGCACACTACGCAGGAAAGCCACTCACCGTGCTGGGCAGGTCTCCTCTAACCTCACACCAGCCGCGGTGCCACCCGGCCCCTTCTGGGGGTTCACAGGCACTGACCCCGACCCCGACCCGACCCTTGCGCAGACTCAGATCTAAGTCCGACACGGCGCTCCCGCCTCCCGCCGGCCTAGGAGTCTGACCCGGCGGGACCCGGGCCTGGGCTACCGAGAACCTGCCGACGGCTTCCCGGGCCCTCCTCGGACTCCCAGCCCGTCTCCGGGCACACCCCGCGGCCCCGGCCGCCCCTCAGCCCGCCTACCTCCGCAGACAGCTTCCTCCAGGCCGCCTCGCCGCCGCCACCCACGCCCTCCCCGTCCATGCCGCAGTCCGCAGACGAAAGACCCGCGGCCGGCGGCCCGCGAGTGCCCCCTGCAGCGGGGCGGGGCTCCGTCCAGGCCACGCCCCTCCCCGCCCACCGCCCTGTTCCCGCCCCTCGGGGGCCCAATTCTTGAGTTACTTACTGAGGTTCTCTCTCCCGCCGGCTCCGCCGGGCGCTGATTGGCTGCGTTGGTGGCGCAGGCTCCTGATTGGCCAGTGCGCAGTTTAAAGGTACGGGCGCCGAATCGGCGGGAACCTGCGGGGCGTAGTGGGAGTGTAGCTGCCTGCTGAAGGGGTCTCCGAGCCGCCATGAGCTGTGTCAACCTACCCACCGTGCTGCCCGGCTCCCCCAGCAAGACCCGGGGGCAGATCCAGGTGCGGGGCCGGGGGATGCGGGGGTCGGGGCGGTGGTGCCCGCGTGGAGCGGACCACAGTGACTTCTCCTTCCCTCCTAGGTGATTCTCGGGCCCATGTTCTCGGGAAAAAGGTAATGGTCCTTCGGGGTGGGCGGACCTTTTCCCTGGGACCCCCGCGACCCCGGCCGGCCGCCCCTCTCGGAGGTCCCCTCCAGAGCAGCTTGCACCGCCTTGGCCTGCACCTTCCCGCCCGCATTCCTGTCCTCCCTGGAATCCGGTCCCAGAGGAAGCCTGCGCCCGCCCGCCAGGTCAAGCCTTTCTGCAGCCGGCCACAGCTGGCCACAGCTTAGCACCTACCCCTCTACGTCCTCACAAGGGCGTCCAGTTGTGGCCAGGCAATGAGTGTCTGGACGCCCCCACTCTATAGCTGTTTCCTTATGTGGCCAAAGAAACTTCCTGAAGCCTAGGAGCCTTGCTCCCCCAGGCAAGGGACCATTCCCAAGCTTCTTGCTAGAGGGTGAAGCCCGGGGTCGGAATTCTTTCCCAGAAGCAAGAGCTTTCCCTGTTGCCCTGTGTTCACTCTGAATAGCTCTGGGGTAAGATGACCCTGGAATGCAGCCAGCCTCTGCCCACAGTCTCCACAGTATCCCTAAGAACCTTGCACCTCCAGTCCTTCCTGGGACCATTTGGCTGGGCACCATTCCTGGCCACCCTACTCATGGAGCACTCTGGCCTCCAGCCCCCTGCGGGTGTTACTGATACCAGGCTCCCAAGTGATGCCCAGCACCCCCTGTGGGCCGGTCGGTGTCTCCGTGGACTCCCTGCCCTTTCTTCCCACGCTCTGCTCTTGGATAGTGGTGGGATTCAGGCTGTGCATCACAAGAGGGCGATGGGGAGCTGCCTTGCAGGCTGGCCTCTCCTGACCTTCTACTCTTGCAGCACCGAGCTGATGAGGCGAGTCCGCCGCTTCCAGATCGCCCAGTACAAGTGCCTTGTCATCAAATATGCCAAAGACACCTGCTACAGCAACAGCTTCTCCACTCACGACCGGTCAGTCACTGCTCCCTCTGATCCTGTCCTGGAAAATCCCAAGGCGCAGAACACACTGCAGCTTTGTTTAGCAGGGATTGTTAGTAACTCTGATACTTGGCTTTCAAATTGGCATGCCCTCCAGGGTGCCTGGCAAGGTGGCCTAGGCCTGGGGCCAGTGGTTCTCAGCAGTGGTGAAGAGATTCCTGCCCCACCCCCCAGACCGTTTGACAATGTCTAGAGACATCCTTAGTTGTCACTGCTGAAGAGGGATAGAATGCTTCTAGCCTGTGATGGGTAGAGGTCAAGAATGCTGCCAAACATCCTGTGTTGTCCAGGACAGCCCCTGCCACCCAGAAAAACCAGGCCCCAAATGACCATGGTGCCCAACATGGGGAAACCCTGCTCTAGAGCTTGCACCTGTGCAGAGGCTGAACACGGGTTTTGTTTGGCCTGTGCATTGATTCTTGTTTCGTGTTTTGGTCATCTGTCCTTCGCTGGCTCCCTATCATCTTGTGGCCTTCACACTTCCGGGTGTTATGTTTATCTGCCTAAATCCTGTGAACATTTCCGCCTACAACCTCAGGGCCAAGGTTAAATTTAGTTCCTTGGCGCAGAGCAGGGCTGGTATTGTGAGCCAGAGGCACCCTTTCCCCAGTCCTCTGGAACTGACCCAGTGACAGCTGTGCTGAGCCACATGTGCGTCCTGGGCCTACATCCCTAGGTTGCTCTTGGCTGTCTGAAGAACAGAGCTGCCCAGGGCCCAGCCTGGGGTGGGAGGTGGCGTGGAGGGAGCGGTGGCCCAGCCTAGAGCGAGTGCCAGGGTTCAAGCAACCCTTCTGGCCAGGCCAGGCTAGCTGATGTGGTCGGTACCCCTCCATGTTTGTTTCCTGGTGGTTCATGACCCTGGTGTCCACTGCCAGGATGGGGTGAGCATCCAGAAGGACAGTGAAAGCAGGGGAGGTGATGGGCAATTGTCCCATGTACCTTCCAGACAGGTCAGATCACAGAGCCCTGCCAGGGGTCACAAGTCACTCTCACAGGAGAGATACCACCCTGGTCGAAGCCATAGCTGGCTTGCTCCTGTCCTCCCTCTGGCCTTGTGTGCTTGGAGAGGGAAGAGGGAATTTATTTATTTTCACTTTTTTTCCATATTCATGTGTGGTGCTGAGAATCGAACCCAGTGCCTCACACATGCTAGGCAAGTGCTCTACCACTGAACCCTAACCCCAGCCCAGGAAGAGGGAATTTGAAATGCACAAAATGTTGTTTCATGTTCTTCCCAGATCTTCAATGTTATTATTGAAAGATAATAACTAAGTAGTAGTCATGAAGTGCTTTATTTTTTACAAATACAGCTACAAACTGCTGAGCCTTCAGGAAACTATCCTCTCTGAATTCTAGTTCAGAAGATTAAGCTAGAAATGGGAACAGAAGAAAACAACATTGTAGAAAAACATAGAAACTATTTGGAAAGGCAGAGGACAGGGCACCACTTTCCATTTCTGAAATGGCCTGCTAGGGGGATGGGAGGTGCACAGTGCCTAGTGGCACTGGAACATTCCCACACATGCCTCTCATAGCACGGCTGGGTGGGATCCTCCCAGCCGGACGACAGCAGGTCCATGCTCCAAGCCTGGGATCAGGCCTGGCTCTGCCAGCGAGGAGCCATGTGATCCTGGAGGGCTCCTTAGTTTTCTGGAGGTGCCAGAGGGAGGGAATTGTGGGTCACTGCCCTACTGCTTACCTCTTAGCCTGACTTGGTGTTTATGGGCTGCCCAAGGCCACATGGCATTTGTGGGCCCTCTCCTCCAAAAGAAAAAAATTTATTTATTTATTTTTTTTTGGTGCTGTGGATTGAGGTCTTGCATATGCTGGACATGTGCTCTGCCACTGAACTACACCCGTAGCTCCTATGTGAAAATTTGAATTGTATTTTCTTTTTTGGGGGAGGGCAGTACGAGGGAGTGAAGCTCAAGGATACTCAACCTCTGAGCCACTTCCCCAGTCCTTTTTTGTATTTTATTAGAGACAGGGTCTCACTGAGTTGCTTAGCACCTCGCTATTGCTGAGGCTGGCTTTGAACTCAGGATCCTCCTGTCTCAGCCTCCCAAGTGGCTGGGATCATAGGCATGCGACACCACACCCGACTATTCAGAATTTTAAAAGAAATGAAAACATTTTGTTGGCCCCAAAGCTATTGTGGGTATTATCCCTGATGGAGAAGTCTCCCCTGGGCTGGCTCGGTGGTAGAGTGCTGGCCTCGCATGCATGAGGCCCTGGATTCCATCCCAGTACTGCAAAAGGACTAAAACCAAAGTTGGCCTTGTCTGCCCCCCATCCCAGGGCACCAGAGAGTAGAGCTTCCCAGGCTCCGTCTGCCCCCGCTCCCCGCCCAGGGCACGGGAGAGAAGAGCTTCGCAGGCTCATCTTGGACTTTGAGATGACTTGTGTAAACAGATGCTCTTCCGAACAGGGTCCTGTATTCTCCCAGAGCCTTTCCCCTAACGGCTGGCTTTCTAGAGCTCTGCAGGCGGGGGTGCCACACGAGGGCCACACACACACATATCTGGTCCTGGGCCCCTCCCTCGGCCTTGCTCACCCTGGCTTCCCCTTGCCAGGAACACCATGGATGCTCTGCCGGCCTGCCTGCTGCGGAACACGGCCCAGGAGGCCCTGGGTGCGGCTGTCATCGGCATCGACGAGGGGCAGTTCGTAAGTGCTTGTCCTGGCCTCCCCTGCCCGCGCTGGCTTAGAGGTTCTGTGCAGTAACAAGGCCCACGTGCCTCGACTCGCGTCCGAATACCTTGAATTCCCTCACTGGCTTCCACGTCACAGTCATATAGGGTTTTTTTAACCCTTAAAAATAGTTTAGTGAACAAAACAGATTAGATTTCTAACACTGTGTGTGGGGAGTGTTGTTTGGCTCCTTGTCTCCTCTGCTTGTTCCTGGGGGTTGATCTTTCTCCTTGCTGAAGCGTGTCCGTTCGCAGTTCTTGCAGCCAGGATGTGTGGGTGGGAAGGTGAGACCGTGTTCGCCTCCTGGTTTGGGCTGGGTGGCCAGCGCCTGGCCCATCAGCCTTGCTGCTTTGCAATGTGTGGCACCGCTGTGTTCCGCGGGAAGGCTGCTGGCGTCTGGCTGGTCTTGGAGAACAGGGTGTCCAGGGGAGCTCAACAATCTACTCTTTTGGTCGTGCCTTTAATCCCTTGTTCTATAGTCTGTCTGAAAAGTCCGGGGTTAGTCTTTCCAGCTGACTGCGTTTCTGTTGCTTCAGAAGCATGTTCCCGGGTGGAGTTTTCAGGCTGTCCTTGGTCTCGGTTCCTGACCTGTGCTTTGGGGGTTTTGTTGTTGCAGGTTTATCTTGGATGAATGAAGCTGAAGCCCGTTCTCAATGGGGCTTAGTTTAATTCATCCCCTAGGCGGGTTTGATTTCACCTCCAGTCCATTAGGGAGGGCAGTGAAAGCTACTACGACAAATGCACCCCAAATAACAGAGGCTGAGCAGGATGGACATTTTTTTTCCAATCCCCAGGATGGACCAGCGATTGAACCCAGGGGTGCTTAGCCACTGAGCCAATCCTCAGCCCTTCTTATTCAGAGACAGGGTCTCGCTGAGTTGCTAAGCGCCTTGCTAAGTTGCTGAGGGTGGCTTTAAACTCTCTATCCTCCTGCCTCAGCCTCCCAAATCACTAGGATTACAGGCTGACTTTTTTTTTTTTTTTTAGTTGCAGATGGACACGATATTCTTAACTATTTATTTCTATATGGTGCTGAGGATTGAACCCAGGGCCTCATGTGTTCTAGGCAAGTGCTCTACCACTGAGCCACAACCCCAGCCCACACATTTCTTTTTTAATCGTCCGGTGAAGATGGAATATATTCAAGGTATGCCACATGGTGATTTGATAAAAGCGTGACACACAGTCGGAACTTATTTCTTACGTGGTCCTATGTGGCTCCAACTCGATTGATGGAGAACCTGCCCATGGGGCTGGCCACTATCACAGCGGGGTCCCATTCAGAATGGAAAGGAAAATCCAGAGCACACTTTGGGTGTGGGTTTTCATGGGCCAGTCTAGAAGTCACTTATGTCACCTCTGCTGACCTAAGCCTACAGCTTGAGCAGGGCCTGTCATCCAGGCAGAGCCTGCTGTGTTCCCTGGAGGGAGAAGCTGGGCTGGTTGGTAAGTCACAGGCTCCCTACCCCACATGTGGGGCCTCTCCTCTCTGAGATGGACTCAGAGCTGCCGGTGCCCACTCTGGGTTCCTGACCTCTGGGAGCTGGCATCTGCCCACCCGCCTTGGGCATGCCAGGCACATTTCAGATCCTCGATGTGCTTTTGAGCATAGTGATTCCCGGCAAGAAGGTGAGCTGGGTTTGGACAGAGGGTGGACGTTCCCTGTCCCCTCCCGCTGTGTTCTCAGAATGGACCTGAGGACCGGGAGTCAGCTCTGGGAAGCTCTCCTGGTGTTCCAGAGCCTGGATTCCAGCTCTTGAGGAATTATTGCACCCAGTGTAAAACCATCACCAGGGCCAGAGACTAGCTCCGCGCTCAGTGCTCCTCTAGCACGCACAGGGCCACCAAAATAAACAAACAAAAGAAAAACATGTCCTGACTGCCCAGCCGCTGGGCCCTTGTCCTGTGGTGAAGCAGAACCAAAAGGGCCCTCCCCCCCCACGACCTTCCCGTGGTTGTGGAGGGCAGTGAGGGTCTGCTGAAGCCCCAGCCAGGGTGTGTGCTCACAGTGCCCGTGGCCCCGCGTGGCAATATGGAGACCGTTTCTGTCTGTTTCTCATCGTTGTGTGTTTTATTTTTATTTGCTACACACACAACAGGCTTAATCTAGGAAAAGTGAAGCGCATACATGGGAGTCCGTCGTTTGCTGTGTGGGTGTCTTCCAGCCAGAGACCACCGGGAACAGCCCTCGGGCTGACAGCCTGGCTCTCCTGCCTGCTGTGGGTGGGGACCTGGGGTCCCGCGGGGTCCCTCTGGAGGAGGGCTTTGACGTTGAGCAGGTGCCCTCGGGAAGCTGAGGTGAGGGTGTGTGGAAGGAGGCCACCAGTGTATGGCTAGGTTGGCCCCAGTACCCTTCTGATCTTTGTGGGTACATGTTTTTACAGAGCGGTTCATATCCCAAGCTGTGATGTGTGGTGAGTTGCTGGGCGTCCACTGCTTTCTGGCTTAGATAGTGTTTTGTCTGCTCAGACAGGGCTGGGGGGGCCGGGTCTTGTCTGTCTCATTCATCCTGGTCAGAGTGGCCTTGCCTGATTTTGGCTCCTAATATCAATTGTTTACCTAGG